>NC_083099.1:41127073-41786585 GCF_949774975.1 Lagenorhynchus albirostris
CCAAGTCCACTACCAGGCACTCCTCCAAGAAGTCTCAGAACAAATTAAGACACTCAAATCACAGCTGATTAAATCAATTTAAAATCTGTATCAAGATGCAAGGGAGAGAGATGGGATGAGCTGCCATACTTAGTGGGATATTGTGATGTGGTCTTCATCCCTGCTTCTGGCGCAGAGCTCCTAAAACGCTTGGAATTTCCTAAGTGTGCCATAAAGGTGTCTCTTGCTATGTTAGTCAGGTGACTTTTGAACATACCTCAGGATGGGGACCAGTTGCCTGAAGGGCCAACCAAGGGATTAGAGAGTTGGCATTTTCAGTCCCACCGCCCTGACCTCAGAGAGGGGCTAGAGGTTGAATCAGTCGCCAGTGGCCTGTGATTTAATCAGTCACGCCTATGAAATGAAGCCTTCATAAAAATCCAAAAAGGACAGGGTCCAGAGAGCTTCCAGGTTGGTGAGCACTTTTAGGGAGAGTGGAATGCTCGGGGAGAGGGCATGAAAGCTCTTTGCCTTTCCCCATACTTTGCACTGTGCATCTCTCCCATCTGGCTGTTCCTGAGTTATGTCCTTTTAAAATAAACCAGTAATCTAATAAACAAAATGTTTCTTTGAGTTCTGTGAGCTGCTCTAGCAAATTAATGGAACCCAAGGAGGGGTTCGTTGGAACCTCCCATCTATAGCCTGTTGGTCAGGAGCACAGGTAACAACCTGGACTCGCAGTTGGCGTGTGAAGTGGGGAGTCCTCAACCTGTGGAATCTGATGCTATCTCCAGGTAGAGAGTGTCAGAACTGAGCTGAATTGTAGGACACCCAGTTGGTATCCAAGAACCTGTGTTGTCATGTAGGGAAAACCCCACCTCCACATGAATTGGAATTGGTGCCAGAATCCTACCTGGGATATGGTCCAGGAATGTGAAGGACCGCACTACCTGAGTCCTGGGTTATGCAGTATTTACATGTCCAGCCTTTCTGCCACAGCCACCTTCCCTGTTGATGATATGGTTACAAGTCAGTCTTGAGGTTGTAGAAGGGAAGCCCAATTAGATAGAAGGTGTCTGCCAATGAGACACAACCTGCTTTATCAGAGACACAGGGGCAAGTCCCTCAGGCTCCCTCTGTAGCTTACCCCCTCACCTGATGAGCAGCTATGGAATTGTATTTCTTGGGCAGAGAACACATAGGGCCAGAATGGGTGTCACCAATGGGCAGTCAGTGTACCATCTAATGAATATTGAGTGCCTAGGGGTTATTTAGTATGTCATGAATATTAGAAGCTTCTTTAGTCTTTCCATCCCTTTCTATGCTCAGCTTGATCTAGGTCTAACACATCCATTTAACTAACTTCTTTTTTTTTTAATTTTTATTTTATTTATTTATTTTTGGCTACATTGGGTCTTGTTGCTGCACGCAGGCTTTCTCTAGTTGCGGCGAGCGGAGGCTACTGTTCATTGCAGCGCACAGGCTTCTCATTGCAGTGGCTTCTCTTGTCGCGGAGCATGGGCTCTAGGCACGCAGGCTTCGGTAGTTGTGGCACATGGGCTCAGTAGTGGTGGCTTGCAGGCTCAGTAGTTGTGGCACACAGGCTCAGTAGTTGTGGCTCGCGGGCTCTAGCACAGGCTCAGCAGTTGTGGCCCACAGGGCTTAGTTGCTCCGCAGCACGTGGGATCTTCTGGACCAGGGATGGAACCTGTGTCCCCCTGCATTGTCAGGCAGATTCTTATCCACTGCGCCACCAGAGAAGCCCCTAACTTACTTTTTAATACTTCACATCTCATGAACTCTGCCTCATCGTCTAAATCTTGCGCATTTCACTTGTGTCTGACAAGCCACTACATATTCATTATCTACGCTTAACACAGCTTATAAGTTTCATCTAGCCCATTTGTTTTTCTTCTATAGCATTAATCAGCATTACTCGAATATTCTCAAGTAATACAGCAACACCTTCTACAAAATATCTTAGACGAGCTTCCCCTACACTGGTCCGCCTCTCTGATTCCATTCTAGCCAGCCTCCCAGTCCTTGAGGTCTTCGCCATCCTTCCTCCTTCAAGGACCCAATCAAGATACTCACCCGGGCTTCCCTGGTGGCGCAGTGGTTGAGAGTCCGCCTGCCGATGCAGGGGACGCAGGTTCGTGCCCCAGTCTGGGAAGATCCCACATGCCGCGGAGCGGCTGGGCCCGTGAGCCATGGCCACTGAGCCTGTGCGTCTGGAGCCTGTGCTCCACAATGGGAGAGGCCACAACAGTGAGAGGCCCGCGTACTGCAAAAAAAAAAAAAGAAAAAAAAATATCTTTGGTAGCACTTTACTCATTCTTATATACTGCCTATTTCCCTTACCAAACTCCTTGGGGGCAGAAACACTTCCTCACGTGGCACATAATAGGAATTTCTTTCAACCACAAGGTTGTAAGAGTAAAAGGAGATGTTGGGGAAAGTACTTTGTAAACTGTAAAGCCATTTTCTAAGGTTTGTCGTCATTGGTGACGCAGACTGTGATCTTCTTTGGGCAGGTTATTCAAGGACCCGATTCCCTTTGATGTGAACAGGATTAATTTTCCTCATAATTCATTTTCCTCCCTTGCTTGGTAAAGAAGCACAACATAACACCATATAAAATGTCTACCTGCTTTCCACAAATTCCTAAGGAAAAGCTTAAAAGTTATTGCTTAAAACAATGACTTTCTTGCTCATCTTCCTCACCCCCAATAACTTCATTTTTCCCCAATATTTCATTACAAACTGTTTCAAACTGAAAAGTTTTTAGGCGAATCTCCATTTATGCACCACACAGATTCTGCAATTACTGTTTTACTAAACTCCCTTTGTCAACAGCTTTCCATCTATCCATCCATCAATTCATCTCATTTATTTGATGCATTTAAAGTGAGTTGCAGACATCCCTAAGACATCCCCTAAATACTTCAGCTGCATGTCATTAACTGGATCTTTTTTTATTCTTTTGAGGTAAATTTTACATACAATGAAATGCACAAATCTTAAATGTATTATTCAATGAGTTTTGACAAATGTATACTCCTCTGTAAACCAGGCCCTTTCAAGTCATACAGCTTGTGCCAGAAAGTTCCCTATGCCCTTCCCAAGTCAGTCCCTGATCCCAGTAATTCATTTTTGAAACTGTATTCTCAGATGACCTGCAGATGTGACTTTTTAACCACTGTATTTACTAACCCCCGCAAAAAAAACCTTCATTCTGTTGCTATTTCAAAATTTCATTTACTTTAATCTTTTTTTCAGCATTTTTGAGGTATAGTTGGCAAAATTTGTATATGTTTAAGGTGTACAGTGTGATGGTTTCACATTAATATACATTGTGAAGTGATCACCACAGTCAAGCTAATTAGCATTCATTACCTCACATAGTTACCTTTTTTTTCTTTTTACCCCTCGCCCCCTCTCCCTGGCAACCACCTGTTTGTTCTCTGTATCTATGAGTCTGTTTCTGTTTCATTATGTTTGTTCATTTGTTTTGTTTTTTAAATTCCACATATAAGTGGAATTTATGCAGTATTCCACGGTGGAATACTGCAGTGGAAATCATGCAGTATTTGCCTTTCTCTGTCTGACTTATTTCACTTAACATAATACCCTCTAGGTCTAAACATGTTGTCGCAAATGGCGAGAGTGCCGTCTTTTTTTTAGGCTGAGTAATATATATATGCCACATTTCCTTTATCCATTCATCTGTTGGTGGACACTTAGGTTGCTTCTATATCTTGGCTATTATAAATAATACTGCAATGAACATAGGGGTGCATATATCTTTTCGAATTAGTGTTTTTGTTTTCTTGGGGAAAATACCCAGAAGTGGAATTGCTGGATCATATGGTAGTTCTATTTTTAATTTTTTTGAGGAATCTCCATACTGTTTTCCGTAGTGGCTGCACCAATCTACATTCCCACCAACAGTGCACAAAGATTCCCTTTTCTCTACATCCTCTCCAACACTTGTTATGTGTTGTCTTTTTGATGACAGCCATTCTGATGGATGTGAGCTGGTGTCTCATTATGGTTTTGATTTGCATTTCCCTGATGATTAGTGATGTTGAGCATCTTTTCATGTGTCTGTTGGCCATCTTCATTCTGTTGCTATTAATTGCCACAAATGCAAAAATGTTTTTCTGGATTTAAAGACATAATAGTTTGCTTGGTGGCAGAAACAGGATCATTAGCTTAATGAGGAAATGCTCTAATATTTCTTCTTTGAAAACATACCTTGGATTCGGATTTAGGTAGGACCACACTGCAACCTCCCTCTTACCTTACGATGGATTTTGATTTCAAGGCCAGCCTACATTGGCTCAGTCAAAGGGGGTTTATTTCTCCAAGTCTAGTGGCCCTCAATTTAGCATTTTTTATATGAACACACTCACAAAGAAAATGTGGAGGGTTTGTTTTTCTTTTTTCCTCTTACTTTGAGGCCTTTTTGCTGCTGTTGGAGGATTTATGTTCTTGGGCATGTCACAAGTCTCTTAGGCCTCAGTTTCCATATCTGGAAAATAACAGTTTATCTCTTGAGGTCCCATGTAAATCTGAAATCCAATACTTTTTATGGGAAGAGAAGCTGTGAAGACCTGAGAAGAAAAAATAATCTCTATGCTACATAGATCACACTTAAACAGTTCATCAATATTTTTTAGTCCAAAAATAACAAATGTCACTGTAGCTTGGTAAGTAATTCTAGCTTAAATGTTCTTGGAACAGCTGGTTTCTGTTTAAAGTTTTTTGTACTAGCAAATCATAGTTTAAATTATAACACAAAGTCCTTTCCAATGAATGACTATAAAGGGAAGCTTGCTTGACATATTCCTTTTTTTTTCTTATCTTGTTTATACCTCTTGAGAGGTTTTTTGACAGGATTTAGGATACAATTGTCAGAAATCTGTTCTCCCCAGAGCCACCTCTGAGTCACTTCCACTATTTATGGAACAGCAACTGTGAAGAGTGGGATCATGTTTAGGCTTTTTTTTTAAAAAAAACAACACATGATAAATGTCTTTAGGAGTTTATGTAATATATCCCAGAGCCTTCAGTTTTCAGAAGAGAACAGAGTCCAGGAAGCAACTTCTTAGACCTTTGTATAGCTTGAAATCATGTTCCCAAGCCTTAAGGTCATAGATTGTCAAAGTAGTAACTTGGATAAAGTTTTAACAGCCTTTCAAGTAAAGCTGTTCGGTCTTGGAAAGTTGGGATTGTGTTTTATGTTCGGCATAAAATTTCCATCTGATCTTATTTGCTACCTTGCAAAAGGAACTTTTACTTCGGCTTACTTTTCCTTGCACATACTTCGGATTCCAGAGCCTTCATCTGGGCAGTTGTGTAGCAAGGCACTCCACAGCGAAGTCTGTCTCTGTCTCTGTCCTGTAGGGATTACTCAATAAGGAGGGATGAAATTTTGGATGGGGATATGTTGCATGTTATTTCCTTTCACTGGAGAGTTTCTGTCCTCCTTTCTTCATCATCTTTTTAAGAACTCATAATCTAGCTCAGGCTTCTGCTTTGTTCATCAAGCTCTCATTGTGCCACCCTCCAACGAACAGGCCTCAAAAGTCTTGCACATGTTAGGTGGCCTAGCTCTCTCCTAGATTCCAGGGAGAAGGCCTGTGAGCTTTGCAGGGTGCACGTCCAGAGTGCTTTTTCCTTTGAACCCATTGGGCCAGTGCTGAAATGCCAGCCTGTGAGATCATCAGCTGGGCCTTTCCTGCCCCCTCTCCACTGTCCTAAACAGGAAGCTGAAGCCAGGCTTGTGAGTGTGTCTGGGGTTGAACTCAGAGGGCCACCTTTTCTCATGTCAGAATCTCAAATCACGAAAATTAAGAATATTTAGAAAAATAGGTTTGTTTCTTTCCGAGAAGCAGAGATGTTATAAAATTAAAACTATATCACCAAATATTCCTAACACAAACTCTCAGCATTCCTTAAGATCGAGCTTGATATGAAAACTTGTCAAACATGTTGATTCCATTCGTCGGGCAAAAAGTACTTGTTTTTCTCGATTAATAGCATAATGAAGACTTTGCAGTTATTAGTAAGATTATTTAAGAAGATAGATAGATATAGCTATACCAAAATAGCTTAAGAATAATATCTCTATTGATTTTTTTATTTGATGGTTTAAATTCAGTCAAGATTTTATTGAATATCATTGATTTGCTCAGAGCCATCTTATTAAGAAATAGCAAGATGAGTTGCCCTATGGCGACTAAGAAATATAGATAAGAAAATTTTATTGTGTTTAGTTTTTAAATTATCTGTCATTAAATTAGCTTCACGAATTTATAAGCCTAGTTGTTCCTCTTTATATATCCTAAAATCCTAGAACCACCCTGAAGTATTTTAGAAATCGGCTACTCTTTTTACCAGAGACATGTATGGTCCAACTTGTATGTCCTTCGATTACTATCTGAAAGCCCAGAATCCTTTCCATTACTGTCTCTTAGGTGAAATGGTCAGTCTCTACAATCATACTGTGATATATTGGGAGTGTCTATATATTCAAGTCACAGCATTGGGCCATATACATATATGGCCTTACAGTCAAAAAAAAACTTGCAGTTTAGTTTCATTTTCATGAAATGAATTAATTATACTGACTTTAATACTTCAATAAGCTCCCTCCCTAAAAAATTATAGGAAAATTATTTCATCTTATTTCTGTTTGACTTAAAAAGCATGCTGATAAGAGCCCAAAAGAAGTGGGAAATCAAAAGAATTACACAATAATATATTTTTTTTAAAGAGTGAAGGCCCTCCTTTTAGTCATAAAGTTGACAAACATTTCAGACACTCAACACAGAGAACATCCCTTCAGTGTCAATATTCAGAATGGATTGTTTTCCCTTTCGCCTGTTAAAAGTTATGAAATGATCCTTAAGGCCTCTCGTTTCATAAGCACCATGCAGGCAGCATCTGTGGGCAGGAAGGATGATGCCGGAGGTTAGAAATGTTCAACTGCAACATTGATTTGTGTCTGTCTCTCTCTTTCTCTCTCGCCGGCCTTTTTCCCTTTAATGAGGACTAGAATGTTTCCACATCAGTTAACTGCCTTCATAAAGCACCAGAAGGTCACACCAGCCCCAGACTGATCCTTTCCTTTGTGCCTATAATATAATTGGCTGATTGTGCCAGTGATGAGCGCGCCCCCTCCCCCAGCCCGGTCCTAGCTCCATGTTTGTAAGCCTCACTGCTGCTTTCCGAGGAGAGCAGCTCGGCTCGCTGCGCGCTTCCCGGCACAGGCAGTGCCACTGCGCAGGTTGATCAGCGAAACAGCATCCATTTTAATCTGCGGGGAGCCCCTGCCTTCCCCGGGCTTGCTCTCCGCCAGTGGATGCTCCGCGCTTTCCCTCCGCAGCTTCGCTGAGCAGTCCTGTTTGGGGTCTGCGCCCTAGGATGCACTGAGATGGTACATCAGGAGAACTGTTCGTATCAGGTAAGATTTAAAGCCTGATTGTGAGGCCGGCATCCTTTGGGAGAGGAGGCCTTCCTCTTCCAAAGCAGCAGGTTGCCTCTTTCCGGATTTTCAAGGGATTTTGCTATCCTCCACTGCTGGCCTTCATCGCATACAGTATCTGAATTGTAATTAGATTTTCTGGGGAGTAATGGGGCAGAAAACACTGCTTCTTTGGCCTTTAAAGCATATGTGAAATCCACTGAGGTGATCTGTGCTTTGCACATTCTGTATGTCTGTGCAAATGAGACGAACTGCTTTGAACTGTAATTGAATTTCAGGCGCTTTGGAGAAGGAAAATCTATCTGGAATTTCACGTAGATAAAAATGAAAAATACGATTTTTGCTCATTGCATAGGGTTGTGACTTGCTTCACATACAGTTTTTAGGATTGTCTTGAAGGAAATTATATAAATAAGAAGTAATAATTGATGATCTAAGAATTTTCAAAAATTAGCTGGCATGCACTTGACGTTTAAAGTTGCTCTTGTATGTCTCTCCAAACTTATTTTTACTAGTGTGTTGTTTTAAATGACTAGTAAATAAGAATTAAGGTACCAACATGCATAAAAAACTCCAAATAGAACATTTCTAGTAATACATACTCATCTGTGTGCTAATTTGCTCTCTGGAGTGTTGAAGTAAACACAGATAATTTCAGAAGACCAGTTCTAGAGCGTGACTGGACTGTGGAGGCAACATTGAAAGTATCCTCGTTGTCAACAGACAACGAGAATGTTCTCAGAGAAATTGCTCTTTGCAGCAGCAAGCATGGCTAGTCCAAGTCCTGGATAGTTAATATCAGGGTATCACTCAACTGACCGAGTTTAGAAGCTCTAAGGGACCATTTCTCTAGTCTAACAATGCCTCTTCCTTGTGTGAGGTAGGTTACCTGAGACCAGCAGGTGTTTCTCATAGGTCGGGTTTCACAGTGACTATATGCAGGCAGGAGAGTACATCTCACAAGACTCAAGGCAGTCGTTTCTCAGCTAAGTAATGTGTGCCTAGAAAGTGTATTTATCGACTTTTGCTCTGCTTAATAATTGGAATGTTGTAACTGTAGACTTGTCTTATAGTATTTTTATTTTATAGTACATTTAGGGCCATAGATCCTAAATATCAAGATGGTACTTCGTAGGAATTCTTTCCAAGAGAAAAGGGTCATGATCTGAGGAAACAACCAAAACTTACACAGAATACAGTTTGGGAGCATAGTGTCAACATCCAGGGAGAGCCTAACCTACTTATGGCATGGCTACAGGTGATTAAATTACTATAATAATTAAAATCATTTTTCTGCTCAGTTTTCAGAGATGCTATGTAATTTAATTTTTGAAAGGCAAGATACTATAAGATTATTCCCTATATCTTTTCATTAGGTTGAACATGGAATCACTGGTTTTACAAGTCAAAAATTGGTCAGATATCAGCAATTTCATCTGGAGAGGAGAGATTTTTTAGCCTACTGCTTCCAGAGGAAGACACATTGATTTTATTTTCTATGAACTACAACATATAACAGTCATTATGTGTTCGATAGTTTTGAAGTATTTATTGCTTATTTTCACAATAAAATTACATGCATTCGGCAGATAATAATAGGCAGTAGATTCTGCGTCTCCATGGAGTTTTATAGGACTGTCTTCATGAGTATGTTCTTTTGAAATGCTCTCCCTTTATTCATAACTCAGCATAAACAAAAACATTAACCTTGAAGCCATGTCTCAATCCTACTTAGAAACCTTAGTTTTAGAGCCCACTGGGCACCATGTGCGTTTGGATTCAGCAAGGGCGGTGTCTCTAAGTTCTTGGCTTGACGTTGTCACGGTCACTGGTGATATCGACGGTTTGATGTTTTTCAGAAACTTCCCCTTGTCTGATGAAGGCTTTATTTATTTATTTACTTATTCTTAAGGATGATAATGCAGTGGTTAAAGCAAATTCCTCAAGGTTAGCATCTTAGTAGAAGGAATTTATTTGTAGGGCTGATTTCTTTCCTCCATCAATGTGTACCAAGGTTTCTTAATGGAGAGCCCATGAAGGGGGCTTCGGAGGCCATTCCCCTCAAACTTACTTGGGCATTTTGGCGCACGTGTCTAGATATATGTTGTTATTACTCTTGTTACCATCAGCAGCAGTAACGGCCTCCTAACTGGGGCTGCTTCTGCCCTTGCTCCCATTCCATAGTCTGTTTTCAACAAGTATCCAAAATGATCTTTCAAGACCTAAGTCAGAGCCTGTCACCCATCTCAAAATTCTCCTCCTCGACATAAAAGCCCATGTCCTCCCAGGGCCCCACATCACCTCACCCCTGATGCCTTTCAGAGTCCTCTCCCACGTCCCCCTCCCTCCGTCCCTTCCTCCCCTCCCCCCATGCTGGCCTGGCCCTGCACTTGCTGCCCCTCCTGCCTGACATGTGCTTCCTCCGGGTACCCTGTGTAGGGTTGCAGATTTAGCATATGATCTGCAGTGTTTGGGGCATGTTTATATTAAAAAAATGTTCACTGTTTACGTGAAATTCAGATTCACGCGGGCATCCTATATTTGTCCTGTGGGTAACCTCCATGGCTTTCTCTCTCACTTTCTTCAGATCTTTGCTCAAATGTCACCTTCTTGTGAAGGCCTTCTCTGGACTTACTATGTCAACTTCCAACTCCCCAGTTCTATCCCAATATTTCTATTACACTTTATTTTTATATTTGGCATTCATTACCAGCCATCAGACTTTTACTCATTTGTCTGTTTTCTGTCTCCCTCTCTCCATGGAAGCTCCATGAGGGCAGGGATTTTTAGGTTTGTGTCAATCTGCTCTCCCAGTGCTAAGAACAAGCTCTCAAATAAAATGAATGGGTGTGCCTACTGTATATAAAATTGACTAAGAAGAAAGACACTGTAAACATTCTATAGCATTGTGGTTTGTTACATTTTGATGGCCATTGGGGTGACTTTCAATCCTATTCCTATTCTAACCTCCTACCATTAATCTGCCCCGGTTTCAGTGATTGTGGGTCCGATTATCCCCTTAATTCTTGTTACTTTTCTCATCTGTGAAATGGGATTTTTCCTAGTTAACATCCTGGCATGAGAGTTGGCAGGTCCCTGCCAGAGGCCACCTTTCTGCATAAGCAAGTCAGTTACCATGAATTAAGAGCCATCTTCTCCCATGCACATAAAGGGCTCTCCCATGCACATAAAGGGCCCAGGAAAACCATGCATCACTTCACTTCCCAATTATTTATTACTAATATGTAGAAGTATAGCTGATTCTCATGTATTGCTTTTCCAAATAGATGACTGTTTTGAAAAAAAAGAGTTTCACTGCTTCCAAGAGCTTGAAAACCACTGCTTGAGGTGGGTGGATGCACTGTGCTGTGAACGACTTAATCCAAGGAGGGATGATCAGAGAGAAATTCTCAGGCAGAATTTTTCATGGTTGTTTTGTTTTTAAAAGTTCTCACATTGTCATCATCTTCGTGTACTTTCCTCCCTCCAAGGGTTTACATTAGCACAGAGGTTACTGAGGCATGTGTTGTCATTTTCAGTCGTAGCCGTGTTAAAGGATAGAGCTATCAACCTCCATTTTCCAGTCTTGGGAGGAAGCCAGTCTCTTCAGGAAGGAGCCTTGCCCACAGCTTCAGGCCTGGCAGCCTTCGAGAGGCCAGACTCTTCTAAACGATCTCTGATAGAAAGCTTTGAAATATCATTAACTTGAAAGTACACGCTTAGGTCAAAGGGTCCATTTTGCTTAAAAACTCCCAAATATTTTCTCCTCTCTCCCTGCAGTTAATTTTGGAGATTGATGTGAATGGAAAGCCAGTGACACGCTTTTATCCCTTTCTTTCCATTGCTTAAGTTCCCTTATCACCACCCCAGATATAAACCACACCCTCACGTTCTTAGCTACCATAGGAATGGAGGAGAAAGAAAGTAAAATGGTACGTGAATGACTCTCGTCCTTTTCCTCCCTTGGGAGCATAAAGAAACTCTTCTTCAAATACACACCTGGTCTTGAAAAAGCAGAGGAGAAATCTTTGACGCTTCCGCATTTTCTTTAGGATAAATTTCCAACCCCTTTGTATGGCAGTCAAGGCCTAACCATGATCAGAACCCTGGGCAGAAACACTCCTCCCTCCAAGCCCTATACTCCTGCCCCCAAATTGCTATCAGTCCTTTTTCTTTGCTGTGATGCCTCAGCCTACAAAGTCTGCCACACACACACCTGCTTCTACCTGTTGCAAGCTTATGTACTCTGAGGCTCAAATGTCACCTCCTTCAGGAAGCTTTCTCCTTCTCAGTGCATTTTGCTTTTACTTCTGTTAGAACCCATTTACAGCTAGTGACATATAAGTCTGTCTCCCCCATTAGACAACAGGCTTCTTGAGAACAAAGACCTGATTTTCATTTCCTGCCCTGCAAACAGAGTATGTGTTCAATAAATGTGTGTTGGACTGAATCGCATCTTCTGCAGTTGGTGCTGTTCCGAGTCCCCAGGATGAGGATTTTGCATCATAATACCAGAGAGAAGCTCAGATCTGTGCACTGCAACGGGGAGTTGGGGAAGCTGATCCTGGTATTCCTTATAGCTGGCTTACGAGCCTCTTGCCCAGTTGCCAGCATCCCATCTGCCGAGATGGGAGACACAGTGCAAAGAAGAAAATGAAAGAGACAGACACCCCCCCTTCCCAGAGACAATGCTTTAAGAACACACCTCCATACCTACCTCTCCTTCACCAAGAGAATGTTTCCAAGGTGAACCTCGCGGTCCATCCCCAAGTACTTTTTCAAAATACCTGTGGTCAGTTGAGGCAAATACTCATCCTCAAGCCACCTTTCTTAATATATTGAATTTTGCAAAGTTTTCAGAAATCTTTTTACCATATAGAGGGATAATTTTACTGGCTCCTGAAACACCAAATACCTCTTGGACAAAATGTTTCAGCCCAATTGAAGTGTCATACCCAGCACATAAAATAAAAGATGTCCTATATTGGTCTCAAATGATAAAACTAGGGGTTACATCAGTTTAAATAGTACATTAAAAATGCTTGCTGGAGAAAGTAGTAAACAGCCCTTCATGCCCAGATTCTAGTGGGTTATTTCATGGTTAACAAAAGAAAGGAAATATAGTCTGTCCCTGTTGACACCAGGGCAAGGGAGGGCTCATTTCCCAAGTCCCTCTTCCTGTGAATGAGAAAACAAGGTATCAAATTTGACTGCATTTAAGATTCCACTCAATTTAAGCCTGGTTTCATCCAGAGCAGGGAAAAAATATATTGACCTAATGGAGAGGGGGATTTCAAAGCATTTAGTGCACTGTTTGATACAGGCTTTTAAATATAAGTTCAATGAAAAATAAATAAATAAAGTTAAAGTCCAATGAAGTTATTTTTCCATCTTGTTCTATAGATTTTTATTTGATTGGGAAATTTTTTTCCCCATAGTTAAGTGCTGAAGACTTCTTTGTTTTCATTGTTTTGCCTGGTTGGGGTATAGTTGTGTTTTGCCTTGTTGACATACAGTGTGTTTGTCTGAGGAGAGAGTAACATATCCATCACCTTAAAAATTAAGAAAATAGTTCTGGATGTAAACTCGTCTGCACTTGTTTTTAGGCTGTATATCTGAAAATCTAATGTTGTATATTTTTTACCACAAAAGGAGCACAGTGATAGGTGCCCAAATGCGGGGGGAAATCATCTTAACAGGATTTCAGCATGGGCCTGATCTGAAATAGAAATTTAGCACAAGCACATCATTCCTATTTAAAGTAGCACTGGGGGCCTCAAACATCACGTTTTAGACATCAAGCGATTTTAAGAAATAAATGTGCATATGCATATTTTAAGCCAAAAGTCTAGTATTTTCTCTTGGAAAGGGGCTGGGGATAGAGGAGGGGAAGGAAATGGAAACATCACTATGATATATATCAGCGCACGCATGATTTTTGGAGAGTAGAGACCCCACCTTCGCACACACACACGCGCACACACACACACGATCTTAAACTAAGATTTCACATGCAGAAGCTCGACATCCATAGCGCTGTATTCTATTATTTATTTCTATTCTCTATACCAAGGGAAAACTGGAAATCTTGGTGTACTTAGTATTCCCCTGAGCACTATCTAGAAGCATCAGAAATTACCAAGCTTCCTGAAATAGAAAGTACTTTGACAAAATTGCTTGAATTCAGAAGAAAACAGCCATCCGAAGGCCTAGTGACAATCAGCGTAGGAGAGCCATTAAGGGGGAAAGAATGCTAAGAACACAGAAAAACATAATGAGGGCATTAATCCTGGTCTCCCTCGGAAGCCGTGCCGCCGTCATCCAAGCGACTGCAGTTGAGTCTCTTGTACTCAGGTCTTCAACTGGGCAGAAAGCTTCATGTCTGTGGTCCTCAGTTTTTCTGATGTGGGTCAACGACTGGCACTCTGTCTCCTCCCAACACTTTCACCTCCTCCACTCCATGCTCCCAATGCCATTAGTTTAACTTTTGAAACCTACACTGAAAAGTCCATTGCAAAATTGCACGCCTATGTTCGTGGTTTATCTAGCTATCGGTATACCTTAGTTGAAAAGCAAAGCAAATTTAGACGAACATTGCACAGAAGAAAATAGTTTATCTGAAAAGAGGTTATAAGTCAGGTGTCAGTTTGTATAGCGCATGGAATTTGGATATTAAGGTGGAAGGAAAGGCGGTAGGATGCTGAAGGGTTAATCAGGATGAAATAGTTTCCAGCAATAGGAATAGGAAAATCTTTTGACAATGCATAAGTGATTTCCCAGTAATGCGGTCAGTGTTCTCACAGTCAATAATTTCCACCAGTGACCGATAATGATCATTTAAAAGAATTAGCTCACGTGAGCAATGCACCTTGCAGTTCAGATCAGGGCTTGACAGGAAACTGAAGCTCTCTGTTCTAGTCCTTGAATTTCAGGGCAGGGGGGTGAGCAGAGGCCCTTTCAACCTCAGGGACTGTAAGTGGCTCTGTGTACATTTTCTAAGGGGAAGCATTAGTATCTGGGCCCATGTTTTGCCAGCACAGTTCATTTTAGAGAGGGCAGCAGTAGAGGAAGGAACCAGGAAGAATTCTCTGTAGGAAAGACATGAGTGACTGTTATCCCCTTGTTTGTGCGTAGCTGCTAGAAAACCACCAAACGTTATGTTCAGCTCAAGCCTTTTGAGGTCGTGTTTTGTTTTGTTTTTTCCTTTCCTGCTTTCATTTGGACCTCTTGGAAGTGAAATTAATTACAGCGTTGATCCCAGGCATCTAAAGTCAAGATGTTGCCACCATGCCTAGAAATATGATCTAAAGTAATATAATCTCTTATAATGAATTTTTTCAAGGTCTAGAGCTGTGCTTCTAAAATTTAAAGCACACTCAAAAACTCCTAGCGCTCTTTTAAAAGTGCATTTTTTGATTCAGTAGGTCTGGGGTGAGAGCTGAGCATTTGCACTTGCAGTCCGCTCCCAGGTGATGTGGATGCTCTGGTCGGAGGACACACTTTGAGTAGTAAAGCTCTAGAAAACACCGAAGATCCATTCACATGTTAGGAAAACAGCAGGTATTTTAAGCCGGCATAAGCCATCCAGATAGCGGTGGTACAGCTCCTTCTGGAAAGGGTCTGGACTACAAGTCTATGTGCTGAGCACTTCTTTAGGGAGGGTGCAAAATAAATTCATCACCACTGGGGACCAAGTTTCAAGAGGACATGATTTATCACTTGTCTCTCTATAGTACTTATGAGAGAATCACTTATGCCAAGAAAAGATGTAGGGGGTAGAGGAGGGGAGCGATCTTTAGTACTTTCTTAGTACTAATCCTTGCTGCTGTTATATGGCTGGAGAATTTCCATCTTTTTGAGGTTTTGAGGTGCCCTTCTCCAAAAGGTAATATATTATTAATGTATATGCATATGCGTGTATATGTATGTATGTGGTCAATGTATTATTGGTGTATGTAAATTAATTTGAATATGTATATACATCGTTAATAGTGAGGGTTCAGTCATTTTAACTATATATTTAAGGCCACCCTGTTAAAATTAAAGTCAAAAGGTGTTAGTAATTAGGCTTATAGTTTTATGTACTTTACTAAGTCTTGTACTCTCTAAGTTTTCATTGGGAATTCCCTGGCGGTCCAGTGGTTAGGACTCAGACCTGGGTTCAATCCCTGGTTGGGGACCTAAGATCTTGCAAGCCACGTGGCACAGCCAAATAAATTAATACATTTTTATAGCTGCATCCATGTTAGCTCTTGATTATAGACTGCTAAGTGGGCTAGGATGCTAACCTAGGTAAGAGACTGAAATCACTGAACTTCGCGGTAGGCCCCCTTCTTCAACCTGAGCAGACCCATGTTTACCTTCTAAATGTATGTGGTTTCCACAGAAGATTTCGGTTGAAAAGCACTCATATGAACTATTAATGTTTCCTTCTGTGGACAACGTTCCAAGGACAAGGGAGATCTCTGCTAGAGAGAAGCCCTTCCCAAAAGCAAGTGTGGCTCGGGAGATACAACTTCCGTCAAACTGTCTGACAAAGGTACAAGATATTCTCTTGGGAACTGAGGTGGAGGATGAGGGTGGATGGAGTTAAAGGGGTGTTTGGATGTGGGTCATGGGTTGCAGGGAAAATATTTGCTTTAAGGAAGCAGGGCTACTACAGTGAGACACCTTGATGCTACAAGTCTACCACGAATTGAATTTTTTTTAATTTGTGGAGAGGGAGGGTAGACAAGTGAATGTGAGCATGTCCGCAAAGGTTCAGATGCCAAGCGCTATCTTGAACAGCACTTTTGCTTTAGAACTCTGTTCTTAACAGCATTGAGGTTGGTCAGGAGTTCACACTGGAAGAAGTATTGACTGGTACGTTTGCTGCTTCCTGTCTAAGCACGTCAGACTACAAGACTGTGCTGCTGAACAGATCCTTGGCCTTTGAATTCTTCTTTGGCCCATTTCTCCTGCACACAGTAACTTTTAAAAAATACTGGATATAAGTTTTAGTCTGTGGCAGTAGTAATTCGATAACGAGGAGTGTGTGTTTGTGTGTGCACTTCTGTTTATCTGCTTCTTGCATCAAAACATCCTCCAGCTGTGGGCCTTTTCCTTCTCTGTATGTAAAGCCAGTAAACAAAACCAAAAGCCATGGGAAAAGGGTAAAGAGAGCGGCAGAAAGGAACGTCCTCCTTTGTGAAAAAGGCTGCCACCGGCTTTTAAAGAAAAGTTGATGAATCTTCTTCTCTTGCCTATATTAATAGAACAAAGCAGCGATCCTGGAGCAGAAATGAATTTGGAAATGTGTTGGAAATGAATTTCATTCTTGTGCTGGGGTTTCTCCCTGAAGGTGAGACTTTTACATCTGATTTTAAGGAACGATTGGTTATGGGAAAAAGGAAAAAAAAGGCAAGCATCTGTCTTACAGGTTAACTTTTAAATTATACTGTTTGGTTTTGGCACGGAAGACCCGGCTTTTAACTCACCAGTGAAGTCTGCGAGGCTGGGCTTTGCATCTATTTTTATCCCATACACTCTACCCCTGGTTCAGTAAAAGGTTGCTGGATTCCTTACAGAACTCCTATCCACATTCAGTCCTGAAGCGGGGAGTTGGGGAGTTGAATCAGCTTTTCCTCGACTTGGGGTAGAAAAGGTGCTGGGGAGAGGAATCCAGGCAGGATCGTCCAGGGTAAGGTGATGGCAGACGTGGGAAGACTGGACTCAACCAGCTGAGTGTCAGGGCAGAGTTAGTCTCGGAGAACAGCAGCTGCCCCCGTGCTGGAGCGCAGGACAGACCGGGGAGGCCAGGTGGGGCGGTGTCTCTGAGATAGAGGGGGGCAAGGTTACGTACAGCCGGACACAGACTCTTAGCCGGCTCTCCATGTCAGCATGAGCGGTAACCAGGGTCCTGGGCAACTGCACGTCAGCCTATCAGAATTCATGGGAGATTATTTCTTAAGTGAAATTCTAAAGAGTTAAAGGATGAATTTGGACAGTGATGGAATGGATGACATCATCAGTCAAGAATCCCCATTGGACATGGAGGGGGATTATAAAAAGGTAAGGGGGGAGAGCTCTTTTGTTTGTAAACAATCGGACCATTTTTCTAACTGGGAGAAAGATCACCCTTGAGGAGTGGCCAAATTCCACACTCAGTGGCCATTGCCACAATCTATTCAGGAAGGCTAAATGCTCAGAATCGAATGCATTAAGCTGGGAGAGTTCTTCTTTCTGTGTTTCCCAGTTTGTATTCATTAATATATTATAGCAGTAACTGGAATACACATGTTGTTCTTCTGAAGTTGAAAAACATTCTATTATGCATATAGTTTCTAGGCAGGCTTTTTATGTGAAGGAATAATTTTTTAAATTACTGACATGTTGACAGTTCACCTGCAAGAAATAATTACTAGCATGTGTAATCTATCTTTCTGAGTTTGGCTTTTTTAAACAATGAAAAATATAAAGTTTTACTAAGAGAAGTGTGAGGTTTAAAAAAAAAAAACTGATACAGTATCTGCTAATTCTTTGCTTGCCTTTTCTTTTGAAAGTCAGTAAATATATTTTTGGTATGTTTTTTTATGGTAATTGTCTGGTAATAACAGCCCCAAGTAAAAATAGCTTTAGTTATAGTTTAGTTATGGGTGAGGTAAGGAAATTAAACTACAAGCATATGCTTGTCTGTCCACAGAAGGCTAAACACTATGTCCTTCCCCCTTATTATTTCCCATAAGTCAAGTGTGGGTCACAACACAGCCCAGTATGAAGAATCAGGGACCTTCCGTCATGGACCTGGAAAGAAAGACCTGTTTTCTCTCAAAGGCAAATATCCTAAAACAGTAAAACTTGCTCCTAAATTTTTAATTTGATCAAATACGTCACTAACTTTTTTCCCCTAGATTGAGATAGAAGCTTCTGTCTTGATAGATTTTTACATATAATAATGTAAAATATGGTAATTTAAATCTTACATACGTAACTGTGTGTGAGTATGAGGCCTGTTTTAAGGACATACTTTATTTCTTAGAGCAGTTCACAATAGTTTATGTTATTTCCCCAGGAGCTGAAACTTAAATAGGTTCAAATGACCTGCCTTGTTGATCTGTGTGTTTTTGTCCTTTTTGTCCTGTGTGTTTTGTGATCCCCAAGAAGGAAGTGAGGGCCCAAGGGGATAAGTGCTCATAGAGTCTTGAAACCCTGACACCTCTCCGATGTCCCCTCCTGCCGGAAGTGGGTGTGCAAAAGATACTTGGGACGCTCAGCAATCAGAGTCGGGCACTTACCCAACCCAGTAGAACAAGTGCACAGTTCTCATATTGCCTCTATTTTCAGTTCCAAAGGACTAGTCACGGTTTTCTTTGTCACAGCGTTTCTCAGCTAGGAACGTGTAGGTCAGTTTGCACTTAGGAAAATGAAAGACATACCACTGCTAATGCAATAACAATAAAGTAATGACCACTGTAGTTTCATCCTACTTAGAAACAGAGAGCCCAGATGCCTGGAATGACCGAGCCATGGTATGCAGGCAACCTGATACAGCGTTGACTAAAGCGACAAACATGTAAGGCTCAAGTAGCTTTAAAACATCAACAACAACAAAACAGAGCTGAATTGTATAACCCTTAATCTCACTAAGGCAGTAGAACACCACATGTGACTTCAAGAGAAATAGTATCTGAGAGGTTAGTACAAAAGACCACTAGATGAAACTTTTAGATGCAGAGGACGCCCAGAGATCAGTATATATTGTTGTGGACCCTAAACATGGAAGTCGTTCTGTTGTCATTTCAGCTTTTAACTATTTTTCTCAGGCAAAGTGCTTTCAAATGTATGCATATCATGATAACTACAAAGGCTTCCTTTTTAAAAAACCACTACTGATCATTTCATTAAGAACTTCTAGTGAAACAGGGCAACATATGCTTTCTTTAAAATACAAAGGATAGAAAATAATTAGCTAATATAAAAATCACTTTTCCTAATTAGAATCTTTCTTTTCTAAGTTTTTTTTCTCTGTTTGGTTTTTGCTGTTTGGCTGACTAACTAGAAAATTAAATTAGATGCCATAAAGCAGTGGTCTGTAGGGTTTTTTCACCTTGTATTCGTCAGTAAAATGTTTTTGAGCCCAAGCCTTTACTATACATATATTCTATTCATAAATTACACATATATACCACTGTAAAAATACATCTTTTATGTATAAAACATATACAGTCGTCCCTTGGTATCCACAGGGGATTGGTTCCAGGATCTCCACAGATACCAAAATCCCAGGATACTCAAGTCCCTTTTATGAAATGGCACGGTATTTGCATATAACTCACACACATCCTCCTGTACACTTTAAATCATCTTTAGATTCCTTATAGTACCTAATACAGTGTAAATGCTATGCTACGTAAATAGTTGCTGGGTACATGGCAAATTCATGTCTTGCTTTTTGGAACTTTCTGGCATTTTCCCAAATATTTTTGATCTCTGGTTGGTTAAATCTGCAGTTGCAGAACCCAGAGACATGGAGGGCTGACTGTATACAAATAGATATTTTTAAGAATAAGATGTTTAAAACGTAAATAAAAATAAAAGTTTTAATAATTTCTTCTTTCATCTTCTGTCACTCTGAGGTCAGTTGTCCAAAACACTTGGAAAATCGGTATATCCCTGCCTGGGTACAGTAGAATTTTTTATACCAGTTGCACTGATAAATACCGCATGTATATAGGGATTATTTTACAAGGTTGTTTCAAAGTCAGGCAAACAGCCTTCAGGGGAAAGGTCACTTTATGATGACTAAAATTAGATTCCACCCAGGCAAAGGAAGGAAAAGAGTACACATATGTTCCAGTTCCTTGGGGAAGGTCCTGATGTTTCATTAAGGACCTCTGGTTTGTTCAGTAATAGTAGTAAGACTGTTCTCAACAGAAAGCACATCTTAGTGTCTAGGAAGGAAAGCCCGCACCTTGGCAGAATCCTAGGTGTGAAAGTCCGGTCTATCACGGCCCTGCTTTCTCTGAGCAGCCTCTGACCCGCTGGGTCCCACAGCCCATTGTCTTGAGGACACAGAGGCACATAGCCTGCCAGTCGATGTCCTGATCCCGTCAGCCGTTACTCACCAAGAGCCTTCCTGTGTCCCTGGCATTGTGTGCGGGGCCAGGATCCCGAAAGGGAGGCTGGGCTTTCCCTCAAGGAGCTCACAGTCCAAATGGGGAGACGTACAAACAAATAAGCTGCCGTGGAATTGATGCCACCTGGAAGGATGTGGACCTTCAGATGGTCAGTGTGGACCTAGAAAACGCACAGCCTGCACCATCTCAGGGCTGGGGATAGATCCAAATTATACCCGTGGAGAGAGAGAGGAAATCAAGAAAATGTAACATGAAGCACGGTAGAGGACTGGCTCCCACTTTGTCCCAGAGCAGAGCAAACACCGGCAGGCTGGCCTTACCTTCTGTCCCCAGGCCACTCCTGGCAGAAGGAGCTGCGGGCAGGGCCGTGTGTGGTCGGAGGATGGGCGAGCCGACTTCGCCTGGCTTTGTTTCTCCGGGGTGCTGTCTCTAGTGTGGTGCATCCAATTATGGTGAAAGATTAGGGAGGAGCCCGTGAACAAATTAAAAGGCTGGAAGGAACAATATTTAAAGTGAAGCCACAGCTGCGCCTCATGTTTTTTTAAAAAGGTGAATGGAAATGACTGCTTGAGATAAACTGTAATAAACAGGAACGCAGAATGCCAGCTGCCATTCCAGACAAGAGCTCTGCCCTCCCCACACAATTACTGAGGAAAAGCAGCCGTCGACCTCCATGAACCCTCCCGTCTTCCTGTCTGGAAGGGCTGAATATGCTTGAGGAACCCCGTCAAGTTACTGAACCCCGGAGCCCAGCCCTACCTCAGCCCCCCGGGACAGTCTCTTCCACTTTCTGGGCCAGGGTCTCCTTTTCTTTCAAGGGAGGAACGGGCCCGGTTGGTTTTAGGTCTTGTGAATATGAAGGCTCGTAACTCCTAGTTCAGGCTTCTTTGCATCGTATCACCCTGTTGGCGCACCTCGGTAAGCCAGCGTGGTAGGGAGTGGGTTCTTTCAGATAACAAGATTTTCCAGATACATGATATGTGAATTATACCTCAATTTAAAAAATAAACACACACACATTTTGGGCGGAGGGTACGGTTTATTTTTTAATTGAGATATAATTCACATACCATAAGATTGACATGTCCAAGTGTATAGTTTGATGGGTTTTAGTATTTCATAAGGTTCTACAAACCACTAGTATCTAAGTCGAGGATATTTGCATCAGCACCCCCCAGGAAAAGCCTGTCCCCGTTAGCAATTACTCCTAATTCCCACCTCCCCACCACAATCATCAGTGTACTCTCTGTCTTTCTGGATTTGTCTGTTCTGGACATTTCTGGATCTCTTTTATCCTTTTCTCCACTCTTCTCAGCAGGTTGCCCCACCCCTACCTTTAATATTAGCAACAAGACCATTTAATGAATTTCTCTCTGAATCAGACACTGTGCCAAGTACTTTCTATATAGTATTTCATTTAATCCTTTTTATTATTATTATTATTTTAATTTATTTATCTTTTATGGTACGCGGGCCTCTCACTGTTGTGGCCTCTCCCGTTGCGGAGCACAGGCTCCGGACGCGCAGGCTCAGCGGCCATGGCTCACGGGCCCAACCGCTCCGCGGCATGTGGGATCTTCCCGGACCGGGGCTCGAACCCGTGTCCCCTGCATCGGCAGGCGGACTCTCAACCACTGCGCCACCAGGGAAGCCCCTCATTTAATCCTTAATACAACCTAAAAAATAAGGTATCTTTATCCCTTTTTTCAGAAAAAGACACTGGGGCTTAAAGTGTTTCCGTAACTTGCAGTAGCAAGTGTCAGAGTGAAGAGGTTAACTTGGGTCTTCTTGGTCCCGATTGCCCTGCACCGGGCTCCTGCTCTCCCTCCTGGTCGCACACCTGTGTTCGGCTACCCCAGATCCTCAGCCCACCTTGACCTGGGAGGCGGGGGACACTGGCTTCCTGGTGGTTGCTTGTGGTTTGGCTGTTGCATAACCTTGCAGTCGGTGTTTTGGACTGTTGTGTTCTGACAGTGATACTGAATGACTGAGGTGGTTTTACAGACTTGTAAAATGGCACCTGTTAAAAATAGAGTCCCCAGATAACACTGTCCTGTGTTAAAAGTAGTCTCTGAAGGCAATCATTTGAGAACCCGGGAGAGCTCAAGATGCACCCAGCAGTTCATGTTTTGGATATGCTGCTCAGAGGTGAGGAAAATTTTCAACTGTGTCCCTTTAGGATTTGACATTGAAACACTCCCACTACATAAGTCATCCTTGTAGATTGCACCCTGGGCTCCTTTACTTCCACCGGAGTTCCCATGCAGCCGGAAATGGCTACTGAACTTCAACCCTAGGGGTTTGTTAAATACTTTTGCTCCAGTCCTTAACAATTAGATGTTCAAGTGTTAGGGACTCTGCAGGACAGCACTTTTTTTTTTTTTTTAAAGAAGATGTTGGGGGTAGGAGTTTATTAATTTATTTTATTTATTTTTGGCTGTGTTGGGTCTTCGTTTCTGTGCGAGGGCTTTCTCTAGTTGCAGCGAGCGGGGGCCACTCTTCATCGCGGGGCGCGAGCCTCTCACTATCGCAGCCTCTCTTGTTGCGGAGCACAGGCTCCAGACGCGCAGGCTCAGTAGTTGTGGCTCATGGGCCTAGTTGCTCCGCGGCACGTGGAATCCTCCCAGACCAGGGCTCGAACCCATGTCCCCTGCATCGGCAGGCAGGTTATCAACCACTGCGCCACCAGGGAAGCCCAGGACGGCACTTCTGTCTGCCTGCTCATGTTTATCTCCTCTCCCTATAGCGTGAGGAGAAGGAATGCAGTCGCTAGGCCAAACCATCCTCAGGGTTAACTAATTGTAAACAAACATCTCCATCCTCTGAACTGGCATCCCAACCCTTTTGATGCTGGCAAAGCCTTAAGTAAAACAGATGTCAGAAGGCCCCTGGACCCTCCATGGATGCCCATCCTGGACTTCAGGTATCTAAAGGCAGCTCTCCCATGAGTCTGATGCTGAGAAAGTCGAACTCAGGTCTCAACATTGCCCAACAGCCCGGCCTGACATCTAGTCCAGAGGACTTGTTTAGGTAGATGGGTGCGAGGATGCACAGATAAGAGATTTCAACAGCATTTCAGGAGACCTTTCTGGATTGTTTAGTGTAAGTATCTGAAATAGAAAATGTCAGAAAAACAAACTGAAAACAGAATAACCAGACTTACTATCCATTCAGTGATACAATGGAAAGATACTAGGTTATTTAACTTTCACTTCCACTAATAATTGAAAAGCTCTTCCCAGGAAGCTTGCGTCTTGAAGTAAGATGCAATAACTTGAAATAACCTGCACAGAGCAAGTATTTTTGCCCTTGACATTCAAAAGCATACAATCCATATTTTTACAGAATGCTGTTTTCGTATTTTGATCTTGCGATAAACCCATAGTGAGAAAATAATTAGAAAGGACTATCAGTATATTTGGGTTTTCTTTTATTTTTTGTTTTAAAGAAAATTAATAAAATTTGCCTGATTAACGAATAAGTTCTGTCCTTCTGATTCCTAATGTTTAAAAGCCTCAGACTCCTCCACGCTAGAATGCTGCCTATAAATTTAGAGTAAAACTTTCTTTCTTAAGCCGAGGAGAGAAATAAGAGTGACTATTATTTTACTAAAGGAAGAGTTCTTTTCCACCGGGAGCTCCAGAGTCCCAGTTGCGTTCCCTGGGGGATGCCGCTAATGGCAATGATGCCAGATATCACTAGGCAATAGATTGCGCTGAAGCAACGGGATCATTAATTGCTTCAAAACAGGCATCCTGGCAAGGCCTTTGGCAGAGGCCAGACGGCTGCAAATGCAATGCATCTGGATCCAGAGTCTGGACATTCCCCAGGCAACAGATCTGTGCTCAATTAAAGAAGCAACTCTGTGTTGCATGTAGCTCCTCGATCTGTTCAGGTGTTTAAAGCCATGGTTCTCGGGATGTTTGAGCCAGCAGCATCTGGGCACTTGTTAGAAATGCACTTTCTCAGCCCCACCTCAGAGCTTCTGAATCAGAAAAATAGTCTCTGGTTTTGCAAGCCTTCCAGGTGATTCTCATGCATAATCAAGTTTGAGCACTACTGGCTTCAAGAAATTTGTGACCAGAGAGGGAGAGGGGGCCACGTTGTGCGTGTACCCACCCATGCGATTCTCCACTTGGCACACCGACGGCACAGCAACCTCCCTGCATCCAGAGTTTCTTCCTGGGCCTTGGGGGACCAGGGTATTATTCATCAGCTTCTAGAATAATGCAGCCCCCAGCCCTTAGGAAGTTTTTTCTCAATGGTACATTGCTTTCCTTTTTCCCATTGGTTATCATTGCTTGAACAGACATGAGGCCCGTGTGGGACACCCAGGTAGAAGATGGAGAAAGAAAATTCAAGGCCTGGAGGCTTCTTCAACTTAGAGAAACTTCTTGGGAAATAGCTAACCCCTCGCAACTTCTGGGGCTTGTTAGAAATGCAGGATCTCAGGCCCAGCCCCTGAATCAGAATCTGCATTTTAATCAGATCCCCAGGGGATTTGTATGCACCCTGAAGTGTAAGAAGCACTGACAGAGGTAACAGCTTTAGCAAGGCAGAGAGGAGGCTGCTAGAAGTGGTATCTTCCTGGATTTGTAGTGAATTGTACTGAGGCAGCATTATAAAATAAGCACACCCAATGATATAACAAGCTATTTCAGTTCCCATGGTGCCCAGGTAAACGTAAGAAACCGTGGAGCTGGGAAGGAGGGGAAGATCAATCCAGGGAAGAGATGGAAGACAGGAAACCTGGGGGGAAACATTTTCCTTTCTCCCACTTCCCTTCCCCACAACTGAATCCCATCCAGGCCCTGGTTGTCCCTGCTTCCAAGCTTAACATCTGCTTTTGTTCCTAGAGCACTGCTGTGCCATTCGCATCAACTGCGCCCCCTGACTCTCTAAGCCAAGCTTCCTTAAATATCTTCCTCCTTTGGGGAGTTTAAGGAACCCCTTCCTCTGGGTCAGACAGGCCCTCTCCTTGCCAGCTATCTGGAATCAGCATCTGTGCAGGACCCACTGCTGGCAGTGTCCTGAGCAGCAGCTGGCTTTCAGTTTAGGCTCGGGATGTTATGTTCTAAAGTGTGTCTCTGAGAACCTCAGTGGGCCCGCAGCTGCCCCCAAGAACATGCAGTTTGCCAATTAAATTTTAGAAATGCACAAGACACACAGTCTTCTGCTTATACATTTATAAGACCGGCATGTGAAAGACTAGGTGGCCCCTGCTTCAGAGACACGAGGATGCTTCGAGCAAGGTGAACGGGGTGCCAGAGGGACAAAGGCGGGACCCAAGGAGGGGCTCGGGTAACCGGTGTGTAAGGGCCGGGTGCAGCTGTGTCCCGAAGAAAGTATGGAAAGGACTTGGGGATGGACCAGATTTGGAGATAGCCGATATTTACCCAAGCAGAACATTAGCTTGGGCCGTTTGCTTTTTCTTTCTTTTACCAAATCCCCCCTCTTTCTTCTCGTCGACTTTGGGGAATTGCAGCAGAACGGTGGCACAATGGGAAAGGCTGAGCACCGGCGTTCGGGGTCTGAAAGGGCTCATGGTCTGTGTTCTGAGATCTTGGCTCACAGGATGCCCTCAAAAGCCATCGTGAGCCTTATCTGCCCAGGCACAGGGGGTGGCAGCAGGGAATTCGTCGACAGGCAAGGACAAAACACTGCCTGTGGCTGGTCAGTGGTGAGTTTGTGAGCACATTTTCACTCTTGATAATGGTCTCGATAGTCTTTCTGTCTCATAGTGATGAGCCGTTCCTCCTCAGGTGCCGTCTTGCTTTTTGCCTGCAATATCCATTTTAGACGTTTCACTTTTGTTTTATGACAGTATTTCCCAAGGCCATTTTAGGAGGGGACATGGCTCCGCTTGCCATAAACACACTTGGTGGGTGTAGTTTTGAGTCCGCTTCTCCCTTTTCCCGTGCACTTCACTGTTCCTCGCCCTGGGGCATGTTTGGGCTTTGGGGGTTTGGAGGACATAATTGCCCTGCAGGTGTAATTCCTTAGAGAACAAAAAAAGTTTGAAACTACACATACATACACACACACACACACACACACACACACACTCTCATACTTTACACATGTGGGCAACAAGGAGGAAATCAGGTTCCACTTGTTGAATTTTAAGAGAAAAACTGTTTTACTAGTCAGTTGAATCATAGTTACTTGAAAGGTTAGGGCGGTTTGTTCCAAAAGGAAGATTGAGCAGTGGTATTTGTATTGTAAGTATTTGCGGTTATGATTAGGCATGTGGTGTGTATGTTTTGCAGTCAGGTGTGTCCTCCTTTTCTGAGAAAGCATCACATCCGTCTCAGGAAAGAAGTCGATCTGAATCGAATAAGTCCCGCCTCTTATCTTCAACATGGTGTCCACGTGGACACCTTACCGATCGATGTAGAGAAGAGATGTGGAAGATCTGGCACCAGAAAGATGGACTTGAATCCTAGCTCTTCTATCTAACAGTCGGGTAACCTTCCTTCACCCTCTGTTTCCTCATCTTCAGATGAGCTATCATAATAGCTACCGTTTATTGCAGATTTACATTACCATAGGGCAGGTACTGCTACTAAGCAATTTACCTGAATTTTCTCATTTAATCCTCCAACATCAAGTGGGATCCTTTACCTCTGGACTGGGAAGGGCTTTCCAAGCACAGAGCCAGCAGACACTTAAGAGGGAGTGAGCTATTGACTTAACTGTATAACATTTAGATGCCAAACTCAGAAGGACTAATCATATGCTTACTCTAAAATGTTCAGAACTCTCAGACCTTTATAGAAAAATAAGCAAAGCTAGGAGTAAGTAGTTTAGAGAAAAGCAAGTACATTAACTGAAAAAATTTAAATATTTAATCTCACTGGTAATCAAAGAAATAAAAAGAATAGCACTTTTTGCCTATCAAATTAAAAACACTGGCATTTTTTTTAAGTGAAAATACTCAGTGTTAGCCAGGATATAGTAAAAACTGCACCCTTTCCGTTGCTGGTGGGCATGTACATCGGAACAGATTTTCCCTCGAGCGGTGTGACAGAATGTGTCAGGAGCCTCAACAAGTGTTCACACTCAGCTGATCTGGTAATTCCACTTGCAGGAACTTATCCTGAGGAAATAATCAGACATGTGGGCAGGAATTTATGTAAAATGCTAACTTCTCTGTAATTTGTAATTGGATACAACCCAAATGGGTGACAATAGAAGATAACTCCAGAGGAGAGAATGATATGCAGCCATTTACAATTGTATTTTTTAAGAATCTTGAATGAAGGAGGGAAATTCTCATAATATAAACATTATGATCTCAATTTTATAAAAAAGAGAAAAATACACATATAAGGTAAAAAAAAACTAGAAGAAAATATACCAAAATGTTAGCAGCGATCTGTGTCTCAGTGGTGGGATTATGGTGGCTTTTATATGCTTTATACTTTTCTTCATTTGTTCAGTGGGATCCAGAGAGAGAAGAGGAGAAGGGGAGAAAGCTTGTGTATTACAAAACAGTTGTCTTTAAACTGTTAAGGAAGTATTCCGTATAAAACTAGTAATTAGTGTAAATAGAAATATCTTTAAGACCTTCTCCACGATCTGTAGCTTTAGCATACAAAGTAAATCAGGAAAGATAGACATGAGATCAAGTGTGTGTTCACGCCTCAGACCTGGGAAAGGTGTTTTCTTTAAATAAAACCTCTTCCAGACCCCAGGCTGGTGTTGGACAACATTAGTCATTAACACTCATGTTGTGATCTACCGATTTTATATTTGAATATTTCATTCCACTCAACAGTTTTCTGACTGTAGAGGACATTGAGTGAGATTCTCTTTTGGCTGTTATATGGATTGAGAAATAGGTTCACTGACTACATTGAATCTGTGTGGCAGATTTGGGGATTTTGAAATGAATTTGTTTTAAATAAAGATGTCAAGTGTTGTGGTTCTGTTTTGGCAGGACCATCACCAGTACCAGCCTTACGTATTTGGAAGGGTGGGTTGCTTTAATTAAGGTTCCCAGCAGTACAGTTGCAAGTAGTTAGTGAAATTAAAAGCATTCTTACTTCCCTTTACGACTTCATGGTTACTTTCTCAGGGCTCAGTGCTGTGCTAGCCCAGTAACAATATGAGATCAGCATCACATCTGTAACTGTATAAAAGTAGTCTTGGGGGCTTCCCTGGTGGCGCAGTGGTTGGGAGTCCGCCTGCCGATGCAGGGGACACGGGTTCGTGCCCCGGTCCGGGAAGATCCCACATGCCGCGGAGCAGCTGAGCCCGTGAGCCACGGCCGCAGAGCCTGCGCGTCCGGAGCCCGTGCTCCGCAACAGGAGAGGCCACAACAGTGAGAGGCCCGCGTACCGCAAAAAAAAAAAGTAGTTTTGGGACTTCCCTGGTGGCACAGTGGTTAAGAATCTGCCTGCCAATGCAGGGGACACGGGTTTGAGCCCTGGTCTGGGAAGATCCCACATGCTGCGGAGCAACTAAGCCTGCGAGCCACAACTACTGAGCCTGAGTGCCACAACTACTGAAGCCTGTGTGCCTAGAGCCCGTGCTCCGCAACAAGAGAAGCCACTGCAATGAGAAGCCCACGCACACCAACGAAGAGTAGCCCCCGGTCACTGCAGCTAGAGAGAGCCCGCATGCAGCAAGGAAGACCCAATGCAGCCAAAAATAAATAAATTAATTTTTAAAAAAAAGTAGTCTTTCACCTTGTGGCTGTATTAACAGATACACACAAATACAGGAGCTCCTAATATGACACAGTTCCACTGGTACATGACAAAATGGGGGGGAGGGACATCTATATAGACAGATAGATTTAAATATAATTGCTAAGTCTGAAAGTTGAAAGAATGCTTGTAGTGTCCACGAATTTTAAAATGTTAGAGAAAAGGAGAATAAAGATGAGCTTTCCTTCGACCAGAAGTTCTCAAACGCATTGAAACTAAATACCCAGTGCTAGAGTCTAGGGATGTGTATTTTACACTTGATCTTGGCCCAAAGGCACAGAAGCAATGGGAATGTGCATTTTAAAGTCTCTACAGGAAGTTCTGATGCAGACGGTTGAAGCTGATGCTGTCTTAGCGGTGCTGTGCTGTCGTATATTTTATTCTGTGCTTCCCATATGATATCTACTAGCCACCTGTGGCTCTGGAGCTCTTGAAATGCAGCTAGTATGACTGAGGGACTGAATTTTTTATTATTAATTAATTTTTCATTTGAGTGTAAATAGTTACATGTGACTAGTAACTATCATATTAAACAGCAGCCTTAACCTGTAGTATATTGCCCTTCACTTGGGGATGAAATGAAGCCATTTTTCAGCCTGTCCTTCCCATAGGTTGTACATTTCATTCCTGTGACACAGTGATGCTCAGATGATGGCTCAGAGCTTTCACTGTAACTTGTGGATACTGGTAGCAGCAAATGTGGCTCTAGAACCTCCTACTGAGAGAATCAAGGCGGTCGTGCATTCCATAACCACACCCACTCACGTGAGCTGGGTTTCGTTATATAATTTGTTCCGCAAATGGTGCTTCTCACAGCCTCCCTCATCCCACGGAACAGAAAACCAAAATCTCATTCTCACCCCAGGATGTCTAACTCATTGTTTGTTTTTTGTAATTGTTTTATTTTTAGCTAGGGAAATCATGTCTCATCTTCTGTTGTTTAAAAGGTTTAGAAGTTCAGCATGGTGAGTTTTTATGGGACTTTTATGCGAAGCCAAGCGTTGTAAACGTATCCAAGTTATCTCAGTAGTGTAGTTTACCAAATCCTTTTCCTATGCACACCGACCTGACTTCTCTTCAAAATATGAAACAGATGGGTCCAGTGAGAGTCCTCCAGCTATTCCAGGCACTAGGTTAGGATTTCTCACAATCTAAACCCGGTGAGATGAGCTTGAACGGAAACAAGAGTCCCCATCAAGACTGTAATGGGTGGAGGCAGGGGCTGTGTCTATCCGTCCTGGGCCGTCTTCTAGCGTCACAGCGTAGCTCTTGCCTCTCAGAGAGGCTTGGTGCCTGTTGGTTGAACGAATTAATGTTCTTGCCATAGAGAAAGTGGACTGAAGGGACCATGTAAAGAAGGGAAAAGATCCAGGGAAGGGCCACATTTGAGACAAAAGTGATTTGATTTAGGACAAAGTGCTTGCCCTCCATGACTTTACTCTGTTATATTTAGCAGGTAAGAAGAAGAAAGATTATAGTGCCAAATAACCTACAGGTGACCCTTTAACAACCCCTGGGGATAGGAGCGCCGACCCTCCACGCAGTCAAAACTCTGCCTATAATTTATAGTTAGCCCTCCGTCTGTGTGGTTCCGCATACGCAGATTCAACCAACTGTGGGTGGTGTAGCACTGTAGTATTTACTGTTGAGAAGAATCTGCTGTAAGTGCACCTGAGCAGTTCAAACCCGTGTTGTTCAGGGGTCAACTGTGGTTCTGTCTTGATGATGGTCATTTACTACCGTGATGGTGATTTCCGAGACTAGTGATCATAAAGGACTCCAAAGCACTGAAAATGCTCACAGACGTGGAATCAGGAAAGACTGGTTGAATTTCAGTCTTAATAATTCAGATGCTCTTGTGTTTGGGCCTGTTTACTTTTTGTCTGATATTATAGTTCTAAGAGACTTAGCAGTTAGATCGCCTCTGGTTGTGACGTATCTGCCTGCTCATCGGCATGTTTTATTTTCCTGAAATTTTAGGCACAGAAAAATGAAAGAGAATCTATCCGACAGAAGTTGGCACTTGGAAGCTTCTTTGATGATGGCCCGGGAATTTATACCAGCTGTAGCAAAAGTGGGAAGCCAAGCCTTTCCTCCCGGTGAGTGTTTTGAGTTGATTTTCTGATATGTACCTAATGGATTTTGTCATGACTATGTATGTCTAATAAGAGATATCCTTTAAATCCTTGAGGATTTTTTCCCCATAATACTGCCACCTTTATTTGCGTGCTAGACAGATCCCTCTCCACCTGTTTGTTGGGTTTGTTTTTTGGGTTTTAGTTTGGGGGATTTTTTGGCCCATTTGCCCAGCCATTTGAGGTCAGATTTCTATATTTCATTTTTTTTCTAGACACAATTCTGATTTTGCATTGTGAAGGGGGAATCAAGCTACACTCTTAAGCAAGCTGACTGATGCTTGGAGAAGTGTGGCAGACCACCAGATTTCCCATTAAGCAGTCCCAAAGCATCCAGCCTAACCCCCCGATGTATTTGATTGCAATGAATACTGGTAACTGAGAAATACAATTCCCACTTTGATCATTGAGTGTTTACTACAGAGCTTAACCTGTCCTGCAGGTGTTTTTTTTTACCTTAATTGATTTCAGGGTATCATTGATCATTTGCATAACTTCTAATTCCAATTAAAATATATTAAAATTATGATTCTCTCTAGAAAATAGGATTGTAGACCAGAGCTTCTCAAACTTTAATGTGCGTATGTATCACCTGGGAATTGTGTTAAAATGCTGATTCTGATTTAGTAGGTTGGGGTGGGATTTAAGGTTCTGTATTTGTTTTTCTTTTTAAGTAATTAATTTATTTATTTTTGGCAGCGTTGGGTCTTCGTTGCTGCACTCAGGCTTTCTCTAGTTGCGGCGAGCAGGGCCTACTCTTCATTGCGGTGTGTGGGCTTCTCATTGCGGTGGCTTCTCTTGTTGCAGAGCATGGGCTCTAGCTACACAGGCTTCAGTAGTTGCAGCACACAGCCTCGGTAGTTGTGGCTCGCAGGCTCTAGAGCACAGGCTCAGTGGCACACGGGCTTAGTTGCTCTGCGGCATGTGGGATCTTCCCGGACCAGGGCTCGAACCCATGTCCCCTGCACTGGCAGGCGGATTCTAACCACTTCACCACCAGGGAAGTCCCAAGATTCTGTACTTCTAACAAGTTCCCAGCTGATGTTCATGCTGCCAGTCCCTAGGTCACACTTTGCTTAGGGAGGGTATAGACAATCTGCAAAATTAACTATTATGAGTACAGGTATTCCAAGTGATTAAAGCACATAAAACATTGTTTTAATAAAGATGGTAGTAACTGAAGACCCATCAGCATTCTCTCGATCCCTCCCCAAATATCCATTTCGTGTCAGAATGTCTGGCTCTTCCTTTGGGCTCTCTAAGAGCAAATATTCCCTGTATAAATACTAGGTACACTTACCATGTTAAACCAGGTGTGGGAGACAAATGATAGCATTCATGCATTCATTCAGCCAACGGATTTCCACTCTTTCCTTCATATGAGGCCCAGAATTAGACACTTTAGTATCTATTTTATCGAGCTTTCAGTAAGCCTCATCCTTCTGTCTGACCCTTACAGATTCATCTAAATCAGCAAAAATCAGAAAGCACACACACACGCATATATGTGCGTATTTAGGAGTCACTCCTGATGGGTTAGTGCCTGGAGACAGGAGCTGTGGCCTGGCCATGCAGTGTTTATGCGTGTCCTCCTCAGCTGGGTGTGGGCCAGCTCAGGCTCAGAGGATTCCCTCGCTCTCGGCATACGTCATTCCAGAGTTGGAAGGTCAGCCTTCCCCTTTGCCATGGAAGCACCTCTTTCTCCTCCTAGTGGGATGTGGCAGGAGGACCTCAGGCCTAGGGACCTGGACACCTGAGGGTTAGTCCCAGTCAGCTTCTAATTCTGAGACTTGAGCAATTTACTTAGTTTTTACCATGCCTCAGTTTCCTCATTTTTGTAAAATGAGTAGATTGGACCCCATAGTCTTATAGATCTCTGGTACTGCCCTCTAGTAGTCCCCAAAGCACCAAAAAGTTTTCTTCTAGAAACCCCATCTCTTTGCTCAGCCATGTCATATCCATCTGGTCCAAACGGGAGCTGTGGTTTTTAAAATCGAAGTTGTGTGTGTGTGTGTGTGTGTGTGTGTGTGTGTGTGTGTGTGTGTGTGTATTATATGACTTTGAAAGTAAAGTAGAATTAACTACAGAGTATATAATAACCACATAAAAGTAACAGTCCCTGGTCCCATCCCTCTCTATCCTCATCTCACTCTCCAGAAACAATAACTTTTAACTCCTTAGTTGTTTAAGCTGGTATTTATATCTCTGAGTAAAATGCTTATCTTCTTACCTTTTACTTTTAAACCATTCACTGACTGCTAAATATGGAAGGTTGGGATTTAACTCTCTTTTACAGCCCTCCCACAGACATATCTATATATCCCTCCCCATCCTCCTAATATAATTACTTTATAATTTGGGGTCAAATAACTGTTCAATTTTACATTATTAAGTTCATATATTATTCACCTTGAACCATGTAGTAAACTATGATTACTTGAGAAATTTTATTGTTTGTTCTGAAATTTAAATGGCCCCATTTTCCCCTTTGCCAGTCCCTGATTTGACTGCTGTATTATATTCCACCATGTGAATGTATCTCTTCTGATGATAGGCGTTGGGTTGTTTCAGAGGTTCTGCTCTTATAAACAGTGCTGCTTATAAACATCCTTGTATGTGTCTTCTGCTGTCTGTGTGCAAGAGTTTCTCTCTGGTGTGTACCTTGGACTGGTATTCCTAGGAAAATACATGAATGTTCCTGTTTAGGAGATAATGCCAAACTGTTCAAAACAGTTGCACAAGTTACACTCCTACCAGCAATGCTTCAGAGATCCTGTGGATCTATATAGCCTTTCTAACACTCAATATTGTCAACTTCTTTCACACTTTTGTTAACTGAATGTTGGTATTAAATGATATTTCATTATGTTTATTAGCCATCTCTGTTTCCCCTTCTGTGAAATGTCTTTTTGGGCCTCATGTCCAAATTTCTATTGGATTCTTTTTGCTTTTTTCATTGATTTATGGAAGTTCTTTAGTTATGATTCTAATCCTTAATATGCTGTATGTATGGCAAATATCTTCTCCCAGGTTGTAACTTGTCTTTTCACTCAATGTGTCTTTATGACCAGAAGTTCTTAATTTTAATTTTAATGGTAATTTTTATCTAACTTTTCTTTTAGAGTCAGTGCTTTCTGAGGCTTCTATAAAAAATCTTCTTCTACCCTAAGGTCCAAAAGGCATTAACCTAGATTTCCTGTTAAGAGTTAAAAGTGTTTTTTTTTTTAAATCTGTAAGCAATCAGGGGTTGGTTTCCTGATTTGGAATGGAGAAGTCTAATTTCATCTTTTTCCATATACATGACCATTTTTTCCATCATATTTATTAGTGACAATTCTCTTTTACTGACTGATCTAACAGACCACTTATGTATGACTATACATTAATGGGAATACATTCTATTTCATCGGTTAGTGTTTCTATCCCTGCACCAGTACCATACAGTTTTAATTACTACAGCTTCAAAATAAGTCCTGATATCTGGACTCTTTACTCTTTTACTGCCTATTCTTGGTTTTTTATTCTTCCATATAAATTTTAAATCATCAAATCAAGTTCAGCAAAATACCGTCTTGGGATTTTTGACTAGAATTGCACTGAATCTGGAAATATTGGGTTGGCCAAAAAGTCCGTTCTGGTTTTTCCATAAGATGTTATGGAAAAACCCGAACGAACTTACGGAAAACGAACTTACGGGAAAACCCAAACGAACTTTTTGGCCAACCCAATAATTTAGGGGAGAATTACATTTTCACAGTATTAAATTTTCCTATCCCTGTTTTCCATTTAGAGATACTGTATATCTTTTGTTATATTTATTTCTAGATATTCTGATATTATCTTAAATTCTCTTAGATAATGCTTTCTTGTTTGCTGCAGCTTACTTTGTACACTAGTCGTGTATCCAGCCATTTCGTTATTATTATACCTAGTATTTCTCTACTCTCCTATTATTTCCAGTAAAGTTGTCTGTACATTCTTTGGACGTTTAAAACAATATCATCTACAAAAAATAGCAGCTTTTAAAATTCCTTTCTGTCCTCCTACTTCTGGTTTCTTTCTTTGTTTTACTGCACTGGATAGGTACCCTAGTACACTGAGGATTAAAAATGGTAGTAGTTGGAATCCTTAGCTCATTTCTCACATTAAATGGAATGCTTCTAATGTTTCCATTTAGGATGATGTTAATTTTATGGTTTCTTTAATTTTACTCTTTATGAGATTAACATTGTTCCCTTATATTCATAATTTTAAAAACATTTTTATCATGAATGGGTATTTGATGTTATCATGTGCTTTTTCTGCATCTGTTGAGATGATTGTATGATTTTCTCTATTAATCTATTAATGAATTACATTTATAGATTTTCAAAATATTGAACAATCTTTGCATACCTATTATAAACCAAAATTGGTTGGGGGTATTATCTTTTTTTGAACAGTATTGGGTTTTATACATAATATTTTATTTAGGGTTGTTATACTTACATTCATGAGTCACATGGGTCTGTTGTATTCTTTTCTTGTAACTTTTTTTTCTGGTTTTAGTATAAGTTTATGCTGGTGTAAATGAATTAGCTACTATTCCCCCTTTCATATTGTCTAAGAAAAGTCTACATAATATTGGAATGAGCTGTTTCTTACCAGTATAACCATCTGGGCCCAGTGTCTACTTTGTATGTTTGATTTTAACAGCTTCTGTTTTTTAAGTGGTTTTAAGATTGTACACACTTTTGATTTCTTCTTGAGTCAGTTCTGATGAGTTGTATTTTCTAAGAATTTGTCCATTTTGTTTATGTTTTCAAAATTTTTCCCATCATGCTTTCTCATTTCACTGAGGGCATTAATTTTAGTTAAATTGTTCAAAATGTTTCCTTCTGATTTCTACATTGTCCATGATTTTTTCTGAGTTTGTTTTTTTGTTCATTTTGATTTCTATTAATAATTAAGTGTAAAACACTAAAAGCTGTTGTAAAGTTTCTGGTTGGGGCTTGGAGACGTATATTGTCTTCTCAGAGAGACCTTCCCTGACTACCCAATTAAAAGGTAAACTCCCAACCTACCTACCACTTTCTCTTCTCTTACCCTGCTTATCCTCTTACCCTGATTTGTTTTTCTTTGTGGTCCTTATCATTACCTGATGTTGTATTATATATATTTTTAATCTGTTCCTTGTCTTTCTCTAGTACGAAAATAATTAACCCCAAGAGAGCAGGCCTTTGTCTGTTTTGTTCACCACCATAACTATTGCTTACACAGTGTCTAATACATAGTCACTGAATAGTTGTTGCATTAATGAATGGTGAACTTCACTTTAGAATGGTCAAATAAAAACACAGCTATTTGTAAGGGTGCATCCAATTAAAAGTGCTCAAAGCTCTTGGGCTGTAAGTTGTCACAGGGAAGAACTCTTCAACTTCATCCTAAGGAATTTTAAGCCTGGCTGCCAGTGTAAGACTCTAGCAGGGGAATGGTTGACCATTCAGCACGTAGAATTTCACTTAATTCCTTTGATTTCAGTAAGGCGCTTCACTGCCACCTCAGCTGTGCCTGAGGGAGCCCTAGCCCAGAGCTCCCCTGATGCAGCCTCTCTAGATAGTAAACTTTCTCATCCTGCCAGACCACACGTAGTCAGGGCACGTTAGAAGATCTAGGTTTTCCTTTCAGTTGTTTAATCAGTTTGGTTTGTACGCAGCCTTACCCCACTCCCCTGCCTTTGGATGCACCTGAGTATTTCCAGGATCCTGAAGTGAAAATGCATGTGCCTTCTCCACCAGCCACCCCTGCAGACACCTAGCAAATTGAAGTAGTTAAGTCAAATACCCCTCATCCATCTGCATTTTGTCTTTCAAAATATTTTCAAACTCTCTTGTGGGGGCTTCCCTGGTGGCGCGGTGGTTGGGGGTCCGCCTGCCGATGCAGGGGACGCGGGTTCGTGCCCTGGTCCGGGAGGATCCCGCATGCCGCGGAGTGGCTGGGCCCGTGAGCCATGGCCGCTGGGCCTGCGTGTCCGGAACCTGTGCTCCGCAACGGGAGGGGCCACAGCGGTGAGAGGCCCGCGTACCGCAAAAAAAAAAAACTCTCTTGTGTGCCACTGTCTCCTTTTCCATTTCCTTTGTCCATGTAAGTTCATACCTTATTTCTTCCTTTAATATTATTTTAGTAGGATTTCAGAAGAGAGAGAAGATAAATTCCTGTGTTCGATATGCCATGTGTAACTAGAAGTCTCATGAAGGTTTTTGTTATTTTTAATAGCAGAAATGTAAAATCCTGTGCAGAAAGCATGTATGTAAAACAAAGCAGACCTCTGGTCCAGGAGGACTGAAGGAGAGGGGTTGGGATACCCCTGCCCAGAACATGCCATCTGCCACCATTTCCCTTCAATGCCGCTCTACTTCGCGCTCAGTGCCCCTCACCGTCCCTCCCCTATAAACCCTCAAAGCCCACCTGAAACTCTTCTGGCAGAGCAGAATTTGAGAATCACTTAGTCATCTACCCTCTTTGGAGACACAGCTATCTAAACACATACGTATTTCACAGTAGCTCATAACAAGCTACACTTGTTGACTCGCCATAAGGAAGATTATTTATATCCTGTTCGTTCATATGTTGTCCTCTCCACATTCTGGGATGAGATCATCCTCTCTGAGAACACGATGACTTTTTGGATCCCCCTTAGGATGATGGTTAATAATGAGACTTAACGTTCCTAAGAAATGTCACTTTTTCCCTGTAAATTTAAAGTCTGCAAAGACTGACTGCCATTCTCCTTCCTCAGGAATAATGTAGGAGAAAAGCCTTAGGAAATGTTCAGCTGCAATTGTGTAACCCATATTTTCCATCCCTATTAGAATTAGTGTTTCTCTGATGTGTTACAATTCCTGAAATTCTTCATTGAGCTAGAAGTACCTTACCTCTTTCTTACAAAAGTACTTGAGGGATGTTAGAACTTTGAGGTCACTGATGTGGCACTCCAGAATGCTCCAAAGCGCACCTGTTGAACTAGTTAAATAATCAAAACCAGGTAAATATTAGCTGAATTTACTGCTTTAAGGAGCTCAGGACTCAATTTTAAATGAGGCTGAGGACTTACAATTAATTGCCCAAGCGATGGGTTCTGAAGTGCTAAGCTTACTTTTAAGGCAGGGCCTACCCAGGTAAGTGGGATCGTTTGGCAAAATAGTGGACTTCTATTTATGCATTTTAAAGGGTGTTTACCTGTAAAAATTCACTTCATATTATGTGAGAAATTGTGATGTAGCGGGAGGGTCCTTTGGGAAGACAAGTTTAAGCTGCTCCTGTGAGAGTAAGTCCTTCTCTGTTGGCCTTTGGGTTTCAGCCCCACTGAATTTTTCTAATTAGTGCTATCTCCTAAAGTACTTTTTAAGAGAATGACAAGCTATTAAATGTAAGCTAGACTTACGATAATCCCATAAAGACATTTCATGCCCAATACTGCAGCAAAAGAATTTTTGATATTGCTTCATAACTCAACTAATTAAATTTGACTTATACTGAAATGTGGCCGGTATAGGAAGCGCCGTATTTTTCTTCAAAATGTGCTAATCCACACATAATCAGCCTTTTCAAACTGAGATCGTATGACCTTTGTCCGTTCTCTCTGTTTAAAAATGTTCCAGCTAAAAGCTTAAAAGGAAATGAAATGAATGACCTATTTTTGAAGGAAGTTTCTAAGAAATGTTAGATTTACTCATGTTCTTAGAAAAATTAAATATTCCTTTTCTCTTATGACTAGTATAATACTTTGCTATAAAATATTTTTTCATTGACCAAATTAATCTTGAATCAGCATTATATTTCGGATTCTGAGTTTATATAGCTTAGTGTTATTAAAGGAATGGAAACTGGCTTGGCTGCTGTGAAAACACAGGACAGAGTGGTCATTAGTAACAGACATCTAGGAAGTCTTTCATTTTTCAAACATTAGAAGCTGATTTGACATCATGGAGAAAACTTTTTCTGCCATCTCCATTCTCCTTTTCTCAGAGTAACACAAAATGAACCTGACCCCCCGACTTCTCTTCTTCCCTTACCCCAAGATAGATTTTATTTACATGCACATAAATATAAATACAACATAATACAGTCTATTCACAAAGTATGCAATGTAATATTGTAACCTGGAAAAGGCTATATACCCTTCTCTCCATGCGTTGTGAAGATTATGAAAAACAGAAACGCCCCAGAGAGCTTTTGAGACGCTCGTTTGAATAATGATTACTGTTTACTTATCTCAGCCATTCCAACATCCCCAGATCAAAACTCATTTCTTTCTTGTTCTTATAGGTTTATTGGCGAATGGCTGAGATAAGACCAGTAATAGTTACCCACCACCTCCTTGTGTTTGGGCTGCGTGGAGCGGAGGGGGCGGGGAGGCACCATAGCCCAGGGAGTTGTCTCGATAGGACAGATAGCAGTGATCTAGAGAGGCTTTAAAGAAATTGGATTCATAGGAGCTTCGAATGTGAGGAATTGAGAATCTGAATATATAATCTGCCACAGATCACAGGTCAAACCAGCCTCATTTTGCCAGGAAAGTAAATCATCCTTTTGTCTCTGATAGTAATAATTTTTGCATAATTTCCTGGAAGAAGTAAGCACAGTGGTCATATATACCCAGCATGAGCGAGAAGAGGTTGTCCTGTTTCAACACAATGAAATTTGCTTTCCTGAAGTAATAGGTACATACTACAACAACCTATTTGTAACATGCAACATACCTTTTGAACTTCATATTAATCTCATACATGTGTACTATTAATTTGCTTAGAAAATCCTTCATATGAGTAATTCCACAGTACCTGTCATTGCAAATGGTAGTTTGCAAATTCTCTTTTATACTATTTGAAAATTCATCAGGTAATCTACAGAAAACCTATCATTTTTATGCCCTCCTCCAAGAATTATCTGCAGTATTCTAAAACATTACACAATTTTTAAAGGGAAGCAAAATTCGAAGTGGATCTTTTGAAGAGTAATAAGATTAAAATGGCAAAACAAATTTAACCATGTAAGCAATTCTTCTCTTTTGCAAACCTGAAAGAAAAGCAAATTGGCATTTGTGAAATTTTCTTTGTCTAATAAATAGCCTCACTTTACAATAATGCCAATGACCCCAGTTTAATTAGGTGCAATTAATTTTGTGCAAGCGAAATTTGACATCTTGCTAGAGGCATATCCAGCTGTACTCTGTCTTATGAATTTTATTATTATCGCCAGTGAGAATTCAGTTGTCAGAGCTGCTGCAAAAGAGTGGGAGACAGGGAGAAAAAGGCCACAGGGGCTGCATTTTATATTTAAAAATGGCTCCAGTGGACAACCAAATGTTTAATTAAAAGAACTTCTAGAAATGATTTTTCATTGGTGCATCATCTTTGACAAGTTATCATGACTTTATTACTGAAATTTGCACTCCCTTTAGACAGTGGTCCCTCACATGTGTCTGGACACACACAGCTCATATGAAGACCAGCCCCTTTGAGAGTTTCATAAGCACTCACTGCTATGAGAAAACAGCCTCCCTGACTACATGTGAGCTCTGTCATCTGGAGTTTTAACACAATTCTTTTGTTCAGTATTTTTGTAAAATTTTCTGTTCCCCTCAGATTATTCTCATTCAGATTATCACATGCATTAAAAACCCATGGAAGATATTTCAGAAAACCACTGCCAATTAAATGGTGACACATGCCTCCTTAACACTTAGAATTTTTTTTTGTTTTTTGTTTTGGTGATGTGCCTTGCGGCATGCGGGAATCTTAGTTCCCCAACCAGAATCAAACTTGCTCCCCCTGCTCTCATACTTTTACATGTACCTGTCCAGTTTTCCCAGCACCACTTATTGAAGAGACTGTCCTTTCTCCACTGTACATTCCTGCCTCCCTTATCAAAGATAAGGTGACCATATGTGTGTGGGTTTATCTCTGGGCTTCCTATCCTGTTCCATTGATCTATCTTTCTGTTTTTGTTCCGGTACCATACTGTCTTGATTACTGTAGCTTTGCAGTATAGTCTGAAGTCAGGGAGCCTGATTCCTCCAGCTCCGTTTTTCGTTCTCAAGATTGCTTTGGCTATTCGGGGTCTGCAGTGGAAGCGTGGAGCCCTAACCACTGGACCACCAGGGAATTCCAGAATTTTTGTTTTAGCTATTGAAAAGTCCTTTCAGGTTTACTTGGGTATATATTTTTATCACATGTGTCTTTTGTGCATACAAAAAAATAAGAAAAAGTGAAATTGGTTAAGGTAGTCCTACACCCTTTTCACATTCACAATTCAATTCTCCATTTAACCACTTTCCCTTAGAGTTGTCCATCTTTGCTTCTCCCCACAGTGTCACCCTTTGTGCCATCAGGAGGTGCTGTGCCTCACCTTCCAAGCCACTGTCCCCCAATCTGCAGGTTTCGATGCTGGCACATTTTTAGCATCAGAAGGCATGAATGGTCAACTCCCAGAGCCCACCTCTTCTTCAGTGGTCCTTACATGGTTTGTTGGCTGACAGAGTTACAGCCCAGTAGAGCAGTCATGCCACCAGCTGCATGGGTGGCTGAGATTGTGAGACATACCCCGTCGCTGAAGATGGCCAAAGATGAATAACCATGCGTCACAGAATTAATGCAATTCAGTAAATCTACTGCATTCTTTTTAATGACTGAATAGAATCAAACGACCACAAATTACGTCATGAAGCAGAAGGTCTTTGAGATGAAGCTTACTATGGGACCAAGCCTAAATGGCAGCCCCAACATTATTTTAAACATAAACATAAGAAGTGGTGAAAGCAGTGATTCGGTGTTCAAGACAGTAAAAGAATTTGCAATTAAGATTTTCACCAAATCTAACCATAGCCCTCAAAAACATCCACAGGCACTGACTCTTCAACTGCCGTATCTTTACCCCAGCCTCACAGAGGTAAACACCGGTCCGGGAGGGGATGAGCCTAACTTCAGCTCCAGCAGCTGAAACTCATCAGCAGGTCCGGCAGATACAAGTTTAAACTCTTGTCTGGGCTGAGCAGAGTAAATAGGCAGGCTGGCTTTAAAAATACAAAGAGTGAAATGTATATCCTTTACTTGAGAGTCTATCATCCATGCAGATCCAAAAAGGAGAATGGGATTGAGACTGGGTTGGGGAGGGATGGCAACAGTTGAGTCAAAGAGTCCATCCACAGAAATGTTCACTTATAAGAAAATTTGTTTCTTACTGCCCTCCCCCCTGCTGGGGGCAGGATCTCCTACCCCCAGCACCCTGCCAAAAACAAAAGCCCAGGCTGACTCATATGTGAGTCATGGTCCCTGCATAGACACCATCTGAGTCAGACACGCAGCCATCCTCTTCCAGCTGTCAAATATTTAATCCTACTCACCTTTCTCCAACACACAGTGCTAATCAACTCACCCATTTTCTCTCCTTTTCCTTTTTTAAATTCCTGCTAAATGCCCACACATAGCAGCTCAGAGGCACTCAAAAGAGAAAAATTTGAAGTCAACTGAATTTCTTCCACGAAAAAATATCTAGGTATATTTCCTGCCACTTTTTCTGTACAGAGAGCTCCACATTTTTGTTTACAAACTTGGAATCATAGTATACCTGTTGTTTTAGAGCTTGGTTTTTGTTTCTGTTTTTGACTTAACAATACATCAGGAATATTTGCCCATATTCACAACTGTTCCATTATATATATTTTTACTAGCTGCATAATGGCCCGTCATATATTTCACCATAATATACTTTTTTTCGTAGTTCTATCAATCTTTTTTTAAATTGGGGTATAGTTGTTTTACAATGTTGTGTTAGTTTCTGCTGTACAGCGAAGTGAATCAGCCATATGTATCATATATCCCCTCTTTTTGTTTGTTTGTTTGTTTGTTTGTTTTTGCGGTATGCGGGCCTCTTACTGTTGTGGCCTCTCCCGTTGCGGAGCACAGGCTCCGGACGCGCAGGCTCAGCGGCCATGGCTCACGGGCCCAGCCGCTCCGCAGCACGTGGGATCTTCCCGGACCCGGGCACGAACCCGCGTCCCCTGCATCGGCAGGCAGACTCTCAACCACTGCGCCACCAGGGAAGCCCTATCCCCTCTTTTTTGGATTTCCTTCCCATTTAGGTCACCACAGAGCAGTAAGCAGAGTTCCCTGTGCTATACAGCAGGTTCTCATTAGTTATCTGTGTTATACATATCAGTGTATATTTGTCAATCCATAATATACTTAATCTCTTATTGTTAGACGCTGAAGTTGTTTCCAATTTTTTGTTTTGCTTTCTTTTTTCATCTTCTCTTTTATTCTTCCATTCATGAATTTATTCTAGCCTTCTTATAGTGCCCTGGCTTCTCACCACACTCTCCTAGAATAAAATGCCAGCTTTGTGACCCTGTATAATTTAACCTCTGAGCCTTAGTTTTCTCATATGCAAAATGGAGATCATAATACTTGTTTTAGGTGTATCTGAGGATTAGAGGTAATAGATACGAAGTGCCTACAATATAGTAGGTGCTCAAAAGTGGTCATTCTTTTTATTTCAGAAAGTAGATTGCAGAGAAATCATTTGGCTTTAATTAAGGGAAAGGAGACCACATTTGGCACCTAGGAGAGATGGCTGTTTCATTCCATTATTATTGCAGTATCAGAAGAGTACCCTTTCTGGTCTTCAATGCGTGCAGAAAACATTTCTGGTGAAAATGCATTTTTTAACATTAAGATCCTATAATTCCAAATTGGATTACATAGACGTGGTCATTATTGAAGGAACTAGACACTGATGTGGAATTAGAATCAGCAGCTGTCTGAGGAATGCAAGTATTTATAGCTCCCTAGAGAATCGGGTTAGGCCACAGGGGCTGCTGCTTGCCCACAGCAAAGCTGGTGAACGCTAGTCCACTCCTCCGTCCGTTCCTTCAGTGGTGAGAAGATTCTGTGGCCACGTGGAGTCGGATGCCCACCAGCCCTCACGCGAACACAGATGGAAGGGCCAGAGCTGGCGAGCCTTAGAAAAGGGAGCAGAGAAACAGTATGCGCAGGATCGGGAGAAGAAAACCCAGAGAGGGCCATTCGCACTCCAGCCGCCTTCGGAGCTACCTTCCGTGGCTTTCGCTGAGGAAGCCAAAAGCCTGAGTCCTGTAAGATGTGGGGTGAGGACAGGACATGAAGAGACATGGTGCCCCCCTTTCCCCCGGCCCTATCTCTAGCACAGAGTTTGAAACTGCCCTTAACTGCTCTGGGCACATAACAGCGGGAGAGCCGGCTTTCCATCCCTCTTTCTGCATTTGCTTCCCCCATCCCGCAGACCACTTTTCTACTGCAGTTAGTTCCCCGCTCATTCACTCTTCTTGGTTAACACCTTACTTACTAATTAATGTCCAGGTAAGTGAAAGTGTTTCCTTGCTCATCTATAAGATAGGGAGTGTCTAGTAAGTATTTTTTTGAGTTCCCTTCCAACGCTCTATAGAGTCCACATTTCTATTTGTATATTGTGATTTAATGATCCAAGCATTTGGTACCTGTTAGAAGACCTGATTTCTGTCCCTGGATCAACTACTACTATGCATCCACTTAATATAGGGGCCGTGAACTGTAACATGCCTTCAGGGGCCAGCAAGAAACATAAAGGAATGAAGTAGCCCAGATAAAAGGCAATAGGTGGGACTGTAGTGAACTAGAAAGTGTGTGCCCTGGCCAAAGGGGAGGCATCAGCTCAGCACTGGCCAGTCGGTGCCGTGGGGTTTGCAGAGATGTTATTACCTGATCATCAAATGAACAAACAAATGAACAGTTAAACATCCCCTTTCTTTCTAATATAGTTGTAAAAATCATTTATAATACTTCTGTGTGTATGATCATATATGTTAGACCAGCAGTGTTTGCACCTATGTGAATATCACTCTTTTTAAAAAAGTCAGCTCAGCCATAAAAAGGAATGAAATTTTGCCATTTGCAGCAACATGGATGGACTTGGAGGACATTATGCTACGTGAAATAAGTCAGAGAAAGACAAATACTGTATGATATCACTTATATGTGGAATCTTAAAAAATACAGCAAACTAGTGAATATAACAAAAAAGAAGCAGACTCACAGATATAGAGAACAAACTAGTGGTTACCACCTTTGGCACCTAGGAGAGATGGCTGTGGGGAAACGGAAGCAGGAGGGGCAACATAGGGGTAGTGGAGTAAGAGGTACAAACTATTAGGTATAAAATAAGCTACAAGGATATATTGTACAACACAGGGAATAGAGCCAATATTTTATAATAACTATAAATGGAGTATAATCTTTAAAAATAGAGAATTACCGTATTGTACACCTGTAACTTATACAACATTGTACAGCAACTATACTTCAAATTTAAAATTTTTTAAATTTTTAAAAAGTCAAATTATCATCTCATGCGTTGCACACTCTTTAGCAAAAGAAAGTTAACACAATCCCACTAAAGTAAAATAAGAAATAGCAGTATATTTTCACAATAACAAATATTGAGAAGTAGAAACTTTGCCTTTCCTTTTTTTTTTTCAATAGTAATTCTGTAGCTTTCATGGTAAATGTCAATACAAAACAGTCAGTAGGGAAAAGAAGAATAAGGAGCAAGGTTTGGGAAATGGGAAAGGTATTTCACAATTTATTAAGGAATAGCAGCACCTCATTTTAACCCACCTCAGCACATCTGTAGACACACCGTCACACACGCAGTACATCTAGAACTTACCCAAACCTCAATTGCTTCCACGTTCTTTCTTCACGACAAATCCTTAGAAAAATGAAATGTGTTTACAGCTACCCTTGGGTAATTACAATGCACATTTTATATTCCGTCCCCTTTGAAATTCTCATGAAACAGGAAAAGATAATGGGTGATAATATTCATTATGTAGAAAGCCTTTGAATAATACATCGGAGATTCATTAAAATAAATAGAAATAATATATTTTAACAGCCCAGCCACAAACTAGTTGGGAATACTGAGTAATGAATGGCATGGCAGGGCCAGAGGCTCTCACAGCCACACTGGTTTTGGACAGAAGATGAGCAATGCATGTTTGAAATCCATAGGCATTTCAAAGTTTCCTCTCTGTTTCTTAAGGAAACCATACGATTGCCTTGAAATTATAAGCAACTACAGGAGGCATTATGTGCTTAAAATTATATTGCCATCACAGGCAAGACCTAATATATCCAAACCAAAGGTTAAGTGCAGTGCAGTATGGGGCAAAGGCCACTGGATTCAAACACCAGAGGCCCAGCCTATAGTCTCTTGCTTCGTGATCTTGTACCATTTATCTGTTGCCATGGTGGTGATGTGTAATAAAAACCCACCCACATCGGTGGCATCCGATGATAAGCACTGATTTCCGCTGCTGATCAGAGCTGGCTTCCCACGGGGCTTACTCGTGTGTCTATGATCGATTGGCTACGGGTTGGCGAGGTACCGCTACGGCTTGCTCTTGGCTGAGCTCCGTCAGGCGCCTGGGGCTTCAGTTGGGACAACGGCCGATTGAGTTCTGTGCTACGAAGTCCCTCCTCTGCCAGCAGGCTGAGCTGGACTTGTTCTGCGGGCAGCGGCACGGTTCCTTGGGGCAGCGGGGAGTGGGGGGGTGGACGGATGGAGGCGCTCGGAACCGGAATACTGTCACTTCCTCTGCATTCTGTTGGCCAAGGCAAGTCAGGAGGCCAGCCCAGGGGTCCGGAAATAGACTCCACCTCTTGACGGAGAACCCACAGTCTTGTTATAGGGGGACCAGATAGAGAGACGGGAAGAATTGGGACCATTTTAATAATCAGGCTGTCACAGATCTGGGGCAAGTTATCTGACTTCTTTGAGTAACCGCTGCCTTGCCTGGAATCCACAGGTGGTTGTAGAGCCCAAGGAGAGAATGAAGTGAACACACTTTTAAACTCAAATTCACTGTAACCGTTCAAGTGAAATTAACTAAGGCGTGATGCAGGGGATAGAACCAAAGAATCTTCAGCATTCCTCTGTGGACGCTGGCGGTCTAAGCTAGTGCTGGGAGATTCCTGTTTTTAAAATCAGAAAACACCAAATGGTTCTGGGATTCGGAGCTGGCCGTCAGACCAGGCCACTCCCAGTCACTGCAACCCAAGGCCAAGGACAAAGGCCAGATTCCCAATGCTGCTGCCCCACTAGAGGTCACAGCAAACTTAAAGACCATCCCATCACTTCTCCCACGGAGTAAACTGGTCTTGTCCCTGTATTTTGAAAAAGGTATTGTCTTTATACCAAACCATATCACCAGGTAGCTAGGTCTTCGAGATATCCTCTTAGTAGTTAAGATCTTGCCATCTCCATCATTCTCTCAATTCCGAGCATATTTTCATAATATCCCTGCTGACAGTAGTTGGAGGTCAGCACATGTGTTTTCTAAGTAAGTTTTCCTCACTGTAAATGCCAAGTGGACACTGGTGCTGAACAGCCTATCAACTAAATGCTTTCCCGATCCTGGCCAACAGGAACTGTCACTCAGAAAGCCACGTTCGCTCACACTGAGATGTCCAGGAAGCACACTTAGTCTCTATCTCTTCACGTTTCTGAGCCTTCTCCATCCATGACAGCCCCCTCCCCATACCCTCGGCTCCCTGTCAGTAACTCTGGGCTGCAGTGTGGTTTTTCATGGCATAAGGAGAAGAGGTTTCCGGGGTGACCAGGACGCAGACCTTCCAGTAATCAAATCCACAGGCAAGGCAGACATCAAGCAGCCTTTTGCTCATAGCCCTCTGCCGAACGCCATTCCAAACATCAAGTGACCCTGAATTGGATACCTTAAATTATATCACTAATTAACAAGAAGAGGTTAGTGTTTTGTTTTCACCTCAGATGGTGCTTGAGAGCTCCAAGCAAATTAGCCCCCGGCTGCTGGGATTTCGCCAGACTGCATAGCCTGGTTATAGGCGAGACACCGCAGTGTGAGGGACCGGGGCTCCGAGTGGCTGGAGGGAGAGCCTCAGAACAGCCATGCCTCCCCGGGATGGGAAGGGGCCAGGAACAGGGGTTATCGTTCCTGGACCCAGTGGCACAAAGGCCCTCAGCGCTGGCCGCTGCTTGGGAGCTGTGGTCGAGTTTCCCCAAGGCCGCCTTCATCTTAAACCCTCTTAAAGGCTAAAGGCAAACAAATCCTTCTTGAAACCTGAGTCCGTTTTAAGATGTCTGTACGAAAATCCCCGCTGAACTATTAGCTGTAATATCATATAATTTCCTTTTCCTGAGAGTAATACTCTTGGTGATTACCACTATAAGGAATTATAAGGCTCACCCTGTAAGAAGCTCTGCTCAGTTTCCCACGGTGATAATGTGTTACTAAGGCGATTTTCTGAATTTCTACCTGAGGTGTTTTTTCATTTCACTCCGACTACTAAATCCTTCCCTTTTCTTTTTTCTTGGCCTTTCCTGAGTTAGAAACACTGCATGGGATAGTTGATCTAGGTCTGAGTTGATCCTTAGCACAAAGGTCAATTTGGGGGCAGAACAACAGAATTTACGATCAGACTTTCTTCATAATGAAAATATATATCTTTGGATGTTTTAAACCTTATTTTGCAGTGGTATCATGTGTTATTTTATATTTTTATAATCTGTGTATATAGTGTCTTCTTTTCAAGACTTTAGTTATTCAATAAATAGGAAATACTACATAATCCTTGATTCGAATTAGGTTTAATTTAAAATGTCTTTTTTATTTTAAAATATGACTTTAAAATGTCTGTTTTTAATTTGCACTTTTTTAATTTCCACTGTTGTCCGATCCATGTATCTTGAGTTTTATTGTTAAAAATGGGTTGATTTGGGTTTTTTTTTTTTACCAACTACAGACAATAAATTTTAAAACTTAATTTATATGGGATCAAAGGGTAACCTGAACATATTATATTTCTCCAGGAAAATATATATATATATTCTAATGATAGAAAGTTAAAAGGAGACAAATTCCAGCTCAATAAATATTCAAGCTGCCTAACAGTGAAAGTCAGCTCTGGACGCCCCCAGTGAGTCAGTTGTGCATCAGGAATTGCTGTGACCAGGCCAGGTATTCAAGTAGGTGACTGCAGGGGTCCCTTTACAAAGTCACATCACCTTTAAAATTCCGTGGGTTTTTTTGTCTAGGCTTTCAGGAAGTAGAGAAAGGAGGATAATGAACAGGTACAGAGCACCTGCCCTGTGCCCATCTCTGAGCTCTTTTCATCCTTTCTACAAACCACTGAATTATTCACCCTATTTTACAGTTGAGGAAACTGAGCTTCATAAAGTAATGTGCCTTGGGAAAGAAGTAAGGATTCAGACCTAAGTCCTACTGATTCCAAGCACCCTGAGCTGATCACAGCAGAACCTGTCGCTTTCTGCGGCCAGCCCTAGGCCTGGGTCTGCTTGCCTGCACCGGAGGGTAGTGGGGGAATGGAACTGGACCTACAGAGGGAAAGGCTGCGTTTCTCTCCTGGGGAAAATAAGCTGGGACTTTCAGTAATTAGAGAAGTTAACAATAGGTGGCGGTACATACCCATAACAATGATGGTGCCTGTGTTAAATCAGTACATTTTCTTTTTCTGAGTTCTGTATTGTTTTCAGTCAAAGTGCTTTAAATGAGTCATTTGAGCAATTTATGCAGAGCATCCCTACCCATTTGAATAATAATAAAAAAAAGCAAATGGGAATGTCAGCTATCAGACGAGTTGCTCTTTGCATTTCTCACTGGGACAATAATGACGCCAGAGCAGATTTGGTGTCCCCTGTCCTAAACCTGGCTTACAGGAGCCTCCTTATGACCCCTTGCTGCTTAGGAGTTTCCTTCTGCCTTTTCTTTCTCTAAACCTACAGACTGGGGCTACTAGGGATGCTAAGAAAGTGCTTCTTGAAAAACACTTTGTTGTCAAACAGCAATGAAATGTGTTCGACTTCAGATGAAGGTTAGGACACAGAGTTGGATCCACAGCCTGGTTGCGTGTATAGCAGATACACAGCCGGCTGGCCCTTTGTGACCACATTTCCGGCAACATCCCTCTGGAGCTTCCCAGATTCGGCATAATGAGCTCCCAAGACATCTCTGCCTCTGAGGCTCTGTACGCAAGGCAGTCTGTAGAGCCTTGTGTTCCAACATTCTGCTTTTCTGACTAAGCTGGACGTTTCCTTAAGTTTCTCGAGGGTGAACCTCTGGTATGTTTTTTTCTTAATGGCATAAATGGGCTCCCTTGGTTGGCTTTTGACAACCGCCTCAAATAACATTTTCCTTCAGATGACCTTATTTGGGAAGAAAAAGGAGTCTTTCTTCGGAGAGCTCTGGCCCCGGGATGCTGTATCTAATGAGCATCGTTGGATTGTCCCCGTGGGGCAGGACACTAGCTGACACCAAGCAGCCTCATTTGGCTGAGGACCCATTCCTCTTCACCGACAAAAAAATGTAAACTCAGTGTCTCAACGCGTTTTTACTGTGTACCAACTATGTGTTTGATGTTGTGCTGGGTGCTGTCATGTGGCCTGAAATTACTTTTCTCCCAGCGTGAATTTGTGTGTGGAAAAAAAAACGGATACAGTATGAGTTAAAAGTTATCATCTTATCATTTATCAGCTTATCAAGTTATCTTTCTTATCTTCTAGTAAAAGTTATCATTTGTGAGTTGGGAGTAATATTTGCTCACCCACTGCTCCCTGGAAGAACACATTAAACTACTTTCTTTAGCAAAATCAGGCAGTTCTTTCGGTTGCTACCAGATGACAAATAGCTGAATGGAATTCGTGTCCTGTTTCCTTCTGCCCAGCCTGCAGAGTGGGATGAACCTGCAGATATGCTTTGTCAACGACAGCGGCAGCGATAAGGACAGCGATGCCGATGACAGCAAGACCGAAACGAGCTTGGACACCCCCTTGTCTCCCATGGTGAGTCCCGAAGCGGCCACTGAGGCTCAGAGTGTGCTCTCCTGGTCGTTTAGCTTCTTTTCTGTTGTTAGTCAGAAACAAACATGTCAGAGGTTAAAAAAGCGGTGTCTCCTGACATTTCTTGACATGGCATGCTCCTAAAATGTGACAGTGATTGAAAAAGCAAAACTGTGATCCAAGAAGGATACGTAAGCTCTGTTAAAGTTAGAGACGACTTTCATACTAAATCGTAAGAGAAATCACATAGGCCCTAAAAATTATAAAAGAAAATACACTATATACCAATCCTTCCCCACTGGGCTTAGAAATATGAGTGCAGACTAACAATGGGACACATTTTAAAAGGCAGGGGATGGGGTCCAGGCAGGGGTGGGAATGGTAGCACATAGCTGTTGCTCAGAGAAGCCAGCAAGGTAATGTGGGTTAAACATTGGTTACTATTCCTTGCACACGTATTACAAAAGATGGCTTGATGATCCTGGGTGCTTGTTGCTGGATTTCTTTCTTCTCTGGGAGGTCTATCGCCTTTCTTACCAAAGACTAACTAATAGGAAACCGTGTTGGTTGTTGAGTGCAATACCGCGTCAGAACTTCATAGGATATCTGAGATCCTGTCCGCTCCAGGGAGCAACGCACCGCCTTAGCTCTGGGTTAAATATTTTGCTGTGTCTGTTCACTTCAAGAAAGGTTTGAGAGTAAGAATCCAAGAAATGTCTCAAGTTTGTTGCAAATATATATTCTCCCTATTATTAATTATGTTACTTTTTATGCTAAAATCAGAGTCTATCACTGACTGAGGAAATAAAGTAGCTTTTAAAACGTTACTTGCGATGGGTACAAATCACATCAAGAGTTGAGTCCCTTGGTGGAGGGAACCCTTGGCTGCTTTGAGAGAGGGCTCAGGGAAGACTGTAAGCTCAGCTCCAAAGATGGTACCCGGCACGCAAAGCTCAGGGCTGCTCTTTTTCCCTTCACAGAGCAAACAGAGTTCTTCCTATTCCGATAGAGACACTACTGAAGAGGAATCCGAATCCCTGGATGACATGGATTTCCTCACAAGGCAAAAGAAATTGCAAGCCGAAGCCAAAATGGCCCTTGCCATGGCCAAACCAATGGCCAAAATGCAAGTAGAAGTGGAAAAACAGAACAGGAAGAAGTCTCCCGTCGCTGATCTTGTAAGCAGCGAACGCTGAAATGCAAACGAGGGTTTGGTGGCTGCAAATGGTTGAGGCTGTCCCAGTCCTTTCCCAGAGTTATGCAAACTTGGGTTTTTACAAGGCAGTGTGTAAAACGTACTGTCATTGAGAAACATTTAAGTCTGTTTCTTTTTCCTTCCTACTGTATCACTGAAGGATACACACGCAACAGATTTCACTCACAAAAGTAAACTTTGCTCTTGATTCATATCTACTGTGTTTCTTAGGGGCAGTATTATCTGTCATGGGAATATTTTAATTCCTTTAAAGCACTCTCAGTTTAAGAACCCATTGCTATGGCAAACTCACTATTGCTTTAGCTCATGTTCCCCCCTTTTCAATGAAGACAGTATGGCAGAGTGGATGAGAGCCCTGGGCTTTGGAGCTTAAGACTAGCTCTGCCATTGACCTACTGTGGGGCTCTGGACACGTCTCAGTTTTCTCATCTATAAAATGGGTATAATAATAATAGCTGTGTCAGAGCACGATTGTGGAAAAAGTAGTCAAAGCACTTAGCACAGTGCTTGTACCATGCTATAAGTTAATAAGTAGCTGATATTATTAATTTTATCCATGTCATTGACATTACTTGAGCTCCCTGGTAATTCATTTGTGGATGTCATAACTGACTCTCAGTCGTAGACCAGTCCATATTTGAGTAGTGTCCCATTCTGATGCCAATAGCGTTTCAGATGATGTGCATATATGGAGGGCCTCACATTGGGAAAGTCAGATGGGGAAAGCTTTTAAGCAAGGAACCTGAAGTGGGTGAATGAAGGTGGGTCTCTTAGGAGAACACTGGGTCGTGCGTCCAGTGTGCTTGCAGCTCACCCTCCATTTCTTCCCTTTCTGTCTTCAGCTGCCACACATGCCTCATATAAGTGAATGCTTGATGAAAAGAAGTTTAAAGCCCACTGACCTGAGAGACATGACTATTGGGCAGCTACAAGTGATAGTCAATGATCTCCATTCCCAGATAGAAAGTAAGTGTAAGATGCTCTGGAAAATGGGATATTAAGTGTAAAATACCATGGGATGGATAGTACTATTTCCTGGGTTCAGCTCCTTGGTACGTTTCATTGGGGTCCTCCTGTGTACTTGCAAGGAAAAGAAGAGAATCACAACGCTCTCTTTCTGTTTTTGGTTTTTTTTACTGTAAAATGTTGAGAAACTTTAAGACTTTTTCAAGGTTCACAGAGGTTAGGGATCCTTTTTATTCGCCTGAAATCCCCAGCTCCCAGCACAGTGCCTGACATATAGTTGGCTCCCAACGCCTGTTCGTAGAATATAATTTCGTAGTTACAAGTCATTTATTATACAGTTATACGCTCAGCTTTACTTGCACGTACATTCATTTTAGGTCATCAAATTCTATTCGACTTATGCTGTGGGACTCCAGGTGGTGAAAGTATATGTGACCGATATGTGAAAATTATAGGGTGAGAAGGCGTGGGCCTTTTCCCCCCAGAATGAAGAAGGGCCTCCACAGGAAGTGTGCAGGGCGGGTGGTCAGTGAGTGGCATTCACTCGAAGTGATTGGTTACGCAGGGAAGGGCAGGTGCTGGACCAATGAGAGAGCTTGCTCACTGGGACAGCATGCTTAGCCCAGGTGAACTCACGAGCCCTCCAGCCTCTGGAACATACAAGTCCATAAAGTCTGTAGGCTGATAGATTAAAACCACCTAAGAGACATGCCAACCAAATGCAAACCAACTAGATGTATTTACTTATTCAGGTACAATAAAGGTATTGTGGTTATGTTAAATTTTTTTTAAAAAGAGACCTGTCTTTAGAGACACATACTGAAGCATTTACAGATGAAATAATATGATGTCTGAAATTCTTTTTCAAATGATCTAGTGGGAGAAGGGGAGATAGATGAGTTCAAGACTGGCCATGAGTTGATAACTGTTGAAGCTGGCTGGAGGCATGGGGCAGGGGGATTCCTTAAACAATTCTCTTTCCTTTTGTATCTCTTTGAAAATGTCCATAATAAAAAATTTAAAACTTCATACAGAAAAGACATTCCCACACACTATGCAGGCACCCTACTGAGTACTAGTATAAAAAGCTACCCTAAGAACCCACTAGAAAAAATAAAATTGGATGTATTCAGTGACAAGTTAATACCTTCAGCATTTTAAAATCAAGAGAAAGGATTTAACATTTTAATTAGGAAACCATAGATTCACAGGCTTTTAAAAAATTCTACTACATTTTAATTTTAGTTGAGCATAAATTACTAGGAATTAAGGACTTAAAAGGCTTTCTGATTTTTTACCACTGAAACATCCTTCTTAGACTTTTAAATAATAACATTGCCAGCTAGTCCTTTTCAGGAGTAGATGGAGTTTTAGACCTCTTTGTATGACTTTTTTGGTCCTTTTCTAAATTGAAAACTAATCTGAACTAAAGGCAGACAAATGCATCATTTGAGGTCAGGATCTCTGCAAACATTTCCAAGGAGGACCTCGCTGAATACCCCCTTCCTTTCTTTAATTTCTGGGCCCAGAGCTCTTGCTAAATGAATGCTATCCCTCATGTGTCCACATGTCCAGACCTAGAAGCTTTCACTCTTAGCTGATGTGAGGGGGGAAAAGCAAGAGAGAGCTCCCTGCTTGTTTATATTTTTCAATGGCAGAAGCCAAATTAAACCCAGTACACTGATTTCAGGAAGACTAGTTATGTTTCCATCTATTTTATGCCCGGTAGAAATCCTGAAGAATACTTTCCTCAGCACCCATTGTCCAGAGAACTCAGGGGTTGTTTCTTCAGGTCTTACACATCTGGTTCTCACACAGCTTTAGATGTTACTGTTTCCTAGAACAACCTGCACGTAGGCTCCTCGCCTCGACCCCGAGGAGCCTTTGAGCATCCTCAAGGCGCCTTCCTCCCCAGCTGGGGGGGTCTGATGGGGCTCTTGTCGGGTGCAGTGGCCCCCCCGGCTCTCCATGTGGCAGGAGCACCCTGAAGGTGAACGGTGGAAAACTTAACGTGCCCCAGCCTTCCGCGTTCACGTTTCTTGAAAACAAAATCCCGCTTCTTCTAACAAGCTGTTTTCCTAACGGCTAACAATTTCTTTTCCCACTCTCATGTGAATGTAATTGGATATACTTTGTACTCCTTTTCTGTCAACACTTCTATAAGTATGCAAGCTAGTCGTGCTCTCAGATTGGTGACCTCTCCTGGGCTTATGAGGAGCTAATGTAAGAACTCTACATTTTAGCAAAAATAGTCTCCTGCTGTGTTTAGCTGTTTGTATATATGTTTGTATCTATCGTACGTACATAATGGTGCATAAGTGGTTTCGCGTCCTGACTTAGATGCAGTTTTATCTGTTTCTAAATGCTTTCGTTTCTTTGCCCCAGGCTTGAATGAAGAGTTGGTCCAGCTGCTCCTCATACGAGATGAGCTGCACACAGAGCAAGACGCCATGCTGGTGGACATCGAGGACCTGACCAGGTCAGTGGTCCCTCATCTTTGCAAAGAAGGAAGGAAGCCTGGGATGGTTGGAAGTCTAAGAATTAAGGCAAGAGCGAGCTCTAGAGAACTTCTTTCCTTACTTCCATCAGTAACTCGCCTAATCTCTGCTGGTGTCAGCTGTTTAGATGGAGGGGAAGAGGCCAAAACTGCTCCCATCCAAATGCATGGCTTCTTCACAACCATCCTCCCCTAGTGATGGATTGTAAGTGCATTAGAACTTCATCCACCCCCACTTAAATCAGGTCAGCAATTCTGGCCTGAGGACATTATCCTGAAGGACTGTCCCCTTGAGAGTCGTCCCTAAGCCATTCCATGCTGGCACGATTCCAGCACGTGGTGGGTACCACCAAGTGGCACTTGGTGTTATATGACCTGACTCTTGATCGCATCTGCCATGCCCGGAAGGCAAGGACACTGGCATCTTTCCACAGCACCAGCGCCACCAGATTGCTCTCACCATGGGGAGACTCCAAGACTTGAGTTTCTAGCTGGGCCTGGTTCCGAGCGCCTGTCTGTAAAGAGGTAAAGAATGCTTCCTTCCCTGGGGCATAGGGAAACTAGGCTAATGCTGGTCAAGATCTTGCATTTCTTCATAGTTTTCCTTGTGGAAAGGCCTCTCACCATAAATATATAAAGTATATGAAATACCGTGAGCATTCCTATGATCCTGTACTGTATTTACGATGCCGCCTTGTCTGAGACAGTTTATAGGAAGTCTTTAAACCACAAGGCAACAGTTACTATTAATCCCAGAAATGGTATTCAGAGAGTAGAAGCTCCCAAGGAGAGAAAGAAAACTGCTTGTCACGGTAACATAAGGAATTAACCACATGATCCAGAACCATCCAGGAGAAGTTTGAAAACATATGTAGTGAAAATGCTCTCAGCACTCACCACAGGGACCACTTCTCAGTGTGTAACACTGGGTAAAATATTTTTCTAAATGCAGTGTTATAAAAATAGCTCGGGTAGCAAAATAAATGCTGCAGAACTATGTTTAAGTTAGTTTTTAAAGACCTATGGGCAGCACTCTGTTTTGTACACTTTGGATGTTATATTGCCTCACCCCTAACAAAAAAACGAAAACACAAAAACCCAGAAGGTCTTCTCATACCGTCTTAGCATATTTGCCTGCATGTGAAATATAGTAACACTCAAATACTATTATTGCCCCCTACAGCTGTATTCGGGCACTGCACCAACAATTGTAAGACACCTGCCTTTTTGTTACGCGAACAGCTTTGCATATAGGGATTAAGATTATGGGAAATCAGTAGTGAAATATACAACCAGGACATGCATCTTCTGAAAAATATATAGACTCTTTCGTCAATTCTGTGGCTTTGCCTATGATAACAGAGACCGTTTCTCTGCCCCTCAGAGCAGCGTTGGCACCCCTCGTTGCTAAGACGACATGCAGAGGCTCCTCCCTTCTCTCAGAATGTTAGGCTATTACTTAGGTTTGCGGTGAATTTTGCTTATCCCTTCAGATGGTGTGATCATGGGAGACAGGGTGGGCAGAACCATGGGGTTCAAAGGAGAGGAGTCACTAATTTAAAGGTACTGGAGGAACCCTTTAAATTAGAGCAGGTGGGGAGACGTTTCTATGCCCATTCCTGGCTGCAGAAATAGAATTTTGCTCATGGAGGGATCTAAGGATACTTAAACTTCCCTAAAGGTAGCAGAGCCAGAGTTTTGCAGCCAGATCCCAGAAGGCCAAGCGCTTGGCCGCTGGGAAGCCCTGTTCACCTATTCCCTTTACCTGTGCAGCTCCTACCATTCAGGTGTCAGTTCAGATCAGTGGTTCTCAATTTTGGCTGCACATTGGAACCACCTGGGGAGTTTTTAAAATACTGATGTCTGGGTCTCACTCCCAGAGATTCTGATTTAATTGTTCTGTGAAGTAGCCTGTGCATTAGGAGTTTTTAAATCTTTCCAGATGATTCCAATGCACAGCCTAATTTGAAAACCCTGGGTTTAGATACCTCTTTGGAGAAGTGCTCCCTGATCCCCCAAGACTGATGTAGGGCCCTCTGTGCTCCTGGCAGCACGGCATCCCTCCCAAGTAGAGGCTAATCCTATTGTGTTATATGGTTTACAACCAACCTGGCTATAAGCCCCCTGAAAGCAGAGACAACACTATTTTCATTCATTGCTGTGTCCTCAGAACCTAATACAGGGCCTGCCAAGTACGTAGTAGGTCCTCAATAGGGATTGTTGATAAAAAGAAGTCCTTGTGGGGCTTGAGTGAAATAAATCCTAGTAAAGACTTTATAAATAGTTGACGAGAACCTTTTGGTTTTATGGAAGGAAACCCTTTCCCTCCTTTGTTTACAATTTTAATGAAATTCACCCTTGTATGTATGTCTCAGAATAACACCCAGCTTTCAATATTTTCTGAAGCTCTTGCCTGCCTGTTCTTTCCTTCTGTCTCAGAAAACCCCTTGTTGTTTGTATGCACGCGCGCGCACACACACACACACACACACACACACAGATACATATTTTAAAACTGCTATAAGAAACTACACTTTAATTAGCTACCACGGAATCTTAGTCACTGGGCATCAAAATATTTCAGGAGCTGAATTTGTTCAAGTGAGGCCCATGAGCTACTTTATGAAAATGTTAAAAAAAAAGATGGTCTGCTAGAAGGCATAATTTCTTTTTTAGGAATAGGGTGCTATTGATGTCTTTTTCCTGAGTCCCTTTGTTGGTAACTGAATATCAGAATATTCTTTGTGGGCTGCTGCATGTGGCAGGGACGCTGCTGTCACTTCTCTGTTTCTGAATGTATTTGCCCTGTAACACAGATGGGAGACATTCTGCATAATACCAGTGAGTTTAAACTTGATGTCACTGACTACCCAAGGCTAGGCAGCACCCAGAAACTGCCCCTGGACCTTTGATGACAGCTGAAAACCACACCCTTAGATGCTTTTCTCTTGCCAGATTTATAATTTCCTAAGATCCTCCTTCAAAACATTTGTTTCTTGCAGCCTTCAGACCCTGCCACTCCCTGGGAAGACGTTTACTTAGTGCCCGATCGAGTGATGTAAGCAGCTTAGCCATTCCTCCCACTTCATCTCCACTGGCCAGCTGCTGGTTAGCCCAACTTTGGGCTCACAGGCCGTAATAGGGCTTGATGAGTAAGACTCACCCCACCCTGTCGCCTGCTCACTGCCGTGATCATGCCCTTGGGACTAACTGAGGGGGAAAAAATATGCAAATGTGGGAAATCTTGACAACCACAAAGGCCTACCGTTTGTTTGGAAGACATTAGCCTTTGTAAGAATAAAATTGAACTATTGTATTATTAACAAGAGCCTTGTTAATACTTAGATGTGCATCTATGTGCGTGTTTGGATAAAGTAGTCATGCAGTTACTTTCTGTCACAACACCTTGTTTTGACTTTTTGCTTAGCACTTAATCTTCTATCTGCTATCTCCTTGCTTGCTGTCTGTTCCTTTCTTGTCTCTTTCCATTACAATATATACTCCATGAGAACAAAGATCCCTGCTCACCACCGAATCCCCAGCACCAGGAGCACAGAGAAGGCACATATTAAACATTTGTTGAATAAATTATCCTAGTTACTTTTCTCTTTTCATTTTTAAACACGGCACTTTTCTTCTCAAAGGAATGTGACCTCTACATGTCTCAGGTTAATCCCGTGGCTTACTAAATAAAAGGAATCGTACATAGAATATAAAACTTGGAAGAGGGCGAATCCATTTGAACGAAGTACCGTTTCTTGAGTCTCTTGATTTCACTACGAGTAACTCCGAGCCTCCGTTTGGAGGATGTCTTAGCTGTTGATGGGAAGGCAGTTTGGCTTTCTCCTTAGCACTAAATAATTGTATTATTCATTTTACAGACACGCTGAGAGTCAGCAGAAGCACATGGCCGAGAAAATGCCTGCAAAGTGAAAAGAAGCCATCCAACCAGAGGACAAGCTAGAATTTATTTTGCTTCTGTGGTTGTAAAAATGCTGTTGCTAAAGGTGGCATAGAAACAAACAAATATCAGTGTTAGTCATCGATAATGTCTGAAGCTTAACGTCCAGTGATTGGCCTTTGCTTCTTAATTTATTTTAATTTTTTTACTGTGCCACTAAATATCAGGCATTTTAATAAAATATTGTTACAAAAAATGTACAGTACTTACACCATCCCAAATCATGGTTAATCAAAGAGGGTAGTTTTAACTTTATTTTTATTTGTTTAGAGATTCTGAGTTGGAGCAGTATTTTACCATTTGACTGCTTTCATTCTTCACTGTAGTTTTAAAGAAGAACTGTAAATGACGGTGCTATCCAAGTCAAAAAATACATGCCTGCCTCGTAGTGAAGTTGTAGGTCTCTGTAATATGTATATTTTAATCAGTTTTCAACATTTTGTGAATGTTGACTACCTGAAGTTCATTTTTAGATGTGCTATTAACATTCTGTTGGATTCAGAGGGTTCCTTAAAAGTTTTATGTATAAATATGTAAAATAAAAATTAAAACTTTGTTTCATAGGATATGTCTTTTTGCTCACTAGCAAGCCCTACACTGGCTGTACTTCTTCCCTCTTCACTCTTCCTCAACTGAAATCCCCACCGGGAAGCTTTTATCAGCGAAGAAACAAAGGGCTCCGGAGAACAAGAAATGCAGGGAATCGCCAAGAAGATCGTGGAGAGTATGGGAGTGTGTGTGTGTGTGAGTGTGTGTGTGTGTGTGTGTGTGTGTGTGTGTGTGTGTGTGTGTGTGTGATCCAAAGATGACAACATCAGGCACATCAGAGCCAGCATTGTTACTGCTGAAAGTTATCAGTCTGGAATTTCAATACTTTATTATTTAATAGCTGCTGGTTTTGTCAGAGCCAATGACTGCATCCAAACTGCGTTTCCCAAATTTGCCACGTGAACAGATGATGCCTGCATTTACACTTTTCCCAAGGCCAGTTGGTGCCGTTTTTCACATTTTAACCACTTCTATTGGTCTCGTGAAGAAAAATGCCAAGTCTAAAGCAGGTTACAGACTGTTCCTCAATAGGTAGAGAGTTTCAGAAAATCGACGTAATTAGCGAATGTCCACGCAGGTATTAGAGAACCTTAAACTAAAGCTGAGATGAGCAATCAACATTCCAGAACCACCCACAGACCACCTGGTTTCACTATAAGGTCCATGATGTAATCTGAAGATAGAAGGTTAGTCAGTTTCCTTTTTTAAAAATACCCAGATAGATATTTTAAGTAATTCAGAGTTGCCAATTTTCATAGCCTTCTTCTTTTAGTAAAATAGTCCGTCTTACATTGAAACACTCATCATTTCTTTATGGGCTTCAATCAAGTTATTTTCATTCGGAATAGAAAAATAATGCAGCCCATAAATATATTTTGGTTTTCGACAGTTGGCTACGGAACAGGACAGGTTGCTCGCCACTGGGCTGAAGGGTGGAGCCCGAAGTCCTCTTTGCACCAAGGTCTCTAACTGAGCCCCGAAGTCCTGCACCAGCTGTCAGTGCTCCCCTGGGGTGACCCCAGCCCTGAAAATCTAGGCACAGCTAGTGGAGCTTTGTTGCTTCAGCTGGGTGAGAACATTGGTCACTAAGCCAGCGGTTCTCATCTTCAGTGACACAGTGGAATCACTTGGGGAACTTTAGAAACCACGGGGGCCTGGGTCCCACCCCCATAGACACTGATTTAATTGGTCCAGGATTTTTTAAAGGTCCCTTGGTGACACTAATGTAAAGAACCACTACCTTGGACTTCCTTCTTTTTTAGCTTTTCTTAAATCATTTTTTAGTATCTTTTTTTTTTCTCATTGAAATATATTCCTATTAATTTGGAACTTTGGGGGAAAGCCAACCTAGGAAGAGTGCCACGAAAATGCCTGAGCCCGAGTGAGAGTGGTAACGTGACCGAAACCTCCTACAGTGACATCTGTAACCTGAAATCCTGACGCTAAAACTCAGCCCACCAAGAAAGATGATCTTCATTTTTTAAATCCTTGCCAGAACTGCCAACTCCAATAAGAATTTAGAAATGAGTTTTCTCTTTGTCTTAAGCAATGCTGCCTCTCTGGCTTGAAATATGTTCTGAAGAAATCCATGGCCTCGAAATGCTTCAGTTGTCTGAAACCCATAATTATAAGTGAAGAGCCCTAACTCGAGAAGGAAGGAAGTGAGATTACACCCACAAGCGCCCCTCAAAACAATTCTGGGGGCAAAGCCAGCTAAAAGAAGAGCAGTTCTTCCCACCACCCCAAGACCATCAAAGGAGATTATACCAGTGTATCCATGTTCCTTTCACACTTCCCTGCCTCTGGTAGAGATGTCACCAAGTGACTCACCTCCAAGGGGATTCTTTCAAAATTGGGTCTTTCCAGCCCCTTTGATTAGCTTTTTCAGCAAGGACTGGGATTATTCCCAACAGGATTCTTATCTGCTGTAGATCACCCTTCCATACATTAATTAGCACCCTCACTAGTTTACCTGGCTGAGTTAGATGCTAGAATTCCTGAGTTAAAAAATAGGGCCACCTATCCTCCCAATTTTAAGAGAGAGGTGTAAGCAAGAATGCACAGGCTTTGGAGCCAGAAGGGACTGGGCACAATGCTGACTCTACCATCTTCCTAGTGATTTGACCTTAAGCAAGTTACTAAAGCTCTACGTTATTTTACCTTCCGCAAATAAGATCTCTTGGGATTATTCTAAAGATTGAATAAAACAGTGTCCGTGAAAGCACTGGCACCCAGTAGATACCCAATAATTGTTGACAGGAGAAGTAAATGATCACAGTTTGGGTAGAGGAGGCATTCTGTATTTTACCAGTTTCTGAGGTTTAACACATCCTTGTAGGCTTTTTCTTGTTTATTAATCATTAACTTACAAAACAGATGCTTAAGGGAAAAGTTCACTTCAATCTTCAAGCCCCCCTCCCTCCTCCAGATACTGATGTTAATACTTAGAGTGTATTCTCACACACCTTTCTCCACACTTATACAAACAGATACACACATACAGGTTTTGTGTTTCAATTTGTTTATGCAAAGGTGGGAGCACAGAAAACTCAGTGCTTTGCAACCTGCTTTGTCTGTGGACACCCTTCCAGGTCAGTACATACAGACCTAAGCCATTCTTTTTAACAGCTGTATAGTAATGCCCAGTATGCTGGAACATGCTTTTATTAGTCATTCCCTTTACTGATGGACATGAAGGATCTTCCCAGATCTCTGCCACTAAAAACAGCGATGCAATAAGCATGCTTGTACTTACATCTCCATGGGCTTTAATTCTGTGATGACCTCATTTTTTTCTTTAAACATTACTTGGTATTTGTTTAGATACTTCAAACTACAGAGAGCTAATTAAGATAGGGAAGACCAGGTGAGTCTACTGAAGAGAAGTTTAGTTTCTTAAAATTAGACCAACTCCCCTTATCTGACTAACACCAACTCATTGCTAGAGCACAGGTGTTACTTCCTTGATGCAACTGTTTCTCTCTATTACACACACACACACACACACACACACACACACACACACACACACACACACACGCACACGTGCAACTTAGCCTCCAAGGATTGTCATCTGCTTCCTGAATACAGATTTTTCTCTATTTCCTGTTTGAGGGTAGAGGCAAACCTCAACCATCTTTGTAATGATAGCCCTCAGCACAGAAGGCAGAGTTTTCTCTCGAAGAGAAACCCTGATCATTGGGACCCACCCTTTTTCTTTGCGGTACGCGGGCCTCTCACAGTTGTGGCCTCTCCCGCTGCGGAGCACAGGCTCCGGACCGCAGGCTCAGCGGACATGGCTCACGGGCCCAGCCGCTCCGCGGCATGTGGGATCTTCCCGGACCGGGGCACGAACCCGTGTCCCCTGCATCGGCAGGTGGACTCTCAACCACTGCGCCACCAGGGAAGCCTGGGATCCACCCTTTTGACACTTCCACTAGCTGGTGGACCCTACTCTTCCTGATGCCTGACACCTCTTCTCTTAGCTGCCAGAGGAGCCCCTCAGCCTGATTTTCACTCAGGTTTAATCTCATCGTTTTCAAGCTTGAAACCCCGTGACTGGCTGACGCTTCTTAAGTCCCTCCCCTCTCAAAATTTTTGATCTATGATCCTGGAGACTTTCCTTCCACAGAATGTCATCTCTGCTGTCTCTGACAGACAGCCCTATGGAGGGTATAGCTAGCCATCTACTGAAATTCATCCCTCTCCACCATGTTCTTAGTTACATAGTTGTCCCTGGGAAGTGGCTAAACAAACAGGGACTACATTTCCCACCCACCATCCATTTGCATTTAGATGTGACCCATGACCGATTTTCATCAACAGAGTGAGTGTGATGTGTCTTAATTCTAGCCAAGGCTTTGAAGAAGGGGTCTGCCTTCTCCATGGTTTCTTTTTCTCCTTGCACCAGCTGCTATCACAAGGACCTAGCAGAAGGCAGAGCCACAATATGGAAGGAGTTTGGGTCCCTGAGTCCCCTGCATGAAGAGAGCTGCCTGCTGTCCAGTAGGGTTTGCCCCATACGGTTGCAGAAGTGAGAAAAACTCTGATTATGTTTGAGCCATTATACTGCATTGACTCTCTTTGTTACCATAGCTAGCATTACCATAACTAATGCAAGTCCTTAACAAGGACAGCCATAGTCCTTTAAGAAAGAGCTGGAACACAAACCCAGGTCTCTGAAGACAAACCCTGTGTTCTTAACCACCAACCCACACTTCTAGAGGCTGTGCCTCTTCCCTCTAGAAAATCTTCTCTAGGTCAGTGACTCACCCTTTTTCACTTCATGGACCTCTTCAGTTTAGTTTAAATCCTAACCCCCAGTCTATATCTTCCTTTAGCCACTGGGGCAGAAACTGGATAAGGTCAAAATAAGATTTGTCATGAGCCAACAATCAATTCATTCCAGAAACAAGAACTTGGATTTTACTATAATGTCAGAAACACAAATATTTATCAAGTGACTACAGGAGACCACTTCGGTGTCCAACTGGAAGAGACTTGGGTGTCTGCAATCCTCAGCACGAGGCTTTGACTATTACCACCCCAGCTGAATTCTGATGCTTAGAAACGCGATTACCTTTTGCACTGACGTTCATTTATTTTTTCTAAATAGGATATGACACATTCTTATGAAGCAGGTTGATGGGTAATGAGTTTTTCAGGATATTTTAATTGAGACTTATAGTCAGTGGTTGGTATAAATTAGTATTATATTAAATAATTTATGAATTATGGTCTAGCTGTGCAGAATGAAAAGAACGTCTCACTCCTAATTTCTGAGAGTCCAAAAGGTCTTTCATTTAGTAGCCTTGGTAGGAAATGATTCACCAGGACGAATTAATTGGCCATAAGAAATGCTTTGCCCGAGCGTCCTTCTCTCTGTCCATCCCCCTATTCTATAACAATGCTCTGCCTATGTTTGTAACACGGCCCTTGTTTTTAGGACTACTGAATCCACTTCCTCACACACTGTACAAGAGCACAAGGTAGAAAAGCGATACTTAGTGAAAGGCAGTTTTATTTTCACCCTCCAGACTAGCCATTCAAACTTCCTTCATGATTATTTACTACCACAGTCTCTCTTCTTTTATATTCAATCAATACCTTATTTGCTTTCTGGCTTTGCAGAAAATAGTGGCGTGTATCCTGACTCTGGTAGTGCACAGACAAGGCTGGAAGTGAGTTCTTTAATTTTCTGCCTCATAAGGTTACTTCCTTCCAGATGTCTGTTAGTTCTCAGTAGAAATTACAGTCTGTAATGACGTGTTCTCTCACCTTATGAGGGGGCTTTTTAGGTCACAGAGCACCCCCCATGTATTAGAAATGGCATTTGAAAGACAACCAGGGGTTCACCTTGGGAGCAATTCAGATGTGAGGGTTCAAGGTGAAAACGGTGTGGACTCTTACAGGCAACAGCGAGGGAGGACTTTCCTGTTTATCACAAAGCATCCGCTTCCTCTTTCCAGTGATGTGAAGGACTCCCGTCCCTGCTGCTTAAGAAGGCTGATTTTAAGATGTGTCATTGTCTCCGATGCAAATCAGGTTGAAAATGGAACTCCAGGCGACTCTGTCAGGCTAAGTAATTTTTTTAAGGGAAGTAATAAATGCCTCAGGAGCAATAATTCGGTGTGGGGATATTTCGTATGGGAGGAATAAATCCACCTCCCTGCAGTTCTGGCTAAACTAAGAGTGGGAGGAAAACAGAACACAGGCCCTTTCGGAGTTCCCAAACAGTCTGACCGCACTGCAAGTCGGGGTGCTGGGTCTTTAGGGAGACAGCAGTTTTCACTTCCCGGACCCGAGGCCAAGAGCCGGAGAGGCGAACGTGCGGACTGGGGACGTGGACGTTTCAATGAACGGTCCAGGAAACCAGGCAGCATCTGCAGACCAGGGCGCCTCTGCTGCAGGCCTTCCCACGATGGCCACATCCTCCACGATGGCATTTTGGTGCCTGGAACCCGTTTGCCAAGCAGCTCCTGGTGCTATCGCCTCTGTGAGAGTCAGACGTAGAGAACCCCCGGTGTGCCTTTCAGGGACTTGCAGTTTCCCATGAGGATGTTATGTTCTGCAGTCCCCAGTGGGACCTGGTGAAGCTCTGAGGCAGGCCCGCCCCCAGGAGGTCTGAGGCCTAGAAGGGGTTTGGCAAAGGCAGCCTTGAAAGGGCTGAACAACTGAGGTTTTATGAGTTTTGCAAGCAATATGTAAACAATTAAAAAACCTCATTTGAGTTTCCTCTACTTCCCAAGCTGATCTGAAGGCTATCTCCCCCAAACACTCAGGCAAGAATCACTCAGGAAATGCAAATTAATGGGCTTTAGAAGGAAGGGGTAAATCCAATAATAAAAAATAAAACATAAAAGTTTAGAATTATGCCCCTTTTGGCCACACTTGAAATTTGTTGTCCATTTGCCCCTTACAAGAAAGAGTCCTAGATAAATCGTTGTCTTGAAATCTAAACTGTATCTCAAGTCTTATTTTCTTGGTCTCTTGTTTCTACTATAATCAGCCCAGTCCCCTGATTTGCATAACTGCTGTGCCAATGTAGTACCAACAATGCCCTCCCCAATCCACTAAACTAAAAAGTCTCAATGCCCACTTCCTCTTTTCAAAAGTACACACATGTGTATCACTTCCTAAATGACACTCATTGTCAAGAATTTTGGACTATAAAATCATCCAAGAGTTGTTTTTTTCTGAGACAGTTAACCGCTCCTTTAAAACATCGCAGTTGCCTTCGTATCTTAAGAGCCTCTGTACATACAAGTTGGGGCCAAATATACTCATTCATCCTCAGAATTCTGAATTTCAAAGAAAGCAGGAAGTTCACATACAAATGACTTTCATTTCAGGTGTTTGCATGGATTTTCCTCTACCACCAATTAATTGGGCAAGCAGCATTGCTTTCACATCACACCAGAAAGTGAAAACCAAATCTTAGGGCTACTTCAGATTTCTGAGACAAGTACTTATGGTCATTCCCAACTCAAAGTTACTCAGGCTTCTTGGCTCAAGATGAAAGCATTTTCATTGGGAATTCCTTTGGCTTCACTTCCAGGCCAGTCATGTAAACCATCCAAAACATAGACCAGTCTCACAACAACTGCAAGGGGGGGTGGGTGGCCAGGTCTTTATGAAAATGGTAGCTTTACCTTCCAAGTCCTGAAGCCAAGAGCACAAAAGGGTTGACCACGAGGATTTGTCCAAAGAATGGAAGAGGTATTTGATAAAACCAGTATTAGAGGCAGCTGGGAAGGGGGAAAGAAGACACTGAGGTACACCAACATGTACGTTGAGCTGTGTAGAGGGGCAAGGAGTTGGACCACTGGTTATGTACATCTCTTCCAGAGGTCACATGTGCAGACGTATTTAGGAGCCAGATTGGTAATGGAAGTAACTGAAACAAGTTGAGTCTAAAACAAAAAGGAATGATGGAGAGCACATACATACCCTGGCTAAAGGGATTCACAGCTAAATAAATGCTAGCTACACACATAACTGTTGAGCTGACCCGGCTTCCGCAAAACTTTTCTAGGATTTAAAAATATCCTGGATTCGTTGCAGAGTACATCACCTCTACTAACTAATGTTTTAGCTATACGACATTATTAGCCACCATTGAAAGTCATTCTAAGAAAGAGACCCACAAAACGTACTATTATGTTTACTGACAGAAAGATCTTATTACAACATTACACCATGACAACTTTATGAGGGCCTGGGGAGATATTCCTTTCAGGTGTCAACACCAATATTAGTCAAGTTTATCTGATGATCACTGTAAATTTTTTGACTGATAATGTTGCCCTCTTTGCTTTGGTTTCCAGGAAGCAAAGAACTAAATTTGCAGCACACCTATGAAAAATTAGTTAAGAGCTTGGGATGATGTAACTGTTAAGTGACTGTATTATCCCTATAAGTTGCCTCAAATTCTTTTGAGGAACTGAGAAAGGTGTCATAAGCAAATAAATATCTCTCTATATTTATTTATTTACATTTTATCTATATATTTACCTCTATATATTTATTTAGCCCTCTCTGGCTACCAACACCTGGAAACTTCTCACAGTGGCAGAATCTCCAGGTAGCTGCCAAAGACAGAAATCTCTTTTGTTTTAGAAGATCAAGAAAATAGAAACAAGTCCTGATGTCAACAATACCCCATCCCAAATCTCTTTTGTCTGTCCTCTCTTCCATATTTCCACTATCATGCTGTAATCAGATTCTGCTCTTGTGATCAGTGATTGCTATTGTCTTTGTATTCTCAGTGCATGTTACCATTCTTCTGGCTTCTTTGGGGATCTCTTTCCAACTCTGTGTGGTTCTGCCGGGGCTGGGAGACTTGCTGCCTACCCTCTCTATCACAGGAGTGACCCAGGCAGTCACCCCAAATGGAATACCCATTCCCCCCACCCTCCATTAATAATTGGTTCATTAATGTGCATGTGACCCCAGCAGCACCAATCAGAAGCTTCCCTGGAATTGGTATACAGATACTGGACTTGCTCAACTGAGAAAATAAGAGCCGGCAGCCCTCTTGTATACTATGTGGAGAGAGAGTTTGCATCAGAAGCTAAGGGATGGTGGGGGAGAAAGAGAAAACCTTGACGACATCCTAGAATTTGGATTTAGTCTGAAGCCAGATCCTCCCCTGGACATTTTGTTATAGCAGCCAATAATATCCCATTTTGTTCACACTAGTTCAGCCAAGTTTCTGTCAAGACTGAAAGAGTCCTGATTGTACTCCGTCTCTGATGTTATGGCCTTGTCCCTATCACCTCAACCCACCCTCCACACAACTAAGTGATCTTGTAACATTTCTAAGAAACATCTGATCTTGACATGTCCCTGCTCAATATACTAAAACCTGTCACCCACAGGATAAAATAGAAACTCTCTGCATGATGTTCAAGGCTTATTATGTGGACTGAACACCCTCAGTTACCTGAATAGGTGTTAATAATGACAATACTATGTTCTCTGGCTGAGTCAATGTTCTCTGGGCTAAGATACATTTGGGAAGAAAGTTTAGTCTTGTTGGCTTTCCTGTTGTGTGGTCTGTGATTTCTCTTGCTGACCATCAGAGTAGAACCTTGGACTGAGCCCTGAAATAGAGTTAGGTCCCTCCTTGCTAACCCTGTGATGCAGTGACACAGAAACTAACCCTATGATATTAGATCTCTCCCATGAAGTTCCCAACACTGAATCGAAACTGGGGGAAAGGGGAGACCATAGTAAAGTAGAGGTAGTAATAAGAATACCTTTCATTTATACTTTCTGGAGAACTAACCTGTTAACCTGAAAAAGTTATTGAAACTTCCCAGATGTGTCCAACTTGCCCCCAGCAAATAATCTAGACTTTTCACATTAGTTCATTATCTCGTATGATCTCAGAACATTCCTGAGAATAAGGGAAAGCAAGCAGGTGTGTTTTTTATTTTGCAGAAAGAGAAATGGACACACAGGGATTAAGAAGGGCATTTCCCAAGGCTTGACAGTAACTGTGCAGCCAGGATTAGAATGCCACACTCATAGTATTAGCCCAGTTGTCTTCAGACTTTTTGTTGGCATAGCCCCCAGAAAAATGTTCAAAACTCTGCACTCCTCATACATTTCTAAGGTGACTTCAAAATTTGTCCATCCTATATTTAAAGAACTGCAAAAAATATCAGTTCCAGAACTTTCTAAATATAAACATTTAAAAATATATCTGATGTGTCCAATGGAATGCATCTTTTAAATGTCCGATAGAGGACTTCCCTGGTAACGCAGTGGTTAAGAATCCACCTACCAATGCAGGGGACACCGGTTCGATCCCTGGTCCGGGAAGATCCCACATGCCATGGAGCAACTAAGCCCATGCGCCACAACTACTGAGCTCACGTGGCACAACTACTGAAGTCTGCGCGCCTAGAGCCCGTGCTGTGCAACAAGAGAAGCCACTGCAATGAGAAGCCTGTGCATTGCAACGAAGAGAAACTAAAGAAACCACTCACTGCAACTAGAGAAAGCCCACGTACAGCAACGAAGACCCAACACAGCCAAAACAATAATTAATTAATTAATTAATTTTTAAAAAATAAATTTAAAAAATGTCTAATAGAACTTAAATACCAAACCAATTTGAGTATCGTATCCATTTTTTTTTTTTTTTTTTGGCCACCACCATGTGGCTTGTGGGATTTTAGTTCCCCAGCCAGGGATCGAACCCAGGCCCTTAGTGTTGAGAGTGCGGAGTCCTAACCACTGGACTGCCAGGGAATTCCCTATCATATCCTGTTAAAAAAAATAAATGAGTGAGCTCTTCTTTAATTTATTTATTCTTATTCTATTCTACTTCCCCCTCAAAATTTAGTACTAATGTAATTTTAGTTTTTCAAAATGGTTTATTGATCACCCTATCAAACTTCTTTACACATAAGTGTGTATATATATATATATATATATATATATATAAATTTAAATTTTTAAGTTTCCTGTGACCATAAGGTTCTAAGTAAAAAAGTCTTCTATATTTGTTACAGTTACTATAATTAATCATTTGACTAAAACAACATACATATATTATAAACTTTGATGGACAATTATAGAATAAAAAGGGAGATTGTACTGGAAATGCACCTTTTATTGAGAGGAGGGTTTTTTTTTCCCCAATTCATTCATGTATCTGTCAATGAATATTACTTATTGACAGAATGAGACAGAGTTCTCCATAATTTCTATTCCCATTATTGTATTTATAGATGTAAATCTTGGAAAAATCCTGTTCATAATTAAGTAGGTGGGAATGGAAAGACCCTTGTACAGTGACATCAATCAATTCTTTGAGTTCCCTTTGAATTATATGCCAAAAACATGTTGTGATCTACCATCAAAAATTATTTTTAGTCATCTTTCAGATGACAACTCCATTAGTTCTTGAATTTTGTGACAGCAAAGTATTGGAAACCACTTGACTTGCAAAAATATATTAACTAGTCATTAGAGCCATTTACTGTCTCATACCTGTCCCTAGACCTCCCAGAGTTTCTTCATAGGTGTTTTTTTTAACCACCTGGGGGAATGCATCTCAGTAAGACTGGAGAGAAAAGCCGTTCATTTGTGGAGTAAGAGAAGAAGGATTGTAAAACGGAAGATGGAAAAGAAACCAGCAGGACAGGTTTCTCAGTGCATTCTCAGGCAGGTCAGCTTTGAGGAATAACTCATACAGAAGTTGAGGATCTGGAAATTGATTCCCCTAAAGCTATCCATCCCATCCATCTCTTGGAAAGTCTTTGTAACCTCTTTTTGGATAGGCATACTGCAGTTTGAAGACCACTGTGTTAGCGTCTATCATCTTTTAAAATATCCTTCAAACTTGTGACCCATCCTTACACCTTGTATTTCAATCACCAATAATATGTTGGGCATTCTTCCAGTTACTGGACATACAACAATCAATAAAAGAGACAAAATTCCTGCCTTCCATGCTAGATGAGGAGATAGACAATAAATTATGAGTTTGACTCCATTTTACACTGAGTGTGACAATGACATGGACATGCATGGCAGTGCCAGAAATAGAAAGCTGATCTTGGAACACAGCTGTCTTGTCTCCTTTGTAGCCTGCAAGGGCAGAGGATACTGTGACCTTTGTCCTAAGTTTCCCCAGCACGAAGCAAAATGCCAGCCACATAATAGGCCCCTTCATACAAATTTGTCTAATTAATTGAGTGAAGTTGCAAGTCAAAGAAATTGTATTTATCTTTCCAAAGTGTCTGACACAATTGTCCTTTAAAGGAGGAATACTGTAGAACCATTCCTAAAATCAAAGCATTTTTAGATCCAAAAGGAAACTCAGTAACCACCTGATCCCATTTCTCCTTTTCTTTTTTTTTTTAAGCAATTGTTTATTTTCCATCGACCTTATTTCCATCTTCTGTTTAAGAGCAGCTTTGAGACCACTCTGGCTGTTTCTCCCCATTTAGTGGTCTGAGCAGCGGCGGCAGACCGGCCTTCAGAGGCTGACTGCGCGCCGCGGTCCTTCCGGAGGAGCTGCTGGAAGGTGCTGAGGCCACCTGCGCCTTCAGACCCGTCTGCAACCTCGGGTTGAGTAGCAATAAGTTCGAGACCTGGAGCGGCTCATTCACCCCGAAATTCCTCCGGGGTCTCAGCCTTTTCAGCAGCCGCCTGCTCTTCCTTTTCAGTCTCTTCACGATCCCTGTAGAAGCAGAGACACGACCTGACTTCCCACGAGCGCGCACCGGAGATGGAGCCGCGCAGGCGCACAATCCCCAGGCCAGCACCACCACATCAGACCCGCCGGGAGCTCCCCTCGTGCTGAAGGGATGGCAGCGTCCACACAGCGCAGGGACCATAAGACGCCTCTGTGAGGCTGGTGGTCACCCCTGATAACCGCACAACACACAGCGGAAGGCTGCCTGGATCCGGTTAGTGAAGCTGCCAGGAGTGGATGGAGCACCTGCAACAGAGAGGCTCCCGTGGCAGCAGCAAACTTCAGCACAGATCGCTGGCCCGCGTTCCTGGAGGGTATGACACTGGCGTCTGCTGGGTTTTCAATGTCGACAATGGCACGAGCTGCTGGCAGAAGCTTCTCCCGGGTTCTCTTCAGATTTATGAGGTAACGCCATCACTTTTCCTTTTGTAGATGTCCTGTTCCATTTGGAAGCCAGGTTGGTGCCGCCTAAGTGGGCTCCGCTGTGAGGGATTTGAGGACACGCTCCTCCTTCATTTGCAGGACATCAAGGGCTCCGGTTATTGTGAAATTTTCCCTGTAAGTTACAAGGGGGAGCCCAGAACAACGCCGCCATATGGACCCCTCTCTGGCTAGTGTGGAAAGACTATTTTGCCTTTCCTTGAAGAAGAAAAGGTAAGCCTGGAAAGGGGAAGCAACTTGTCAAGGTCATGAATCTAGTCAGTGACAGATGCTGTATTTGTGGCCAGTGGAAATTTTCTGGATACCTTCAATCCAGGCAAATTCTGCATCCAGTTTCCTTTAACGTTGCCCCAGTTTGATAGTTGCCACTGAGAAATGTCCCTGCCCCATACGCATGTAACCTCCCAACGAAACCTTAGTGTCTATATAAAAAGTGAAATAAGAAAATGTTTCTCCCTTTATTTCATGAATTCCCTTGGAATTCACAAAAAAATATATATATATCATAACAGAAACAATTGGTCAGTTGGGTCATTTAGAGTGGCTACTTCTACAACCCAAAATGTGGTTCCTGGTTTTTAGCTTGGAGAGTATGAATGGATCTTCTAATGAATGGGAGTCTTGTACAGTTTCACTGTGAATTTAATATCTGTAAATGGAGCCCCAAGGCCAAATTTCCCATAAAGGGTTAGCAGGATTATTGGTCAGGAAGATTCCTTAGACAGAGAAATAACAGTTCAAGTGGAAATGCAGTTGCTTCTGTTCTGAAGCCTCTGGGGTAAGTCCTTGGGGTGGGTGCTGCCCCTACTAGAGGGAAGTCCCTGGTAGCTGAATAGAGGTTCCAAGTAAAAGAAAGAAAGAGTTGTTTTATGACCCTGGCACAAAATGGAAACCAAGCAAGTAAATAAAGGAAGAGTTTCTGAGAGAAGAAGTTGTGGGTTTGGTTTCTGGGTGTGTCACCAGTGGTTTCACTTTGCATTTCTGTGGCATTTGATTGAAGTGATATACTGTGAGAAGTTTCTGCCCCTGGCTTTCCAATAAGAAACCCTGGAAACCACACTCAAGGGTAGGGACCAATGAAACCCAAAGAAGAGATCACTTCATAGCTATCCTTCAACCTCCACTGATGACTCTCAGGTAATGAGCTCCATCCCCATGCTCTCTTTCGTGTCCTAAGCTGGATTTCTCACTCCCCTCTGGAAGTCTTTATTTGAAGGTTCCCAAAACATCTCATATGGACCCCTCTCTGACTAGCACAGAAAGACCATTTTGCCTTTTCTTGAAGAAGAAAATTTAAGCCTGGAAAAGTGAAGCAACTTCTCAAGGTCACGAATCTAGTCGGTGACAGACGCTGTATTTGTGTCCAGTGGGAAAATCTCTAGACACCTTCAATCCAGGCAAATTATCTTCATTATCTTTGCCCCTGAAACTGCTCCTTCTCCTATTTTCTCTTGTTCAGAAAACAGCCCTACCATTTATCCAGGTACCCCAGTCTGAAACTTGGAACTTCTTCTTGACTCTTTCTCTGAAACCACTTCAAATTCAAATTCATCATCAGGTCCTGTCATGGCTGCCTTCTAAATAAATTTCACACCTTGCTCGTCCTCAGCAGGCCTAGGGCCAATGCCTCACTGGAGTGAGTCACCAGTTCTTACCAGGGCTGCTATGAAAACCTCCTCCCCAGAGTCCCAGCCTCCACGAAGTTCCCTCCAATCCATCCACCACATCATTCCTCATGCTTTTTCAGAAAAGCAAATCCAATTACCTACCTTTCCACTCTGCAAAGTCCTTCAGTGGCTCTGGCCACAGAGGCATCTATGAAATATGAAACAAGGAGGAAACCTATAAGTCTGGATGCGTGAGCAGGAATTCTAGCCCTGCTACTCATCTTGGGCGAGTCACTTGTCCTGTATGAGCCTCCATTTCCTTACCCATAATATAAGGTATTTTGAACTAGGACAATAGATTTAAACTTTTTAGTCCAGGGTCAACAGTAAGAAATACATTTAAACCATCACACACAGAGACACTTATGCATAAACACATAGCACACACAAAAATGCACACACAAAAAACACATATATGCACATGCAGGCCACACGTATACACACACGAACTCACCTGCTACACACAAATACACGTATGTACACACAAATCATATTGTAAAACACAAAGTTCCCCGATATGAAATGTAGTCTTTCTAGGTACAATGTACTCTGATACTTTTTATCCATATTATTTAATTTTTAAATTTTTAATGATTGAAGTAATGCTAGTTGTGACCCACAAAACTGATGACAGGACTCACTAGGAGGCTGAAACCTGCTGTTAAACACTGAGCTACATAATTTCTAAGTTTCCTTCTAACTCTGAAGATGTAGGTGGGCCAAGTCAGAAAAAAGAAGAGCTTCCAGAATATAAGAAAGGTTAGGAAGAATTCCTTCAAACTAATAAAACCCTGGGCACAATAGCCTTTCCATGTCCCCTGTTCATTGTTTGTAGGAAAAAGCCTTCAGCCTCTTAGACCTTCCCTGATTTCCAAAGGACAGATTCAAACAGGTACTCATTAGGGAGTGAAGGAAGGCAGAAAGAAACAATAGTACTGCAATGCGACAAGGTCCTGGTTCCTCCTGGGGTGGGGTGGGGGATTGGGGGAGAACAATCTGATATATATCTCTGAATTCTTCTACAGAAACTAAGGCCTCCACGCAGGTGGAGAACGGTAGCTTCAGGCTGAGCACAAGTATGTGGACCCCAGACAGATCGGAACCAGAAGGCTGATGACTGAGATTCCTGGAACACCACCTAGCTACCTCACCACTAACCAATCAGAGGAAGGTTACACATTCTGCAGCCCTCCCCCCAAATTTTGCCCATAAAAACTTCTTCCCTGAAACACAGGCAGGAGTTCAGGTCTTTGGAGCACAAGCCACCTGCTCTCCCTGCTCGGACCTTCAATAGACCTTTCTCTGCTCCAAACTCCGACATTTCGATTTCTTTGCCCTCACTGTGCTGGGCACACGAACTTTCATTCAACAACACTAATACCATGAAAACACTCACTTCATCACAAGGTAGTCCCATATCCTAGTCAACAGCTCACTATTTTGCTAATTGCAAATATGGAAACCACAGACACCAGTTAAAAATTAACCACAGACCTCAGTTAAAAATTGTGTAATTGGCTTCACGATAGTATCCACAATTCCCCATTTCTTTAGGCAGCCAGTCCCTTTTCAAACAACACACAGAAAGTGTGGGGAACAGCTTAACTTTAGCTTAATAATTATCTTGCAGACCATTCTACTCATATATCTATAGTCAGATGCATCTCTTTCTTAATGGCTACATAGGATTCCATTTTATGAATTGAGCCTAATGTAACTAATTCCTTATTGATGGCCATTTCTACTACACTACAAACATCCTAGAAGTGAAATTCCAAAAACAAAGAATATATGCAGCTGTCATGTGATAGGTATGGCCAAGTTATCTTCCACGGAAACTTTACCAGCTTACACCCTACTTACCAAGTATGAGTGCCAGTTACCCCAGATCCTTGCCAACATTTGTTTGAGAATCAGCCACATGGATTCAAATATCAGCTTCTGCTTGATGTATGTGACCTTGAACAAGTTGCTGAACAACTCTGAGCCTCGGTTTCCCTCCTTTTGGCAAAACCCACAAGGTTGTTATGAGGATTAAATGCAATACTAAATGCAGTAGATCTTTTATAAATTATCAGGTGTGGTTGGCTGCATCTTTTTTTCCCAGCCCCATCCCAGTAATACCAATATAATATTTAACTTTAACATACTATTGTATGTTAACTTACAACCGTAACAGTGTACATTCCTTGAGGGTAGTCAAATTTAAACAGCATGCCTCCTAGCTTCTGTGGCAAACCTCTGTGCTCAATAAACGTTGACACATCATGAGCTCACATCTTTTTTTTAAATATCTGGTTTTCAAGTGAGTCTTGCTTATTGATGATCTTGGGTATTTAAAGTCTTCCAAGTTCTTCTGCAGGACAGAAAGTGCTGAAGAACTCATTGTAGATGATGAATATCTATCACCAAAAATAATTAATTATTGTTCTGACAGAAGTTGGTTTTGGAGTGCCATAATATAACAAAAGAAAAATTAAAACAACATTTCTTAGAGCTATTTATTAGAACTTGAATGTTTTTAACAGAGTTGTTGATGTATAATTTACATACCTTAAAATCTATCTGTTTTGAGTATAAAATTAGTGATTTGGGATAAATTTACAGAGTTGGGCAAACATCACCAGAATCCAGTTTTAGAACATTTCTATCAACCCAGTAAGATTCCCAAATGCCCATTCACATCTCTGCAAGTTCATGGCATCGGTTAGCCAGGGATGAGTGAAGAGCTTGGATCATCTCTGGTCCCCACCCCTCCCAGCACGTGTTCAGAAGGCAGCCAGTGGGTGTGGGGTAGTTGTTCAAGCTGCTCCGTAGTTGTCTCATTTCTAGGATCTCCTAATTAAATTCCTAGCTTGTCAACCATAATACTGCTTTCCCCAACCTGGACTGCAGCCTCAGGGGAACAAAGTGCTGGCTTTCCCCATTCACTTGGCACCAGGATCATTCCTTTAACTGACCACACAACCGGGGGTAGGTTTTCTGCCTTCTGCTAAAACTCAGTTGCGCTCCCTCCAGCACTGAAGCTGCGGGCTTTATCGGTTTGTCCCATCCTTCTAGAACCTTCTCACTGACTGAGCTGGCACCGGGCTGGGAGCAGTCCAGGCAAGAATGCCACAGATTCCCACTATTCTTAATGAAATGCAGCAGTTCTTTATGAAAAAAAAACAACACTTCTCAGTTTGTTGTTTGCCTTTGGTCAATTTCCAGAGCCCTGAAATGGATGTGGTTGACAATGTTGTCTCGTTTTATCATTATTTTCTAAGGAGATGATTTGCTGACTTGCTTACTCTGACCTATTGGAAGTCTGGAACTTGGGTTTTTAAGACGAGTCGTTTTCTTCTATTTGGCTTCTCAGTGTTCCAGCAGCTTTGATCCTTCGCCTCAGTGGACATTTCTCCTATAAGTGATGATGCCTTCAGAAGGCGAGTCAAGACTCAACGTCACCATGCCAGACCTGTCAGTCAGGAGGTGGCTGGACATCACTCAGCATACACAGATTGTCTTGGCTCTTCAGGAGCAACTTGATGGGCAAAAGGAGCACAATAGGACAAGAAAGCAGCAGTAAAAAGATGTACTAACTATTCAGAGAGTAATAAAACCTCCTCTGTGGTTTAAAAGTTGAGAACTGAACCCTTCCCCAGCATAGAAAATCCAGAGGCGAAGACCTTTGGACAAATGACAACCCCGTACAGGACTGCACACAATTAGAATTCTAGGAGAGGGCTGTAGGGCTGAAAGAAGTTGTTGTTTTGGGACTGACATATTTTATTCTATGCAGTGTAGCAAATTCAGGGCTCCTCTTATATCCAGAGAGAGGAATCCCTTTACTAATATACCAAGAAGGCATATAGCATAATAGTCGATATGCAGGGTCTGGAGCCAAACTCCCTCAGCTTGAACCCATTCCCCGTTTCTGCCTGCCTCTTTTATTGCAGTGTGACCTTGGACAATTTTCATAAGCTCCCTTGGCCTCACCCGCCACATCTATAAAATGGGAAGAAGATGATATAAACGATACCAGCCTCAGAGGCCTGGTACATGTGGAAGTTCTTAGAATCCTTCCTGACCCATCACTTGAGCTCAATAGATGTTAGTTCTTATTAATATTTTTAAACATCATCATTTCTAGGGTTCCCTAGTATATGTCACATGAGAGGCTATTGGCCGTGAAATCTCCTTACCAGCCCTGGGATAGAGCCTGGGAATGAGAGCAGGTGCTTAAGAATAGTGCTGCTTTCAGATGAAGAACTGTGCCCAGCAAAACGGCACTGAATCCAGTCAGAATTGGCCACCACATTCCTCAGACTCGTGTTCTGAGGCTCCTTGGGACCGGTCCACCTCCACCCCCTGGGCCGTCATGCCTCCGCTGTGCCTGGGCCACACCCCTACTGCCCAGCACCGCTTTCCCCAAGCTGTGCATCCAAGAGGCAAAGGTCCCTTCTCCTGGGTTCCTTGCTCTTCCCTTCGGCTCCTGTGACCAGGGCCCTGGCAGCCTGAACTGCCCAAATCAGCCTGCTAGCTCAGCCTGGCTCCAGGCAATGGCTAACATACCCTAAGGTGACACTTGGGAGCCCCATAACCCTGCCAGGACAGCAGGTATCTGTCTTTCTGATCATCTGAAGTAACAAGCCACCAGACTGATAAAGACAAACTAAGTGAAATATATATATATAGGAAATATATATATATACACACATATGTGTGTGTATATATGAAACATATACACACATATGTATGTGTGTATATGTGAAACATATATATACACATACATATGTGTATATATATAAAACATATATACACATACGTATGTGTATATATATATATATACACATACATATGTGTGTGTATATATATATATGCCGTATTCTGCATATGGGTCAAAATTACAAATATTCCAAAATCTTACTTCAGTTCTTCCTTAGGGCTACATGAAACACCATAGAATATTTTCAGTGATTCTTAATCTCTTAGAAATATAGGCCAGTGCTATTTGGAGAGCTCAGTATTAAACACGCTAAGAGTCTTTACATTGAATTCCCACTTTCATGCCATATTAACATAAAACTCAGATCTACACCATATGGGTTTAAGTGAAAAAAATAAAGGTGAGGACAACCAAATCAAAACAAAATAAAACAAAACAAAGCACTAAGGAGGCAGCCTGTGTAGTGGATTCAAGGGTAGCCAGTGAGCACAGCCTGCCTGCGTTCATACACTCTTCCCCAAGTAGCCACGTGAGCTTGGCCAAGCTGATTGACCTTCCTGCACCTGCTCCTTCATCTGGAGGACAGGGATAATCATAGTACCTGCCCCACGGGGTTGTTTTAAGAAATAAAGTATGTAATGTGTGTAGCACACTTAGGACAGTGCCTGACACATTGTTGATGCTTATAAATGTTAGATGTTCATTATTTATTCTAATTCTTATCCTATTATTTACTATCCAGATAAATCAGCATTTCCTAATTGCTGGTCCAGGGAACTCAAAGAGGCCACAAAAACCTACCACTAAATGAACTTAGTTTTTAAGACCAAAAACTCACATGACTCATAATCAATAAGGTAAATAACATATAGTCAATGTGTTCAATGCAATTTGTATTTTCAGTGATAAAATAAATAAAGGAAAAATTATTATTCAAATGTTTTACTCTTTTTCTTGAAAATGTTAAGAAGAATATAGTCTATGCTTTCAAAGATTTAACAGTCTGCCGAGGAGAATGTTTATATTTTACCAATCACACTAAGCCAGTGCAGGGACACGCTGCTAGAATAAGCGCTTAGAAAGAGCCTGCTACGCTCTTTCATCAGGGTGTAAATTATAGACGCGGTAGATTAGTGACTGTCCCAGGACACACTCAGCATCAATAACAGCACGAAAATAATTAGAAAATAGTTATTTTAACGAGAATGTTTCATTGTGCCTAAAATGTGCAAGCAGTATGGCTTATGCTGAGTACTTGCCTTCCTTTTAAGAGTCTGGAATTCTGATATGTACTAGGCAGAGTGTGCCTACATGACCAGCTCCCAGTAAGAACCCTGGTCACTGAGTCTATTTTTTTTTGGCTGCGTTGGGTCTTCGTTGCTGCACACGGGCTTTCTCTAGTTGTGGCGAGCGGGGGCTACTCTTCATTGCGGTGCGTGGGCTTCTCATTGCAGTGACTTGTTGCAGAGCATGGGCTTCGGTAGCCGCAGCACATGGGCTCAGTAGTTGTGGCGCACGGGCTTAGTTGCTCTGTGGCATGTGGGATCTTCCCGGACCAGGGAGTGAACCCGGGTCCCCTTAATTGGCATGTGGATTCTTAACCACTGCGCCACCAGGGAAGTCCCTGAGTCTTAATGAGCTTCCCTGGTAGACAGCATTTCACACATGTTGTCCCAATCTGTGGTTGGAAGAATTCAGTGCATTCTGCATGACTCTGAACATAACTAAGATTTTTTAAGTTTTTTGAATAGGCAGAGATCAATATTTTTTAAAAACAGTAAACTGGGACTTCCCTGGTGACGCAGTCATTGAGAACCCGCCTGCCAATGCAGGGGACATGGGTTTGACCCCCGGTCCGGGAAGATCCCACATGCCACGGAGCAACTAATTCAGTACACCACAACTACTGAACCCCGCATGCCTAGAGCCCGTGCTCTGCAACAAGAGAAGCCACCACAATGAGAAGCTCGCACACCACAATGAAGAGTAGCCCTCTCTCTCCGCAACTAGAGAAAGCCCGCACACAGCAATGAAGACCCAACACAGCCAAAAAATAAATACAAATTAAAAGAACAAAAGCAGTAAAATGATTTTTAATTTTTTAATGTTCACTGGAGAAATTATTGAAAATCCAACAAACAAAACGAATTAAAAAAAAAAAACCGTCCACAGTCCTTTCACTTTGGTTATAACCATCTGGCAGATAACTATTTGGGCTTACATCCCCTTCATCTTTTCTCCCTGCAGGCATGCAGACACTTGCTCTCCCCAGTGCAATCATTGTTAACATGATGTTTTCTCTCAACAATATGTCATAAGCATCTTTCCAAATCAATAAAAGAAGTATCAACTGATCTCAAAGAATAGATTTAATATCCTTTGTCCACAGAGCAACAAGATCAATCAGTGTGAGATCAATGTGAGAAGAAAGAGAAAAATACATTTGGAATTTTAAAGACATCATTCTAATAATGTATGGGTACAAGAAGAAATTGCAAGAAAATTTCAAAATATTGGTAACTAAAAGATAAAGCTCTAAAAAATCAAGATGCAATGAACGTTGTCTTTGTATGGAAATGCGCAGTCTTAACTGCTTTTATTAAGAAATACAAGAAATATTTAGTAAATAAGATTTTAAAAATCTGGGTATGATATTGTGATTTATAGGAAGAAATATATATTTGGTCTTTCAGATTTCTGGCACAGAGCTCCCAAAACCCTCAGAATTTCCTAAGTGTTGAGAGCTATAAAGGTGTCTTTTGTTATGTTAATGAGGTGGCTTTTGGAAAGCCCCTAGGTCATCTGAGGATGGGGATTGGTCACCAAAGGAAACAACCAAGGGATTAAAGGGTTGGAACTTTCAGTCCCCACGCCCCATCTCCAAGATGGAGAGGGGCTGAAGGTTGAATAAATCTTCAATGGCCAATGACTTAATCACTCATAACTACTTAATGAACCCTCTGTAAAGACTCGAAGGACAGGGTTCAGAGAGCTTCAAGGTTAGTGAGCCCACGGAGACTGGGAGACAGTGGTGTGCCTGGAGAGGGTAAGGAAGCTCCGAACCCTTTCCCATACCTTGCCCTATGCATCTTCTCCGTCTGGCTTTTCCTGAGTTATATCCTTTGAAGATAAATTGGTGAGCTAGTAAGTGAAATGTTTCTCTGACTTCTGTGATCTTCTCTAGCAAATTAATCAAACCCAAAGAGGGGGTTTTTGGAACCTCCTACCAGAAGCACAGGTGGCATCTGAAGTGAAGGGGGAGGTACTCTTGTGAGACTGAGCCCTTAACCTGTGGAATCTGATGCCATTTCCAGGTAGACAGTGTCGGAATTGTATTGAATTGCTAGACACCCAGTTGGTGTCAGAGAATTGCCTGGTGCCACGGGAAACCCTCCTCCCAGTTTCCCACACATTCGAATTGGGTGGAGAATTGTTCCTGGGTTTTAGTTACATTGGTGTCTATTACATACATATTAACTGGGGGGTGGGGAGTTTGGTTTTTGGTTTTCTGGGTGTTCAGGATATCTCATATATTAAAACTTTTGAAGAAAAATAAAGGAGTTAACTCAGGAATCGTTTGACTCGAAGTAAACTCAAAGAAAGCAGGAAAAAAGAAATAAATACGAAAGCAGAAATTAATGATGATCAATAAAAATAAAAGCCAGTTCTTTGAAGAGACAATAAATAAATTCCTGACTACAGTGACCAAGAAAAATGAGAGAAGCCATGAATTCAGCATGGCATTAGAAAGGAAGGGGAAGACATAAATACAGATGCAGTAGAAATTGTTAAAACTATAAGAGAACATTATAAATTTGAAAAATATAATCATATAAATAAACTTAAAGCAAAACAGAAGAGCTGAATAAGCCAACAACTATTTAAGAACTTAAGTAAGTTCCAGGGGAGAAAAGTTCCCCTCGTCCTCTCACAAATGGCACAATGTGGTTTCATAGGCAGGTTTTAACACCATTCAACAGATTATTGCTATCCAATGCAACAATCTTAGCAAACAAATTTTAAAGAGAAAGCAAGCTACCAATTTATTTTCTAAGACAAAACTGTCTTCACCTGGGTTTCTTTGAAAACAGAGCCTGAGATACAGGCTTGCATGTAGGTAGTTTATTTGGAATGGGATCTCAGGAAGCAAAAGTGAGAGATAGAAGGTAGAAGCAAGGAAGGAAAAGGTTTATGTAAGGATGCATCTTTTTTTTTTGTTTTTTTTTTAAAGAAGATGTTGGGGGTAGGAGTTTAATTAATTAATTAATTTTTGGCTCTGTTGGGTCTTCATTTCTGTGCGAGGGCTTTCTCTAGTTGTGGCAAGTGGGGGCCACTCTTCATCGCGGTGCGCGGACCTCTCACTATCGCGGCCTCTCTTGTTGCGGAGCACAGGCTCCAGACGTTCAGGCTCAGCAGCTGTGGCTCACGGGCCCAGCTGCTCCGCGGCATATGGGATCCTCCCAGACCAGTGCTCGAACCCGTGTCCCCTGCATTAGCAGGCAGATTCTCAACCACTGTGCCACCAGGGAAGCCCAGGATGCATCTTTGAGTCGGCTTCGGGGGAGGGATGGATTGAGGATTGATGGCTCAAGGATAAGCAGGGTATTTTGGTTTTTTTTTTTAGAGACAGTATTTTATTTTATTTATTTTCCTTTTTTTTTTGTTTTTTTTTTTTTGGCTGCGTCAGGTCTTAGTTGTGGCACGCAGGCTCTTCGTTGAGGCCTGCAGGATCTTTCGTTACAGTGCGTGGTCTCTTCATTGCGGTGTGCGGGTTTTCTCTCTCTGGTTGTGGCTTGCGGGCTCCAGGGCACGTGGGCTCTGTAGTTTTCGGCATGCGGGCTCTCTCATTGAGGCGCGCCAGCTCAGTAGTTGTGGTGCGCTGGCTTAGTTGCCTCGCAGTATATAGGATCTTAGTCCCCCGACCAGGGATCGAACTCATGTCCCCTGCATTGGAAGGTGGATTCTTTACCACTGGACCACCAGAGAAGTCCTAAGGATAAGCAGTTTTTTACAAGGGGTGAGGAAAAATGTCCTAAAATTGATTGTAATGATAGTTACATAACTGTAAATATACTAAAAGCCATTGAATTTTACAATTGAAATGGGTAAATTGTATGTGAATTATGTCTTAATAAAGCTGTTACAAAAACAAAAGGGGACTGACCTTCTAGATTGTGGAGGAGTAAGATGTGGAGATCACCTTCCTCCCCACCAATGCATCAAAAAATACATCTACATGTGGAACAACTCCTACAGAACACCTACTGAGCACTGGCAGAAAACCTCAGACTTCCCAAAAGGCAAGAAACTCCCTGCATACATGGGTAGGGCAAAAGAAAAAAGAAAAAACAGAGGCAAAAGAATAGGGATGGGACCTGCACCTCTGGGAGGGAGCTGTGAAGGAGGAAAAGTTTCCACACACTAGGAAGCACCTTCACTGTTGGACACAGTGGGTGGGTGTGGGGGAAGCTTCAGAGCCATGGAGGAGAATGCAGCAACAGGGGTGCGGAGGACGAAGCAGAGAGATTCCCACACAGAGGATCAGTGCTGACCAGCACTTACCAGCCTGAGAAGCTTGTCTGCTCACCTGCCAGGGCGAGTTGGGGCTGGGAGCTGAGGCTCGGGCTTCGGAGGTCGGATCCTAGGGAGAGGACTGGGGTTGGCTGCATGAACACAGCCTGAAGGGGGCTAGTGCACCATAGCTAGCTGGGAGGGAGTCTGGGCAAAACACTGGACCTGCCTAAGAGGCAAGAGACCATTGTTTTGGGGTGCATGAGGAGAAGGGATTCAGAGCGCTGCCTAAACGAGCTCCAGAGACGGGCACGAGCTGCGGCTATCAGTGTGGACACCAGAGATGGGCATGAAACGCTAAGGCTGCTGCTGCCGCCACCAAGAAGCCTGTGTGCAAGCACAGGTCACTGCCCACACCTCCCCTCCCGGGAGCCTGTGCAGCCCGCCACTGCCAGGGTCCCATGATCCAGGGACAACTTCCCCAGGAGAACACATGGCGCACATCAGGCTGTTGCAACGTCACACCTGCCTTGGCCACTGCAGGCTCATCCCGCATTCCAATTATAACTACCATACCCCTCCCTCCCCCATGCCTGAGTGAGCCAGAGCCCCCTAATCAGCCGCTCCTTTAACCCCCTCCTGTCTGGGTGAAGAACAGTTGCCCTCAGGCGACCTACATGTAGAGGTGGGGCCAAATCCAAAGCTGAGTCCCTGGGAGCTGTGAGAACAGAGAAGAGAAAGGGAAATTTCTCCCAGCAGCCTCAGGAGCAGCGGATTAAATCTCCACAATCAACTTGATGTACCCTGCATCTGTGGAATACCTGAATAGACAACAAATCATCCCAAAACTGAGCCGGTGGACTTTGGGAGCAACTGTAGACTTGGGGTTTGCTTTCTACATCTACTTTACTTCTGGTTTTATGTTTATCTTAGTTTAGTATTTAGAGCTTATTATCACTGGTAGATTTCTTTATTGACTTGGCTGCTCTCTTCCTTTTTTTTTTTAATATATATATATATTTTTTCCTTTTTCTCTTTTTGTGAGTGTGTATGTGTATGCTTCTTTGTGTGATTTTGTCTGTATAGGTTTGCTTTTACCATTTGTCCTAGGGATCTGTCTGTCCAGCTTTTTTTAATATAGTTTTTAGCACTTGTTATCATTGGTGAATTTGTTTATTGGTTTGGTTTCTCTCTCTTTTTTTAAATTATTTTTTAATTTTATTTAAATATTTTTTTATTTTTAATTTTAATAACATTTTTTTCCTTTCCTTTTTTTCTCTTTTCTCCCTTTTCTTCTGAGCCATGTGGCTGACAAGATCTTGGTGCTCCAGCTGGGTGTCAGGCCTGAGCCTCTGAGGTGGGAGAGCCAAGTTCAGGACATTGGTCCACCAGAGACCTCCCAGCCCCTCATAATATCAATCAGAGAGAGCTCTCCCAGAGATCTCTGTCTCAACGTTAAGACCCAGCTCCACTCAATGACCAGAAAGCTCCAGTGTTGGTCACCCCATGCCAAACAACTAGCAGGACAGGAACAGAACTCAACCCATTAGCAGAGAGGCTGCCTAAAATCATAATAAGTTCACAGACACACAAAAACACACCACCAGACACGGTCCTGCCCACCAGAAAGACAAGATCCAGCCTCATACACCAGAACACAGGCACCAGTCCTCCCCACCAGGAAGCCTACACAACCCACTGAACCAACATTACCCACTGGGGGCAAACACCAAAAACAACGGGAATTACGAACTAGCAGCCTGTGAAAAGGAGACGCAAAACACAGTGGGTTAAGCAAAATGGGAAGACAGAGAAATACACGGCAGATGAAGGAGCAAGGTAAAAACCCACCAGACCAAACAAATGAAGAGGAAATAGGCAGTCTACCTGAAAAAGAATTCAGAGTAATGATACTAAAGATGATCCAAAATCTTGGAAATAGAATGGAGAAAATACAAGAAACATTTAACAAGGACCTAGAAGAACTAAAGAGCAAACAAACAACGATGAACAACACAATACATGAAATTTAAAATTCTCTAGAAGGAATCAATAGCAGAATAACGGAGGCAGAAGAACAGATAAGTGCCCTAGAAGATAAAATAGTGGAAATAACTACCACAGAGAAAAATAAAGAAAAAGAATGAAAACAATTGAGGACAGTCTCAGAGACATCTTGGACAACATTAAACACACCAACATTCGAATTATAGGGGTTCCAGAAGAAGAAGGTAAAGAGAAAGAGACTGAGAAAATATTTGAAGAGATTATAGTTGAAAACTTCCCTAATATGGGAAAGGAAATAGTCAGTCAAGTCCAGGAAGCACAGAGAGTCCCATACAGAATAAATCCAAGGAGAAATGCTCCAAGATACATATTAATCAAACTATCAAAAATTAAATACAAAGAAAAAATGTTGAAAACAGTAAGGGAAAAGCAACAAATAACATACAAGGGAATCCCCATAAGATTAACAGCTGATCTTTCAGCAGAAACTCTGCAAGCCAGAGGGTGTGGCAGGACATATTTAAAGTGATGAAGGGGAAAAACCTACAACAAAGACTACTCTACCCAGCAGGGATCTCATTCAGATTCAACAGAGAAATTAAAACCTTTACAGAGAAGCAAAGCTAAGAGAATTCAGCACCACCAGACCAGCTTTACAACAAATGCTAAAGGAACATCTCTAGGCAGGAAACACAAGAGAAGGAAAAGACCTACAATAACAAACTGAAAACAATTAAGAGAATGGTGATAGGAACATACATTTTGATAATTACTTTAAATGTAAATGGTTTAAATGCTCCAACCAAAAGACATAGACTGGCTGAATGAATACAAAAACAAGACCTGTATATATGCTGTCTAAAAGAGACCCACTTCAGACCTAGGGACACATACAGACTGAAAGTGAGGGGGTGGAAAAAGATATTCCATGTAAATGGAAATCAAAAGAAAGATGGAGTAGCAATTCTCATATATATCACACAAAATAGACTTTAAAATAAAGACTGTTACAAGAGACAAAGAAGGACACTACATAATGATCAAGGGATCAATCCAAGAATAAGATCTGTAAATATTTATGCATCCAACAGAGGCGCACCTCAATACATAAGGAAAACGCTAACAGCCATGAAAGGGGAAATTGACAGTAACAAAATAATAGTAGGGGACTTTAACATCCCACTTTCACCAATGGACAGATCATCCAAAATGAAAATAAATAAGGAAACACAAGCTTTAAATGACAAATTTAAAAAGATGGACTTAATTGATATTTATAGGGCATTCCATCCAAAAGCAACAGAATACACTTTCTTCTCAAGTGCTCATGGAACATTATCCAGGATAGATCATATCTTGGGTCACAAATCAAACCTTGGTAAATTTAAGAAAACAGAAATCATATCAAGAATCATTTCCAAACACAATGCTATAATACTAGACATCAATTACACGGAAAAAAAGTAAAAAATACAAACATATGGAGGCTAACCAATACACTACTAAATAACCAAGAGATCACTGAAGAAATCAAAAAGGAAATCAAAAACTACCTAGAAACAAATGACAATGAAAACATGACGACCCAAACCTATGGGATACAGCAAAAGCAGTTCTAAGAGGGAAGTTTATAGCAATATAATCCTAGCTCCAGAAACAAGAAAAATCTCAAACAACCTAACCTTACACCTAAAGCAATTAGAGAAAGAAGAACAAAAAAACCCCAAAGTTAGCAGAAGGAAAGAAATCATAAAAATCAGATCAGAAATAAATGAAAAAGAAATGAAGGAAACGATAGCAAAAATCAATAAAACTAAAAGCTGGTTCTCTGAGAAGATAAATAAAATTGATAAACCATTAGCCAGACTCATCAAGAAAGAAAGGGGGAGGGCTTCCCTGATGGCGCAGTGGTTGAGAGTCTGCCAGCCAATGCAGGGCACATGGGTTCGTGCCCTGGTCCGGGAAGATCCCACATGCCGTGGAGCGGCTGGGCCTGTGAGCCATGACTACTGAGCCTGTGCGTCTGGAGCCTGTGCTCCACAACGGGAGAGACCACAACAGTGAGAGGCCCGCGTACCGCAAAAAAAATAATAATAATAAAATAAAATAAAGAGAAAACAATTTTTAAAAAAAGAATGAAAAAAAGGGAGAAGACTCAAATCAATAGAATTAGAAAAGAAAAAGAAGTAACAACTGACACTGCAGAAATACAAAGGATCATGAGAGATTACTACAAGCAACTCTAGGCCAATAAACTGGACAACCTGGAACAAATGGACAAATTCTTAGAAAAGCACAACCTTCCGAGACTGCACCAGGAAGAAACAGAAAATATAAACAGAAAAATAACAAGCACTGAAATTGAAAATGTGATTAAAAATCTTCCAACAAACAAAAGCCCAGGACCAGATGGCTTCACAGGTGAATTCTACCAAACATTTAGAGAAAAGCTAACACCTATCCTTCTCAAACTCTTCCAAAATATAGCAGAGGGAGGAACACTCCCAAACACATTCTACAAGGCCACCATCACCCTGATATCAAAACCAGAAAAAGATGTCACAAAAAAAGAAAACTACAGGCCAATACAACTGATGAGCATAGATGCAAAAATCCTCAACAAAATACTAGCAAACAGAATCCAACAGCACATGAAAAGGATCATACACCATGATCAAGTGGAGTTTATCCCAGGAATGCAAGGATTCGTCAATATATGCAAATCAATCAATGTGTTAAACCATAGTAACAAATTGAAGGAGAAAAACCAAATAATCATCTCAATAGATGCAGAAAAAGCTTTTGACAAAATTCAACACCGATGTATGATAAAAACCCTCCAGAAAGTAGGCATAGACGGAACTTACCTCAACAAAATAAAGGCCATATATGACAAACCCACAGCCAACATCATTCCCAATGGTGAAAATCAAAAACCATTTCCACTATGATCAGGAACAAGACAACGTTGCCAAACTTCACCACTATTATTCAACATAGTTTTGGAAATTTTGACCACAGCAATCGGAGACAAAAAAGAAATAAAAGGAATCCAAATCTGAAGAGAAGAACTAAAGCTGTCACTGTTTGTAGATGACATGATACTATACATAGAGAATCCTAAAGATGCTACCAGAAAACTAGTAGAGCTAATCAATGAATCTGGTAAAGTAGCAGGATACAAAATTAAGCACAGAAATCTCTTGAATTCCTATATACTAATGATGAAAAATCTGAAAGAGAAATGAAGGAAACACTCCCATTATCATTGCAACAAAAAGAATAAAATACCTAGGAATACACCTACCTAAGGAGACATAAAACCCGTATGCAGAAAACCATAAGACACTAATGAAAGGAATTAAAAATGATACAAACAGTTGGAGAGATATACCATGGTCTTGGATGGGACGAATCAACATTGTGAAAATGACTATACTACCCAAAGCAATCTACAGATTCAATGCAATCCTTATCAAACTACCAATGGCATTTTTAACAGAATTAGAACAAAAAATTTCACAATGTGTATGTAAACACAAAAGACCCCGAATAGCCACAGCAATCTTGAGAAAGAAAAACAGAGCTGGTGAAATCAGGCTCCCTGACTTCAGACTATACTACAAAGCTATGGTAATCAAGGCAGTATGGTACTGGCACAAAAACAGAAATATAGATCAATGGAACAGGATAGAAAGCCTAGAGATAAACCCAAGCACTTATGGTCACCTTATCTTTGATAAAAGAGGTAAGAATATACAATGGAGAAAAGACAGCCTCTTCAATAAGTGGTGCTGGGAAAACTGGACAGCTACATGTAAAAGAATGAAATTAGAACACCATACACAAAAATAAGCTCAAAATGGATGAAAGACCTAAATGTAATCCCAGACACTATAAAACTCTTAGAGGAAAACATAAGCAGAACACTCTATGACATAAATCACAGCAAGATCCTTTTGGACCCACCTCCTAGAGAAAGGGAAATAAAAACAAAAATAAACAAAGGGGACCTAATGAAACTTAAAAGCTTTTGCACAGCAAAAGAAACCATAAAAAAGATGAAAAGACAACCCTTAGAATGGGAGAAAATATTTGCAAATGAAACAACTGACAAAGGATTAATCTCCAAAATTTATAAACAGTTCATGCAGCTTAATAACAAAAAAACAAAGAGCTCAATCCAAAAATGGGCAGAAGACCTAAATAGACATTTCTCCAAGGAAGATATACAGACTGCCAGCAAACACATGAAAGAATGCTCAACATCACTAATCATTAGAGAAATGCAAATCAAAACTACAATGAGATATCATCTCACACCAGTCAGAATGGCCATCATCAAAAAATCTAGAAACAATAAACGCTGGAGAGGGTTTGGAGAAAAAGGAACCCTCTTGCACTGTTGGTGGGAATGTAAGTTGATACAGCCACTGTGGAGAACAGTATGGAGGTTCCTTAAAAAACTACAAATAGAACTACCATATGACCCAGCAATCCAACTACTGGGCATATACCCTGAGAAAACCATAATTCAAAAAGAGTCATGTACCAAAATATTCATTGCAGCTCTATTTACAATAGCTCAGAGATGGAAACAACCTAAGTGCCCATCATCGGATGAATGGATAAAGAAGATGTGGCACATATATACAATGGAATATTACTCAGCCATAAAAAGAAACGAAATTAAGCTATTTGTAATGAGGTGGATAGACCTAGAGTCTGTCATATAGAGTGAAGTAAGTCAGAAAGAAAGAGAGAGACAAATACCGTATGCTAACACATATATATGGAATTTAAGGGAAAAAAATGTCATGAAGAACCTAGGGGTAAAACAGGAATAAAGACACAGACTTACTAGAGAATGGGCCTGAGGATATGGGGAGGGGGAAGGGTAAGCTGTGACAAAGCTAGAGAGATGCATGGACATATATACACTACCAAACGTAAGGTAGATAGCTAGTGGGAAGCAGCCACATAGCACAGGGAGATCAACTCGGTGCTTTGTGACCGCCTGGAGGGGTGGGATAGGGAGGGAGGGAGACACAAGCGGGAAGAGATATGGGAACATATGTATATATATATAACTGATTCATTTTGTTGTGAAGCAGAAACTAACACACCATTGTAAAGTAATTATACTCCAATAAAAAAAACAAAACAACAACAACAAAAAAAAAGAACCCAATTAGAAAATGGGCAGAAGACCTAAATAGACATTTCTCCAAAGAAGATATACAGATTGCCAAGAAACACATGAAAGGATGCTCAACATTACTAATCGTTAGAGAAGTGCAAATCAACTACAATGAGGTGTCACCTCACACCAGTCAGAATGGCCATCATCAAAAAGTCTGCACACAATAAATGCTGGAGAGAGGTGGAGAAAAGGGAATCGTCTTACACTGTTGGTGGGAATGTAAATAGATACAGGCACTGTGGAGAACAGTATGGAGGTTCCTTAAAACTCTAAAAATAGAACCACCGTATGACCCAGCAATCCGACTACTGGGCATATACCCCAAGAAAACCATAATTCAAAAAGAGTCATGTACCGCAGTGTTCACTGCAGCACTATTTACAATAGCCAGGACATGGAAGCAACCTAAGTGTCCAATGACAGATGAATGGATAAAGATGTGGCACATATATACAGTGGAATATTACTCAGCCATAAAAAGAAACAAAAATGAGTTATTTGTAGTGAGGTGGATGGATCTAGAGTCTGTTGTACAGAGTGAAGTAAATCAGAAAGAGAAAAACAAATACTGTACGCTAACATATATATATGGAATCTAAAAAAGAAAAAAGAAAAAAATGGTTCTGAATAACCTAAGGGCTGGACAGGAATAAAGATGCAGACATAGAGAATGGACTTGAGGACATGGGGAGGGGTAAGCTGGGACGAAGTGAGAGAGTAGCACTGACATATATACATTATCAAATGTAAAATAGATAGCTAGTGGGAAGCAGCAGCACAGCACAGGGAGGTCAGCTTGGTGCTTTATGTCCACCTAGAGGGGTGGGATAGGGAGGGTGGGAGGGAGACGCAAAAGGGAGGGCATATTGGATATATGTATATGTATAGCTGATTCACTTTGTTATACAGCAGAAGCTAACACACCATTGTAAAGCAATTATACTCCAATAAAGATATTAAAAATAAATAAACAAATTTTTTTAAAAACACAAAAAGAAAAGAATTATTTGAAAATTATTCACAATATTTAAAAATAAGACCAAAGTAATATAGAGAAGAAAGAGAAAAAGAAGAAGAATGCAAAGAAGGTGGTGCACAGGGAGAGGGAGAGGTAGTGAAAAAGAAGAATAAAACTTCTTTGAATCAGTAGGTAAATACAAAATTGTTAATTTCTTGTGATATAATTGTATATATTTAAAAGTTGACTCTTCAGACAAACCCTTTAAATGTTGCTGAATCCAAGGTTAATATACCAAAATCAATAGCAGTCTGTAGCAGGCTTATTAATGGCTCTCAGTTATATCAGGTCCTAATCCCTGGAATCTAATACATGTTGCCTTATTTGAAAAAAGGATCTTTGCAGATGCGATTAAGTTAAGCATCTTGTGATGAGGAGACAATCCTGAATTATCCAGGTGGATCTTTTTTATGTTTATTTTTTATTTATTTTTTCTTATTAGTCATCCATTTTGTACACATCAGTGTATACATGTCAATCCCAATCGCCCAATTTATCACACCACAACCCCCACTTTCTGCCACTTTCCCCCCTTGGTGTCCATACGTTTTTTCTCTACTTTTGTGTCTCAATTTCTGCTCTCCAAACAGGTTCATCTCTATCATTTTCTAGGTTCCACATATATGCATTAACATATGATATTTGTTTTGCTCTTTCTGACTTACTTCACTCTGTATGACAGTCTCTAGGTACATCCACATCTCTACAAATGACCCAGTTTCGTTCCTTTTTATGGCTGAGTAATATTCCATTATATATATGTACCACATCTTCTTTATCCATTTGTCTGTCGATGGGCATATAGGTTGCTTCCATGTCCTGGCTATTGTAAATAGTGCTGCAATGAACATTGGGGTGCATGTGTCTTTTTGAATTATGATTTTCTCTGGGTATATGCCCAGTAGTGGAATTGCTGGGTCATATGGTAATTCTGTTTTTAGTTCTTTAAAGAACCCCCATACTGTTCTCCATAGTAGCTGTATCAATTTACATTCCCACCAAGAGTGCAAGAGGATTCCCTTTTCTCCACACACACCCTCTCCAGCATTTGTTGTTTGTAGCTTTTCTGATGATGCCCATTCTAACTGGTGTGAGGTGATACCTCTTGTAGTTTTGATTTGCATTTCTCTAATAATTAGTGAGTTGAGCAGCTTTTCATGTGCTTCTTAGCATCTGTATGTCTTCTTTGGAGGAATGTCTATTTAGGTCTTCTGCCCATTTTTGGATTGGGTTGTCTGTTTTTTTAATATTGAGCTGTTTATATATTTTGGAGATTGATCCTTTTTCCGATGATTCATTTGCAAATATTTTCTCCCATTCTGAGGGTTGTCTTTTTGTCTTGTTTATGGTTTCCTTTGCTGTGCAAAAACTTTTAAGTTTCATTAGGTCCCATTTGTTTATTTTTGTTTTTATTTCCATTACCCTAGGAGGTGGATCAAAAAATATTTTGCTGTGATATATGTCAGAATGCTCTTCCTATGTTTTCCTCCAAGAGTTTTATAGTGCCCGGTCTTACATTTACGTCTCAAATCCATTTTGAGTTTATTTTTTGTATATGCTGTTAGGGAGTGTTCTAATTTCATTCTTTTACATGTAGCTGTCCAGTTTTCCCAGCACCACTTATTGAAGAAACTGTCTTTTCTCCATTGTATATCCTTGCCTCCTTTGTCATAGATTAGTTGACCATAGGTGCATGAGTTTATCTCTGGGCTTTCTATTCTGTTCCATTGATCTATATTTCTGTTTTTCTACCAGTACCATATTGTCTTGATTACTGTAGCTTTGTAGTCAGGGAGTCTGAATTCAGGGAGTCTGATTGCTCCAGCTCCGTTTTTTTCCCTCAAGACTGCTTTGGCTATTCGGGATCTTTTGTGTCTCTATACAAATTTTAAGATGATTTGTTCTAGTTCCTTAAAAAAATGCGATTAGTAATTTAATAGGGATTGCAATGAATCTGTAGATTGCTTTGGGTAGTATAGTCATTTTCACAATACTGATTCCTCCAATCCGAGAACATGGCATATCTCTCCATCTGTTTGTATCATCATTAATTTCTTGCATCAGTGTCTTATAGTCTTCTGCGTACAGGTCTTTTATCTATGTAGGTTATTCCCAGGTATTTTATTCTTTTTGTTGCAATGTAAATGGGAGTGTTTCCTTAATTTCTCTTTCATCTTTTTCATCATTAGTGTATAGGAATGCAAGAGATTTCTGTGCATTAATTTTGTATCCTGCTACTTTACCAGATTCATTGATTAGCTCTAGTAGTTTTCTGGTGGCATCTTTCGGGTTCTCTATGTATAGTATCATGTTATCTGCAAACAGTGACAGTTTTACTTCTTCTTTTCCAATTTGTATTTCTTTTTCTTCTCTGATTGCCATGGATAGGGCATCCAAAACTATGTTGGATAATAGTGGTGAGAGTGGACATCCTTGTCGTGTTCCTGATCTTAGAGGAAATGCTTTCAGTTTTTCACCATTGAGAATGAAATTTGCTGTGGGTTTGTCGTATATGGCCTTTATTATGTTGATGTAGTTTCCCTCTATGCCCACTTTCTGGAGAGTGTTTATCATACATCAGTGTCGAATTTTGTCAAAAGCTTTTTCTGCATCTATTGAGATGATCATACGGTTTTTATTTTCAATTTGTTAATATGGTGTATCACATTGATTGATTTGTGTATATTGAAGGATCCTTGCATCTCTCGGATAAATCCCACTTGATCATGGAGTATGATCCTTTTAATGTGATGTTGGATTCTGTTTGCTAGTATTTTGGTGAGGATTTTTGCATCTATATTCATCAGTGATAGTGGTCTGTAGTTTTCTTTTTTTGTAGTATCTTTGTCTGCTTTTAGTATCAGGGTGATGGTGGCCTCATAGAATGAGTTTGGGAGTGTTCCTTCCTCTGCAGTTTTTTGGAAGAGTTTGGGAAGCATGCATGTTAGCGCTTCTCTAAATGTTTGGTAGAATTCACCTGTGAAGCCATCTGGTCCTGGACTTTGGTTTGTTGGAAGATTTTTAATCACAGTTTCAATTTCACTGCTTGTGATTGATCTGTTCATATTTTCTATTTCTTCCTGGTTCAGTCTTGGAAGGTTATACCTTTCTAAGAATTTGTCCTTTTCTTCCAGGTTGTCCATTTTATTGGCATAGAGTTGCTTGTACTAGTCTCTAAGGATGCTTTGTATTTCTGCGGTGTCTGCTGTAACTTCTTTTTCATTTCTAATTTTATTGATTTGAGTCCTCTCCCTCTTTTTCTTGATGAGTCTGACTAATGGTTTATCAATTTTGTTTATCTTCTCAAAGAACCAGCTTTTAGTTTTATGGATCTTTGCTAATGTTTTCTTTGTTTCTATTTTATTTATTTCTGCTTTGATCTTTATGATTTCTTTCCTTCTGCTTCCTTTGGGTTTGGTTTGTTCTTTTTTCTCTAGTTCCTTTTGGTGTAAGGTTAGGATGTTTGAGACTTTTCTTGTTTCTTGAGGTAGGCTTGTATTGCTATAAACTTCCCTCTTAGAACTGCTTTTGCTGCATCCCATAGGTTTTGGATCATCATGCTTTCATTGTCATTTGTCTCTAGGTATTTTTTGATTTCCTCTTTGATTTCTTCAGTGATCTCTTGGTTATTTAGTAACGTACTGTTTAGCTTCCATGTATTTGTGTTTTTAAGTTTTTTCCCCTGTAATTCATTTCTAATCTCATAGCATTGTGGTCAGAAAGATGTTTCATATGATTTCAATTTTCTTAAATTTACTGAGGCTTGATTTGTGACTCAAGATGTGATCTATCCCAGAGAATGTTCCGTGTGCACTTGAGAAGAAACTGTAATCTGCTGTTTTGGGATGGAATGTCCTGTAAATATCAATTAAATCTATCTGGTCTATTGTGTCATTTAAAGCTTGTGTTTCCTTATTAATTTTCTGTTTGGATGATCTGTCCATTGGTGTAATTGAGGTGTTAAAGTCCCCCACTATTATTGTGTTACTGTCGATTTCCTCTTTTAGAGCTGTTTGCAGTTGCCTTATGCATTGAGGTGCTCCTATGTTGGGTGCATATATATTTATAATTGTTATATCTTCTTCTTGGATTGATCCCTTGATCCTTACATAGTGTCCTTCCTTGTATCTCATAACATTCTTTATTTTAAAGTCTATTTTTTCTGATATGAGTATTGCTACTCCATCTTTCTTTTGATTTCCATTTGCATTAAATATCTTTTTCCATCCCCCACTTTCAGTCTGTATGTGCCCCTAGGTCTGAAGTGGGTCTCTTGTAGACAGCATATATATGGGTCTTGTTTTTGTATCCATTCAGCAAGCCTGTGTCTTTTGGTTGGAGCATTTAATCCATTCATGTTTAGGGTAATTATCAATATGTATGTTCCTATTACCATTTTCTTAATTGTTTTGGGTTTGTTTTTTTAGATGCTTTTCTTCTCTTGTGTTTGCCACTTAGAGACGTTCCTTTAGCATTTGTTGTAGAGCTGGTTTGGTGGTGCTGAATTCTCTTAGCTTTTGCTTGTCTGTAAAGCTTTTGATTTCTCCATTGAATCTGAATGACATCCTTGCCGGCTAGACTAATCTTGGTTGTAGGTTCTTCCCTTTCATCACTTTAAGTATATCATCCACTCCCTTCTGGCTTGTAGAGTTTCTCCTGAGAAATCAGCTGTTAACCTTATTGGAGTTCCCTTGTATGTTATTTGTCATTTTTCCCTTGCTGCTTTCAATAATTTTTCTTTGTCTTTAATTTTTGCCAATTTGATTACTACGTGTCTCGGTGTGTTTTTCCTTGGGTTTATCCTGTATGGGACTCTCTGCACTTGCTGGACTTGGGTGGCTATTTCCTTTCCCATGTTAGGGAAGTTTTCGACTATAATCTCTTCAAATATTTTCTCTGGTCCTTTCTCTCTCTCTTCTCCTTCTGGGACCCCTATAATGCGAATGTTGTTGCATTTAATGTTGTCCCAGATGTCTGTTAGGCTGTCTTGATCTCTTTTCATTCTTTTTTCTTTATTTTATTCCACAACAGTGAATTCCACCATTCTGTCTTCCGGATGACTTATCTGTTCTTCTGCCTCAGTTATTCTGCTATTGATTCCTTCTAGTGTATTTTTCATTTCAGTTATTGTATTGTTCTTCTCTGTTTGTTTGTTCTTTTATTCTTCTAGATCTTTGTTAAACATTTCTTGCATCTTCTTGATCTTTGCCTCCATTCTTTTTCTGAGGTCCTGGATCATCTTCACTATCATTATTCTGAAATCTTTTCCTGGAAGGTTGCCTATCTCCATTTCATTTAGTTGTTTTTCTGTGGTTTTAACTTGTTCCTTCTTCTGGTACATAGCCCTCTGCCTTTTCATCTTGTCTATCTTTCTGTGAATGTGGTTTTTGCTCCACAGGCTGCAGGATTGTAGTTCTTCTTGCTTCTGCTGTCTGCCCTCTGGTGGATTAGGCTATCTAAGAGGCTTGTGGAAGTTTCCTGATGGGAGGGACTGGTGGTGGATAGAGCTGGCTGTTGCTGTGGTAGGCAGAGCTCAGTGAAACTTTAATCTGCTCGTCTGCTGATGTGTGGGGCTGGATTCCCTCCCTGTTGGTGGTTTGACCTGAGGCCACCCAACACTGGAGCCTACTGGGCTCTTTGGTGGGGCTAATGGTGGACTCTGGGAGGGCTCACACCAAGGAGTACTTCCCAGAACTTCTGCTGCCAGTGTCCTTGTCCCTTGGTGAGCCACAGCTGCCCCCACCTCTGCAGGAGACCCTCCAACACTAACAGGTAGGTCAGGTTCAGTCTCCTAAGGGGTCACTGCTCCTTCCCCATGGGTCCCGATGCACACACTACTTTGTGTGTGCCCTCCAAGAGTGGAGTCTCTGTTTCCCCCAGTCCTGCCAGAGTCCTGCAATCAAATCCCGCCAGCCTTCAAAGTCTGATTCTCTATTAATTCCTCCTTCCGTTGCCAGGCCCCCAGTTGGGAAGCCTGACGTGTGCCTCAGAACCTTCACTCCAGTGGGTGGACTTCTGTGGTGTAAGTGTTCTCCAGTTTGTGAGTCACCCACCCAGAGGTTATGGGATTTGATTTTATTGTGATAGTGCCCCTCCTACCATCTCCTTGCAGCTTCTCCTTTGTCTCTGCATGTGGGGTATCTTTTTGGGTGAGTTCCAGTGTCTTCCTGTCGATGATTGTTCAGCAGTTATTTGTGTTTCCAGTGTTCTTGAAAGAGGGAGTGAGACCATGTCCTTCTACTCTGCCATCTTGAACCAATCTCTCCAGGTAGATCTTAAATGCAATCATATGTATCATAGGAGGGAGATTTCACACACACACACACACACACACACACACACTGGAGAAGGCAATGTGAAGACAGAGCAGAGAAGGATTTTAAGACTGACCTTGAAGATTGGAATGATGCTGCCACAAACCAAGGAACACCGGCAACCACCAGAAGATGGAAAAGGTGAGGAATGGATTCTTCCCTGGAACCTCTAGAGGGAGAGCAGCCCTGCCAACAGCTTGATCTCGGCCCAGTGGTATTTCTTTGTGCTTCTGGCCTCCTGAACTGTGAAAGAATAGATTTCTGTCGTTTTTAGTCATCAAGCTTTTAGAAATTTTTACGGCAGCCATGGGAAACTAATGCACAGTCCTATAGCACCCACCAGAAGAAACGAATTAAAAGGTATAATGAACAAAAGTTCCTAATCACAAAGCAATAAACACTTCAAGATACTTAGGAACAGATCTCACACTATACAGCACTCATCATGGACTTTCTGTATGCGCCCAGGTCTGGCTTCCCTATCAGAGCAAAAGTTCTGTGAGATTGGAGAACACATCTTTAGGAATGATGTGTCAAGTACAGGTGCTAGAGATTTTAAAATAAATAGACATAGACATAGATCCTGTCTTCAAATCAGACAGACAGGTAATAACAGTAGAATTCAGTAAGTATCTCAATGGTAATGAGTTCCGTGGGAATTTGGTAGGGAAGAGGGTAGGAGCAACTAGCCTTGAAAACTACCTTGAAAAATTAAGAAAGTTTCAGAAAGGAGATAGCACCAGAACTGGCTCTACAAACTTCAGACCAAGAAGAGGTGGGGAGGTCAGTGCAGGTCGAGGGAACAGTGAGTGCAAAGATAAGGAAGTATCAGGAAAGAACCTGACATATTTGGGGAAGGGTACAAAGTGCACTCGGATTACTTACACTGCGGGCGCTATTCCGTATGTATTATATACTTCATAGGAAAAAAGCTAGAGAGTCAGAAGAAGCCAGATCAAAGAGGAAAATTTGCCTTAAACCAAACAAAAGTGTTCTTTGGTGAAAAGGGAGATAGAGAAAGTCTTCAGCTGTGGAGCAGATTTGATTTTTTCTAGTCCACTCTGGTGGCGGTGGAAGCAGACTGGTACCAGGCCAGTTAGGAAACCATGAAGCCGTCTAGGTAAGAGGTGATGAGAGCATGAGGAAAGCAGTGGGGATGGGGGACAGGGGACAGATTGGAGAGGTTTTAAGCATTGAGGACACGGAGACCAACTAGACATGGAGGCGAAGGGGAAGGAACAGTCCTCCAGAATGGCAGCCCCACAAGGACAGGGAATTTTTATACCCTGCTGTATCCTTGGCATTTACACAAATTCCTGGCACATGGTAAGTGCTCAGAAAATCACCGTCTAATGAATAAATCACGTATGATTCCCAGTTTCTAGGTTGGAAGATAGATTCAATGGTGACACGCATAAGCAAAAACATGGGAGGGGGAATCAATTTATGGGCAGAAGTGCAGTGGCTTATTTGAGTCCTATTGGTTTACATGCCTGTAAGTGAGATGTGGGTTTGGAGCTCAGGAAAAAGTTTGAAAGCACTGGAAAAAGATGAAATTTCCCAGGAAAAAAGCACCAGAGCAAGAAGGGATAAGATCAAGAATGGACCTGTCCCCTTACTCAGTCTGCTTGGGCTGCCATGACCATAGATTGAGTGGTTTAGGCAACAGAACCATAACCATAGATTGAGTGGTTTAGGCAACAGAACTTTATCTTCTCTCAATTTTGAAGGCTTGAAGTCCAAGGTCAGGGTGCCAGCATGGTGGGCTTCTGGTGAGAGCTCCCTTCCTGGCTTGCAAATGGCTACATCCTCCCTGTGTCCGCACATGGTAGAGAGAGAGAGAAAGAGAGGCCTCCCTAGCATCTCTTCTAATAAACTCACCAAGCTCATCATGATGGCCCACCCTCAGGACCCCATCTAAACGTAATTACCTCCCAAAGACTTCATCTCTAAATACCATCACATTGGAGGTTAAGGCTTCAAAATGTAAATTTGGGGGGTTGGGAGGGGACACAATTGAGTCCGTGGCAGAGATTGTTAATGCCCTTTGCGAGAGCTGCTTCAGAATTGTGGGAGGAGCAGAAGCAGATGACAATGGTAGAAAGTGGATGGAAATAACTTACATTTTTAGCCCTTTGTGCCTGGAGTATAGTAGGACCTCAACAGACATTCCTTAAGTGAATGTTTGGGGGGATTCTCTGAACCTGAATCTGCCCCTTCCTCACCTAACATATTCAATAGTTACACCTTATCTTGAGTTTCTCCTGCATCCTTCCACCAAATCCCTCTGGACTAATTTTTGCTGTAGATTTCACAGTTGTTCTGGTGAAAGCGCCTGATAACCATGCCCCAGTGGAGAGCACCAGCCCGAGACCCAGAAGCTGGCTTCACACTGGGAAGACCAAGGCTGAGACATGCTGTGCTGAATGTCTACAAGATCATGGCTGTGATCGTAGACCTCAGTGTCCAGAATGCTTTGGGAAGGCTATTCCTAGGCTTACAAACTAAAAAAAAAAAAAAAAAAATTAACAGCTGAGCAGGTGAAATAAATGAGTAGAGCCAGCTGCATGTAAGGCAGCTGAGAGTGGGGACGACTGGGAAGTGTCCACAGGTCTGCATAAGGCGACCTTGACTCAGTTCCAGCCAACTAGCCCACGAAGAACTGTGGTCCAGAACTGCCGGATATTGGTATCTTCCAAGAGAGGCCATCATCTCAGATTATTCTATAAAACTGCCCAATTTTTAATCTTGACAACTAATTCAAGTTAGTCATGGGGGTTCAACAGGGCACACCTGCAGGGCCATGAGACACTCAAGTCACAGGAGACTCTCAAGTTGCCTGTGGTGGCCCTGCCTTAGATCTTGCAAGAAGTAAATGAAAGATTCATGAAGAAAAGTTTTACTCCTACATTATAAGTTATCAAGTTAGAAACCTCATTAACCCCCAGGGTATGATTTGGGTTGAGAATAAAAGTCAAGTCTCATTAAATTCATGGAAACAGAACCAAATTTGAAATTATGGAGGACACCCCGAGATGTCAGGCACGTCCCTAACTGCTCAAGAAGGACAAGCAGGCTGTTGACAACACAGCCCGCCGTGTCCCCATCAGAACAGACCCTGCGAGGAATGGCTCACAGGGCGATGATGTCGTGCAGATCCTCTCTCTCATTAGGAGCAGGTGGGAGTAGCAGTGGGGGGACAGTCAGGAAAAACAGGACAGGATCAGCTTTCTCATTTATACAACAAAGGGGCTGAGCCTGAGATATTCTCTCCCGTCCCTTCTACTCTGCAATTTGCACAGAACAATGGGCCGACTTCATTGTTGCTCTCCTGCTCTGACACTGCGTTGTTTTCTGACCGGCAGGAAGAAGCTGTACCTCCTAGACTTGATGAAAAGCTGTCACCACAGGCCTCAACAGTCAGCACATTGAACGAACGTCTTGGGGAAAAAGAAAACAACAGTGTCAGAAATTCATCTTCATAACCAGTAAGTGAAGACTGGCCAAGGAGAAAGACAAGACCAGCAGGAATAATCTGGTATGTTTTGGTTTTCCACTCAGCAACCCTTCCCTTATTAGAAGGAAAGAGACAACTTAAGAAAAAGTCTTTCTCTGGGAGAGTAAATTACACTCATTTATCCATTCAGTCACTCACTCAACAAGTATTTATTGAGTCCTCCAGGCTCCAGGCCCTGTGTGAGGCTGCGGGGCACCACGGTGAAGGACAGGCGTGCTCCTGCCCTCAGGAAGCTCACGTGCTCCCAGGATGGGACAGACCTCAAATAAGTAAGCATAATAAACCAAATTTAGGTAATACAGATTTTATTTTTTTTTAAAGATTTTTTGATGTGGACCATTTTTAAAGTCTTTATTGAATTTGTTACAATATTGCTTCTGTTTTATGGTTTTGGTTTTTTGGCCACAAAGCACGTGGGATCTTAAAACTCCCCAGCCAGGGATCAAACCCGCACCCGCTGCACTGGAAGGTGAAATCTCAACCACTGGCCTGCCAGGGAAGTCCCAAGATGATATATTTTTAAATTTTATTATTATTTTTTACGAGCTATGAAAGAAGGCACCATGTGCTGTGATAAAGTAACTCTAGGAGTTGTGCAGAGGCCCCTTTAAAAATGATATAATGATATAAAATGATAAGCTGGAAGTTGGAGGAGGAGTCGGTGGCAGGAACGGCTCAGGGAAGGGTGTTATAGGAAGAGGACATAGAAGTCCAAAGAACTGAATCAGAAAGAGCTTAGCAAGTCCTAGAAACCATCAGAGGCCCAGTTGGCCAGAGCCTGCTAACAAGAGGGTGAGTAAACCGAGTCTGAGATTACTGGAGATGTGCTGGGACTCCGATAGCCACCATGAGCAGTTTGGATTTTGTTTCAAGGGCAGTGGGGAGCTGTTTTTAAGGGGATATAAGGAAGGGCTTGACATTATCTGAATTTTTTCAAAGATCCCTCTGGCTGTCGCATGGAGATTCGATTGCAGGAAGGCAGGAAGCTCATTACAAAACAGATAGCAATCATCCAGGCCAGAGAGACGGCTACGGAGAGCAATGAATGGACTTGGGATACGTCTTAGAGGCAGAACAGAGAGAACTGTTGATGGGTTGGGTGTAGGTGATGCAGGAAAGAGAGGAATAAAGGATGACCAATAGATATTTGACCTGAGGCACAGACATTTGTGAGTACCATTTACCACAGTGGGGAAGGCTAGAGAAAAAGTGGGTTCAAAGAAGAAAAAATGGTTACATTAGTAAGTAAGTGACTGGGCTTGGGAAACACTGTCCTGGAAGATCCCACAATGTCCCACGTCACAGTGTTGATCATACCACGGCCTTGCCTGAAACATACCAACAACTTCTCAGTGCCATTGAGACACATTGCGAAGTAGCAAGGAGTCGAAAACGCTTTATGGTTTGGGCTCAACTTTATTTCATCAACTTTATTTGCCAGGTTCCTCTGCTTCCACTTGCTACACACATTCTACCCTCTTTTCTTTCTTTTTTTTTTTTTAACATCTTTATTGGAGTATAATTGCTTTACAATGGTGTATTATTTTCTGCTCTATCACAAAGTGAATCAGCTATACATATACATATATCCCCATATCCCCTCCCTCTTGCATCTCCCTCCCACCCTCCCTATCCCCCCACTCTAGGTGGTCACAAAGCACCAAGCTGATCTCCCTGTGCTATGCGGCTGCTTCCCACTAGCTATCGGTTTTACATTTTCTACCCTCTTTTCTTCATTATTATTATTTTTGCCATTCCACATAATTTGCAGTTGCTTGAATATGCCTTTCTCTCCTCACACCTTTTAGCCTTTGGACTTATTGTTTGGTTTCCCTAGAATAGGCTTCCTTCTTCATTCACTTGCTGAACTCAACTCAGCTCAAAAGTGATGCCTCTTCTAAGAAGCCTTCCTTGATTGCTCCAGGCGGACTTGCCTGTTTTCTAACTGGGCAACATAGTATTAATTTAGAACATAAGAACAGGGAGTCAGAGGGCCTGGGTTCTAATCTACCCAGCAGCTGGGAGTTCCTCAACGTCAGGGAATACACCTGGATCAACTCTGTACCCCCGAAGCGCCTGGGACAATCCTTGGCACAGAGTACGGAGTTGCCTGGTGAAGATCTGGTGAAGGGGTGTAATAGACCTCACTGTTCATGCTAGGCTTCGAATCCTCAAACCAAGTTCTTAAATCTTCCTTCTAAACTGAGAGGATGCACTCCAGAAACATCTATGTCTGCACTACTAAAGGGCCCCAAATGAGAAGTGGTTGCACTCATTTTCCTCCAGTGCTTTCTCTCCCCTGTGACTTTTTTTCTCGTCCCAGCCCTCCAGGCTCACCTCTGTAGAGCCAATCCTTACCCCAACTGCCAATACCCCAGCCCTCATCGGGAGTGGAGGAGGTCAAGCGGTGGTCTGCAAGATTTCCAGATACACTTCAAGGATCATTTAAATTTCCCAGAACCTATTGACTGAAAATTAATTATTGAAAGCCTACTATGTGCCCACTACCAAGCTAAATGTCTTGATGGATCAAAGTTTTATATTATGGGGTGTGAAACATGTACAAATGCTGGGATCTTTTAAGAGAAATAATATAAAGTAACAAATACAAGTTTAGGAACAGAGTGCGGAAAAGCATGGTAAAGTGAGGGACCTTGAAGCTGAAACTCTATTAGCTGCACATAAATCTGCTTCTAGCTTAAGAGCGCTTAACCTATTTTGTGCCATTTGATAGCCTGGTAAAAGTACAGGCCTCTTTTACATTTTTAAATGCATAAAATAAAACACAGAGCATTACAAACGAATTATTTATATTGAAATACATCTGGGAAATACATTCGAAAAACAAATTTGTGATATAGTCATCTGTTTTTCTTTATTAGGGCATTAAACATCAAGATCTTGCAACAGGTCAAAGAACCAGTGCTTTCCTTTCTTTAGAAGAATTTCCCTGCTGTGAGTTCAGTATCTACTTTGTCTCAGTAACCAGCACCCTCTTGGGTGCCTCGCACGTGGGTGAGCTGAACACCCCCCAGTGTTCACAGCTGTGCCAGCCAGCTTATGGGTCCTCGTGCTCTGTCTCTAGTAACCAGTAGTGGCGGCACCAGCTTGAAAGTTGGAGCCATAATCACATGCTCCCCACATATATGCTGTCCATTTCTTCCTTATTCAACCATCCAAAAGATCTCATGTTAGGCTGGAGATTTGCACCACTTGCTGGGAGGCACAGGAAGAAAGAACAGCAGCAAGATTCACAGTCTGCAATTCTGGGTTCAACTAGTTAGGTGGTCTTAGCAACCACTCTGAATCAAATCTCCAAAACGGGCAGAAGGAAGGTTTCTGCCCTGCAGGGGTGTTCTGCATACCGGAAGGTATGTTAAAAGCACTTTGATAACTAAACATTTCCAGGAAGAAGTTATATAATTTGACATCCTGAAAGAGGAAGAGAGAATATTGAATGTAGTGATGCTTCCAGCCAACCGTTCTCTCAGTATGGTGAGAAGTGCATTAACATTCATTGCCAAGTTTATTAAAATTGATTGTCTGACATAGTATGTGCTCTGCCCCAAGGCACATGATAGAGTAAAGCAGGGCTGGGTTCACACTCAGGTCCCCGGGTTCTGAGTCCACTAGTTTTTCCATTCGGCTGGGCAGCTGGGTTCCAGGTCAGCTGGGAGCCAGCCTCCGTGCTCAGGGGGCCAGACCATAGTGTACAGTGTACATAGTGTCCTCACATATTCCTCTACTTAGGTCACCCAAATTCTGGTTGTCCCCCTTTTCTTCATGCCTTCAGTACTCCTCAAGACCACAAATCCATCCGTTTGAGCAGACCTCTTCCTCTTCCTGAAGGCCTTGGTCCCTGGGGTGAGGTCTAGCTGTTAGTACAGCTGTTAGAACAGCAGTTATTGCTTCATAACAAGTCTTTACTCCCCTTCACAGGACCCTCACCAAGCAATTCATGCACACAGTTAAAACGTCTTGAATACCTACAATGTGTTAGGCACTGTCCCAGGCCCTTTGTGGGGGGACAGATTTGACCCAGGTAGAGTCAGTCCCTGACCTTGAGAACCCCCAGATGATGGAGTTAGGATGTGAACCCAGGCAGGTTATGAGTTTTATTTTTTTTAATTTTTATTTTATATTGAGTATAGTTGATTTACAACATTAGTGGTTATGAATTTTATATGGAAAGCGTTCTCAGAGTTCACTGGATCCAGTCCTCCCATTTTACAGATGAAAACGCTACTTCCATAGTTACTAGGTGCCAGGCAGTATGCTAAGGACTTTAAAAATGTGAAATAGGTACAAAAGGAAAAATGAAGGCAAAGAACTTTTAAGTAACTTGCCTAAGGTCACATAGCCAGGAATGAACGGCAGAGCTGGGCTTCAAACCCAAAAAATCCAGCTTCGGCATTCACACTCTCAACCTGTTTTACTGAGGGAGGAGTGGGATGCCGGCCCCTCTGCCGGGTTGCCAGCCCTTCTCCCCCCACGTGTCCGGAGGCACCCCCAAGTATCTGGCAGGCCAGACCCGATCCAGTCTTGAGTCAGAGAGCAGAGATGCCATCAGTGACAACCCTGAGAACAAACAAGAGACGAGCTTGTTCTCTGCTATTTTTCTCCAGCCTTTAGTCAGCCTGGAGTGGTTAGTTTCCCAGCCTTTCCAGTCACAGAGAAAAGCCCCCAAGACACAATGGAGACGGAGCAAACAGCGGCCCCCACCCACCCTTCCAGCTAAGCCTTCTCCACTCTTCTCTCCCAAATCCTGCAGCCTCCTTTGCCCTTGACCTGACTTTGAAAGGACAAATCATCAGCCTCCCATTAGGGCTGACATTTGAGTGGAGGAACATCAATAGATGTGTTGAGAGAGATCTGCTGATTGGATCCAGGCAGTTCATGAAATGTGGCATCAAAAGGCCCTCCGGGGGCTCCCAGGCAAAGTGCTCCAGCTGGCCCTGGGCAGAGCAGACCCGCAGAATCTAGACAGAGACCTCAAGCCTGCCAGCCCCGAGTCTTGGCTGCAGAGACACTCTCTTCCTTGCCCAGCACATTTTTGCAGCTCCTTCCTGCTGCCAGAGAAGAACAGGTTGGTCTCCTCTGCGCTGTTGTTTCCGGGTCCCAGCTGTTGTCAGCATCAACCCCTCTCATACCCCTGCAATACAAGGAGCCTGGTCTGAAAACATCCCAGGCTCTGGCTGGTTTCAGGGTCTCACAATTGCTTTCAAGCCATCATTTGTCCCATACTTATTGAGCATCTACTATGTGCCAGGCATTGTGCTCCATGCCAGAGATCAAGTAGTAAATAAGGCAAATATGATCCCTGCCTTTAAGGAACTTATAGTCCAGTGGGGACAAAGGCAATCACGACAAGGACTAACAAGCACAGGACAAGAGGAATGTAGCCATTGTCTGGGTGGTCAGGGAAGGCTTCCTGGAAGAAGAGATATCTAATCTAAGATCTGAAGAATTAGGCTTAACTAAGCAGAAGTAAGAGGAAGGAGAACTGGGTGAAAAAGGATTTGAGGTAGAGAAAGGAACATATGCAGAGATCTTCATGAGAGGAAACACTTGGCTTTCAAGAAATGAATGTTGTGAAGAATGTGAAGGGCAGAAAGGTCATGGAATGTGGAGAAAGGCTGGAGTGGTTACAAAGGGCTATAGACCAAGGTAGAAGTTAGATTTATGAAGATAATCAAGGCCATTATTGGGTTTTATGTAAGCAAGAGTGTGTCTGGCTGACCACTCATCATTCTTCTTGCCATAATTTAAGTGACCTGGCCCTTCAGCTCATGTCAGTTCCACAAAAGGGCTGTCCTTGAGCATCTAGCTTGCAAAAGGAGGAGGGTCAGAGCTCTGGCTTGAGTGAAGGTTGGACATTTTGACTGAGCTCGTCTGTGACTGAGAAGCTATGAGACCTGGCTGGGCTGAATCCTAAAGAAGGATTCAAAGATCTCAGTCAGCCACAGCTCTTGGAAAACTAAAGCCTCCCAACTTATAGACAAAGGGTAGAAGCTCTTCCCTGAAACCAGTTCCACAAGGTCAGGGAATCCCTCGCGACAGTGAACGCCAGAGGGAACCAAAGCCGGGCCTTTGAGGAAGAGGTGTGAGGAGAATGTGGGCGTTTCTCATAAAAGGGTAAACAGGAACTTTCATTTTCTCTTGGCCTCAGGTAGGTATGAATTGCAAAACCAAAATATTGAGCCTTTTCTCTCACAACAAACCACCCTGACAGGAGTCTCATTACTCAGCTCTAAGGGTTTAAAAACCCCACAGGGCTTAGCAGCAACGCTGAGAGAAGTGAGAGAAGGGGAGACCTGTGATCTCAGGGGGTGAGAGTGGGACCCTCTGCAAGGGCAGGACCCGCACCCACCTGAGAAACCAAAATAAAGAAGAGGCACAAACACAGAGTGCGTTGGAAGACAGCTGGTCACCTCCAAAAGAGGGAAATGAAACCACAAATGTGAGTGGAACCAGGGTGAGCGGAATTTCCTCCTGCTGTTCAGGAAGGAGGGTTTCATGAGGCAGGTCTCCAAGACAGAAAGCACAGCGCTCTGTGTCTGCCTGGGCTCCATCCTCGGAAGACCCTCAGGAAGAAATGAGGTCCTAGTGCTCAAAAGTTCCCATCAGTCTTTTCTCTTGAAAGGCCACTGTGAAAAGCCTGACGAAAACTCGACAAATGTAAATATTAACGCTGTGCTGAGTGAAGAGAACTTCTCAAGCAAGAAACTAGCCGCTATTTTTACAGATGTGTATAAAATAAATATCGCCCCCTGGAAACACGTCTTCCTATCTCTAACACCACATCTCAAGTGGTGCTTAAGGTCCACCCAGGCTCTGGGCTCTGAGAGGAGAGTGTTTCTTTTTTTTTTTTTTTTTAACATCTTTATTGGAGTATAATTGCTTTACAATGGTGTGTTAGTTTCTGCTTCACAACAAAATGAATCAGTTATACATATACATATGTTCCCATATCTCTTCCCGCTTGTGTCTCCCTCCCTCCCACCCGCCCAAGAGTGTTTCTTGATTCAGGTGAGACTCGCATGGACCAGCTTCGAGTAAGTCTGGCTTCTAAGTAAGTTCGGAAACCGGGGGACTCCTTGGTGATCAATGAAAATGACAAATGGGCTGGAAAAGTGACCATTATGTGGGAAGGCTACAGAAATTGAGGTCTTTTTTTTAGTCTGAAGAAATAAGTTGAAGAAGAAAAGCCTGGGGAACCGGCGGGGCTTGGGGAGCAGAGCACTTGATAACAGTCATTAGATATATCAAAAGCTATGTGTAAGATGTGAGTAAGGTCTTTTCAAACGCAGTGGGGAAAAATGAGAAAATGCACTTAACTAGCCACTCAGTCCTCTAACCCAGTTTGCACACTCCCTCCCCCCAACTACCATCCTCTGCTCCAAAAGCTATTTAGAGAACCCGGGAGTTTGTCTGTGTTTCAAGACCACATACACTCTTCACTCATCCTACGGCTTTATCTCTGCAGCTATCATTTTTCAGAGTAGCTTCCAAACAACTATGGAGCACTGTTTGACAGAATATGAGATCGTTAGTAAAATACAAGATTTCACATGAGTAAGCACACTATCTCAGCTATCACTTCTGTCCTTAACAGTCCCCTCCTTACCCACGGCCAAAGTCATAGGCGCCTCATAAAAATAATGATAAAGAGGCTTTAAAAATTTCGAGAACTCTTGGCTTCTCTCACATTTGGATTCAAGCCCTCTCACTTTAATCTGGTTTCCTAAGATACCATTCTGTTGCCGCAAACCTGGAGTCTCCACGGGGCCTCTGGATGGATGACTCAGTTGTCCTGAAACATTGGTTTTGTTTTTTGTTTCAGCCCAACTTCATTTACGGTCTCATCTTCGGTTTTGTAGTTTACAGTCTATGGGCAAATCCCACCCAACGTTATTGGTCAGCTCCACAGTTCAGCTCCCTGAGGAAGGCTCCTACTCTCTAGAGGGAGGAGCCTACAAGTCCTGTCGGCTGGAAGGTTAACATAAGCTCAGGAAGACCCAGCCAACATCTCACAAATGGCATTCTTTGGAACAAGCCATGCTAACATCAGGATTGCAGAGTCAGATAAGTGGGGAGAACGCTGGGCTTAAGTTTATCACTCTATCCCAGTGCGTAGAACAGTACCTGACACACAATAAACATGCAAGAGTTGTTGATTGAATATGTGAATTAAATACCTATCAATAGGACTTCTCAAAAGCTTTAAAGTGCTGGTGTGCATTATAAACCTCCAGGAGGGCGACAATTTGCTCAAAACTTCCTCAAGGGATCCCTCTCTTATTTTTCACCAAATACCAATTAACATCTCATGGGACGTGATTATACTGAGGAACTCAGTTTGGGAAATGCTGACCTAGTTTCTTTTTCCCCTCCCATGTGATTTATCTACTGTTTTAGCCAGTCATATCTTTGAAGCCAAAGCTACCTAAAAATAAATAACTATTTTTTATAAGGCATATTTTCCTCCAAACTGCAAAAGAGAGTTTCCTAGCTGTGGAATCAGTTTTTTATGTAGTTCCCCAAAGGAGCAGCACAGGAGAGAATGACTGGCCCTTTAGAGGAGCCATATGCGTTAAAGATCTTGAGTGACCGGTTGAATCCCAAGAAATAGAGCCTATTTGGTGATGTGCTATTGTTATTTTCTGGCCAAAAGTACCTGATTCAAATAAACTTAGGTAAAGTTTTAATATCAGTACGGTTTTCACGCAGTAGCTTTAAATTAAAGGTCATCTTTCCTAGAAGTTTGAGTGCCAGATAGCATTTAATGTAGCTGTGCCTCAGTTTCTCCTGATTCATGAGACGTCCTCCTCCTCCTGCCTTCTATGGATGCTAAGAAAATGCCTGAGTCACCCATAAACTCAACAACAAAAAACCCAAACAATCCAATTAAAGACTGGGCAGTGGATCTGAATAGATTTTTTTTTTCAAAGAAGACATACCGATGGCCAACGGGCACATGAAAAGATGTTCAACGTCACTAATTATTAGGGAAACGCAAACCAAAACCACAATGAGATATCACATCACACCTGTTAGAATGGCTATTACTGAAAAGACAAGAAATAATAGATGTTAGAGAGGATGTGGAGAAAAGGGAAGCCTCATCTATGGTTGGTAGGACTGAAAATCGGTGCAGCTGCTATAGAAAACAGATCCCTCAAAAAATTAAAACAGAACTATCATATGGCCTGGCTATTCCACTTCTGGGTATTTATCTGGAGAACAAGAAAACATTAATTTTAAAAGATATATACACTCCTATGTTCACTGCAGCATTATTTACAGTAGCCAAATATGGAAACAACTTAAGTGTCCATCAATGGATGAATGAATAAAGAAGATGTAGTATACATACACAGTGGAATACTACTTAGCCATAAAAAAGAATGAAATCCTGCCACTTGCAACAACATGGATGGACCTTGAAGGTACGCTAAGTGAAATAAGTCAGAGAAAGACAAAGACCGTATGATTTCACTCATATGTGGAACCTAAAAACAAAGAACAAACAAGACAAAAACTCATAGATCAGAGATCAGATTAGTGGTTACCAGAGGGGAAGGGGATTGGGAGTAGGTGAAATGGATGAAGGGGGTCAACTGTTTGATGACAGATGGTAACTAGACTTGTGGTCTAGTGTGGGAATCACTTTTTAGTGTATACAGATGTCAAAGTATAATGCTGTACACCTGAAAAGATATATATATATATAAATGCCTGGGCTTCCCTGGTGGTGCAGTGGTTGAGAGTCCGCCTGCCGATGCAGGGGACATGGGTTCGTGCCCCAGTCCGGGAGGATCCCACATGCCGTGGAGCGGCTGGGCCCGTGAGCCATGGCCACTGAGCCTGCACATCCGGAGCCTGTGCTCTGCAACGGGAGAGGCCACAGCAGTGAGAGGCCCATGTAACGCAAAATAAATAAATAAATAAATAAAAAATAAAAACAAAATAATAGTAATAAATAAATGCCTGAGCCAATAGATGTAAAGAATCTACAACTTTTCATACATCTGTGCTTTGTATGTATTCACAATTAATTATAACATTTATCTACCATGCAATTATTTATCAGGAGCAGACAGAAATTATGAAGTTGGAATGGTCTCAAAGTGGCCAAAAGAAACAACTATTTCATGGTTTTGCCCTGAAGTTTATACACCTTCCTCCCTGTAGTGATTCTCATATTTTCACTCAGAGCCAACTTTTCTTTTTTTTAATCACTTGGACAACTTCTCAATTTTTAAAAATTAAAAAAAATTTTAAACATTTTAATACAATTTTTAAAGGATACATTTCATTTACAGTTATTATAAAATATTGGCTATATTCCCCATGTTGTACAATAATATATCCTTGAGCCTATCTTACACCCAATAGTTTGTACCTCCCACTTCCCCACCCCTATATGCCCCCACCCCACTGGCTACCACTAGTTTGTTCTCTATATCTGTGAGTCTGCTTCTTTTTTTGTTATATTCACTAATTTGCTGTATTTTTCAGATTCCACATATAAGTGATATCATACAGTGTCTTTCTCTGTCTGACTGATTTCACTTAGCATAATGCCCTCCAAGTCCATCCGTGTTGCTGCAAATAGCAAAATTTCATTCTTTTTTATGAGAGCTAAGTTTTTTTTTTTTTTTTTTTTTTTGTGGTACGCGGGCCTCTCACTGTTGTGGCCTCTCCCGTTTCGGAGCACAGGCTCTGGACGCGCAGGCTCAGCGGCCATGGCTCATGGGTGCAGCCGCTCCGCGGCATGTGGGATCCTTCCGGACCGGGGCACGAACCCGTGTCCCCTGCATCGGCAGGCGGACTCTCAACCATTGCGCCACCAGGGAAGCCCGAGAGCTAACTTATTTTTATCTCACACATAATGCTAACAAGTTTAAGAACTAGTTTAAAACTTTAAGAACAAACAAGTTTCTGAGAAGTTAAAAAAAAACAAAAAAACCAAGCCTGGAGCTCTTCAGCCTGATGGACAAATGACCTTACTGCAGTGATCTGTTTAACCCCTTGTCCTGGCATCCCTTTCATTTTGATGGCTGTGGGCTCTGTCTCTTTACATCTGTAAGTCTGGCTGATGTCCCACAGCCGGAAGCAATCCTCCTTGGGAGGTCCAGGGAGAATAAGGAGACACCAGTTCTTTGGTAGCTCAGCATCACACTGCTTTTAGAGCCCTGCTCTGACAGTAGTACCCCAGCTGTCCATCACTGAGTTCTGCCATGTTCTGAAGATATATCCCTGCCTTATACCAATCTGGTTCCCGATGAAGTCAGTTTGGGGCCAGTCTACTTTAGGACACTCTAATTTGAAGGCTGATATTTTTTTCCTTTAAAAATGATGACTCTATTTTCAAAAACAAAAATTAGGACAAAATCTGATGACAAATAATTTTCTGACTTGTGTCTCACATTTAGTGGCACATTTAATATATTATCATTATTGAAGCAAAATCCAAAGACAGAAATAAATTCAGCTATTTACATCTATATGTAATCAGCTATACAATTATTAAACATTCGAAGTTGGAATTTTCTTTGAAATCTGGGTTACATGGCCATCTTTGTTCCAGATACCTGTAGGTAGACATATTTGCTTCTTGAATTAACTTTATTTCTCTCTGCTATGGGAATATTTCTACATATAAAAACAGGCTCAAGCATTTTAGTTTCTATGGCACTAGGAAAAAATGAAAACTGTTTTCTTTATGAAAAAAGAAAAAGAAAAAGGAGCCCATTTCTATGCGTGTAGGCATATGTGTCTCCCTCTGGCTTCCTGGCCAAGTCAAACAGGTTGGTTCAGCGCAGAGGCCTTTTATAGTGTGGTGATCTGGGCTGCACGTGTCTCATCTGTAAAAAGAAAGCACAGAACGAGGGTTTCTGTCAGTTTCAAATGGATGATATGCATGTAGTGCTTTGAGAGGGGCTATAAAAATACAAGGCATATTATTACCAGTGGGGTGGGGATTCCAGCCAGGTACCACGGTAAACGTGGTAAGGAGATGGGGGAAAAGACTCTCAGGAAGCCCCTGAAGGCCTTGCCCACCTACTCCTTAAGCTGCAGAAAGGCCTCCACCCTGACCCTGGCAGGATGAGAGAGAGAGACTCAACCTCTCCTTTTCTGCTTCTTGTGGTCCTAGAACTCTGTTCCCTTCTGACCACCGTCTGCGGAGAGAAAGTAAAGTAAAATAGATGGCAATAGAAGAATGCAATGTGTACGCATTCTTATGAGCCTGGCCATGTTAATACCAATCCTTTCCTGGGACAACTGCTTCATCCCTGTAAGTCTGGCTGACCTTTCAACTCTGAAACAATCCACCTTGGGAAGGATGGGGCAGGATAAGGAGCTTTTATATGGTTGCGTATATTGCTCCTAAAAAAAAGTATTTCTACATAAGATATATACACATATAATATATATATGACATGTGTATAAGATATAGATATAAACATATAAAATCTGGAGTTGGTATCGGTATCCAGCCAGTCCTTTCACTGGAATCATGGACTTTCATTAGAATCACTGTCCTTCTATCAGAGGTCCCCAACCCGGGGCCACAGCCCGGGATCAGCCCTCCTATGATACAGGGCAGAGCTGTAAATGTTGAAGAATGGATCTAAAAGTAAAAACGCCCTAGACTGGCCCAGGTATTAACAGTTAAAATATGAAAATTGGTCTTCCAGTAGCTGGAGCTAATGGGCTTCAGGAGGCAAATCACTGGGTAAATAAAGGCTTGTTCTCTAAATCTCTGGTCACTCTAACAAGGGGGAAATCCTCTTTTTTGGTTGAAAGAATTCGTAAGTAAAATACTTCATTCTACAGGTAGCAAAACCATGGTATTGTTACTCAAGAGAGGTTGAAAATACAAACAGAGTTATACGCTTAGGTAAATTAATTCCATAAAAATGCATTTAGCACCTATGATGTTCAAGTTGCAAAGGCAGAGATTCCTAAATGGTGTGGTCATGGCATTCTGGAGTGCTATAAGCCAGGGGTCCCCAACCCCCAGGCGCGGACTGGTACCGGTCCTCGACCTGTTAGGAACTGGGCCACACAGCAGGAGGTGAGCAGTGGGCAAGCCCGCAAAGCTTCATCTGCCGCTCCCCACCGCTCCCCACCGCTCCCCACCGCTCCCCATCCCTCCCCACCACTCCCCATCACTCCCCATCGCTCCCCACTGCTCCCCATTGCTCGCATTACTGCGTGAACCATCCCCCCCACCACCACCTGCCATAGAAAAATTGTCTTCCACGAAACTGGTCCCTGGTGCCAGAAAGGTTGGGGACCACCACTTCTACAGCTCCTTTAATGTCTTTCTATTGATGGACCAACCAAAATATCTAACTAGTTATCTACCAGGACAGTGTACATGGAAACAACACAGCCCGCTTGCAGCAACTTCTCCAGCCATAGAGCATCTTAGGTCAAGACTGGCTTTCTTAGTGTTTCCCTGTGGACAAAAATTACTGCAAATGATAAACTCTCTCTCTCTGGATTGTATGTCTGTTCCCCTATGTTCGTGCGCTGCTCTATACCTGGGTACATGTTCTTTAATCACTCATTCATTCGTCAAGGATGTATTGATCTTCAATGAGTCAGATTTGACTAAAATGCTTTTTTTAAAAACAAAGACCCTTTGCCTTCTCTCCTCCAGCGCCAAGCCACATACCGCCTCCTTGGGGCCACCTTCTTTGTGAAGAATTGCTCATTGCATTTACCACACTATATTTCACCTGCTCACTGCCTGCCTCCCTCACCAGGCTATGAGTACCTTCAAGGCAGGGCCCAATCTTGATCAGTTTTTAATTCCTAGTTCCAAATACTGGCACATAGGCGACAGTCAATAAACGTTTGTTCACTTGAATTCTATGTGACAGATCCAGGGTCAGGCATGGCAATAAAAAGATGATCAAGACAAGGACCTGGGGACTTCCCTGGTGGCACAGTGGTTAAGAATCCACCTGCCAATGCAGGGGACACGGGTTCAATCCCTGGTCCAGGAAGATCCCACATGCCGCGGAGCAACTAAGCCCCTGTGCCACGACTACTGAGCCTGCGCTCTAGAGCCCATGTGTCGCAACTACTGAGCCTGCATGCTGGCTGCAACTACTGAAGCCCACGCACCTGGAGTCTGCGCTCCACAAGAGAAGCCACAGCAATGAGAAGCCCGCACACCGCGACGAAGACCCAACGCAGCCAAAAAAATAAAAAATAAAAAAATACAAGCACCTTTCCTCAAGGAGCTCACAGCCAACCCCAACCAGTTCACCTTACATAAGCCTGGGAAGTATCCATGCCCTTTCATCTTTTCCTTGTTCTTTCTAGTCCTGCATTAAATATTAAGCAAAATAAGCACGTGCTTACTTGTTCAAGGGGAAGGGACACCTTAGCATTTTCCCCGACCTCAGGCCCTTAACTTTCGCTGCTACTCTAGATAGACCTGAGCGGAATTGTTTTGTAATTGTCATTATCCGCTTATGTTCAATTCTAATCAGCATTGTTAAAAACAGTTTTCTTTGACTCACTGACTAAATTTTAAGTTTGATTTGAAGGTGTCGTCAGATATCTCATTTGTTTCCACCTCATGGTGTGAGAGTTTCACTTCCATTCAGTGTAAACACAAGGGCTGGGTCTGACTAGCATCTAACGCATCAGCTGATTTGTGTAACAGACCTGTATTTGAGGTGATGGACCAGCAAAGGAGGCAGCATTGTTGGTCTGTGTTCAGGGCATCAATTGACCTTAATGTAGCCCTGCTCCTTCCATTACTTGTTAGCAACTGTGGTGAAAGGCTTGTTGTGGGAACATGAAACATCTGGATAAAAAGAGGCACCTTGGGTATCGAGTCCAATCTGGCCCTGGTCTAACTGCTCAGTCTTTTTTCTTACATGTACCCACCCCTGTGCTCCATTCCACTTCCACTGGGACCCTCAGTTTCTCCCCAAATCACTCCCCTCCACAATATGGACTTCTTCTCCATCCTATTCACTCACCTAGAGTTTATCCCTAGGAGGACTAAGCTTCAGTCCGGCCTCCTCCACAGGGCCTGTTTGGAAAATGCCTGGAACTCATAACACATCGTAATAGGCATGGAGCGTCCTTATCCAAGGTCCCATGAGCTCTTGTGTGTCATTTTTGAATGTTCATTTTAAATATTTTTTAACTCTCAATTAGCAAGTTCCTGGAGGTCTGAGTTTGTGTTTTTTGGTACAGGGTAATGTGAACAGTAGGTGCACAAAAAGTGTCTTGTATTAAATACTTCCCAGATTTCAGTTGTTCATGGGACCCCCATCTCTCCCCATTCTCCCCTTTCCCAAATCACAGATCATGGTTGTCACTCTTTAATCCAAATTCAGGCACATTTAAGAGTCTTGTCTGCATCTCTCCCTTAAGGGAGGACAACCCCATGAAAATTCAAATAAACATAGTTATGGGAAGTTTGAACCTGACACCCTCATTTATGTGTCCTCCTGAAGAGCAGTGGAGAGTTTCACTTCCTTATTGTAGTAAAGTTCTCTCCTGTCTTTCAACAAGTGAAGGAGGTCTCCTGGGAGGGATTAAGCAGGATCTAAACAAGGAAATCTCAATATGTCAAGTACCTACCGTCAGCAGAACTGTCTCCTGGAGCCATGGGCAGGGACTGCTGACCTGAGCAAGGTGGGCAAGGTGACAAGTTTGGAGTTGAGCAGGACGGCAGCACCAGTAAGCTCAGCTGCCGCTCTACATCTGCCATAAGCCGGGTGTTCTGCGAAGAACGTGACAGGCACACTATCCTTCAATCCTCACAACACTCCCATGAAAGCAGGACTATTATTGCCCCCATTTAACAGATGAACAAACTGGGGCTCTGTCTATCTAACGGCATGCCTGAATTCCAGCATCAGCCCAGCCACTACACCACACTGAGTGGGGTTTTCTAATAACTACTTAGGCGCGAGTCCAAGAAATAAAAATGTTAAACATGAGCTGAGTATTCTTTATGAGCATGAACTGATTCTGAAGTTGAGGCTTCTAAAATAGCTCCAAACATAATTTGAAGTAATTTCCAAGTGTTTAGATTTATTGGGTCCAGAAAGCTCGGAGGATTATAGAAAAAGGTTGTTATATGACGCAGCAAGACCAGCTGCCCGCTCTGGCCAGTCCTGAAAGCTTCACTAAACACAGACAAAAATATAAACTCACCCGACTGCACAAGAGCAGATTGGTGCTGCAGGTGACCCTTCCTGACCCAGCTAGGGATCCCACCTTGACTTCTAATTGCCTTTATTGTAGACGTGATGGGCAGGGCCAAAGATATGACAATAGCCGTTGATTACAAGTCACTCAGCTGCTGGGAGGGGATGATTCAAAGGTTTTAGTGCAGTGTTCTGGAGCTCAGCTTTTAAAATGCATTGGTTGTGGTACATGTCTCTTTTTGAATTATGGTTTTCTCAGGGTATATGCCCAGTAGTGGGATTGCTGGGTCATATGGTAGTCCTATTTTTAGTTTTTTGAAGATCAGCTCAGTGCTTTGTGACCACCTAGAGGGGTGGGATAGGGAGGGTGGGAGGGAGGCTTAAGAGGGAGGGGATATGGGGATATATGTATACATATAGCTGATTCACTTTGTTATACAGCAGAAACTAACACTACATTGTAAAGCAATTATACTCCAATAAAGATGTAAAATGCATTGGTTATCTGTTAAATCATTGTAGTGGGTAGTTACCAGCATGAGACAGAGAGAAATGGGGGTGGGGGAGGAAGAAGGAAAGAAAGAAAGAAAGAAAGAAAGAAAGAAAGAAAGAAAGAAAGAAAGAAAGAAAGAAAGAAAGAAAGAAAGAAAGAAAGAAAGAAAGAAAGAAAGAAAGAAAGAAAGAAAGAAAGAAAGAAAGAAAGAAAGAAAGAAAGAAAGAAAGAAAGAAAGAAAGAAAGAAAGAAAAGAAAGAAGGAAAGAAAGAAAGAAAAGAAAGAAGGAAAGAAAGAAAAAAGGAAAGAAAGAAAGAAAAAAGAAAGAAAGAAAAGAAAGAAAGAAAGGTGGAGGGAGGGAGGGAGAGAGGAGAGAAGGAGAGGAGAAGAGGGATGGGGAAGGGGGAAAAAAAGAGAAAATGGAGTGCATTTCACACAGTTTAAGTATTGTTTTGTTGGAAATCATTTTTTAAATATATAGGTTTACTGGAACATGATGTAGAAATCATAGTCTAAAAACACATGAGAAACAGTGGCTTTGATCCTTGAAGTAAAAAGTTTCTTCAAAATACAGACTATTGAACTTCCACAATGACTGGACTAAATGGAAACCCTTCCAAAATTTTCCTCCCTTCCCACCTAGCTTAGCTCGCTGGAGACGTTTGAGAACATTTCACGTTTGTTTAACATGTCCACAAGATTCCCTCCCTATCCTCCATCCTTGGGAGCTAAGAAAACACATGAGTGACTATTTCCCGAATGCTTTTTCCTAGCCACCTAAAAAGGTTTCAAACTGTCTTAGGTTTCTGAGCATTTCTTGGGCTGGGCACTGAGTGTAGGATGCAGACCCCCAATGAGCCCAGGCTGAGTGAGTGACCCCACTGTGCTCCCATCTCATCTTTTCCTTTGTCTCTCACCAAATTGGGATGCCTTGTGCTTAGAACTATTTACTCTCTCTGCATCCCCACAATTCAGTGTGCTGTATGCAATAGGCACTCCATAAATGTTTGGTGAATAAAAAAAAAAAGGAGTGAATCTGCTATCAGTAAAGATCAGCTAGGTGAAGTACATTTAGCTTTGTTAAGGCCTTTCATTGACCAAGAGGTTAATGAAATTTGCTTGCCTAGTCAGTGTCTGGCTTTGAACCCAATTAAAATTCATCTTCCTCTCATTAACAGGGTTAAGTGAAAGTCTCCAAATTACAGAAAAGGATCTAGGAGATGCGTGTTCCCATCTCATAAATGGTGGCCCTGGCGAGCATTGCCAGGAGACCAGTTATTTGCCTAAGAAAGCAAATAAATAATACCTGAAAGAGGAAAAATGCTTCTGCGTTTGGGAGACAGACAGGTGAACAAAGGAGAGAGGGGAAAACGCAGACTCATCCTCACAGGGAGAACCCTGGTGGATCAGGAATTCACCCAGAGGCCAGAGAAGATGCTGGGTGTCACACTGGAAACCAGTGAGGACTGGTGGGAAGAGACATTTCTGGGTGCCACACACATGATGCCTCTCAGATGTCCCCCTACTTTGCCCCAAGGGAGTTTAGTGTCAGTCCTTGAGAGAGAGGGCTCTGAAACATTAGACCATACAGCACCCTTTCTGGGCTAATTCAGGAGCTGTGTCACTAGGGCGGAGCGACTGTCTCCCACCTCAGTCCACCCAGAGTGAAATCCCAACAGTAATGGCATCACAGAGATTGCCTCAGGGTGAGAGACCAGAGCTGCTGAGGCTCCTGGTCAGACTCCCAGCATGACAGCGTGAAGCCTACGCCCATAGCAGAAATACTCTGAGAGGCATCGCGGAGAACTATGGAGTTGCTCAGATTGAGGAAAGGAGAATCCTGTGTGCTCTGGCCCAGGCTGTTGGGTAGCTGCTCAGCGCTAAAGCCAGCTTCCCTTCCTGTCACCATTATTAGCCAGCCCTTCATCTGACCCTTCTCAGCTGATGTGGCCTGGCAGAAAATAGGGCTACACAGCACTGTGGAAAATCCTCCAGCATCAATCAGCCTTTTTCCAAAGAATTCAGATATCTGTCAACCCAACTCTGGGGAGCTCTTTCATGTCCAGGAAATGTGCTAGTGAGTCAGGCCCTGGGAGCCTAATTTCATTATTAAAGAAGGTTCCTATCCTATGAGGAACTACAGATCTGGACTCCGTCTCTCTCAGAGTATTCTAAATTTAGGATACGGGGTTCCATTGTGCAAAGCACACTTCTCTACGAAGCCACAGAAATCCCTTCTGAAATTACAGCCAGGCAATACTCTTTTGTTTCTATTCCATTATCACATCAATTCACAGGACAACATGTACCAAAACATCTAGGAAATTTTCAAGCTTTGTACAACGGTTGAAGAGACTTACACAGAGGAATACTGTCATTGACTCACGGTTTCCAGTAAGAGGGAAAAAAAACCGGTTCCTTATTTCTTAAGAAAAGTCTATCCATTGAAATGTCATCCACTTGTTTTGTTAAAGACCTTGGGGGCTCACGTGCCCTATAAGCTCTTGAGGTGGAGACAGTGTGTCCTCATGTTAAAGGAGGGAGAAAACATTGGTGGGCTGAGGGGTGTCTCATGTTTTTAAGATGTAAATTTCTACATTGCACGTTCGATTGGAAAACTACCAAGACCAGCTGCAACAGTAATAGCTGTTGTTTATTCTGTATTTACCATACGCCAAACACTGTCTATGCAGTGTGTTATTTAATCCTCAAAACAACCCAAGGAGCAGAGCTGACATTCAGCCTGTGTGCGACAGTAGGTTTATAAGCTACTGAAATATCTCCTTACTGGTTGGTAAAATATTCACTGCCCTGGGACCCCTGTATGGCAGCTCCCACCCTCCCCACGTACACAGCGTGCTGTCTATCCTTCCTCTCCTCTGGGGACCTCCAGGACTGTGGTTCTCTAGACTAAAGTGTTAATGCTGGTGACTGTTGCGATTGGGCAGTGTCTAGGCTGCACTCCTGATTAAATATTTTCAGTGTCTCCCCTGCCTTATAAGGTGCATATCGTTATCCTCATTTGCAGATGAAGATCGGGAAGCTTTAGACAGTATGGCAGACTCCCTTTTCCAAAATTAGCTCCAACGATATTTCCAAGCACACATGCTCTTCAAGAACCTTGTCACTTCCCCATCAAGAGTTGGTGTCTATCTCCCCTTCCCTAGAAACTGGGTGGGCCTGTGTGGCTGTCTCAATGAACAGAACGTGGCAGAAGCAATGCTGTGTGACTTCTAGGGCTAGGTCAGCAAAGGTGATCCAGTTTCCACTTGGCTTTCTCCGGACACCCATTGGAGGAATACAACCACCATGGAGAAGAAGCCCTGGCCACATGAAGAGGCTGTGTGCAGGCACTCTGGCTGACAGTCTCGGCTGAGGTCCCAGCTGACAGCCAGCCTCAATAGCTAGACGTGTGAATGAAGGAGCCTTCAGGTGATTTCAGCCCCCAGCCTGTGAGTTTCCAGCTAAGGCCCCAGACATCAGGGAGCAGAGACCAACTGTCCTGCTGTGCCCTGTCTAAATTTCTGCCCTAAAATGTATGAGTATGCCAAATGGGAGGAATTTGTTACATGGCACTACATGATCCTAACAGAAAGGTTAAACAATTTGCCCAAGGTCACACAGCTAGTAAGTGGTGAAACCAGGATTTCTACCGCAAATCACCTGACTTTGAAAGCTGACATTCTTAACCACCAGGTGACACTGATCCTGTGGCCACAACACCAAGAGGCAACATAGTAGGGCAAAGATGCCAGCTGGACAATCTTTCGGTGGATGCATGGAGTTGAAGGATGGGCCAAGCTCTTTTTATCCTGTGGCTCTGTGGTTCCCATTTCCAACATCATCTCCCAATCCAAGATGGCAGCTCCAATTCTTGCCATCACATCTGCATTCCAGGCATTAGGAAGAAGGAAAGAAGAGAGAAGCACGCACTGCTCCTTTCAAGAAAATTTCCTGGGAGGTGCAGACCCTATTTCTGTTTAACGTACCACCATCCAGAACTTAGGTACATGGTGTACCTAGCAGCAAGTGATGTTGGGTGACCTTGTGTCCAGTTAAAAACTAGAGCCATATTTCTGTATATTCTAGGGAGTAAAAGGAAAGATCTGACATTGGGACAACGCTCAATCTCTGCCATAGAAAATAAAGGGGATTGGGTAGGAAAAGTGATTTCGAATTTGGAGCTATACTAATCCCTGTCTTCCCCTACTTTCCCCAATCTTTTGACTTAAAAAAATTATTTATCATCTATTAGTAAATGTTTTGTAGAGGATTTAAGCTGACTTTACTGTAAGAGTTTTGAACACCTTGAGACAATAGGAATCCCCTGGCTGTGTTGCAAGGGGAGATCTGCCCCGAAGGTAATCTGGGCTCGATCTACTATGGTCCATCGTGCTCCAAAAGAGTGGAAATGCTGGGTGAACCAAGAACCTAAAAAACTGGTGTCCTATTCAGGCATCACACCAGAGAAAGCCTCACATTGTTGGCTGGTGGTTCTGGCGTGACTGAGAAATAAATGTTACAGTGAACTTTGAAGGAGCCCATTTCCAGTTTTCAAGGTATTTCCTTCCCTCTTAAGTGTACATCTAGAGAATATTTCAGATCATGGCTGCTCGGATAACTACACTGCTGAAACTGATTTCACTGATTGCTCTCTAAACTCTGAATGTCTACTGTCTTCTACATTTCCAAAAATCCTTCCCAACATGGAAAGCTTTTAGGGAGGTGAAGGTGGAAATCACAGGGTCCCTTGGAACAAATACATCATTTGATCTCATGACAAGCCTCTAAGGTTTACATTTTTCAGTGCTTGATGACTCACACCCAAAGAATTCTTTAAAGAAGGGACCTGGAATGCCATAGACAACAGAAGTGAGTTTAAAAGAAAGAAAATCATAGCATCCCCAATACACAAATCTGTCTTCACATCATTTTGATGAAAAGTTGCCACCATGTAACAGAATAAAACAGATAATCAAGTATGGCTTAGCAATAGGGAGAAAGGGCTGCAAATAAAATGTTCTGTTGGCACAAAAATGTAACATCTGTTTCTGAAGTGGAGTCTCTCTGATCTTAGTTAGACATGTCTTCAACTTGTTTCTACAAGAAATAGGACTACAGCCTGTATAGAATGTTCCACCCAGGCCTCCAGAGGAACTCGGGAAAGGGTACATAGCAAGAAGGCCTAACCCCATGAACTCCCTGAAATCTAAAAGCCTGATCCTGAAATAAAACTGGGTAGAAACTCTGCGACCAGCAGGTGAGAAAGGGGCAGAGGTTTGTGTTCTGCCCACAGAGGAATGGTAAATTTTGTTATAGATGTTTCCCTCAACCACATGTAAAGCCAGCCTGAATAAAAAAGCAGTGTAAGTCTGCATAGCATTTTGCGATATACAAATAGGTTTTCACACACATCACCCTTAGCCCTCTGTAAGACCTTCTGCAGCTTGTAGGGAAGGCATACTGTCCATTTAATTCTGATAATGGAAACTAAGTTTCAGAGCACTTGTGATTTTCTAGGAGTCACCAGCTGGTGAATGGAAAAGCCAGAACTCAAGCCAGGTCTTCGATCCCAAATAGATTATTCTTTCCACGACACCACATTTCTCTCTCTCTCTCTCCACTTTTCCAGTAGTCCAGACTGTGTAAATACATACAGCACAGATATAGTGGTTTTAAAATATGTCCACAGAATTCTTCAAAACTCCTTCTTAAAACAGTAGAGCAGGGCTTCCCTGGTGGCGCAGTGGTTGTGAGTCCACCTGCCGATGCAGGCGACACGGGTTCGTGTCCCGGTCCGGGAAGATCCCACGTGCTGTGGAGCGGCTAGGTCCGTGAGCCATGGCCGCTGAGCTTGCGCGTCCAGAGCCTGTGCTCCGCAACGGGAGAGGCCACAACAGTGAGAGGCCCGTGTACCACAAAAAAAAAAAAAAAAAACAAACAGTAGAGCATACTCATTCCTCTCCCTTTCAGCATGGACTGGACTTAGTGGCTGTCATCTAACAAATAGAATATGGTAGAAATGACCGTGTCATGGCAAGTTCATAAAAAGCATTGTGGCCTTCTCCCTGCTCTCTCTTGGATAACTCATCTGGGAGAAGCCAGTGGCCATGTTGTAAGGGCGCTCAAGCAGCCCTACGGAGAGAACTAAGGCCCCCTTCCAACAGCCAGCAAAGAACTGAGGCTCCTGCCAACAGCCTTGTGAGTGAGCACCTTGGAAAAGGATGTGGTCCCAGTCAGGTATTCACATGACTGCAGCTGACATCTTGACTACAGGCTCGTGAGAGACTATGAGGCAGAATCACCCAGCTAAGCCACTTTCAAGTTCAAGGCACATAGAAATTGTGAGAGAACAAATATTTATGGCTTCATACCACTAAGTTTTGGGGGTAATTTGCTACACAGAAATAGATAACTAAGATATTAGGGAATACTTTATTCTGTTCCTTGAGTCCCAAGAATGTGTTCTTTCCACTATACCATGCATTTTCCTATCTTACTCCACTTTTCCAGGTTTCCAGACTGTGAAGTACCTACAACCCAAGAAACTCCTCATTTAGTTCCTTGGCTCCCAGAAGCCGTACCTTTTGGGCACATTCACCCAGATTCTTATTATCCTTTAGCTATTCTATTCATCTGAGTCAGTACATTAATATTTAATAATTTACTAATAATCATCCCTTCCAGAAACTATGTCTGTATTTGAACAGGGAACTTCAACATCTTAAGCTAAAGGGCAGTCTCAGCATAAGGTAGAGTGGGAGGGGAATTTCTGGCCCTTGAAGATCCCTAGAGCTGTACTCATAGTGCTCCTTAGTCTTTCTCTTTACGTGGATACCCTACAGGCTATGCTCACTGTGTGACTACCCATGACATCCAGGGACCCAAACTCTGAATTTGAAAAGGGTCCTACAAAGGAAGTAATTGAAAGATGAAAAGTAGAAGGTGGAATCTGAAAAGGCTACACACCGAATCATTCTAAATGCTATGACGTTCTGGAAAAGGCAAAACTATGGAGACCATAAAAAGATCAGTGGTTGCCAAAGGTTAAGGGCAAGGGAGGGATAAATAGGCAGGGCACAGAGGATATTTAGGGCAGTGGAACTACTCTGTACAATACTGTACTGACGGATACATGTCATCACGTACTTGTCCAAACCCATAAGCTGTACAGCACCAAGAGTGAACCCTCATGTAAACTACGGCCTCTGGGTGATCATGATGTGTTGATCTAGGCTCACTGATCGTAACACATGTACCACGCTGGTGCAGGATGTTGATAGTAGAGGAAACAAGGGCATTTGTGGGGACACAGGGTAGAGGGGAAACCTCTGTACTTTCTACTCGATTTTGCTATGAATCTAAGATTGCTCTTTGAAAAAGTCTATGAAGACCTAAAAAATAATGTCTAAATAACAAGTAGGAGGTGAGTCTAGATTCATAGATTGTATAGAAGAGAGGCAGACAGCAGTGGAGAAGGCCACAGTTTTAAGGAAGGCCTCCATCCAGCAGCAGAATTCTTGGTGCCCCTGTAATGAGGAGTCAGTATGGCATCTCATCAACAGCAGAGGCTATTTCTGAGCTATTTGTTTCCTGCCCAGCCTTGGGCTAGATCCTGGGAGTACAGTAGATGACTTCCCAGATCTACATTCTACTTAAGGGAACAGTATAACACACAGAAAGGAGAGCAAGCAAGAGCAACGAATACAACCCGGGATGGTATTGGTTGCTGAAATGCAAGGCAGTGAGGTCAGGTGTGGATTGGCTAGTAAGGTGGGGGATGAGAAGTGGCTGAAGTGGGGTTTAAATGATGCAATGCACAGAAGATAAGATCAAAGGTAAAGAACTGGGTGGGAAGAACTGGGTGGGCTATTTGGTGGGGATTTGAGTGAAGATTATCTTAGAGGAGCTCGCTTCTGGGTGATGTTTTGGGATTTTCAAAGAAGTAACTCTAAGTCTATGGACTTGATGTTTCTCTCCAAAGTCTCGGAAGGTGGAGAGCACTCCCGATGGTGAAAATGGAACTTGGATGGGCTCCCTCTGCCTCCACAGGGAGCCCTGCCTGCTGCTGAGTGGGGATTGCGCATGGAGATGCTAAATCTGCTTTCACAGGAGGACCTGGTGTTCCCGCCCCACCCTGTGCTTTACTCTCAGAGCCCGGCAGCCTGTGGAACTACCCACTCTGACCCCAGGCAAGGGTTCCAGAGGCCAGCTGGGTGCTGGGGTAAGGCGGGGCTGGCTTGTGGGCTGTGGGTACGAGCCCAGGGCACTCAGACAGACAGAGGTCAGAACTGACTGCCAGACACACAGTGGAAATGAAGGATTAGGGTGAGGGGCCCCCAAGAGGGCGGCCGATCGGGAGGCAGAACCAGCAAGACAGAGCCTCTCTGAGACGGGAAACCGAAAGCCCAGACCTTGTTACAAAACTTCGTTCTCAAATGGGAAGAGGACCCCTAAGGTGCAGCCCTGAAACTGTGCCTGTCTTTATCTGGTTCCTATCTGTGAAATGGGGATGCTAAATTGTCCTTGCCTCACAGGGATGCTATGAGGATTAGGTGAATTCGTACATGCACGATCACTTAGAACTATGCCTCGCACAAAATAAGTGGTTAATAAGGATTAGTTGTTGCCGTTGTCGTGAAACGTGGACGGAAGCACCAACAGCTCCTAGAAAGTGCCGGAGGAATACACACACCACTTGGTGACAAATACACATCTTGACAGCATGCTAGAAACTCTTTCTGAAAGCATTCTGCTGAGCTGACTGCCCTCTGCTTTAGGGAATGGTACATCCGGTCAAGCCCCCAGGATCCTGCCTCACTATGTGTGGAAAGCAGCAGGGGGGCTGCGCAGTATCGGGCCCGCCAGTCTATCACCGCCCGTCTATCACCGTACGCGCAGCGCGGACCGTCCCGCAGCCCCCAGCCTGTGGTCAGTAGAGCAACGCTGCTTTCTCCTTTCAGGGGGAGATGTGACCTCAGAAAATCAAGTTGCCATCATCTCGGGCACAGCCCACCCTGAAGCCCGCAGTAACTCCCTCGGTTTCGTGAAGGAGCAGTTCCCAGGGTTATCTTTAGAATTCACACTCCAAATGCTATAGCAAGGGAAGAATGTTACGGATGAGTGAGGAGATGAAATGGCTTCGCTCAGTCGTCACAGTCACAGAAGGAGGGGCCTTGGCTTGTCAGTAGGACAGAGAAAGTGTTTCAGAAATGTACATGGCATCTCCCGAGAACTTGCACTCTCTCCCCACTGAAGCAGCGTTCCTTGTCACCATGTGTTGGGTGTCACCAAGGGTGAAGGATTCAGAAGTCTTGGGATCCTCTTCCCTCTCTTTGTGGAGACCCCCCTCCCCACTACTCTTGGGCCAGCGTCTGTGTTTTATTCCTCGGCTCAGCTGTCTTCTAGACTTGGAAGCATCTAGCAATGCCGGTCATTCATTCAGAAATATTTCTTAAGGACCCATCATGACCCTGCAGGTGAAAAGATGGGTATGATAAATTGTCTGCTCTCTAGGGTCCCTGTCTACTTGGTGGGGTGACAATCAAGAAAAAAGCAATGTGGTAAACTCTACACTATAGGATCGTTACATTATTATAACAGGGTTACGTGTATTGTAACAGTGTATTATAGCAGTATACCTGAAGGTCCATACCCGTAACCCACCCCCTGATGAATGTCTTAGAGTCCATCTCTGTCAGGGAGAGTTATGTTTTAATAAAAGTACTGAAAAGCAGAAAAGCTTTCAACACAAAAGAATTGATTTGTGAGGAAGAAGAAACTCCTCGCCAGTGAGAGAGAATTGGGGGCAGGAATTTTCCTTGCACTTTTCAGTCATTTGAATGTACCTTCCTCGGTCCCAGGACCTAAGATTGTAACTCCAATGCCCCACCCTCATGCCAAGTGTCTTAGCAAAAGAATCACCTAGGAGTAACAGTTTTTCTATGGAGAGGGGAAGGGTTTGTCTGCTGTGAAGAAAAGCAAGATTTTTTTCACCATGTCTTTACACTAAGGACATGATTTCTTCCAAGATTCAAACCCCTTTCCGGGGGAAGATGTCTGGAGTCGGTTGCTAATGCATCATCATTTATCTGCAATGGATGCTAATGGGTCCCTGGCCATGGAGGGGGGACTGTCATGGTCCAGGATGCCCAGCTGATGCCCAGCAGCATCAACTAAAATTAGGCTTTATCTCAGCTGGAAAGATCTCCCTTTTTTGGGAAAAGCTATTATGGGAGATAAAGGGATCTAGTTGTTGCCTTTTTATAACCCATTTCTGGCTAAGAATGACTTCACGGGATCTCAACCACAAGGAAAAGGGGAAACACTCTACTATTTCAGGCATCTTGGAAAGAGCCCCTGCTTTGAACTCTGCCCTGCCCACTGCCACTGATCATGGCCAAAATTAGGGGCACACTGTCCTGGGACCCCACCACTGCTAAGAGTTGACACTCATTTAAAAATAAACAAAACTGGAGAAAAAGCCACTGGAGTTGGGTCTGCAGGTCAACAGAATATCCACAGGACAAACACAGCGTGAAAGGGTCCAAGACAGAAGCCCAGGAGAAATAAAGGGACACAGATTCCCATGCTGCCTTCAAAGAGTTAACAACCACATGCAAATTCCCCCCAGTAGAGCAGAGATTATCTAATAGCCACCTCTCCCCAAGGGCTGCTGAGTGGAATACTCAGTGCCATAAAAGGAGGGGGGAGCTAAGGAGGAGAGCAATTCTGTTGGTCAAAGAAACTTAAAGAAAACATAGGACTTGTGTTGGGTCCTTGAAGCCCAGAAAAAAGGCAAAGTAAGGCAGTCTCAGGACTAGTGATTGTAACTCAAATGACGTTTTCAGGTGTCTGAGTCACAGATCTGAATTGTATATATGAGGGGTATAGCTCACTAACTTACAGAAACTTGAGTTGGCTCACATAGCCAATTTTTATTAAACTATGAATTGATTTTAACTGGGAAAGATTTGTTTTTACAAAATGACTGAATCAATTCAGAGGGAAAGAAACCAACATAGTTTTCTAAAATGACTGATCCCAATGAAAGCAAAGGCATTTATTCATTCATTTCCTCATTCAACAAACATTGAGTGCCTGTTAGTACCAGCCAGTGTTCTACGTATAAGGTTCCTGCCTTTGGAGCTTACAGTTTGGTAGGGGAAAGCCAGACAGTAAAACAGATTGAATAAACAAGGAACTTTCAGGAAGTAATAAGATGAAAGTAAAACCAAGTTATGTGCTCGAGCTACTGATTCAGATTGGGTGGTCAGGGAAGGATTTTTGCGAGAAGTGATTTTTAATAAGAAATGGAAATGACAAGAAGGAGTTGGAAAGGCAATGAGAGGGCGTTGGGGTCATTCCAGGCAAAAATGAACAAGACTGAAGGTAGAAGTAAGCTTAATATGTTCAAAAAACCGAAAGGAAACGAGGGCTGGAAAGTGATGGGCAAGGGGAGGGTGGTACAAAATTAGTTAGGAAAGCCAGGCAGGGCCACATCATGGAGGCCTCGTAGGCCGGGGTTAGGGGCTTGGACTTTATCTACGTGTGATGAGAAGCCATCAGTGATTTCAGGTGCTGTGTGGAGTGAGCAGCAGTGGCAGGGAGACCACATCAGTGGCCAGAAGCCTGGCGGGGATGGCCATGGCTTGGACTAGGCATGCCAGCTGACCCAAATCTTGACTTTTCCATTGCCCATTGGAAAGCATCAACAAGCTGTACTTGTGTGTGGTTGAAAAACAAAAACAAATTCTCCCAACTAAGATTCAATCAAACCATATAGGGATGTTTTTTTCCAACAGGCCATACTAGAGTTCAGTTAGAGTCTCAGACAAAAGGACAGACCAGACACCGCTGTTGAGGTGTCCATGAATCTTTAGGAGCCTAGGAATTTGGTGAGAAGATGGGTTTGAACTAACTGGACTGGGTCTTGGACAGCTGATGTGGAAAGGAGGTTGGCTGCCGTGGTAAAGAGCAGGGGATACCCCTGCATTGCCATCTTCCTACAGTAGCAATGGTCTGTCCCTCTGGTGTAAGATGATTTCACGGAGACTCAGTTTGATCTCGAAAGGCATCATCGAGAATCAGTTTGGAGAACACGAGATGGGACTTGAATATGAATCTCCTCTGGTACCTTCTGAGCTTTTCAGCATATCATTCACTGGTTCTTCTTGGCTGGGCAGAAGAAAGGATCAGATTTCATCACTCACTGTGTGCACAGAGTATTATATAATGTTCTACAAGGTACACAGAAACTTTAAAAAGCGTATTATTATCATTTGCCAGACGCCAACTGTGTTTATATAACTTGATTTTCTTGGTTACTGGTCTCCATTTTGTAAATTAGTTCAAACCAATAAATCAAACTCCATTTCATTCTACGAGAGAGCTTCAGACCAGGCTAGCAAGCCCTGTGTGGGAACCCTTTATAAAAGAATAAGAGAGTCAAGGTTGTGTTCTTAATGCCCATTTTATATGCATGACTTGAGTCGAGCCCTTATGCATAATTCATGCGGTCATTTACAGGCTTTTACACGACTCCTTCCTTTAAGAGTTAACTAACAGAGGACAATATCAGCCATGGCAACCAGCATGTTATGTAAATCTATCTCTGCACCAACAGAAGAGGGGGGTGGGTTGAGAGGAGGAAAGGGGGGTACACATGCCTCTTGATGTTACTCATCATTTATTAATGTATTTAACTGAAAAGAATTTTGCAGGGTAAATATGTGTTTGTACATTGCCTCTGGGTGTGAGGGCACTGTTTAACCCTGTGAGCAAACTATTTGAATAAATGGAAAATAACTGATTTCACTCATTTCATTTCCTCTCCTTCCAAGGAACAGCATCCTGAGAAGGTGAACAAAGTCTTGGATTTGATATCAGGTGACACAAAATTCTTGTCCCTATAGCCCATTATACTAATCAAGTTACTTAACTCCTTTGAATCTCAGTTTCTTGTATATACAATATAAATAAAAATACTTGTTCCCATTTATTTACCTCATACAGGGTGAGAGGGGACTACACAAGAGTATAAATAGGAAGAGGAAGGAATTATTGGGGGTCATCTGGAAGGCAAGTGACCAGATGTCAGTAGTAGATTTTCCCAGAGTCATTGGGATGATACAGAGCCGAGTCAAAGCAAAGGTCTAGCAAAGTCTTTCTATGACAAAGGTCCTGACATAACTGCTGTTCACTGAATTGCTGGAGGGAACCAAGGTGGGACCCTCTATCTTGCCGAATGGGACTTTGAAATTTTCACTTCCAAAAGCTGATCCAAAAGCAGTGATAGGGTCTGACCCATGAGTATTTAACATATTTACCCTTTACCTGACCAACAGATGTTTCCTTCAAGTGCAGCTATAAAGCAAGACTGATCAAGAAGCAAGTTATGCGCCCTCTCTCTCTCTCTCTCTTTCTGTGTGTGTGTGTGTGTGTGTGTGTGTGTGTGTGTGTGTGTCCTAGGCTTTCAGTACGGAGACCGGGTCAGGGCTCCTGTCTAGGAGAATCTTCCAGATGGACTGAGTGAAGCCATCACAGTTCTTTCTGGATTTCATACACAGTCCTGGGGTGGCTTCAAACTAATGCGTGATGACTCCTAGACTAACAGAATTCCTGTAGAAAGACAGCAGCCACATTTCCCTGTGAACAACTGGCTTTTGACCTTATTTCCAACACCTGAGAACTGAAGACACCTTCTCGTATATGCCCAGTACTTACTCTTCAGTATTTCCTATTTTTAAATTATGGTGTAACTGCATTCTTATCCCCCATTACAGAGGATTTGGGGATTGTTCCGGTTCAGCTGTGGAGTAGACAGTACTGTGTTTCTGTTCCAAAATAACCTGTTATTTTTTATTATAAAATAATATATGCTTATTATATACATTTCAGAAATCAAAGAAACATCTGAATGAAGAATTAAAAATTCACTGTCAATATTTGATGTCTTAGGAATTTTTTTTCTGTACATATGTGAATATACCTGTAATTACAACATTAAGAAACATGGTCTATTTTCCCATAGGAAAGTTCATAATTGGGGTTGTCTTCTGTCCGGATTTCCTCATTTCATACATCACAGGGGCCACAAATGATGTGCCATAAAACATAGCAACAACTCTAAACTTCTATAACTACTTAAAATTATAAAATGAATAATTCCTACCATAGACAGCATCCCAAATTACAACGAACGCACAGAGGATTCCAAGCCACTGAGCACCACTGCTAATTTTTCAAGAGGTGAGCATTCTTGGAACGAAACAGTACCCTTCCCAAACTTCCAGGAAGAGGAGTCTCCAGGATCACCAGAACAATGGATTCTTCACAGCTTTGCTGTATTCCCAGCAAAGGTGATGCCCATAGCCCCAGTCTCTAAGTACGACCAGTTATTGGACTGATGTCACTGGGGTCTTTGCCTTTACTCTCTGGAAACTAGAGGCCAGTTCATCCCATAATTCTTTATATCCCTAAACCATAGTCCAAAAGGCAAGCCTCTCTCAGTTTCTGGTATCTCGCATATTCTTAATTCTGTATTCCTTAGAATATCTTTCCCCATCTCCTGCCATTATGATGTTTTTTTCCTAAGAAAACTTCTGATCATTCCCTCTGGAATCCTCACTCCATGTAAAGAAACTTCCAACGCCTCCTATTTCTGGTAATATCGTGGTTATTTGGAACAACTTCCTGCTGGAAACAACTAAAAACAGCTGAGTTCATCTGCACACTCTCAACACCTCCATTTCCATTTCCAAAGGATATTGAAACAGCTCGCTTCACTTCAAATGTCAGTGTTTATTAACACCAGGGCAGGGAAGATGCACTTCTGAACTGTCAGAGATTGAATAGTTGAGACAGACATAAAAGCTTTTTTATTTTTTCATAAAAGCTTTTTATGCTGATGTTCTTACATATCATTTATTGACAATCCAATCCTGTTTAACACTTTCCCATCTCATTTCAGGGTTTGTCAAGAGCCTGCTGGGACATTTTTCACAAGCCATTTTGGACCAATTCCTTGGCAAGCAAATGAAATCTCTTTGGAGGGTGGCAGGCCAATGGTGGCCAGATCAGGAGAATCAGACTGTGATTCTCTGTTTGGTGCCAAGAGGGCCCATGCTCCCCTTTACACTTGGCTCAGATGGCTCCCCTCTTTGTGTGTGTGTGGTTTGATCATTGCCTCCCCCTCTGAACCCCTCCTGCCCACTCATTTTTCCTACTTGCAGTTTGCGTGAATGATGGGCAGAACTTAGGACTGGGATGGAACTCTGTAACAAGCAGGCGAGACAGACATGCTCCTTGGTCGATGGGAGCATGCAGTCAAAACCAGACTATCACCATATGCTAAGTGGAAGACCTACAGATAGAATACTAAAACCCCACACAAATAGGAAAGCAGTATTTACATGGCGCAGCCAGTCCAGGGTCAAGTACGTCTGAGCATAAAGAGAGATCGGAGCTGGGAGAAATACCAGGTGTGTGTACCTGCATTCAGAGAGCACTTGGGCCCCATTAACATACCTACACTGAATGTCTAGTATAGAAATGGTTGAGACATCATTCTCATATCTGATACCAGATTTCTTCACCTTTAATGAGAGTGCATACAGCACAGCAGTTAAAGCCCAGGCTTTGGATCCAAAAGCCCAGGCTGTGGACCCAAACATATCCAGGCTCAGATCCTACTTCCCTGAACTATACTTTTCTCAAGCCAAATGGGAATAATAACAATACCTCCCTTCCTAAGGTAACTGTAAAAATTAAATGAAAATATGCACATAAAGTACTGACTATAATGCCTAGCACATCCAGAGAACTTAAAAATTATAAGCAATCGTCATCATATATTAGCTTATAGGTGAATTTCTTTTTTTGGCTACTTGAGATAAATGGTTAGAGATTGAATCAGTTTCCTTGAATCTCCAGCAATACCAGCAAACATACTGATAACATTAATTCCAACACTGTGATTATAATATGTTTATTTTTTATTTATTTTTTTTTTTTGCGGTACGCAGGCCTCTCACTGTTGTGGCCTCTCCCGTTGCGGAGCACAGGCTCCGGACGCGCAGGCTCAGCGGCCATGGCTCACGGGCCCAGCCGCTCCGTGGCATGTGGGATCTTCCCGGACTGGGGCACGAACCCGTGTCCCCTGCATCGGCAGGTGGACTCTCAACCACTGCGCCACCTGGGAAGCCCTATAATATGTTTATTTTAAAAGTGAGTTTCATGAGTTTTTAAAAATTCCACCTATCATTGTCTTTATTTTTATTTATTTTTGTCCTGTTAAGGATACTTTTTTTTTTGTAATTCTATATATTTGAAAGTCCTTGTAGAAATTATCATAATCTTACTCATTTCTTTAGTTTAACATTTCTGAAGTAGCTAGCACATAATAGTGTTTCTTTAGAACAGTAACTTGTCATGTGTTGAAATTATATCTTAAAAGCATAAACTTCTATAAAATATTAGAGCCCATTTTAGGTGAAGTCATTTTCTTCTTTCAATAATTCTGTGTGTGCAAAGATTTAAGACCAGAGGCAGTAAAATTCATAGTCTGAAAGGGCTATCAATCTTCAGGTAGCCTGAAGGACATAACACATTGTTAATGTTTAATAATAATGTATCTTATCATTAATACTGACTTCTTCTTTGCTTTTAGAGTGTTTTAGAGAATCTTCAATGGATGTGCCACCTTGTGGGGTTAGTTGTACCAAGAACTTGAATATGGAAGCCACCGATGTTCACAGCGTCATCACTGAGGTCTTTTCACACCAAGTCGATCTCCGTAGATTTCAGGATTGGTTAATTCAGTGCTAGATCACCAAGGACCCAGATTCTATCTCTCCATTCTGCTATTTCCAGTGTGTCACCTTTATCCTCAGGCTGTCTGCCTTTCTCATAACTTCCCAACCAGGCCTAAGAGTGTCCGAAGGGAGAAGAGGAGTCTGGCTTACGCATTTTTTTTTTTTTTTTTTTTTGCGGTACGCGGGCCTGTCACTGCTGTGGCCCCTCCCGCTGCGGAGCACAGGCTCCGGACGCGCAGGCCCAGCAGCCACGGCCCACAGGCCCAGCTGCTCCGTGGCACGCGGGATCCTCCCGGACTGGGGCACGAACCCGCGTCCCCTGCATCGGCAGGCGGACTCCCAACCACAGAGCCACCAGGGAAGCCCTATGCATCCTTTTTTAAACTTTTTTCTATGAAAGAAAAGGATTTAGCTTTCTTCTCCGCACCATATAATGCCCCTTCCTAGTCCCCCATCCTCCCATCAGAGTCACATCACAACTTTGATTAGAGAGATAGTCAGTGTTTACATTCTGATGACTATTTGGACTTTATTCAAACTGAGTCAGAAGTTGTACTATGATTTATATTCCCTTTCCTCTACAACTTTGTGTATCCCCTAGAATTAACAATTACCTATTTTTATTTGCTTATTTTTCAATGTACTTCCTAGCAATTTGACTGCAAATTCTCCATTAATCCTCTAAATTCCTCTCAAGATGTTTGGAGACATTGGCTATCTATCAAATCATATTCCTGAGGAATTTTCTTTCGGAAACTTCTGACTTGTTCTGATCTGGGCTGGCTGCCATTTGGGGGTCTTTCTTTAACATCAACCTAGATGTTCTCTTTCCCTGTCTCTTCTTTCAGCAGTTTTCTTTCTTGGTTTACTCCTTAGTTTCTGTGGTGCACACCCTCCAGTCACCTCCCTAAAAAGGAGTGGATCAGAGGTAAATTTATGAGATCTTGACAATGTCTCTGTCTTATCTTCATTTGATTGATAGTTTGGTGGGTATAAAATTACAGGCTGGAAATCATTTTGCTTCTGATATTTTTGAGGACATTTCTCTACTTTCTTTTAGTTCCCAGTTTTGCTGTTGAAAAATCCAGAACTATTCTGATTCATGACTCTCTTTTGCACAGGCGGTTTCCTTTCCCCTCTAGAAACTTGTAAGATCTTACCCGTGTCCTCTGTGCTGTGAAATGTCTTGAGACTATGTGTTGATTTGAGTCTATTTTCATCTATGTTGATGGTCACTCAGTCAGCTTTATTTCCTTTAGTTCTAGGAAATTTTGTTGAACCATTTCCTCGATGATTTCTTTGCCTCTGTTTTTTTCCAGTTCCACCTGATGAATCTTTTTTTTAATTGCCAATGTAATGAGCAAAAAAAAAATAAATTTTAAAAGGCTCAATTTTCATTTCTGTGGTTCCTAGTGATGTAGCCTATCTTTTCATACTACCTTTACTATCTTTATTTCCTAGGTTAATTATCTCTTGTATCCTTTGTCCATTGCATTCTCTTCCTTTCTAGCAGGTCTATATTTAAAACTGAGGGGAAAAAACCTAGCCTATGTTTAAGTAAAAGATTCTTCAACCATTATAAAAGTAAAACAAGAAGAAACAAAGGAAGAATAGAGCTTAGGTAGTCCCACCCCAAAGACAGCCAGCCACAGTGGATATTTTGGTGTTTTCTTCCATCCTCCTTTTCTTTTCTTTCTATGCATATGATTTTGGACTGTGCTGTTATCTGACAAAGTTGTGATCAGCTTGTTTGTACAATTGTGTGCCCTACAATCCTACCTTTATTTTGAAACCTCTGAAGAAGGCACTTTGGAAGGTGTGAGTCACTCAGTCCTTTAAAAAATTTTTTTATCAAGGCGTTTTCTCCTATAAAATCCTAATTTTCACTCTGCCCACACAGCACTTGCTCTGAAATCAAGGCAGGGAAAAGGCTGCACCTCTGGGGACATGTGTAACTGGAAAATCTTAAAATAGTTCTGTGAGGAAAGGGAGTGAGTTTTTTTTGGTTTTTTTTTTTTTAAAATTATTATTTTTAAATTTATTTATTTATTTTTGGCTGTGTTGGGTCTTCGTTTCTGTGCGAGGGTTTTCTCTAGTTGCGGCGAGCAGGGGCCACTCTTCATCGCGGTGCGTGGGCCTCTCACTGTCGCAGCCTCTCTTGTTGCGGAGCACAGGCTCCAGACGCGCAAGCTCAGTAGCTGTGGCGCACGGGCTTAGTTGCTCCGCGGCATGTGGGATCTTCCCAGACCAGGGCTCGAACCCGTGTCCCCTGCATTGGCAGGCAGATTCTCAACCACTACGCCACCAGGGAAGCCCAGGGAGTGAGTTTAAGATAAAAGTTGTGAATCTCTAAGTTTCCAAGCTCAGGAATTCCCCACTCTTGGGACAGCTTCCTGATTGCTCTTTCTTTCCCACACGAACTGTGCCCAGACCCTCTCACTCTCCCCATCTAAGACCCAGGTCCTTGCGTCACCTCTCCTCCCTCACTGCCCGTTCTAGATCCCGGTGGTCCAGGTATCTTCCTGACTCACTTCCTTGAAGTCTCACTGCCCAGCCACACATCCTCACCCACTCCTGGTCCACACTCCCAATTCCCTCCACCCTGCACAATCATTTCTTTTGTTCCTCATTACACACATTATTGTGAGTTTTCCTTATGCTGTGTCCCCTCCCCACCCCACTCTCACATTTAGGGATCTTAGTTATTGTTCACTGATGTATCCAAGAATAACTAGGACAGTGCCTGGTACACAGTATGTGTCAAAAAGTGTAAGTCTTGCTGAGAGAATAAATGATTGCTCAAAGCAGCACCCTAGATACTTTTACCATCCTGGTTTTCTCCCACCTTCATTGTGTCAATTTCCAAACTTGCATTTACCCAACACCCATTTTCTCAGCCTCTGATGCTGTGGCTTCTGCTATTTTCAGGCTGCTGAGAGCTGCTGGAGAAAATCACAGATGTCTGCCAAGTGGATCCACCACAAAAATCATATTGCTGAACCTCATATGTGCCTTTAATCGTGCCTAACAATCTTTGTATGTATCTCACGTTGCTTCCCTAGCAAATTCCACACTGTGATGTTCTAAGACATCTTTCCTTTTCGAATTTGCAGAGTCAGACTTGTGGCCCAACCATAGCCAATGTTCAGGCTTGAGCAATTGTTTTCATTTTTGTAACAGGTTCTTTCCAGCTCTTATTTTTTCTCTATTCTTGTTGGCCTCTTTCCCTCACCTACTTCTAACCTAGGCAATCTTGCTGAACTTTAAATCTACTCACAAGCTGCCTTAGATCATTTTGTTTTAACAGAGAGGGTTATAAGTTTGTTGTTGTTGATTTTTTTAATGTTCTTAGATGATTTTAAAGCTTTTTGTAGCTTAATTTTGATGGCCATGTCATATTCTAATATATGATAATGTACTTGCCTTTACTAGTGTTGGACATACACATATTATTCCATTTATTTTATCATAAAAACCTAGGCACATAAATCTTTATTTTGCATTTCTGCGAATTCCTTATGGTAGATTCCTAGATTTATTGGCGTCAAAAGGTATAAGCATTTTAAGACTCATGATAAATGTTGCCAAATTTCTTTTCAGAAAAATCGTACTGATTTATGTTCCTACCATTCACGGTGATCATTTCATTATACCCTCACCAGTACTAGCATTCTTGTTTTATCATTTTTTTCCAACTGGATAGACACAGAATGTTTCATTTTAACTGCATCTCTTTGGACATTTGTGAATATGACATTTTTCACATATTCATTAACTATATGTACTTTTCTTTTTGTGAATTGTCTATTAAATATTTTTCCCCATTCATCTGTTGAGGTATTCATGTTCTTGGTCACTTTATCTGTTTACTTGAGAAATTTATGGCAGTAATTTTGTGTAATGTTTACTAGAAATAATTTTCCAGCTTGATAATTGTCGTTTTATTCTTTTTGTTCTCTTTTGCTTCTTTGTATGTACACACTGTTTTTAAATCTTGTTAGAGCTATGTATCTTTGCCTTTGGGATCTTTGCATTTGTTTCTAACCTTGGAGAGTCTTCTCTGATCCAGAAATTTGAAATTGTCTTCCAGTTTTAATTTTTAATAGTTTGACATTTATAAAAGTTATTCTTCATATACTGGCATGCATTATGATATAAATTTTTTCCCCAACTAGCCAACCACTTGGTCCAGTTTTGGAGTTTTAACTGGACCAACAAATAATATCCTTTCCCCTTCATGAGTTAGAAACCAATTAAGAGAAAAAGACAATGCAGGCCGATGTGGTCTCCTTTATTTCTGGATAAAGCTGATTAGAATGTGTAATTTAAGATTAAACAGCCAAAATAGTCTGTTAATACACCTCACCCCTGGATTAAGCTGTCTGGGCCACCCGAACCCAGGCCCTGCTAGACCACAGTGAATCCCCAAAGGGCAGAAACAGGAACTTCCTCAATAAGGGGCCACAGAGCAGAGGGCAGAACAGCACTCAGCTTCTCTGAGGCCAAGAGATCCAAGAGAGGACGGGTCTGAGCCACTCACACTCTATTTCTTCTAAACTCATCAGTGAGGTGTTTTCCTCCTCCTACCCTAGGGAATAGAAAGTGAGGGCTTGGGAGAGAAGTGGGATGTGGGACTCTAGTTGAAGACCCGTGCACAGAAACACACACTTAGCTACACTTTCCTTCCAATCCTTCCTCCTACCCCCACCAATAAATATCTAGGACCATTCATTGGAGAATCCCCCACTTCCGTCCTGTGCTGTGTACCATCTTTATCATCATCATATATATTCTATGGGCTATTTCTGGCCTATCTATTCTGTTTCCCTAAACTATACTAGCAGTAGAAATAAACTGAAAACATTATTGTTCCTTTCTGTTGTCTTTTACTTTCTGGGAAAACTAATCCCTCTCCACCATCCACATGTTTTTTTTCTCAAAATGTATTAGTTGCCCACGTGCCACAACTACTGAGCCCGCGCACCTAGAGCCCATGTTCCCCAACAAGAGAGGCCACCGCAACGAGAAGCACGCTCATTGCAACGAAGAGTAGTCCCTGCTTGCTGCAACTAGAGAAAAGCCCACACACAGCAACACAGCCAAACACAGCCAAACATAGATAAATAAAATAAATAAATTTATTTTAAAAAATGTATTAGTTACTTTTGCTGGTTGTCCTCTAGCTGCACTTTAGAATGATTTTGTCATATTCCAGAAATAACTCTATTGGGATTTTGATTGGAGTTATAACTATAAATTAATTTGGTAGGAAATTGACATCTTTATAATATTTGGTTCTCCCATCCAAGAACATGGTATGGTTCTATTTACTGAAGTCTTCTTTTATACTTTGTAGTAAAATCTTGTCATTTATTCATATAAATCTCTCATATTTCTTGTTAAGGTATTCCTAGGTATTTCATCTCTTTTGTTGCTATTGGGAGTGCAATCTTTTTTTCTGTTATGTTTCCTCACTCATTATAGTTAGTAAATAGAAAATCCGGTAATTTTCAGATACTTATCTTAACATATATGCATGTATCTTTCATATATTAAGTCATTCTTCTCACTCTTTTATTCATGTCAATACTTTCTTCCTTTGGCTTTCCAGACAGGAGCTTTCCAGTTGGTACGCTGCATGTGGTCCACTGCTGTGCCGAGAGGGGGACTCGGGTGCTCTATAAGACACTGACTGCCCAGCAGTCAGGGAGGGTCTGGTGCGGCCACTTGTAACTAATCACCTACATTCAAGAAGCTCCTTGGAGGCTCGAGAGAGAACCCTAAGCAGAGGAGCTCTGATTGTGTGAGATCACTATTAGCAATGAGCAGAACCGGCCACATCCCGCACACCTCGCTTTGCGGCAACCTGTTAAACAAACTCAAGGGTGCCCTCCAGCCAGGATGCCCCCTCTGTACCAGCTGCAGAGCACATCTCTGCCTTGTGGCCCTAGGACCATGGAACTACTGGAGGGGTTTGGGTACCAGGTGCCCATGGTGCCCAGATCACAGCCCAAGGGGGCTCAGGGCAGGCACTTCACAGGTGGCAGCTTGGAATCTTGGTCGTGACACAGGAGATGCTGCCATGTATTTGTGCTGATGGATTCTCTTAGTGACATTCAAGCTACTTGCAAGGTGACTGCTCTAATAACACCTGTCTTTTCCTCACATTAGAGCTTCGTCACTACTTTGAAGTACATGATATGAAAAAGCTATATTGTTTTGAAAAATCTATTTGCATCATCACAACAAGTTGCAATATCACATCTGTCTATAAAGCAGAAACTAACACACCATTGTAAAGCAATTATACTCCAATAAAGATGTGGAAAAAAAAGAAAAAAGAATGAAAAAACTGTTAGATTTTCCTGGCAACTATTATAAATTTTTAAAATTAAATTAAATATTTTAAATTAGCAATTTATATGAACAAAGTTTCTCATTCGTGTTGACTAGCAAGAGATGATCATTAAAAAGTCAACACCAAGAAATGCTGATGACCCCTTATATAATCTTATATTAATCTCATATTAAAGATTTAGGCATATAATCTTATATTAAAGTTACATCCAGAGAAGTAAACCTAAGTATCTAGGTAAATAATCTGAGAATATTTTACATGGAAGTTTTATATAAATTCAATATTGAATATCTTTTGTAATACATTATGTTTTATTTTTATTACCATAATTATATAATATAAAAACACACTAAAATTTTTTCACCAAGCCACAGATAATTGCCTGCAAATCCCCTATGGCTTACTCCAATATATCTTATAGATACTGTCATTTTCTTCAAGGGCCATGTGTGGAAAAGGGCTGAGAATCTCTGCTTTAGAACAGTAAACATATCATCTGCAAACCATGATAATCATGCACTTTCTTTTGTAATAGACTTGTTATCTCTGCTTTCAGCCATTGCAACAACAAACACGTCCACACAAAAAAAGAAAAAACACACAAAAAAACCAACTGTGGGTTTGATCCAATCACTTCCTGTGCCATCAGGCATCCCATTTTTCTCCTGAACCATTAATCTCTTCCTCTCCTGGGCACCTTCCCTTCAGCTTAAAAAAACACGATCAAATTCTCCATCTGAAAAAGGAAGGAATATTCCATCAGCTTTGCATTCTCAAGCAAGTATTTTAGCTCTCACCTTCTGTTCATCACCAAACTTTGTCAAAAAATGTTTATGCTGACTTCTCCTCCTCCCTCTGCCCTCATTTACTCCTCAGTTTACAATAGTCTGGCTCCTGTTCTGGCCATGCTACCAAAATCATCTCAGATGATCATCTCCTTTGAGCAAAACGCTATGGTCTCTTTTCAGTCCTCATCACCCTTGGCTTCTTTGCTGACCACCCTCTTTCCCCATTTTTAAAAGCTATCATTTATTCAGAACTTCTTGTGATTCAGGAATTGTGCTAAGTGCTTTATTTAGATTACTGAATTCAATCTTCACGATAGCCTTATTTTAGATAAGCCTTACTCTAGATAAGCCTTACTCTACCCATTTTACAGATGAGGAAACTGAGACTCAGAAACATAAGCAAAATTCCCCTAGGTCTCACAGTAAGTAAGGGGTAGTATTGGGCATTCATATGTCCAAAATCTTTTCAATCCCTTGTTGTCTTCTATGAAATTTTGTTTGCCTTGTTCTTTAATCTTACCCTGTATCTCTGTGGCTTGTTTCCAAAGTTAGGGAAATTTTCGGGAATTCCCTGGTGGCCCAGTGGTTCGGACTCCAAGCTCCCACTGCCGAGGGCCCGGCTTCAATCCCTGGTCGGGGAACTAAAATCCCACAAGCCACGTGGTGCGGCCAAAAAAAAAAAAAATTCGGGCGGGACTTCCGGGAAGATGGCGGAAGAGTAAGACGCGGAGATCACCTTCCTCTCCACAGATACACCAGAAGTACATCTACGCGTGGAACAACTCCTACGGAGCACCTACTGAACGCTGGCAGAAGACCTCAGACCTCCCAAAAGGCAAGGAACCCCCCACGTACCTGGTTAGGGCAAAAGAAAAAACTAAACAGAGACAAAAGGATAGGGACGGGTCCTGCACCAGCGGGAGAGAGCTGTGAAGGAGGAAAAGTGTCCACACACTAGGAAGCCCCTTCGCGGGTGGAGACTTCGGGAGGCGGAGTGGGGGAGCTTGGGAGCCGCGGAGGAGAGCACAGCAACAGGGGTGCGGAGGGCAAAGCGGACAGATTCCAGCGCAGAGGATCGGGCCGACCGGCACTCACCAGCCGAGAGGCTTGTCTACTCGCCCGCCGGGGCGGGCGGGACTGGGAGCTGAGGCTCCGGCTTTTGTCGGAGCGCCGGGAGAGGACTGAGGTTGGCGGCGTGAACACAGCCTGCAGGGCGTTGGTGCGCCGCGGCTGGCCGGGAGAGAGTCCGGGGAGGGGTCTGGACCTGCCGAAGAGGCAAGAGACTTTTACGTCCCTCTTTGTTTCCTGGTGCACGAGGAGAGGGGATTAAGAGCGCTGCTTGAGAGGGCTCCAGGGACGGGCACGAGCCGCGGCTAAGATTGCGGAGCCCAGAGACGGACATGGGACGCTGAGGCCGCTGCTGCTGCCGCCAGGAGGCCTGTGTGCGAGCACAGGTCACTAGCCACACGCCCTTCCGGGGAGCCTGTGCAGCCCGCCACTGCCAGGGTCCCGGGATCCAGGGACGGCTCCCCCGGGAGAGCGCACGGCGCCCTCAGGCTGCAGCGTCACGCCGGCCTCTGCCGCTGCAGGCCCGCCCCGCACTCCGTGACCCTCCCTACCCCCCGGCCTGGGTGAGCCAGAGCCTCCGAATCAGCGGCTCCTTGAACCCCGTCCTGTCTGAGCAAAGAACAGACGCCCTCCGGCGACCTACACGCACAGGCGGGGCCAAATCCAAAGCTGAGCCCCTGGGAACTGTCAGAACAAAGAAGAGAAAGGGAAATCTCTCCCAGCAGCCTCAGAAGCAGCGGATTAAAGCTCCACAATCAACTTGATATACCCTGCATCTGTGGAATACCTGAATAGACAACGAATCATCCCAAATTAAGGAGCCCTGTGGATGAAAGGCTCTTGGTGCTGCAGCCAGGACTCAGTGCTGTGCCTCTGAGGTGGGAGAGCCAACTTCAGGACACTGGTCCACAAGAGGCCTCCCAGCTGCACATAATATCAAACAGCAAAAATCTCGGAGAGATCTCCATCTCAACACCAGCACCCAGCTTCACTCAACGACCAGCAAGCTACAGGGCTGGACATCCTATGCCAAACAACTAGCAAGACAGGAACACAACCCCACCCATTAGCAGAGAGGCTGCCCAAAATCATAGTAAGTCTACAGACACCCCAAAACACACCACCAGACGTGGACCTGCCCACCAGAAAGACAAGATCCAGCCTCATACACCAGAACACAGGCACTAGTACCCTCCACCAGGAAGCCTACACAACCCACTGAACCAACCTTAGCCACTGGGGACAGACACAAAAAACAACAGGAACTACGAACCTTCAGCCTGCAAAAAAGGAGACCCCAAACACAGTAAGATAAGCAAAATGAAAAGACAGAAAAACACACAGCAGATGAAGGAGCAAGATAAAAACCCACCAGACCTAACAAATGAAGAGGAAATAGGCAGTCTACCTGAAAAAGAATTCAGAATAATGATAGTAAGGTTGATCTGAAATCTTGGAGATAGAATGGACAATAGAATGGACAAATTACAAGAATCAGTTAACAAGGACCTAGAAGAACTAAAGATGAAACAAGCAACGATGAACAACACAATAAATGAAATTAAAAGTACTCTAGATGGGATCAATAGCAGAATAACTGAGGCAGAAGAACGGATAAGTGACCTGGAAGATAAAATAGTGGAAATAACTACTGCAGAGCAGAAAAAGAAAAAAGAATCAAAAGAACTGAGGACAGTCTCAGAGACCTCTGGGACAACATTAAACGCACCAACATTCGAATTATAGGGGTTCCAGAAGAAGAAGAGAAAAAGAAAGGGACTGAGAAAATATTTGAAGAGATTATAGTTGAAAACTTCCCTAATATGGGAAAGGAAATAGTTAATCAAGTCCAGGAAGCACAGAGAGTCCCATACAGGATAAATCCAAGGAGAAATACGCCAAGACACATATTAATCAAACTGTCAAAAATTAAATACAAAGAAAACATATTAAAAACAGCAAGGGAAAAACAACAAATAACACACAAGGGAATCCCCATAAGGTTAACAGCTGATCTTTCAGCAGAAACTCTGCAAGCCAGAAGGGAGTGGCAGGACATATTGAAAGTGTTGAAGGAGAAAAACCTGCAACCAAGATTACTTTACCCAGCAAGGATCTCATTCAGATTTGATGGAGAAATTAAAACCTTTACAGACAAGCAAAAGCTGAGAGAGTTCAGCACCACCAAACCAGCTCTACAACAACTGCTAAAGGAACTTCTCTAGGCAAGAAACACAAAAGAAGGAAAGGACCTACAATAATGAACCCAAAACAATTAAGAAAATGGGAATAGGAACACACATATCGATAATTACCTTAAATGTAAATGGACTAAATGCTCCCACCAAAAGACACAGATTGGCTGAATGGACACAAAAACAAGACCCATATATTTGCTGTCTACAAGAGACCCACTTCAGACCTAGAGACACATACAGACTGAAAGTAAGGGGATGGAAAAAGGTATTTCATGCAAATGGAAACCAAAAGAAAGCTGGAGTAGCAATTCTCATATCAGACAAAATAGACTTTAAAACAAAGACTATTAGAAGAGACAAAGAAGGACACTACATAATGATCAAGGGATCGATCCAAGAGGAAGATATAACAATTGTAAATATTCATGCACCCAACTTAGGTGCACCTCAATACATAAGGCAAATACTTACAACCATAAAAGGGGAAATCAACAGTAACACATTCATAGTAGGGGACTTTAACACCCCACTTTCACCAATGGACAGATCATCCAAAATGAAAATAAATAAGGAAACACAAGCTTTAAATGATACATTAAACGAGATGGAGTTAATTGATATTTATAGGACATTCCATCCAAAAACAACAGAATACACATTTTTCTCAAGTGCTCATGGAACATTCTCCAGGATAGATCATATCTTGGGTCACAAATCAAGCCTTAGTAAATTTAAGAAAATTGAAATTGTATCAAGTATCTTTTCTGACCACAATGCCATGAGACTAGATATCAATTACAGGAAAAGATCTGTAAAAAATACAAACACATGGAGGCTAAACAATACACTACTTAATAATGAAGTGACCACTGAAGAAATCAAAGAGGAAATCAAAAAATACCTAGAAACAAATGACAATGGAGACACAACGACCCAAAACCTGTGGGATGCAGCAAAAGCAGTTCTAAGGGGGAAGTTTATAGCAATACAAGCCCACCTTAAGAAGCAGGAAACATCTCGAATAAACAACCTAACCTTGCACCTCAAGCAATTAGAGAAAGAAGAACAAAAAAACCCCAAAGCTAGCAGAAGGAAAGAAATCATAAAAATCAGATCAGAAATAAATGAAAAAGAAATGAAGGAAACAATAGCAAAGATCAATAAAACTAAAAGCTGGTTCTTTGAGAAGATAAACAAAATAGATAAACCACTAGCCAGACTCATCAAGAAAAAAAGGGAGAAGACTCAAATCAATAGAATTAGAAATGAAAAAGGAGAGGTAACAACTGACACTGCAGAAATAAAAGAGATCATGAGAGATTACTACAAGCAACTCTATGCCAATAAATGGACAATCTGGAAGAAATGGACAAATTCTTGGAAATGCACAACCTGCCAAGACTGAATCAGGAAGAAATAGAAAATATGAACAGACCAATCACAAGCACTGAAATTGAAACTGTGATTAAAAATCTTCCAACAAAGAAAAGCCCAGGACCAGATGGCTTCACAGGTGAATTCTATCAAACATTTAGAGAAGAGCTAACACCTATCCTTCTCAAACTCTTCCAAAATATAGCAGAGGGAGGAACACTCCCAAACTCCTTCTACGAGGCCACCATCACCTTGATACCAAAACCAGACAAGGATGTCACAAAGAAAGAAAACTACAGGCCAATATCACTGATGAACATAGATGCAAAAATCCTCAACAAAATACTAGCAAACAGAATCCAACAGCACATTAAAGGATCATACACCATGATCAAGTGGGGTTTATTCCAGGAATGCAAGGATTCTTCAATATACGCAAATCTATCAATGTGATAAACCATATTAACAAACTGAAGGAGAAAAACCATATGATCATCTCAATAGATGCAGAGAAAGCTTTTGACAAAATTCAACACCCATTTATGATAAAAACCCTCCAGAAAGTAGGCATAGAGGGAACTTTCCTCAACATAATAAAGGCCATATATGACAAGCCCACAGCAAACATCATCCTCAATGGTGAAAAACTGAAAGCATTTCCACTAAGATCAGGAACAAGACAAGGTTGCCCACTCTCACCACTCTTATTCAACATAGTTTTGGAAGTTTTAGCCACAGTGATCAGAGAAGAAAAGGAAATAAAAGGAATCCAAATCGGAAAAGAAGAAGTAAAGCTGTCACTGTTTGCAGATGACATGATACTACACATAGAGAATCCTAAAGATGCTACCAGAAAACTACTAGAGCTAATCAATGAATTTGGTAAAGTGGCAGGATACAAAATTAATGCACAGAAATCTCTGGCATTCCTATATACTAATGATGAAAAATCTGAAAGTGAAATCAAGAAAACACTCCCATTTACCATTGCAACAAAAAGAATAAAATATCTAGGAATAAACCTACCTAAGGAGACAAAAGATCTGTATGCAGAAAATTATAAGACACTGATGAAAGAAATTAAAGACGATACAAATAGATGGAGAGATATACCATGTTCTTGGATTGGAAGAATCAACATTGTGAAAATGACTCTACTACCGAAAGCAATCTATAGATTCAATGCAATCCCTATCAAACTACCACTGGCATTTTTCACAGAACTAGAACAAAAAATTTTGCAATTTGTATGGAAACACAAAAGACCCCGAATAGCCAAAGCAATTTTGAGAACGAAAGAAGGAACTGGAGGAATCAGGCTCCCAGACTTCAGACTATACTACAAAGCTACAGTTATCAAGACGGTATGGTACTGGCACAAAAACAGAAAGATCAATGGAACAGGATAGAAAGCCCAGAGATAAACCCACGCACATATGGTCACCTTATCTTTGACAAAGGAGGCAGAAATGTACAGTGGAGAAAGGACAGCCTATTCAATAAGTGGTGCTGGGAAAACTGGACAGCTACATGTAAAGGTATGAAATTAGATCACTCCCTAACACCATACACAAAAATAAGCTCAAAATGGATTAAAGACCTAAATGTAAGGCCAGAAACTATCAAACTCTTAGAGGAAAACATAGGCAGAACACTCTATGACATAAATCACAGCAAGGTCCTTTTTGACCCACCTCCTAGAGAAAGGGAAATAAAAACAAGAGTAAACAAATGGGACCTAATGAAACTTAAAAGCTTTTGCGCAGCAAAGGAAACCATAAAGAAGACCAATAGACAACCCTCAGAATGGGAGAAAATATTTGCAAATGAAGCAACTGACAAAGGATTGATCTCCAAAATTTATAAGCAGCTCATGAAGCTTAATAACAAAAAAACAAACAACCCAATCCAAAAATGGGCAGAAGACCTAAATAGACATTTCTCCAAAGAAGATATACAGAGTGCCAACAAACACATGAAAGAATGCTCAACATCACTAATCATGAGAGAAATGCAAATCAAAACTACAATGAGATATCATCTCACACCAGTCAGAACGGCCATCATCAAAAAATCTAGAAACAATAAATGCTGGAGAGGGTGTGGAGAAAAGGGAACCCTCTTACACTGTTGGTGGGAATGTAAATTGATACAGCCACTGTGGAGAACAGTATGGAGGTTCCTTAAAAAGCTACAAATAGAACTACCATATGACCCAGCAATCCCACTACTGGGCATATACCCTGAGAAAACCATAATTCAAAAAGAGTCATGTACCAAAATGTTCATTGCAGCTCTATTTACAATAGCCCGGAGATGGAAACAACCTAAGTGTCCATCATCAGATGAATGGATAAAGAAGATGTGGCACATATATACAATGGAATATTACTCAGCCATAAAAAGAGACGAAATTGAGCTATTTGTAATGAGGTGGATAGACCTAGAGTCTGTCATACAGAGTGAAGTAAGTCAGAAAGAGAGAGACAAATACCGTATGCTAACACATATATATGGAATTTAAAAAAAAAATGTCATGAAAAACCTAGGGGTGAAACAGGAATAAAGACACAGACTTACTAGAGAATGGACTTGAGGTTATGGGGAGGGGGAAGGGTAAACGGTGACAAAGCGATAAAGAGGCATGGACGTATATACACTACCAAACGTAAGGTAAATAGCTAGTGGGAAGCAGCCGCATAGCACAGGGAGATCAGCTCGGTGCTTTGTGACCGCCTGGAGGGGTGGGATAGGGAGGGTGGGAGGGAGGGAGACGCAAGAGGGAAGAGATATGGGAATATATGTATGTATATAACTGATTCATTTTGTTGTGAAGCTGAAGCTAACATACCATTGTAAAGCAATTATACTCCAATAAAGATGTTAAAAAAAAAAAAAAGAAAAAAAAAGATCCCATTCTACTGTTACGCTCTCTGAGAGACAGACGGCTGTCATGGGTTGAACTGTGTTGCCCCCAAAGATATGTTCAAGTCCTAACTCTCTGGTACCTGTGAACATGACCTTATTTAGAAACAGTCGTTGCAGATTTAATCAAGTTAAAATAAGGTCATACTGGATTAGGGAGGACCATGATGCAATGACTGGTGCCTTATAGGAAGAGGAAAATTTGGACATGACACACGGGGAGAATGCCATGTGACGATGCAGGCACAAACTGGAGTTACGTTGCCACAAACCAAGGAGCACCGAGAGCTAGCAGCAACTGCCGGAAGCTAGGAGAGGGGCATGGGACAGAGTCTCCTTCTACGTCCCCAAGGAAGAACAAAGCAGACACCTTGATTTCAGACCTCCAACCTCCAAAACAGTGAGAGAATAAATTTCTATTGTTTTAAGCCAAAAAAAAAAAAAAATTCGGGAAATTTTCACTCATTATTCTTGCAAATATTTTTTCTGAAGTTTCCTCCTTCTACTCTCTTTCTGGGACTCTAATGGCATGAATGTTAGATCTTTTGGTATGCTCCCACAGGAGAGAGAGGGGCTATGCTCTTCCTACAGTCACCAAATCTTTTGTTTTTTTCTCTGTTGTTCAGATTGGATAATTTTCATTGATTTGTCTTCGCATGTACTGACTTTCTCTTCTGTTATATCCATTCTGCTATTCAGTCCATCTGGGGACTTTTTATTTTGCTTATTGTATCTTTTTAGTTCAATATTGTATCTGGTTCTTTTTATATCTTCTATTTCTTTGCTGAGACTTTCTATCTTTCCATTCATTTCAAGACTGCTTACCTTTACTTCTTGGAGCATTTCTCTAATAGCTACTTAAAAGTGATAATTCCAAAATCTGTTGGCTGCTGTCACTTATCTTGTCCCCTGTGAGTTGACATTTCCCTGGTTCTTTGTATGATGAGTAATTTTGGATTGTACCTTTGATACTCTGATTGTTGTATAATGAGGCTCAGGTTCTTGTTTATATCCTATGGAGAATTTTGATATTTCTGTCTTAGCAGGCAATCGATCTGGTTGGGTTCAGGTCACAAGTTCTGACCCGCCTTCTATGGGTTGCAGTTCTAACGACAGTTCGGTTTTCCGAGTCTTTGCAGGCTATTGGGATCTGTGCCCTGTATGTGCCATCCAGTGACCAGTGTGGGACCAGCATGGTGGCCTGTCCCATACTTCAGTTCTCATAGTCTTTGGCAATCTATTTAGGGCCATGTCTATACATGTACAGGCCAAGGGTGAGCTTAGGGATTCATAAACAACTTGATGAGGTTGATTTCCTGAACTCTTCTCTCCCCATGATCATCTTATCTTTTCAGTTCCGTGGGGCTTCCCTTTTCAGTCTGGGTGTTTAGCTACCTGGTTCTGCTGTCCACTTCCTACAACATGGAGTGTACATTCCCAGACATGGACTATGCACTCCATATGGTAGGGTCAATTAAGTGCCATGTCCACCCCTGGACCAGTAACAGTCAGCAGGGGCGTCTCCTTGAGCTGATGGCTTACACCAATTAGGACACTCCTAAGGGACTGAGGATGATTGACATTTGACAAAACTGGGCTCTGTGAAGAACAGAGACATGGCCGTTGGGTAGACAACCAGTAGTGTTTAGCCAGTGCTTCTTTCCTCCTTTTCTTCCCTAAACCACTAAATGTCAGCACCACCCTCCCAATCACCCAAGCTTAAAACCTCAGAGTCTTCTTCCCCTCTGTGCTTCTCCTCCCCATTCTGTAAACATCCAGGCAAGATGCTCAGCCTAAACATGCCTCCTCATCAAGGCCTCTCTCTTCGATCCTTTCTGTCTAGCCACATTTTAATTTTAATTTAAAAAAAATTTTGGCCGTACCCCGTGGCATGTGGGATTTTAGTTCCCCGACCAGGGATCAAACCCACACCTCCTGCATTGGAAGCGCAGAGTCTTAACCGCTGGACCACCAGAGAAGTCCCCTAGCCACATTTTAAAGCTCTCCTTTCCTGCTTCAGATTTCCCTTCTCTGTGGTTAGCTTCTAAAAGCAGAGAGGAACTGATCATCAAACTCCCCTGGCCTACAGAAGAAAGTCCTCAGCACTGTGATCAAGGCCTCCCCGCATCTGCCCTAACTTCTATGCCTAGGGTCACACGACACCCCTCTACCCCCCAACACTCCACCAGCTACACTGGACTAAAAGTCAGTCCTTAAACATACCCTGTATCTTGTGCCTTTTGTTCCAGCTGTGTCCTCCTAAAAGACCCTTCTACGCAATCACAGGATTCAAGGCTCAGCTAAGACACCATGAAGACTGAGACCACACAGAGTTAGCATTCATCTCCCTTTCCCCCGAGGCCTTGTGGACATTTCTACTGTAGCTCTTGATTGCGATGCCTTGAGTTGCACTGTTGTCTCCTTCACTACAGCATGAGCTACTTAAGACGTGAGACCCATTCTCGTTCTCTTTTGTAGCCTCTGCAGTTCCTGGCCCAGTACCTCAGACACAGTAGATACTGAAGACATGGTTGTTTCATTAGATTCAGTTAAATGGACTTGACTCTATAGCTTCTGGTATAACTTCTTGGGATCAAACCAATCTAGAAAAATAATTTTCTCCTTTTAATAAGCTTCTGTGGGTGTTTTATTCAGAAAGGCATTTAATAGAAATTATTCTCTCCCCAACGTAGGTGAGCTGGGTGCTCACCTCTATGCCACTATAGCTCCCTGTACCCCTCATTTTATATCATTCATCATTTTTCAATTACTTGATTAGTATGTTTCCCCACCTCACGCTTTCATATCATTCTTTGAAGGCAGGGACTAATCTTTCTTTTTCTCCACTGTATGTCTGACACCTACCACAGTTTCAGGTTTGCAGAAAGCACCCACAAGTATTTATTCTTTGAATGGAGTTGAGTAAATAAGAGCTACTGAGAAGAGATAAACGGAGGTTTATTGCATTGCAAGCTGCAGTGATAAGAAATAAATTCAGACATCTAGAGTCAACTGACCAAGAGAAAAAAGAAAACACCATATATAGTCTACATTTATCAAGACAACCTTTGCCTTTTCCTTCTCCCATTCTCTTTCTCCCTCTTTCTTAACTTCTCCAATTCTTTATTCTCCCTCCTTGTTTGTACATGGGGACGGGGCTGCCAGTTGTCCCCTCATTTCCATTCTCATCTTCTTACACGTGAATAGAGTCTCTAGCTTGTCATAAGGCCACCTAAGTAAAGCTGACATTTCTTAGCCCCCTTTGTGGCTTGGTGTAGCCATTTGACTAAGTTCTGGCCAGTGGGATGTAAGCAGAATGAGGTATGCAACTTTGGGACCATACCTTTGAGAGAAAGCTGTGTGCTTTCCCTTTCCATCTCTCCCCTTCCCAACAGCTGAAATGCAGATGTGATGGCTGGAGCCAGAACAGTCACGTTGGCCCACAAACTAGAAGCTGCATGTTAAGTGTAGTAAGAAGATCAAAGAAGCCGGATCCCTAACTCCACGTAGCCACCAGACCCACCCTGGCTGCTTCTACCCACATTGTTAGGAAAGTGATCTAGAGAAATGTCTATTTTATTAAACTTTGTCTCTAAAATAACACCAATACTTACCTCCTTAATAATACAATGCATGGCCATCTTTATGGCCATTTTTCCCAATAGAAAGAAAAAAAAAAGATAAAGGTACCTTTGAAAAATCCTACTCATAGACCAAAACTCTTGGCTATACACCATGTGACAATACTTCTATCATCTGGAACCTACCTCCAGAAGAGATATGGGCTGTCGGTGCACAATATCTCATTTCCAAAGGATAATATGTTACCACAAAGGAATTAATGCAAGCAAAAGACATTTTGCAAAAATTTTATGTCTTGCTCTGTGTCTTGAAAAATTATGGATACTTGCTACTTTGGGATATTTCTATTAAAAAATAAAGTTGACCTTTCAGTGTCTAAATGAGAAAGGAAATGTTATAATTGGATGTCTACTGAGAATCATCTTGGTTATAAGAAAGGGGTTAGACTATAAGCATTTGGACTTTTGGGACAAAAGAAAAACATTACTGATTATTATTTAATGTTACCTTGAGTAGATAGCAAAAAGGATTCTATTGAAAAAGCCCTTTGAATTATGTTTGTCTCTCAGAGTTCTGAATCTTTCATTCACTTCTCAATAAAAATAAGTAACTACTTAATTTATCGTCTGGCAAAGCGAGGGGAATTATTGGCCCAGAATCCCCCTAAAACACCTAGAGTAAGTACTGAAATGTGTGCATTTCGTTAATTTAGCCACTGAGAGCTTTGATTACTTATTCATATTTATGCAACTTTTCAAACTTATTGATAACAATAACTTCATATTTTGTATTTTTTTAAAAAAGTAGTCTCTTAGCATTCTTAGATTTAACCTCATGGTTTCTAATATCCATGAAAAACTTGGGAAGTATATGGTATGATATTACATAATTGCTGCAGTTCACAATGGAAATTGGATCCTAGAATGATCTATTTGACAGTTCACAATGTCTGGGGACGTTCAGGATCTCACCTCTCAGCATTATGACTGTCCTGTCTCTTCAGCAGGAAGCTTGCCTGGTTCAACAGACTTTGTTCATCAAGAAATCTGATGAAGGTTTCCTTCTATAGAGTCTAGGGTTTGTGGTTCCTGAAGGACAAAGAGAAGAGACTATTTCCTTTCAAAGCCCTTTTTTAGTCCTTATTGACAATAGAGCGAATCGAGTGTTAGTTACTGGTCCCTCTTCCTTACAAAGCATTCCCTTGTTGAAGGAACAGAGCAAATATTACTGGTAGGTGTGCAGTTTGGAAGGAGACTATCACTCAAGAGATCTCAAATGAGTAAAGGCCCTTCACAGTGGCTTCCGAGCGTTCATTGCTCTGTTCAAGAACCTAGCACATGAAAAAAAAAAAAAAAAAAAGAAAAAAGGGCTTCCCTGGTGGCGCAGTGGTTAAGAGTCCGCCTGCCGGTGCAGGGGACACGGGTTCGTGCCCCGGTCCGGGAAGATCCCACATGCCGCGGAGAGGCTGGGCCCGTGAGCCATGGCCGCTGAGCCTGAGCGTCCGGAGCCTGTGCTCCGCAACGGGAGAGGCCACAACAGTGAAAGGCCCGCGTACCGCAAAAAAAAAAGAACCGAGCACAGGGTCATGTACACAGCAGGTGCTCAACAAATATCTGCTGAATGAATAAACAAATAGATTCAGTGCATAATGCAAGAAAACGTAAGAAATACTTCCTGCCTTCAAAGAGTTTACCAGTCATACATACACATTACTTAAATTAAAAGAAACCAATTTCCTAAGAAGCAAAGGATTAGTACAGATTTTAAGTACTGTAGCTTTCCTGGAAGGTCATTCTCTAGGGCACAGAATGAAAAAGTTGATAGGGCAAGAACTGGGGCTGTGTGTGGAAGGCTCTAGCTGGCTGGCTGAGAGCTTGGAGTCTGCTGTGGGTCACAGGGAGCTACTGTGGTTTGCTCCATTGGAGGAGACAGACAGGAGGGGGCAGGGAGACCACTTGGGGGCAACCGCTATCTGGTCCACGTGACCAGGAAAGAGTCTCAATTAGGGCAGTGGCGGGGCAATGGAGAAGAGGAATGACAACATCGAGAAGGACAGCGAACGTCCCCTGTGGGCGCCAAGAGGTAAACCCGCAATACCTCTTCCTGGAATTTCAGCTGGTGAGTCAGTCAACCGTGGGCTGCTTTGACACAGGGTGGACTAAAATCAGCTCTAGAGTAGAAAAAAACTTTTTATAAAACAGCTCTATTACCTTTGTTTACATTTTTTTCGGAAACACACAAGGTCATTTATTTTAAAAAATACACAAAGTATACAGAAACAATAAAATGTACCCCAAATCCCACTCCCACCCACCAAGATTACTGCTATTATTTTAGTGAATACCTTTCCTCACATTCTTCTATGCACAGATACATACAAAGTACGAAAGAATCTTATTAAGATGCAATCATTCCATATATGCTGTTCCTGAATCAATTTTCCTTCCCCCCTAACATGTTGTAAACATTGTTCCATGTTGATCAATATTGACTTACATATAACTATGTCAATTTGTTTGCCTATATCACAATGTTCCACTAATGGATATTTAGATTCTCACTCTGTGTGTTACTGTAAACAATCCTGCGATTAACCTTATTATGTATATTATTTTTCAACTGTATGATTATCTCCTAATGCAAATCTAAGAAGTTGGATTGGCTAGGTCAAAGGTATGTATCATTTTATGTTTTGATACATATTCCCAAACCATATGGGATACAAAACCCTCCAGAAAAGTACATTCATTTATTTATTTACTCAATAACTATTTTTTGAGCACCTACTATGTACCAAACATTGTTCTATATGCGGGGAATACAATAGTGAATAAAATGGACAAAGTCTCTGCCCTCATGGAGTATACATTCTAATGCAGGACAATAAGCAATAAACAAACAATTAAACATATAATATATTGTCAAATAGTGGTAAGTGCTAGGAAAGCAAAATAAAACTGAGTAGGGGGCTGGAGAGTCCCAGGGGGCAGGGGGAGGGAAGAGAGTGTTTTACATAAGATGGCAGGGAAGAGACTATGAGAAAGAGACATGGGATCCAATGTGTGAATGACCATGGGGACAGTGGTGCAGAGAAGGAACAGGAAGGGCAAAACATCTGACGTGGGAACATGCCTGGCGTGTTTCATGGCCAAAAAGCCAGTGTCTCTGGAGCAACTCGAACAAGAGGGAGAGTTGTGGGAGATGCCGGTGGAGAGGTGGCCAGGTCAGAGCAGAGAATTAGGGATGAGAACTTGTAGAGGTGTTCTAACTGATTATGATATTGGCCGAAGGAATCTGAGATTCTAGTCTGAGACTTTTAAAAGGAGAAGGAGAAAGAAGGAACTGGGTCTGCTTTAGTTTGTCTTACCACTTCTCAGTCTTCTATTCATTAGACCCTGCTTAGTGGACGTCTGCACTCTTTCTCCCTCACCACTGCCCACCCAACCCCGCTTTCCCACTTATAAACGGCATCTTTCCCACTTATAAACAGTTCCGGCAAGGAGGGAACACAGGTAGGACTTCATACCTGAGAGGTGATTTAAGCTTCCCTTATGTTCATTATGCAGGTCTTACCTCACAATACCTCCCAACTTCAATCAGATTTGAAAACTCCTTTTGCCAGCCTCTTAACTACGCTGAGAGATTCTCTGCTCCCCTGATTGGAGACCCTCTGTCACCCTAACAAAAACTCAGGCAGCCTCGTGGGCTTATCATGGCTGACTTATACTAACTTACCCAAGCCCTCCTAACACAGAATTTTTAACATGGAAGGTGGTCTATAAATATTTGCTGGATAAACAAAAGAATGTATGCACAATTTTTCTCTGAAGGCGTCTTTACTTTGTAGGAGCTCTATTCTACTACTTTGATTAGCATCAGTTTCAGAGGATACATTCTGACCATGTTCTCCATGTTTTGATGCACTTTGATTACAGCTCCCTAAGCCCTGCCTTTGAGTGTCTCCTTACCATCTGCTGGGAAGGTCCAGGGGATTTAAATGTGCCTAAGGAGAGCACTTATAGACAATGCTTAGGGCAAGCCTTGAGTAAACTCAGGGCTTCACTCTTTTCCAAGATATCTACCTGTGATGACGATTTCTTCTACAGTGATATGCGAGAAATTGCACAGCGAAAAAGGACTAAGTTAGAGCAAAACAAATTTTTTTAATTAAAAGCAAAAGGTGATTTGCTGACAATGGAAATTGCAATGTTGGTTAATTTACTGTTCTTCAGTTTAAACAAAATTAATAATAGCGTTTTCTTCTGGTTATAAAAGTACTTCGGGGGCTTCCCTGGTGGCGCAGTGGTTGAGAGTCCGCCTGCCGATGCAGGGGACGCGGGTTCGTGCCCCGATCTGGGAAGATCCCACATGCCACGGAGCGGCTCGGCCCGTTGAGCCGTGGCCGCTGAGCCTGCGCGTCCGGAGCCTGTGCTCCGCAACGGGAGAGGTCTCAACAGTGAGAGGCCTGCATACCGCAAAAAAAAAAAAAAAAAAAGTACTTCGTACTCATTCTAGACAAAATTTAAAATATCAAAAAGCATAAAGGAGAAAATAAAAATTACTCATAATCCATTATCTGCAGATAGGCATTGTTGACATTCTGTTGGATTTCCTTCCACTTTAAACATCATTATGATCGTACTATACATCTATGGTTTTATATCTCTTTTTCACCTGACAACAAATTCTGAACATTTTCCCCAAAATACGTTTTTTAATATTATTACTAAAAGATGCACAATGTTCCAGCTATGCCTTTGTCATAATTTATATTATGTGCCTATTATAATTAGTAGAGACCATTAGTTTTCAACCTATATTATAAACTCTTATAAATAATGTTGCAGTGAACATTCTTCTACATAATCATTGTCTAAATCTCTGAACAATGCCCTAAACTAGACCCTCAGAAGTGTAATTATTTGGTCAAAATATATGATTTTCTGGTTTTGTTTTGTTTTTCTTTTTTTTCTTTTTGCGGTCCGCGGGCCTCTCACTGTTGGGGCTTCTCCCGCTGCGGAGCACAGGCTCCGGACGCGCAGGCTCAACGGCCATGGCTCACGGGCCCAGCCGCTCTGCGGCATGTGGGATCTTCCCAGACCGGGGCACGAACCCGTATCCCCTGCATCGGCAGGTGGACTCTCAACTACTGTGCCACAAGGGAAGCCCTATATGGTATTTTTTAAAGGTTTTTGATAAGTATTTCAAAACTGCTTTCCAAAAAGTTTATATTAACTTACACTCCCCTCCCACTACTCTAAACCATCCCTCTCATGCCACTGTATTTTAAGAGAGTAGCAAAGTTATGCTGGGTTCAAATCCCAGCTCTACTGTCTTAGGAAAGTTATTTAACCTCACTAAAGCTCAGTTTCCCTGTAAATCGAGGATAGTAACAGTATCTAGCTCATAGGGTTGTTGTGAGGATTAAATTAAATAATATAAAATTGCTTAGTATGGTCCCTAGAACATATCATGTAGTCAATGTTAGCAACTATTACCAGTAACCAGTAAAATCACCCTTCCCCTGATCATTCCAGAGTAATATTTGGGTACAAAATCCCCTAAACACAGTCAGAAAAAGTACCAAGCTTCCCTGTTTAACAAGACTGTTTAAGTAGCTGAAGTCACTCAATTATTGTATCCATACACAAAGCCTCAGCATTCTAAAAATACTAGCCTATTTGATTTCCACCAGGAAGCAAAGATGGTCTTCTGAAAGGTGTTTTCTGCCCTTTATACATTATTTTAACAATGGTATGCTTTTCTTTATTATTTCAAGGGAAACATTTATTTAAGGGCCAATGGCTCAAATTTGGATTTTTTTTTTCCAGCAAGAGAAGGAATCAACATAAACAGCCTTGTAATTCATCATCATAAACAGATCTCATAAGCATCAATCTACTACATTTTGGCCAGAGCCTCTCAAAGGAGATCAACGTTTTTTTAAAAAAAGTCCCTGAGCAACTTAACAAAGAAAAAGTTATTCCAATTAATGTGAAAGGTCTGGTGGAATTTTGCTTAGAATTCAGTGAGTTTTTTGTTTGCCTATTCCCAGAATTTTTGGTTGAGATGATCCCAAGATAAATAAAATCACTTGTAGAAAGTTGTTTATTAGATAGATGCCCTAAAATTGTTGCATGAAATTGGTTTAGCTCTATTTAAATACAAAATAGATCAATTTCATGTGCTTTATGAGAATATATTTGCTTAACCTTTTTATAGAGTTAAATATTTACTGGGTGTGGGAACATTAGTTCTCAGCTTCTGGAGAAACCACTCAACACTGTTCTGTGTCCATTGTCTAAAAGGATATTACTACCAGCGGGATAAATATACAGAATGTGCTCTAAGGTCTCTGGAGTTCCTTGACATTGGGTAAACTTATGCCACTGGTTAGGAGAGAAACACTGGGGCATTTCATGCTGTGAAAACAACACAGGAAATGAAATTGTAGGATATCAGAAAAGGCCCTGGCTGCTACTTTCCCTTGGAGTTTCTTCTCTGGAAATTTACTAAACAAAAAGCTTTGGTCTGACACCAAAGATAGCATGTGAGAACAGAAAACTGATTCAACTCTTCCCTTTCTGAAGTACAAATATGCCCAATGCTTTCCTGTCCTATTTTCCTTCTCCCTACTCTGAGATCAGTGTTATCAGACCCTGTAAATTTCCCATGCAGTGGGTCCCAAATAAACAGAAGTATACGATTACAAACAGTTGGGTTTAGACATCTTCCTGTTCAACTGCTTTGGCCAGAAAAGATGGGTAATTCCTCCTGTGAGACAGATTAGAGAAAAATTCTAACTTAGAGTTGTCCAGAACCTGAATGAGAAAAAGGTACCCTTTCCTCCCTGCTGCAGTGGGTATCCCTTAGCTCGACAAGCAAAGCACAGGATAGATTTTGCCCTAAACTATCTCTTTGGGCTGCACAATCGTACTGTGTATCCCTAAATTTCATTTTCATAAATGCAATATGTTTTGCTGAATTCTTAACGGTAACACAAGAAAAGCAACAGGACAAATGATAAAATATAACTTCAGACCTCAGCTTTACACTGGAAATCAAAATGTTTTATTGTGATTCTGCATGTGCCCAGCTCTGTGAAAGGCCTGCAGGGGATACAAATGGAAAAGAAAAATCCAGTGAGTTCCTGAAGGATGCTATGATATAAAGGTCTCTCTGTATATTTGTTATCGCTTGTTATAGATCTGGGGGAAGGGAGAGAGAAGAGTATCATACTACATTCTCAATAATAAGAACTTGTTTAATGTCCTATGCTTCTGTTAAGAGTGACCTCCAAAGTCAGAGCACATGGATTCAAATCCCAGCCCTGCTACTTGCTAGCTATATGACTTTCAGTGACTGACTGAGATGCCCCGTTCCTCAGTTTTCTCATCTATAAAAATGGGGATGATAATAGTAATGACTTATGTTATAGGTCATTACTATTATTCTGTGTCCGTCACAGTTCTTCTAGTACCGAGGACAGTATATTATTTTTAAAAAGGAGAACACCGTCAGTTGTCATAATCACTCTGAATTTAAACGTCAACTTTGGAACTCTGAGCAGACCCTGTATTTAAAATGGTTATTTGGTTTCTATTTCTAGCCATGGCAGGCAGCTTGTAGAAGGAAAATCCTCCCATGAGAACACCTAGAAGAGTTAAATTTTTAAAAAATTGTAATGTCTGCAAACATTGAAGAGCCACCAAGGCAGCCCAGGCTTGAAGGGTCAAGATGCTTGAAAGAAGGCAAACTCACTCACATAAGCCTGACGTTCTACAATCCCCACTGAGTCATCTGCTGACTCATCTTTACAATGGATAGAGGGCAGAGAAGCTGAGCAGAAGCTCTGGCAGAGTCACTGGAGAGACAAATATGGGAGCTCAGGGCCACCAAAGGAACCAGGACTTGAGATGCCCAGATTTTGGAGGGAAAGAAATGCAGAGAACTGATTTAAATAGAATTATCTGCTTTGGGACTTCCCTGGTGGCACAGTGGTTAAGAATCTGCCTGTCAATGCAGGGGACACAGGTTTGAGCCCTGGTCCGGGAAGATCCCACATGCTGTGGAGCAACTAAGCCTGTGCGTCACAACTACTGAGCCTGAGCTCTAGAGCCCACGAGCCACAACTACTGAGCCCACGTGCCTAGAGCCCATGCTCCACAACAAGAGAAGCCACCGCAATGAGAAGCCTGTACACCACAACGAAGAGTAGCCCCTGCTCACCACAACTAACGAAAGCCTGTGCACAGCAAAGAAGACCCAATGCAGCCAAAAATAAATTTATAAATTAAAAAATAATAAGTAAATAGAATTATCTGTTTTTTGCCTCTACATATTTGCCAGTTAGTAAGCAGAACAGGCTAAGAGTTAGAGAGGCAGAACAAAAAGTGGCAGTTAAGAGACTGAGAAACTAAACAGAGCTAATGACAGTACCACAGTGCTGGATAAATAAACATTAGCATTCAGAGCCTACCAAAGCAGAGTGGCCATGGTAAACACCTTCTGCTTTCAGTTGGAACTGATGGGACTACATCCTAGAAATAAGGGTAAATAGATATAGACCAACCTTTGTAAAGGTTTAAAACCCAGCCTCAAGTAAGCTTATTCCCTGATTGGTTTAAGGTATTCTGCTTTTAATCTGTCTGCCAGAGTTAACATCATTGAGAGTCTTTACAGTTTTTCATATGCAATGTCTGGCATTCAATCAAAAATTACCAGGCATACAAAGAGACAGGGACAAGAGAAAAAATACACAATAGAAACAGACACAGAGATGATCCAGATATTGGAATTATCAGACACAGAATGTAAAAAAAAAAAAAAAAGAATGCAAAAAAAAAAAAAAAGAAAAAGAAGTACTACAAACCTCAAGCAGGATAAATACAAACACACACACACACACGCACACGCACACACACACACACACACACACACAGAGACATCTAGGAATGTTCATAACCAAGTTTCTGGGAAAACGAAACAAAACAAAAAAGAAAATCCTAAAAGCAGCCAGACTATCTTCCCAAATTACCTTCAAAGAAGCAACAATTAAACAGCAACTTAGAAACAGAAACAGTGGCAGCCGGAAGACACTGCAATAACATCTTCAAAATGCTGAAAGAAACTAACTGCCAAACAACAATGTATTCCAAATATTGAGCCAAAATAAAGACATTTAAGACAAACGAAAGTTGAGAGAATTTGTTGCCAGCAGACCTGTGCTTTTTTTTTTTTTTTTTTTTTTTCTCCAGTACGTGGGCCTCTCACTGTTGTGGCCTCTCCCGTTGCGGAGCACAGGCTCCGGACGCGCAGGCTCAGTGGCCATGGCTCACGGGCCCAGCCGCTCCGCGGCATGTGGGATCCTCCCAGACCAGGGCATGAACCCGTGTCCCCTACATCGGCAGGCGGACTCTCAACCATTGCGCCACCAGGGAAGCCCAGACCTGTGCTTTTTTAAAAAAAAGAAGTCTAAAAAGAGCTCTTCAGGCAGAAGGAACATTATCTCTGATAGAAGACCATACAAATGTGGAGGAATGAAAAATGCTAGAAACTAAACAAATAAATAATGACTATATGAAACTATAAAAATGGCTGTTTGGGGACTGTAAAAAGCTAGTAGTAACCAGCCTACTTTTAAGGTCTTGTATGTTGAGAAAGGTTCATTGTTTTTTAAGAAGCGAAAAAGGATCATCTTAACTAGGAATATTTCATTTCCTTCCAGTTAGGAGCCTTACAGCATCACATGCTAACCCCGACCCTTCTACTCACTGAAGAATAAGGCATGTGATGGGCCCTTGAGGGATTATTTAAAGCCTCATTAGTCACTGTTTAGAAGCCAATGTCACAAAAGGAAATAGCAACATGCTAAGGGCAATGCTGCTGTGTTACAGGGCTCCACCCATTGTCTCACTGTGTGTACATTATCCCAATAAGTTGCCCCAACAACCCCACCAGGTAGGTGTTTTCCTCCCTATTGTATAGAAGTTCAGAAAAGTTCATGAAATTGCCCCAAATTGCACAGTTAGAAAGTGACGGAGGCTGGATTTTAACCCAGTACTACAAACAAAGCCCATGGTCTTTCCACTCTACCAGGCCAGAGGCTAGAAAGGCTCCAGCCAGTAAACTAATGTGAGTGCACATAATAGTTAAAAGAGAAGATCTAAATGTGCATAGCACACATGTAGAATATTCTTCAAAATAAGAGTGAGAAGATGGAAGGATGGATGGATGGATGGATGGATGGATGGAGTCAGACACAAAAGCCCCTGCCTCAGCAGTAGATGGTTAATCCACGGACAGATTCAATGTTTATATTATAAATCAAGCAAAAATGCTGAAACTTAGAGAAAATTCTCTGTTCAAAAGCTGCAGCAACATGGATGGACCTAGGGATTATCATGCTAAGTGAAGTAAGTCAAACAGAGAAAGACAAATATCATTTGATATCACTGATATGTGGAATCTAAAAAAAAAATGAAACAAATGAACTTACGTACAAAACAGAAATCGACTCACTGACATAGAAAACAAACTTATGGTTACCAAGGGGGAAGGGGAGCAGGAATCAATTAGGAGTTTGGGATTAAAATATACATACTACTATATATAAAATAGATAACCAGGGACTTCCCTGGTGGTGCAGTGGTTAAGAATCCTCCTGCCAATGCAGGGGACACGGGTTCGATCCCTGGTCCGGGAAGATCCCACATGTCGCAGAGCAACTAAGCCTGTGCACCACGACTACTGAGTCTGCGCTCTAGAGCCCATGAGCCACAACTACTGAGCCCATGAGCCACAACTACTGAAGACCCCGCGCTTAGAGCCCGTGCTCCGCAACAAGAGAAGCCACCGCAATGAGAAGCATGCACACCACAAAGAAGAGTAGCCCCCGCTCGCCGCAACTAGAGAAAGCCTGCGCACAGCAATGAAGACCCAATGCAGCCAAAAGTAAATAAATAAATTAATTAAAAAAAATAGATAACCAACAGGACCTACTGTATAGCACAGGGAACTATACCCAGTATCTTATAATAACATATACTGGAAAAGAAACTAAAAAAGAATATATATATATATATATATATATATATATATATGTGTCTCTGAATCACCTTGCTGTACACCTGAAACTAACACAACATTGTAAATCAACTATTTTTCAATAAAAATTAAAAAAAAAAGCTGTCAGAATGTGCCCAGCAGCTCTCTTAGCAGTTCACTTCACCTGCCATTAGGTGATCTTTCAGAATACAAATAAAAAAAAGCAAAAAATAAATAAATAAAGCTGCAATATATCTGCATGTTAAATAATTCAAACAGTACAGAGGATATTAAATAAAAAGCAGGTTTTCCCACTACTTCAAAGATTCAATCTCCTTCTCCAGAGGAAATGGTCGTTGATTTTCTATGCTCTTAAGAGTGTAGATCTATGTTGATACTGTACCTATATCTATGTGTATGTGTATATATATATATATATACTTTTTTCCTTGCACAAATGGAAGCATATTACACACTGTTGTGAACCTTGATTGTTCACATGACTTTTCACATAATGAAGATTGTTTCTAACACACGTATAAATCTAATTCAATCTTTTTAATAGCTACATTGAAAAATTCATTAAAAAGATGAATTAGGCTTTATTGAAACAATTCTCTATTAATGGACATTTAGAATCTTTCGAGTCTTTTGATATTAAAAATAATACTTTTAATGGAAATCAGTCTTTATGTATACGTGCAAATAGTTTACAGGATAAATACTTGGAAGTGGAATTGCTGAGCAAAAGTATATATTTTTTATTTTAATAGCTATTGCCAACTAACCCTCCAAGTATATTGCACTGGATTATACTCCCTCCAACAGAATATTGAAACCTATTTCCACATACCCATAAGTCATCAAACTTTCTAGTTTTGCAAATTATAGGTTAAAAATCATATCTCGTAATTTTAATTTGCATTTCTTTAATTTTGAGTGCAGCCGAGTATTTGTCATATGTTTCTAAGTAATTTGTATTTTTCTTTCTTAAACTGTCTATTCATAACCTTTGCCCATTTTTTATTGGATTGTTGGCTTTTTTTTTTTTTTTTTTTTTGCGGTACACGGGCCTCTCATTGTGTGGCCTCTCCCATTGCGGAGCACAGGCTCCAGACGCGCAGGCTCAGCCGCCATGGCTCACGGGCCCAGCTGCTCCGCGGCACGTGGGATCTTCCCGGACTGGGGCACAAACCCGTGTCCCCTGCATCGGCAGGCGGACTCTCAACCACTGTGCCACCAGGGAAGTCCACTTTTTTCTTTTTAATATTCATATTCATATACTAAGGAGATCAGCCCTTGATCTGTCATACACCGTTGCAAATTTTATTTTTGAGGTTATCATTTGTCTTTAAATGTTATCTATGGTATCTTTTTCTCGTAGAGATGTTTGTTCTTTATATAGTCAAATTCATCATTTCTTTTCTTTTTAATGTCTAAGCATCAGGTGATAGCATAATGCATGATGCTGCAATGCCCAGGAGCTGTATCAGTTTTGTTTGTTTAACTGTCTCAAGATGCAGAAAAGTTTGCAACAATATTCATAAAAATCTTTATTCTGGAGCATCAGTAAGCAACAACAACACCTTTCCTGGAATATTTTCTTGAAGACCACTGGTAATACTTTTGAGGTTCTTCAAGACAGCATGATAACATATGGATGTTGCCTGTAGAAACAGCGCTATGAATATTTAGGACTCTCCTTCCCCCCTCATTGGGAAGTTGCCACTTAACATTTAAAAGAGTGCAAAGAGTCAATTGTGGAAGAAACTGGTGAGTGTGTGCCTTAATCCAAAAATAATAACTGCACCTCTCCTTGTATAGTGATATCTCATAGCGATGACACTCTACCACTGTACAAAAGTCTTACCTGGTCATTATATAATCTGATTCATATGACAAGGCTAGACAACCAGGGATTACCATCTCCATTTTGCAGATATGAAAATTAGGAAAGGCAGTGGCTTGTCTAAGCTTACATGGTTACCAAGTCGCAGAAGGGGCCTAGAACCTAAGTCTTTTGATCATAGATGCAAAGTTACTTTAGACTCTAACGTAGCCTCTCTGGCTCAGCTCACTACTATTCTCCCTGCTGCTGAAACACCTCACCACCAAAGAAGAAATTGCTCCATGGAACCAGCCTCATCAGCATGTCATGTTTGAGTTTGGTATATGCAGCAAGGAACATAAGGCTCTGCCTCTTAGCCAACAGGTCACCTTTTTTTTTTTTTTTTTTTTTTTTTTTTTTTGCGGTACGCGGGCCTCTCACTGTTGTGGCCTCTCCCGCTGCGGAGCACAGGCTCCGGACGCGCAGGCTCAGCGGCCATGGCTCACGGGCCCAGCCGCTCTGCGGCATGTGGGATCTTCCCGGACAGGGGCACGAACCCGCATCCCCTGTATCGGCAGGCGGACTCTCAACCACTGCGCCACCAGGGAAGCCCAGGTCACCTTTTAAGAGCAGAGCTGTACTGGACCCCACACTGTCAGATGGCTTGCGAACACCAGCTGATTTATGCTCAAATTCAATAGCCGCTATAGAATAGAACTGCAGGAAAGCTGACAGTAGAGTCCTTGCTATATTGTGAAGGACGCTAGTGTTTACAATACCTACCTACAGATTCACATTTACAGTTTCAACTGATCACAAGTCTCTTTGGAATTTCATGTCTTCCAAGAATGGGCTGCCACTCTAAATTATGGCACCAGAGATACAGTCCCAAGTCTATTGTTCAGAGCCTATGACTATGAACATGTCTACTCATGGAGAAGAATAATGATGAAAGCAGGTAGCCTGAGCTACTACTGATATTTAGTACTATTGCAGGTATCCAGCACTACTGATAATTTGGATGGTATAACTTCTTTTAGTTTGGGGAAGCGAGGAGCCATCCTGTGTACTGTAGGATGTTTAGCAACATGTTGCATCAATTCTCTACCCACTAGATGCCAGTAACAACCCCCTTACCCCATTATGATAACCAAAAATTTCTCCAGACATTACCAAATGTCCCCTGGGGAACAAGATTGCCTCCAGTTGAGAAACTCTGATACAGAGCCTTAATACCTTCTGCCAAATTCCTGAAAAGATCTTTGATTCCCAGTGATGGATCTATTAGGTGAGATCTCAGATTGGCCCACTGCTCAAACTGAAAGGGAAAGGAATGGCGAATAGAAAAACTATCTGAATATACTAAACTACAATTAAAGTTTGCAAACAACTATCAAGTTATCTGCTTAGAAAGGGTGTCTTTACTTATCAACGTTTTGGGCAGAATAAGGACTTCAGATGAAGAGGATTAAGTTGATCATATTCTTCAATTCATGACATCACAGGTCCCTTCTTTTATATGTGTGTATACTTATATTTATATATTTTATTTATCTCCATTCCTTATTCTCATTCCCATCACTCCTCAATGGGATCTATCCTAATATGTTTAACACGTATCTTTTTGTTTGCAGGTGTCCTTGTGTAATGTGTACAATTTTGAATACATTCTTCTCATTAAAGTATATGGAAGTCCACAATCACTTACAATTCTGAAACCTCCCAGCTTTTGACACCAAAGGTTTATTTTTCTTAAGCTCACTTAGCAGCAAAATATGACTCATGGGATGTGAGGTTATTTGTAGCTTTTATCCACTTAATGTACATTTTGCTTAATGTACATTTTGCCATTCCTACATTTTGCTGCAGAAATACTGTGTTCAATCATGAGATGTTACCTTTTCACTTTCTAAAATCCAAATTTTTTTGTATTCCCAAACAAATCTGACTCCAAGAGGTTTAATTGTCTACCTCTAGTGTTATATACAGATCTTACCCTGTTTTTATCTTTATGTTTTTACCCAGTATTATGTTTTAAAGACCTACCCATATTGATGCATGTACATATAGTCCATTATTTCTAACTGCTGCAGAGTACTCCATGAAGTGGATCTCTCACATTTCACCTACTCATTTACCCACTGGTGGGCAACTAGATTGCCTTCAACTCCCACCACTACGAACAGTGACTTAAAGAACACCTTCATATACAGGCTTTATGGACCTGTATAAGAATCTCTTTGGGATGTACATGCCAAGATAGAATGCTGGGTCATCAGGTATGCATATACTTAATCTGACCAAAGCTAGACGCCGGAATGCCCTCTAGTATAGCTGCATCAGTCTACTTGCATTATAGAAAAGATCCTAGAATCCTACATTTCACCAACATTTGTCAATATCCAATGTACTCATTTTTGCCAGTCTAAAAAGTACAAAGTGATAACTTATTCTTATTTTCTTTGGCATTTTATACCTTATTCTTATTTTCTTTGACATATTTCAGATTATAATATATCTGAGCATCCCATGATGCTGGTTAGCCTTTGGGGTTTCCTCTTTGTATACTGCCTGTTCCTAAGTTCTGCCCATTTTCATTGGGGTTTCTTTTTCTTGCTGACTTGTAGGAGTTCCTTGTATACTCTCCTATTGGTTTTAGACATTGCAAAATATCTTCTCCCAGTCTGTCAGCTATCTGTTAACTTTGTCGATGGTTAACAGGAAATTATACTACAGAAATTCTTAATTTTTATATAATCAAATTTACGAATATTTCACTTATGGCTTGGGGCTTTGATGTTTTTAAGAAGTCCTTCCCACTCTTGAGTGACAAAGATAGCCTCCTACATTTTCTTCTACTATTGTAATAACTTTACTTTTCACATTTAGTCTTTAACCTACTTCCAAGTGGCTTCACTTCTGTATGTTGTTTTAGGTTGGAGTCCAGTTTTATTTTTCACCTTACAGTGAGAATTTTCTAGTAAACAATCCATGCTTCCCTGATCGTCCTGGGTGCTATTGTATCTTTATACTAAATATGCATATATATGAATCTGTCTGTAATTTTCTATTTTGTTTCAAAGGTCCATTTGGCTGTCCTTTTGCCAAACACTATTTTTCTTATTATTGCTCTGAACTATGTCTTTATATCTGGTCGGGTTACTCCCCCATCTTTATTATTCCTCTGCAAGCTTAACTTAGATATTCATGGGCTTTTATTCTCATATATTTTAGAGTAGGCTTATTATTAAGTTCTTCAGAAAAGTTATTTGTAATTTGTATTGCAATTGCATTGAATATGTGAATTAACTAGAAGAGACTTGAGCTATTTACATCTCAAGATCTTCCACCCAAGGGTATGTGTTTCCCATTTAAATTAAATCACTCTATGTTCTCGATTAAATTTTCTCCAAAGACTATTTTATGTTTCTACTAACCCATGTAATAATCACAACAAACCTATGGTACTTTTATTATCATCATTTTCCAGACGAGGAAACTGAGCCCACAGAGATAAGTAACTTGCCCAAGAACACACAGCAAGTAACTAACAGAACCTGGATTCAAATAGTTTAGAGTCCATATTCTTAACCACTGTACTGCCTCTCCATCTACAGGCAGTTGCTTTATAGTTTGGCTGCTACTGTGAATGGTATTTTCTTTTTATTACTGTCTATTTATTATCTGGCATATTATTTGTTATTATATTTTCTAATTGGTTGTTGCAGATGTAGAGAAATTTGGTTGATTTTTGAAAGTAGGTATTTGTATCCAGTGAAGACGCTGAATTCTCTTATTAGTTCTAGTATTTGATCTGTTGTTTCTGTTGTTAATAGTGACACTTTTGTCTTTTATGTTCTGGTTTTTAAATCTCTCATTTCTTTTTCTTTCCTTATAGCATTGGCCAAGACTGCCAGTACAATGCTAGATATCATGTAGTAGTAATCATGGGCAAAGAATGTCTCTTATAGAAAAGTAATGTTATCCCAGAAGAAGGCTGTTGTTCTATCTTGGCTAAAGGATGTGCAGCACATCAGAGAACTTTCACAAAAGTATAGGCAAAAACTGTGTCTGGTGGCCAAGAATCCATTCTGAGCAGAGGCCCTATGCTCATTTATACTGCAGAAATTACTTTTCCATAGGAGGTGGCCCTTCCAAGGGAGAAATAGCTCAGCTGTGAAAAACTTGACTTCATCTGACTTAAGTACATTTAACTCCATCCTAAACTCCTATGGCAACAACACAGCTCAGCACCTGTCATTTGCTTCACACAGTCTGCTAGATGCAATTGTTTCTGACGATGCATTGCTCTCTATCCCCAAGGGGTAATTCACAGACTGCAGCATTGGAAGGAGCTTTGGAGATCAACTATTGCTCCCATTTTACACAGATCTACAAGTCCCTATGGTGGGTACCTCATCACCCTTGAGCAGATGATCTGCTAGGGGGACTGATGCCAACAACAGAGAGAGTTTGAATCAGACAAGGGGTTAACACAGCTTTCTCCTTTCTCCTAGTTGGCTTCATCACTCCATCTTCAGTAAAGTTTGGCCCTGCCGAGTGTTCATGGTAACATCCCAAGGCTTACCTCATCCTTCCCGACTTCAACAGGGACCTAGAGGAAGCACCCTCTCTTCTCTCCTGTATTCCAAAAGGCTTATCCCTATCCAAGTTTAGTGCATCTGCACAAAGGTGGGCACTGGCAGCTCCATTGTGAAGTCCTGGGGCTTTAGTGCAGTCAGATCCATCAGAGATGCTGAGTGGGTGACCAAACACACCCCTCCCTTTCACACATACCCAGGGTGACTAATGCTCGTGGTACAAATGAGTGAACTGAAAAGTCCCACAGGAACCTCAAACCCAACACATCCAAAGTGGAACTTCTCAGTGTCTCCTCCAAACTCACTCCCCTCTCACAGTAACTCCTGTGCAGGAACTGGAACAACCTCCATTCAGCCATTCTCAGCACCTTCCTATCCCTCTCACCTGAGGAGTTACCAAGTCTTGGTCCCTCCCCACCCTAAGTATCCCTCTTGCCCACCCTCCATTCTGAATAGGGCCTTGGCCACGCCCTCCCACTCCTGACCCCTGGTATCCATCCTCCATACTACTGTTGAAAGATCTTCCCATCATGCAAATCCAACCATGTCTCCTGCCTAAAACCCTAGAAGGCTCCCCACCACCCTCACCAGAATGTACACTCCTTAGCACGGCATCTACTACCCTCACGGCACAGCCCCATCACCCTCGCCAACCTCACACCCTGTATAGGACCGCTAGATCGCCACCTCCCTCTACCTTCCTTGACTGTACTTCCGATCCCTGTTCCCTCAACCTAGAACCTGCATCCCATCCCACTGGAAGCGGTCTAATGCCTACTCACCCTTCAACATTGAGGTCGCAGCCCCCTGCTTCTGGGAGCTTTTGCTGCCCCCTCACCCCCGTTGCTCCTGCTGACGTGCCCTCTCTCTGGCCTCTCCTGCCAAGACCCTGCACATCCATCCCACTAAATTGTAACGATTCTCTCCTGGACACTGTAAAAAAACTGGATTCTCTAGGAGAGTAGTTACTGCATAGCCAGTCTGATTTTCATCCCTTTCCGTGTTTAAGAGGGTACCCGGGAACAAAACACATTGAGTCAGATTTCGTGTGGGAGTGCCCCCAAAGTGACCTGTTCACTGCTGGGTGCCCCGCACCTGGCACACCGTGGACTATCTGAATAAAGGAATGATAAATGAATGATTTGCCCACCCCCCTCCAGAACCAGGCCAGAGGTCAGGGCTCATCCTGGATATAGATGGAGAGCGGGTGGCCCTACTCGGCGCTCCGTCGGGAGGGGGCGCTGCAGGGAGGCGGGGCCAGGGGTGGGTACCTGGGGGCGGGGGCCGTCCGAGGGTGAGGGCCAGGGGTCGGGCTTGCCCGGGGACCCCGCGCCGCGACTCTGCGCGAATTTCTCTTTCGTTTTGGGCCAGGCCGGAGGCGGCGGGGCCGTCCCGGAACGACTGCGGCCGGTGCACTGGGAGTTAATCCGAAAGCGCCGCAAGCCCCGCGGGCCAGACTCCACGTGTCACCGAGAAGCTGATGTAGAGAGGAGACAGAGAGAGAAAGAAAGCAAGAGACTAGAGTCCCGGGAAAGTCCTGCCGCGCCTCGGGCAATTATAAAAATGTGACCCCCCGGGTCGGCCTTCCAGCCACCACCCTCACCTGCCGCGTGCACCCGTCTGCGTCCAGCTGCCCGCTCGGTTCGGTGCCCCCGCAGCGCCGCTCAACATGTGCCCGCCTCGCAGTAAGTAACCAGCCGGAGACTAGCGCTCGGCGCTTGGGTGGGGAGGGGCGGCGGCCGGGAAGAGGAGGCAGAAACTTGGGACAGGCTCCGCGGAGCCTGGAAAGCAGTCAGCAATCTTCGGGCAGAGGAGAACGAAAGGAGGAAAGGCATTGCGGACTTACCCTGCGCTCGATAGGAATCGTCTCTTTTAACCTTGAAAGAGCCCTGTGAGCTAAGTATTATGCCCACTTCACTGATGAGAAACTGAGGCCCCATGGGATGGTTTCTTGCCCAGGGTCCTAGGCTACAGCTCTAAGAGGGCAGATCCCAGCCGGCTTCAAAGCGAGGCTTTGTCACCCCACTGCTTACAAAATACTGGGTCGCTTCACCACCTGGCCTCACTTTCCCTCCTCCTGAAATGGAGACTTTCTCTGGGTGAACTCTGTCCACACCCCTATCTGAACTCACAAGGTGGCCGTGACAGCGAGTAGGTTTCTAACGCTAGCACAGAGCGCTGTCCTGCAAGAACCCGATTCATCTCTCAGTTGTTGAAGGAAGACTGGAAACGGGTGGAGGGAAGCAGGTGCCCAGAAGAAGTGGATGGGTGGAGACGGCCAGAAGAGATGGAAGATGGAGGTAGGCCAGCTCATCCTGCCCCTCCGTTCCCTTTCAGGACTCCTCCTTGTGGCCACCCTGGTCCTCCTCCACCACCTGGACCACTTTAGTTTGGCCAGGAGCCTACCCGCCACCACAGCGGGCCCCGGAATGTTCCAGTGCCTCAACCACTCCCAAAACCTGCTGAGAGCCGTCAGCAACACCCTTGAGAAGGTGAGCTTTTCAATGTCCTGGTTCCCACTTAGCAGCCTCTGTAGTGAAGGGGCATCTCCGAACCCCTGGTCACCTGAAGGAACTGCAGGGAAATTGTGGAAGTTAATCAGGAGCTGTCAAGAGAAGAAGAGGGGCCTTCCCTGGTGGCGCAGTGGTTAAGAGTCCGCCTGCCGATGCAGGGGACGCGGGTTCGTGCCACGGTCCGGGTAGATCCCACATGCCGCAGAGTGGCTGGGTCCGTGAGCGATGGCCGCTGAGCCTGCGCGTCCGGAGCCTGTGCTCCGCAACGGGAGAGGCCACAACAGTGAGAGGCCCGCGTACCGCAAAAAAAAAAAAAAAAAAAGAGAAGAAGAGGGAACTTTACACATGGCCCAACTATTAGCTAAAGAGTTGCAATGAAACTGTGTCTCCAGAGAAAGCAGGAGGGGTAATAAATTATAATGGCATTCGTTTGCGCTGTGTCTACACAGAGGAAAGTGGATACTTACAGTGTTCCTTGTAGCCTGCCAACAGAGATGGAATTGTGTCAGGCCCACACTGTTCCTCTGACATACTTATCAATCCAGGAAACCGCTATTAGGGGCGGCCTGTGTGCTCCAGGGCTTGCGAAGATGAATTAGCCTTGTGTCTAATGCTCCTCTCCAGCTTCCAGTCTGGTGACTCGGCTTGTTGCTAGAGCATCACATTTCAGGGAGCTCGTGACAGTGCACATCCAGGCTTCATTTTCTGGGGAGAGAGTTATCTAATTTTATTTACAGCTTCAGTCATCTGTTTAGCTTTCATATTTTAATGTAAAAAAAATTTTTTTTCTTCCTTTAAAAGCACTCCAACATCTATTGCTTTTGCTGCAACAGCCTAAGACTGATGTTTTAAAAGATGTCCTTTCGCCTTCTTGCTCTCTAGTAAATCTTCCTTGAAGATTTCTAGCTTGTTGCTTTATGAATATCTTAAAGTAAGCTCAATGCCACGAGTCCTTCTTAAAGAACTCTTTTTTTCCCCTTCTAATCTTTCATAACTTGCTGCCAGTTTTTCCTTACAGTTCAATCCATCTTAATTAAAAAGGCAGCTCACCAAGTGAAAACTGCAGAGATAGGTGCTTTGATTCCTAAAGAAAGGTTCCATATGGGTAAAATTTAGGAGCTCCTATTTAAATAGATGCTTTATGTGAAAAAGCTGACTCTTCTACTCCCAGATGCAGCACCAAAGGTGAAAGATTGCAGAACTCAATTTGATTTTTTAATATGATTCCTGCATCAGTTTTGCCAGAACAAATCAGCTGGCTACTTGCAGAGAAAATAGAGGTGGCAAATGCATGTGACTCACAGGCCATATCTAGTCCACAGATCTGTAGAGTTTAGCCATGTCTTTTTTATTTCATTCTGATTTTTGAGTTTCATGCCATTGAAAAAGTAGACCTCCCATATAAGGATCCAAATTTCCAGCTTCTCCTGAAAAGATCTGAAAAACTATAGCAGTGGGCCCACATTTTCAAGTCTAATTTTTTTTGGCTCTATTTATTCATTTTTTTATTCAACAAGTACTTATTGAGTGCCTACTGTATGCCAGGCACTATTTTATAGATTCTTGAAGGTCCTCTTTTTTAACCATGCAATAGTAATAGAGAGATAGTCGCCGTTTTCATTTTGGAATAAAGGAAAGCAATTATCACAGAAATAAAACTACTGTGTTATTTGGAGATTTTTTTTTTCTTATTGAAGTATTATTGCAAATCTAACTTTCTAGAACCTGCTCAGGATAGCAGCTGCCTCGATCTGCTTGACCACCTCCAGGAACAGTGTATTCATTTTCTATTGCTGCTGTAACAGATTACCACAAATTTAGTGGCTTTAAACAACACAAATTTATTATCTTACAGCCCTGGAGTTCAGAAATCCAAAATGGGTCTCACTGGAGTAAAATTAAGGTGTCAACAGAGCTGTATCCCTTTCTGGAGACTCTAGGGGAGAATCCAATTTTCTTGCCTTTTCCAGCTTCTAAAAGCAGCCCACATTCCTTGGTGGCCCCCTTCCATCCTCAAAGCCAACAGATGAGACTTAATCATGCTGCATCACTCTGAGCGTGACTCTCTTGCCTCTCTTCTGCTTATAAGGACCCAGTGATTACACGGGACCCACCCAGACACTCCAGGATAACCTCTCTATTTTAGAGTCAGCTGATTCGCAACCTTAAATTCATCTGCGACCTTAATTCGCCTTTGCCACGTAATGTAACCTAGTCTGTGGTTCCAGGGATTGGGAGGTGGCTATCTTTGGCAGGGGCATTATTCTGCTTACCACAGACAGGAGTTTTACTGCTTGTACCCCCAGCATGTTCTGTACTCTCAAGCTTTGATTCATGGCTCACGCTGTTCCCTCAGCCTGAAATTCCCCCTCCTCTGTAGATGCCCCATCTCTGGGGAAGACTTTGCTTCCTTTCCACCCCCTTCCCAGAGCCTTCTGACCCTTCTCAGCCCTTCTCACTTGCCAGCATGTCTCCTGGTCATTTGGGCACTTGCCTGACTCCACAGCTGAACTTGGAATTCTGGGGGACATAACATAGTCCCCTTCTTTGTCACCTTCCTTTGTACCTAGCACAGTGCCTGGCACACATCAGGCTTGTTAAATGGAACAATGATCTCGCTCTTCAATCAAAAAGTCATCGACTTCTCAATATCATAATTATAGTCAGCATGCCTGTAAGATGACGTGTGTGTGTGTGCGTGCGCACACGCGTGTGTGTACACCACATATTAAATCTCCGCTTGTCTTTAAGGTTGCATGTTTGTTATGTTCATCATGTAGTGACCTAACAGTCCCCCTTTAGAAGCTATTCTTGAAAAAGATATTCATAAAACACAGCCATGCTGACAAAAGGAAAAAAACGTTTTCACCAGAAGCAAGTGTCACAGCGTGGTGTAGAGGCTGATTAGCACAGCCTGTTGAAATGATTTATAGTGTTTACGTAATGGAAAAACATATCATCCAGAGAAACATGTCCTAAGCAAAAGGGGAGGAGGGATGGAGAGAGAGTGTACATGATCTGTTTCCTTTTGTCTTATGAAGACCCTAAAATTCCTACAGATCAGAGGTGGAGGTCAAGGGCAGCCGGCTCTAGCTTTGGTGCCAGTGCCATGGGGAGCTGGGTGCCTTATTAATCTTGTAGACTGGGTTTCTCTTTATGTTTTACAGGCCAGACAAACCCTAGAATTTTACTCCTGCACTTCTGAAGAGATTGATCATGAAGATATCACCAAAGATAGAACCAGCACAGTGGAGGCCTGCTTACCACTGGAATTAGCCACGGTATAGAGGGGTTTCCTCCCAAAGTTTGTAATACAGTTAAGAGCTGTGCATCAGACCTCGTCTTCTTCCAAAAATGTGCATGTTTCTGGGGTCCATCACCATGGGACTTTAACAGGTCCCATTGTAGAAGTTCAACTTGGAAAAAAAATTTATAAAAACGTGGTTTTTCACAACAGTGTGAGATATACTTAACTGTACTGAACCGTACACTTAAAAATAGTTAAAATGGTAAATTTTACATGTATTTTTTACCATAGTAAAAAAAATATATATATATGTTTGAGAAGAAAAGTCAGAAAAATTTACATTAAGAATTAGTAATTAATGTCTTTGATGTGTGTTTTTTTTTTTTGGCTCTAGAATGAGAGTTGCCTGGCTTCCAGAGAGACCTCTTTAATAACTGTAAGTCAGAAAATTGAAGGTTTTAGCTCATGTTATGAATTCATGTCATTGACATCTGATTATTTTTTCTTCTAGAATGGGAGTTGCCTGTCTTCCAGAAGGAGCTCTTTTATGACGGTAAGACACAAAATTCTTTCCTCAAATGCAACGGCAGGGGAAGGGGGGGTACGTTTTTAGCCCATCTCAGTAGTTCCTTCCCCTCTTTGTCGTATTATGCAGACCCTGTGCCTTAGCAGTATCTATGAGGACTTGAAGATGTACCACATGGAGTTCCAGGCCATGAACGGAAAGCTCCTGATGGATCCTAAGAGGCAGATCTTTGTGGATCAGGACATGCTGGCGGCTATTGCTGAGCTGATGCAGGTAAGGCCTTCTTCATGCTGAGACCGCCAGCCAGGGTCCCTGATGAAGGGGTATACCATCAGCCCTTCCTGGGTTGGGGGAGGCCTGAAATGCCCCCTTCTGAAGCCAGCTACATATTGGGGGAGACAGCCTTGGGGGCACCCTCTAGAGAGAGGGCAACGTAAGCAGGTCACATTAAGGAAAGCAGCCTCCTGCTTGTGGACCATGCGGTATGCACCAGGCTCTGGGCAAAGGTGCATACATCTCCTTATGCTGTCCCCTTGGCAACCACTTGGGGTCTGTGCAAATGAGGAGACCAGTGCTTAGAGGGTTAGCCACTGATCTGAGGTCACACAGCTTGGAAGCGGCAGAGGCAGGATTTAAAACCCCCATCAAAGGGATTCCACTGCACTCATCTTCTCATGCATCTCTAAAGCCTCTGGGATGTACATGCAAGGGGCTGGCATGCATATCTGCAAATACTGCTAGAGAAGACAAGCGGGGCTGGTGCCTGGATATGATGCGTGCTGAACCAAAATGTGAATGAAAGAAAAGAATGACCTATCACCTGGGGACAGCCACAGTGTTACTCATAGACAAGAACGTGCTTTGTAACTTTCTGAACCACCATAGCACATGATGCTAACATAAAACACAGAATTATCCACTTAAGAAAGAGCAGGGTGAGTGCCATGTTGGCCAGGGCATGGGATAAAAATACGGCATCAGAAATGATTGTCTGAAAAGAAATTTATTTCATTCACCCTTTTTAAATTTTTTTTTGGGGGGGTACCAGATTACTGGTTTGAAAGGCAGTGAACACCGTGCAAGTATCAAAGAATGTTACCATCTAGAGAGTTGTAGATGATATTTCATTTTCAGGACCAAGAGTCGAATCAGTTCTACCAGTAATCAGACAACTATGCCCAGACCTTTTGTCCCTCTGTGCCTCAGTTTCTTCCTCTGTAAAATGGGATGACTTTACCCACCCTACCTTTCTTTTAGGCTTTTTGTGAGGAAGTACAAGCAAAATTGCTGATCATTGTGCAAATATATGGTCTTGCATTGTGTTATCAAATTAAAGGGCTCAAACTGTCAGGTTTATTTATCTCACACTAATAAGTGTCTTTAGTCAACAGGTCTGATACTGACTGAGAGTTTCCAATCAATAGCAACCCATCACCTCCCCGTTCTGAAAAGGATGCCGCTTCTTAATGTAACATATAAAAATTAATTACATATCACAGCAGATGTCATCTTAACAGAATTGTTCCTTGCTAAAATACAACTCCCACTGATGATTTTCTAAATAGCTTTCAGGGTCTTTTCAGAGCTCCCTGAAGATCCATGTGCCTGGATAATGAGCATTTCTTCTCTCAGGTTCTGCCTGCCCATCTGGCTGGGAGTAGATTTGATTTGGTTTAGGAGATGCAGTGAGGGAGTGGGTTGCAGGCTCTGAGACGTGTATTGGCTTCACCCATCTTTACGGATGAACGTTTTAATTTTGGAATACTGTCTATGTCATGCTCAATATTTATTCTCCTAGGCCCTGAATTCCCACAGCAAGATTGTGTCACAGAAACCCTCCCTGGAAGAACTGGATTTTTATAAGACTAAAGTCAAGCTCTGCATACTTCTTCATGCCTTCAGAATTCGTGTGGTGACCATCGACAGAATGATGAGCTATCTGAGTTCTTCCTAAAAAGCTGAGGTCTCTCCTAAAGTCATTTTTATAAATATTGGAACCAAAGAAATTGTAATAGGGCACGGGTTAAGAACTGGGGCGGGGGTGGCTTGACCTATTCCTACTTAAGCTGGTACAGGAATTCTCACGCTTGTTTACATTAGTCATTACTCCAGATTTGCAGGATGTGACTGTTCTATCCACATGATTCCTTTGATCAAGTCTATTTCATATTTACTATGGATAAGTTATTTTTAAGTTTTCATGAGCAAATTGATGAGGGGAAATGTCCTCCCAGAACGTGTTTTTCTTTTTTTCCCTTTAATAGAAGAGCAAGAATTTATAAGCTATTTCAGTACCAAAGAGTTTGTAGGAACAAACACTCAAGCATAATTTATTTTAAAATATTTATTTATATAATTTTGTGTTCATGAAAGCATGTGAACTTATATTTATTTATGTTATATTTATTAAGATATTTATTGTCAAGTGAATTTGAGATATACCTTATGTTGTTTTAAAATAAAATGACAGAATTAAAGTAATTCTCTTATTTTTCTAACGTGATTGGAATATTTGAGTGTTAAAATACACATCATGGGAAAACTGAAAACTCTGATGAAATTTGAACAAAGTCACCTTAGAAAGAATGCCATGATATTCTTACTCATTTCCTAGTTCCTTTAGTGTCACATTTTAAAGGGAGCCTCATAAGGCTAGATCTGACTTAATACTGAGGCCGTTGAGTGAGTTCGTTTTTGAGAATATACTTTATTACTTTTGTTCAACATCTGAATCTAAACATAAAATACATAAAAATGTTTTTCCCTATTAACCACAGCCCCATAACATACTGTGCATTAAACAAATACATAATAATATCCAACTGGGAAAAGCATCATTAAGAGGTCTTCTAGTCAAATTATTCTAATTTTTGTGACCCTTTGGGCTCTCGGGGGGAAGTTGCTTCTAAATTACAACTAGAAAAACTCTCCCTTTGCTTTAATTTAGATAGAACTTCTGCCTGAACCACATGGATAACTGCCTTCCTCTGGCTTAAGAGATGTGCTTTTTAATTCTTTAAACCATGAGAATTTTAGAAGATTTACCTGATGGAATACCATGTAATTTTCAAACTCTGATAATCACATTCCTCCTTAATATGAAAAGTTCACAAGAAATGAACGATTCAGAGTCCGTCCTGTCCCCCCTACCTTTCCTCATGTGAATCCTCCCCTCCAGAGCTCAATTCTTATCCCTGTAAACAGGGAGGGGAATGTGTATGGCCACCCCAGGTCCTCACTTGTGGGGAAACTTACACGTTTTTCAGAGTCTCACCCTACTTGATGTACAATTAGATAGAAATCATCAAGCTGGATCCCATCACATACCTTCTTTTCTTGAGGTATTCCTCCCCAAGCTTGAAGACGGGCAGGTGATTCACAGGTGGGAGCTTCTTGCCTTTAAGTATCGGTTTTGGGGTCGGCAGCTTCGATTGTGGCGAGAGCTCATGGCTTTGATGAAGCTGGCACTGTAGAGTTGCTGCCATCCCCGCCCCGCCCCTGCTTTCCTCTCCTTCCTCCCCCCCCCCCCGCCCACCCATTGAATGGCGACTTGTCTGTTGTCTGGCCGGTTGTCTGTGCCCAGAAACAAGGAGAGGAAAGCCTGTTGACTGTGCTACAGACTGCGTTTATACGAAGGGACAAAGTGGCACACAAAGGGTCGCTTTCGTTCTAGAAATTGCCATGACGTATGCTTCAGAAACATGACTGGCCCAAGAAACAACTTCACAACTAATTCCATTCTTCACTACACGGTCAGTTTTCTGGGTTTTTTTGTTTTAAGCCTGGGTCTGCCATTTATAACTTGTATGATGTGGCCATGTTGTTTTGCCCTCACCCTACCCGTTTCCTCTTCTAAGTGAAGATAGGGACTTCCCTGGCAGTCCAGTGGTTAGGACTCCGTACTGCCACTGCAGGGGGCACGGGTTCGATCCCTGGTCAGGGAACTAAGATCCCGCAAGCCACGCGGCCGGGCCAAAAACAACAAAAAAAGTGAAGATACTACTAGAACCTTGATCTGATTGATCAGGGGTTAAATGGAGCAACTCCTACAAAGCACTAGCGTTGCACCTGGCACATAATCTGTACACAATAAACGTGAGCCATCGTTGACAATGTTTATTAGCCTCTGGGTTTGGTGACCGGGCCAAATTGGTTAAAGCCTCTTTGCTACTATTTTCTTATCTGTGAAATTCAGAAAACTGTAGCCCCTATTTCACAGCGCTCTTGTGAGGACTGAATCACTCAGTACAGTGCTGGCATCTAGTCAGTGCCGAACACCAATTTTTTTAAATTGTTAGACTGTTTGCTTGAAGACCTCAGTGACGCCCTGTCCCTCCAGGGCACTCAGCTATCCGGGCCGTTCAGCAGAGGAGGCCATCTGGTGCAAGACACGACAGCAAAAAAAGCAGGGTCCTGCCTCTCCAGAACAGAGGGTGGGAGCAAAGTAACTTGGTGAGACCGAGGTCCCCCCTAAAAACAGGCCCCAGACCTAGACTACTAGAGACATTTGATAACAAATTACTTTTTAAAAAAGAAAATAAACAGTTTAAGTGTTTCTCACATGTAAAAATGACTGAATCAGAGAATTAACATAAAAAACAGCTGACAGCTGCCCTACTGAGAGCCAAGAGCTTTGGGGAAAGGGGTCAGTTCTGGGGAGTGGTCTGGCCAGACATCCAAAGGTGGGTTTGGGAAAACTCAAGAGATGCACAAGGGCCTTAGACACCTTAAGGAGGAAAGAAAACATGGGAGGGGAGAAAACCAGCTTTGTCTGAAGCCAGCACAGACAGAGACTGTGCTGTGAGTCCCACTGGCCATGTCACCCTGGGCCATGCGGTTGTTGTCCTTGTTTAAGGACAAAACATTAGGTTTTAGCTAGCGTAACTGTGGCTTCCTAGTTTAAGGCAGAGTGCACCTACAATATCGCTGTGGACTGAACATTTGCGTTCCCTTAAAATTCATATGTTGAAGCCCTGATCCCCAGTGTGACGGTATTAGGAGACGGGGCCTTTACGAGGTTAGGTCATAAGCATGGAGCCCTCATAGTGGGATTAGTGCCCTTATAAGAGACTTGGAGAGATCTCCCCCCCAACCTCCATGTGAGGACACAGTGACAGGTGGCCTGCTGCAAACCAGGGAGAGCTCTCACCAGACACCAAATCCACCAGCACCCTCATCTTGGACCTCCCAACTTCAAGAACTGTGAGAAACACATGTCTGTTGTTTAAGCCACCCAGTCTGCAATTTTTTGTTGTAGTAGTCTGAGCTGAGAAAACTTTTAAGTAAGTCAGAAAGAGAAAAACAAATACTGTATGCTAACACATATATATGGAATCTAAGAAAAAAAAAAAAAAAGGTCCTGAAGAACCAAGGGGCAAGATGGGAATAAAGACACAGACCTACTAGAGAATGGACCTGAGGATATGGGGAGGGGGAAGGGTAAGCTGTGACAAAGTGAGAGAGAGGCGTGGACATATATACACTACCAAACGTAAAATAGCTAGCTAGTGGGAAGCAGCCGCATAGCACAGGGAGATGAGCTCGGTGCTTTGTGACCACCTAGAGGGGTGGGATAGGGAGGGTGGGACGGGGGAGACACAAGAGGTAGGAGATATGGGGATATATGTATACGTATAGCTGATTCACTTTGTTATAAAGCAGAAACTAACACACCATTGTAAAGCAATTTTACTCCAATAAAGATGTTAAAAAAAAAAAAAGAAAAAACCCAATGACAATTTTCCGAAAACTGAATTGTATCAACTTTTCGGTTGAAATGTATTTGGTCAGAACAAGTCAAAAACTTTAGTTGCATGTATGTATCTTTGAGTATATTAAAATTATGAGTATAAATTATGACATCAATGTAACATCAGAGACAATACACTCACGTAACCTTTTTCAGAAGCAATAGGAACTAATGCTTACTCCGTGCTTACTAAGTGCCAGGCATGTTTCTACAAGTGTTTACCACAAATGCACAGAATCCTCCCAAAACCCTAGGAGGAGGTGCTATTACCTTCCCCTTTTTATAGATGAGGAAACTAAACCAAGAGGCCATAGACACTTACAGGGTAAGTGGCAGATGCTGGGATCTGAACCCAGGCGGCCTGGCTCTGGCCTATGCACACAACCCCAGTATCCTTTGCTTCTCATATTAAGCTCACACAGTAACTCATCATAACCATGCAGACAGCATCATAGTTCCTTATGCTTCTCCTCTCTCCCTCACTACACTGTGAGAGCTTCAAGTACAGGAAATGTCATGTTATTCAAGTATTTGTGTACTTGGGCCCCAGCACTCAAAGATGGTAGAGAAAGGCAAATCTTCATGGGTTTCCACACGTTTCTCATTTCTTTTCCTAATCTAGGAATACATAAGAAAGTCTTTAGTCTTTAAAAATCAAATTATTCCCAATTACAAAAAAAAAGTTAAAAATTGTAAAATGCACGTGCTTGCTCGGCTCAAAACCATTATACATGCTTAGAATGGGGGAAGACCCAACATTCATTAACAATTCATTCATTGTTTTTGGTTTTTTGGCCTCAAACAAAGGTTTATTTCTTGCTTGAGGTACATGCTCACTGCTTATCAGCTGGGGGCTCTGCTCTCACGGTTCTCTTCTGGAACACAGGCTGATGGAGCATCAGCTGTCACCTGCTGTCATCATTGCAGAGGGAAAGGAAGGCTGGAAGGTCTCCACAAGCCTGTTGACTTAAATAATTTACATGTCTATGGTTTGGCATTATGCGATCCCTTCAGGAGCAAGGTGCCGCCCAAACATCTGTCACTGGTGAACTGGAAAGGGGTTTACCTCCCGTTGCAGACATCGTAGATACAAACTCCTGGACGACAGCTCCCAGAGACCCAAGCAGTCATCTTATCAGCTGATTCTCACGCTGCCCCCGACAGGAGTGGGTCAGGGGTCCAGCAGGGTGCCTCGATGACCCCTCATCAGCCCCCAGAAACCCCCCAGCAGAGCAGCTCCACTTCTGAACGCTTTACCAATGCAGGTTCCAGGTGAGATTTCCTTTCACAAAAGGCTCCTACAGCTAAAGAAAGAACAGAACTCAGCCAAGCCCCTCCCCGCAGTTCAGTTTTTATAAGTCACAAAACCATCTTTTAGATTTCTCAACTTGCTTGAAAATAAAACACTGCTATAAATGCATAGATCAGACCCCCTTCTAAAAATGAAACTCGTGCCAAAGGTTACAGCAGACGGCAAGAATGTACTTCTGCAGAATAAAGATAGCAGCCTAACTACAGGGTGTTTAACCGGAAATTTACATCACGATTGGAATAAATTGGATCTTAAATCCTCTGGAGGCTCAAGGCTGGAAGTCCCAGTTAAAAAAGCAGGAAGAACTTCAGAACTCTGCACTCAGAATTCAACCCCAGGGCCTCTGTTTTAGTACCAGCAGCCACAGAGCCATTAACAGAAATGCTCAAGCCCTGGAATGTGGGCTGGAAAAGATGCATTCCCAAGCAGTCTGGAATCCCCACCTTCAGCAAACAGTGCGCTGCTTCAACCCAAGAAGGACTTCCAGCAACCGCAACAGGCTGGGCCAACCGCTGAAAACCACTGTCCTCGTGAGAGCACTCTTAAATATCGGCAAATACACTGGCCTCTTTAGAAAATGGAGTGGAAACACACTTCCACATGATGAAGCAGGGAAGAAAGGCTGTCCCCTAAAGCAATCCAAAAAGATAACAATACGTGCCCCCAATATGCAGAAAAATCCTGTTAACAGAGATGCACAAGTAAGGAACTAATTACGAATCCGCCTGGTTTTACATAAAAACATATCTCCCCATCCACGGGGCAGCGGGGAGACACATTCTAAATCATTCCTGGAGTGAGAAGGGTTAGGGGATGTGCAGGTTCTCCTGAATCTGTGCAAACTCCTGGGTTGGTTTACCCTGGCTTACACTCACTCGGCCTCAGTCCAAGAACTGGGGCTGGGAGCAAAACCAACTAACGCCCAAACAGCCAAGATAATAGTAACCAAGGAATGTGATGCTTTAAGAAGAAATGTTGGGGCTTCCCTGGTGGCGCAGTGGTTGAGAGTCTGCCTGCCGATGTAGGGGACACGGGTTCGTGCCCTGGTCTGGGAGGATTCCACATGCCGCGGAGCGGTTGGCCCGTGAGCCATGGCTGCTGGGCCTGCGCGTCCGGAGCCTGTGCTCTGCAATGGGAGAGGCCACAACAGTGAGACGCCCGCGTACCGCCAAAAAAAAAAAAAAAAAAAGTAATGTGTCAGTAAATAATAATACAAAGAAGACATATTAGCACTGTACAAATGCAGATTTATTGTTCTTCCCTTTATCCATAGTAGGAAAAAGGTTGGAAATTGTTAGGAAAGCAGCTTATATACAAAGCACTTCTGAAATTATACTTTTCTTTGGAAAACAACTTATAAAAAATAATAAACGTTTAAAACATTCAAGTCCTTTAAGTATTTTACACTTCTGAAGGTTAAAACTCCATGTGTTTCCTATAATATATAGAACAATTTAAAAAAAAACTCATAAAGTGACATTGATTTGAATTCCACAGAATCCCTGACCATTAGAAATACGTTCTTCCCTATAAAGTCAATTTGTTCTTCACAGGCAAAGCTATAGTTAAAGTGTGTTTCTCTAATTCATTGAGATTGAATTTTACTCTCCAGCTAATGTCTTCAGGAGACTAATAGTAATTTATAGTTTCTTCAAATAAGTTAACATATCCAAAATGTTAATCACCACATGCATAATTCTGGGAGAGTGACAGTCTCTATACATACCAAAAAAAAAAAAAAAGATTTCACCCATTAACAAGAGCCAATATGGCCCATGATCCCTGGGGCAAGTCCTCTTTGAGAAGAGATGACAGTTTTCCCTTGGTCCTGGCTAAGGCTATTTCTGAGTGGCATTCCTGTGCTCCCCACCCGCCAACCCTCCCCAGAGTAAATGACCCAGGGGCCAAAGTCAAGAAATGTAGTGTTTGGCCTGGTGATTTCAGAAGGTTGATGAACCTGCAGGGACTCTGAAGATGGACCCAGCTGAACTTGCCCAGTGAGATGAGGCAATCACCTCTGAGGGTTTGCACCAACACTGATGGGGAGAGGATTACATTCCTTTCTAATCACCCTAGGACCAGGTAACATGATTGGTTTAATGCTTTAACAGACCACTAGCCAGACTGGTTAGTAATGTGAGACGTGGAAATCACACCCCACATAAAAAGACATATTGTACCTGGAGGCACGTAAGTGTCTGACTGCGTGGGAGCTAAAAGAACAGGAACCTCTCTTTATTATTAATGTCATTAGGAAGAAAGCTAAACGAAATTGTGCCATTTAAGTACTCCAACACTTAACTGCTAAAAATGTTTCAAACACTTGATATATATTTCATAGTTCACAGACTCCAAAAGGAAAACTATCGCACTTCTCACCTGACTGCGTTGCGTCATTTTAAGCACCCTTTGCAAGTGTATTTGTTTGGGTGGGGAAGCGGGTGGGAAGGTGTGAGTGGGAGGTACAAAAAAAAAAAAAATCTTGATATTGCAGAGGTTTTTTTCTTCCTCAGGGTTTCCAAATCTTTCATTCCCTTTGCCCCTGAATAATGTGAGCTGTGGGCAGCCTGTGAAAGGAGCTGCTTCCACAGGCTGTGCAGCTCTAGATTCCGGAGTCCACACCCAATTACCACGGCGAGGGTCTTTGCAGGTAAAAGTTCCTGAAGCTTCCTTTTTCAGCTCATCTTCCAAACTTCACGTTTCCTGTAAGAAACCTAACAAAATAGAGAAATGAATTCAGAGATTCATTGTTGCGGGGGGGGGGGGGGGGGGGGGGGGGGGAAGGGCACATGCTTTTAAAGAAAGTCACTTGTCCATTTCAAAAAAGAATTCCTGGGCGTGGCTGGGTTTTCCTGAGCTGAAGACAAACCAGTACAATTTTTTAAGGTTGTAGTTACAAGATACTAAAACGTCCTGATAAAAAAACAAAATTCAGCCAATCAGCCAGACATTTTGGCTACATGAGGGCATAAAACACTGGTAAATCTCTGGCTTTTTGTTTCTTTGTTTTTAACTCACAGAAGATTGTTCTCCTATTTAACGAGGGGAATGGACTAAGACGCTTTTACGATCCCCTTCACTGCTAAAAAATGTCACAAACCCTTGTCAGCAAGTCAAGCGCCTAGTGAGGTCAACAGCGGAGAAAAAGAAAACAAAAAATAACAACCCATTCTACAGGATTTGTGAGATAGTCAGAGTTCCAAGCCTTCCTTTGATGGAAGAGGCTGTGATTATTTCCTTATCACGGCACAGAGGCCAGACCGTCAAGAGGCAGAAGTGCCTAAATGCAAACAAGTAGATCTCCACATGTGGGCCTCAGTGACTTACGTAATTTCAACATACCGAAGAAAAAGAATGAAAAATTTGATACTGAAAAACTGGCTCTTCTATCTGCTTGCAGCTTTTGCATCCAAACAATGGTGGGGGAGTTCAGAAAGCTTGCCCACCACACCTGACAGCATCCTGAGAGTTGGCCGCCCCAGACTTTGACTTTTCATATAAGCTTCTGGGGAGCTGACACACTTTTACATTCTTTAAGGAATAAAAAGTCCAAATAGAATTCCAAATGATTTGCTGAGGCTTCTGAGAAGTAACACCACATTTGTTAATCATGGTAACAATATATAATAATCAAAGCTGTGAATTGGTTTGACCTTGATTCTAACAATGTGCTAATAAGTAAGTCAAGCCACAAAAAAAGAAGTGCTTAAAACAAAGGAAGGAACCCTGTGGTTTTCTGGATTGAGACCAGAAACAACTCCCTTTAGCTCTCTCTAGGGTTCTGCTCTTTCCCTTCCCTTCTTTGCTGCTGGAGGTTGACTAGTGCCACACAGTGGCCTCCTGGAGCACTGCTTCAGCACCACAGAAGGCCTAGAAGGATCAATGAATGCTACCAGTCAGGTCCCTGCCTGAGCTTCACTACCTGCCTGGAGCTTTACAAGCAGTACCTCTTTTCGTTATCACACCAGACACAGGACACTGGGATTTTGCATCCATTTGACAGATGGGAACATAGAGGTTTAAAGCCAGGTAAGGAATTTGCTTAGTCATGGATATATCATACAACACAGGGAATGCAGCCAGTAGTTTATAACTACAAATGGAGTATAACCTGTAAAATCTGTGAATCACTATATTGCACACCTGTGACATATAATATTATATATCAACTATACTTCAATTAAAAAAAAAAAGTTTTTTGCCTAGTCACAAACCTAGCCAGCACTCGAGATGGGATTTGAACACTTCCTCTGACTGCATACACAAGTCACCGTTACTTAGATTATGGCAGCCCACATGCTGACTGCTACAGCATTTGCACAGTTCTCTAAACCCGAGCTTATAAATACACAAGCAACACATTCTATAATAGAAATCTGCTATTTGCAAAGACACAGCTTGATTTCAAGTAAATGACTAAGATAACTTCCTGCTTACCTTTCAGCACATCTTGGACTTCAACTGAATTGATGTTTTTCAAGCAGTTCCATAAATTCTGAGCTGTGGCGTTGCTCTGCTCCTTTTCTTGCCACTTCTTCAGCATCCTAAACTTATTGATCGTGACATCTTCTTTCTTCTCCAGGATAGCATCAATATCGCTAATCTTCAACTTCAGGTTGGCAATGGCAATCTTTACCCACTCCTTTCCCAACTTCTCAGCAAGGTTAATCAACTGAGTGTCTGTTAACAAGGTTTTAGTCTTCACTCCATCTAAAAGCACATGAATTCAGTTGTTCCTCTAAACACTTCATTTATAGCCATTTACAATGAAAACGTATTCTCTTTATATAAAAGAAGAAACCATGATTCGAAACTTTAATAACTGCTTTTAAAATATATTTAAGTGTCGGGCTTCCCTGGTGGTGCAGTGGTTGAGAGTCTGCCTGCCGATGCAGGGGACACGGGTTCGTGCCCCGGTCCAGGAAGATCCCACATGCCGCAGAACGGCTGGGCACGTGAGCCATGGCTGCTGAGCCTGCGCGTCCGGAGCCTGTGCTCCACAACGGGAGAGGCCACAACAGTGAGAGGCCCGCATACAGAAAAAAAAAAAAAATATATATATATATATATATATTTAAGTGTCAAAAAAAATCCCTGCTTTCCCAACTATTTTAAGGACCAAAGGAAACAATTTCATACAACATTAAACTGGGGTATAATGCTCACATGATAATTCAATAATTCAGGGAATGAAATTGTTTTATAAAGCAGCACAAATTAGGTTGGAGTAAAAAAAAAAACAAATCGGGCACCAAAAATAATTTATGTGGCTCAAAAAGAAACATATACAGCTTTTGCCCTTGCCCAGCTCTGCAACTTCATCTAAGTGTTAAGACCACATACAAAATGCTACCTTTAGCGGTCAATAAAGAGAACAGCAAGAGATATGAATTGCAGTCTCCATTCCACCATCTCCTGGCATTAGGGGAAAGAGCACATTCCACAGAAAAGCCAGGGGACGGTATCTGTAATATCTGTTGCTCACTAAGAAACAGTGTCATAATCTTGGAAGGGTATATGTTTGCCAATGGAAACCACTGGCCCCATAAAAAATATCAGCCCTAGCAGTAAGGTGGATTTTCTACATTCCCACTTTTCAGCTGGTTGAGCTACGGTGCAGCAAAGCTCATGGGGTACGGAGTTTCGGTTAAGGATCCTCAAGGCCTTCTAAACACTGGAGGTGACATCAGAAAGGAATAAGAGGGAGGAAGAATCCTTCCTGCCCCTCCTCCAGGACCGTGACGCTTTCACTCATCTACAGCCAATCTGTTAAAGTGAACCTAACGTTTGTATTGGACCCTAACGCACTTCAGTTTCCTCTCTAACGTTCTAGACTGAAGAATGGGTTCTCAAGGATGGCCCCTGCCCCATAGTGGTCTCCTGATACATGGGATCTGTCAAAAAAGTAAGTTCTCAGGACCATCCCCAAAGCCCCCAAAATGTTATGTGGCAGCCTGATTGGGAGGGGAGTTTGGGGGAGAACGGATACATGCATATGTATGGCTGAGCCCCTCTGCTGTGCACCTGAAACTATCACAACATTGTTCATTGGCTGTACTCCAATATAAAATAAAAAGTTTTTTTAAAAAAAGTAAATCTTATTAATTTATTCGCTACTACATTGTCACCTCTAAAAAGGTTGGAAATCTTAATTTCTAGGTAGTATTTGATCATTTTAATTCTATTTCTAGTTACTTGCTGTTGGAGCTAATTTTAAATAGCCAAATAATTGCAAGAAAAAAACTTTCCCTATATATCAATTTAATATAAAATTGTTTCCCATTCAGTTATAAATGAGTAAGTTCTGAGGATCTAATACACAGCATGGTGACTATAGTTAATTAATACTGTGCTGTACACTTGAAATTTGCTAAGAGAGTAGGTCTTATGCATTCTCACTACCACCAAAAAAAAAAAAAAAAAAGGCTATGTGAGATGATAGATGTGCTAATTAACTTGACTGGTAAATATTTCACAATATATGCATACATCAAAACATCACATTGTGCACTTTAAGTATATACAATTTTGTCAATTATATCTCGATAAAACTGGAAAAATATTGTATCCCAATTTGGTTAGCTTTTAAAATAACTCCAGAGCCTCATTTTGATGTTCATTAAATAGAAACAATAAACTTTTCTCTAGTGACATACAGTAAAATCAGACATATGTCATCCTCACAACCTCCTGCTCTAGCATGTGAAGAATAGCTTATTTTAATCTTTACAGAGTTTATCTGCTTTTAGAGATTCGTACCTTCTTACAGTGGTAGAATAAAAGGTATTTTGATGAAAGGGTTAATCTGGGGAGTTACATGAGGCCCCCAAAGCCTTGAGATCTTGTCTCATATAATTTGAGTCTGGGTATTTTCACTTAAATTTGTGAATTCTGGCTGGACTTGAATTTTGAGGTACATACTCCATCTTCTGGCTCCTTGGAGTATTGTTTTTAAATGTTTAAATCTCTACTGTATTTTCACAACTATCAAGCCTTGGTCTCTGCCATTTAATTGGAAGAAATTAAGTTGACCTTTGTCTCCAATAACTGAGCTGGCGGCTCCTTCCCCCAAAAGTAGCTAATAACTTTGAGGCCAGTGAATGCACACATGGACATTCACTATTTACTCCTTCAATGAATATTCACTGTCTTCTACATAAAAGGCTGCAGGCTCAGCGTTATGGGAAAATGCACAGACGGACAGGCCACGGCCCCTGTCCCTACGGGCTGCAGGAGCTTCCCCTGGCCCTCCATTCTACTTTCACTGAGGGACGGGGAGGAGTGCGCAGTCAAGCTGGAAAAGTAAGCTGGGGCAGACCAAGAAGGACCCTTGTCCAGCCCTAAGGAGCTGGGACACAGGGGGAAAGCATCTGGGAGGGCACGCACACCTAGGAGGTGGCTCCAGGAGGACTGACCCAAAAAGCACATGTGTTGCATGAAAGTCAATGGGGAAGACGAGGGAAAACGACTCAGCCACGGATGACGTTTTTACAAACCTGAAGTGCCAATCTGCTTCATTCTTTTATCATAGACCACCTCATCGGGTAAGCTGCTACTCATCTTTCGCCGCCTATTACCTTTAAAAAACAACAACAACAACAAAACATTGGCTTTCCCTTAGGGTCCTTGTTATCTACCCATCTTCAAACTAGAGTTCTTTTTAAAAAAATCATCATTGAGATAGAAACAAATTGAAAATGGATTCAAAGGTCGTTCCGATGATTAAGAGTTATGGAACACTGAACAGATCCTTAACGTTACCGTATTTGCACAGCAGAATTAAAATCCTAGTGGATGGAAGGTATAGACGAGTTTAACGTCCAGTGACGAGCACTCACCACTTGTGCTGCTTTTCGAAATGTTCGGGTTCTGATCATGCTGAACCCAGTCACCTGTTAAATTACAATAAGCAGCAATTGGAAAAAATGGTTTTGAAACTGGAAGTAAAGCAATCGATTTATGAAAGCACCTGAAACCCCAGGGTCTCGGCAACCTCTCTCAAGTTCAAATATGAGTTTGGGGTTTTAACTTAGTATGTATGCAAATGCACTGGGCTTGAACTCTTGAGATAAATAACAAGTACTCCTTCCAACACGTCTTGCGGGACAAGTGTTTCCCAGACTTCAGTCATCCGCACACCACTGTCATGATATCTGGCATACCCATCTGCCAGGTGAAATGTCATTCGCTCCGTATTTCTTTAAATCTACAACTACCGTAAACAGAACAGTGGCATCATGCGCCATATGGAGACGGAAGCCATAAAAATAAACATCGTTCAATTTTAAGTGTATTTGCATGCACTCCACGTAAAAGAATCTCATAGATGTATTATCATTCTGTACTTGAGGGGTTCTTTCTGGACACTTCACCTGTGATTCGACACCACCTGCCCCATGTGAAATTCAGCCCCTGCTCTAACCGATGCCTACGTGTCAGGCAGGCCTTCCGCAGGTTCCTTTAGTGAAGATGCCTAATAGTGATGGGCAATTTCAGTTCATTGTTAGCTTAGGCCGCCAAAATAATGGAGACCAGAACCATCTTACAATGCAGAATATTATTAAGTAAGTTTAAAAAAAGAAGTCTTAAAAAGTGGCCTTTAAAATTGCCAAGAGGCTTAGTCTAGAAGAACATCTGTCATTCAGGCTGCTACAGGTTAAATACCTTTATTCCCGTGGCACTGGCTGTGGTTAAAAAGTAACATCTTTCAGGTTCATTTATTTGAGCATGTTAATGAATACCGAGCAAAAATACTACAATCCCCAATACACAGTCCCAACTAGGACTCTTCCCAGCTAAGTAACTGTAGTTTGGATAAAAGGGCCTGTTTCAAACTGGCTAACTTAAGGGTATAATATTGAGAACAGGAGTCACACCTATAGAAAAGCTTCCTGCTTAGACTAGCACAGAATTCCAAACTGATTAGACTGGGTTTCGTTTCTGCAGTATAAAGACATGAGAGCAAATACGGACTCTGTGCACCCACTGACTCTGGGGATTTGGACGGTGGGTGCCTGAGAAGGAGAGCTGGCACTTCTGCCCAGGAGCTGGGGCCTCTGTTTCTCTTAATCGAATGTTTTAATATTACAGTGATGGGACAGACAACTACTCTATTTGCTTTTCCACCCAGGCCACCTGCCCCGCCTCAACCCCCAAACAGAGTTTTAATTCAAGATACAAAACACTCACACTCTCTCAGTTTTGCTTTCCATACAATTTCCTCGGAATCCATTTCAACCAAAAGTAATTTAAACTCCACTGGTTGCTCCAAATACACTTCACTATAACTTTTCAATTTTAAAAGTGAACCATCCACAAATTCAATTTCCTTTAAAAAAACAAACAAACGTGATTTTCTGAAATTTAAAGGTTGCGTTAATTAACAACATAAGATGTCAGATAAGGAATAATGGCAATGAGAAGGGTTAGTGCTTGAATGCTCACTGAAATTTTGACCTTGGAAATCCCACTCCTTAATCATACATCCTCTCACTCTCCTGCTTCTAATCCCTCCTTACTCTTACTCCAAAATGCTTTTCTACCTCATTGAAGCTTCTAGTCCCGTGGCCCCAGTTTTCTAAAGTGTAACTTTTCAGCCTTTCCTGATTTCAACGTTTCATCTTTCCCAAATGGCACCTGTGCTCACCCATCAGCCACCCTATCCTAGGTGCTTTTAAACTCCTCACCATCTTTTTCCTAGATCGTTCTCCAGTCTGCAGTTGATTCCGCGTTTATAGAACTACGTGCAGTGTTTTGTCCACGTGTCCTCATTGAACACCGCCGTCCCCCAACAAATCCTCGTATCGCTATTTTACGGATAAAGAATCCCAGAGAAGCGTATGAACTTGCCCAGGTCCACACCTAGGAAGTGGCGGAACTGGAATTTGAATCCACACCTCGTGACTCCAGAGTGTGAGCTCTTAACCACTACACAGACTGCCTCCTGCCTTCCACCTCCTCTGCTGCTCTCCAGGCTGGCTAGCAAGGCTGGCGGGAGAAATACATCTTTTAAAAACTATCAGTGACCTGCACTGGGCATCACCATCACAAACCAATGGTCTTAACCTGTCCCCACCCTTTCCGTTCCAAGTCACTAGTATTATCTTCACAACCTTCTAAGGGTCAGTCACCAGGGCCTACAAAGCTGAGACAGCGCCCTCTCCTGGCCCTACTCCTCCTAAATCCCTCCACGTTCTGCTTCTCCAGAACTATCCTGGGGCCTCCAGCCCAACTGCACATCCCCGCCCCCTCACTTAGACACCAGCGGCCCCTCTTCCGGGAGAGCTTCGGAAAGCTCACCTCTTCCGGGGAATCCCTCACCCTTCAAACCCAGAACAAACATCACCCATGTGAAAAGCATTCCTGGAGACCCACTGCACTTCGTACCCATCTCTATAGTAACACATTATGTTAAAATTATTTCTTTTCATGAATGGAGTATTTCTCTCACTTTGAGGGAAAAGACTGTGACTTATTTGCTTTTTAATTCTTAGCTCTTATCTCAAGCTGACTGGTAATAGGCACTTTTAAGCAAAAAGTTAAGCAAATCATTAACCGTCTAAAACTAATAAGAACACCTTATATTTACACAGTTTGATAACTTTCAGAGTGCTTCCAAACCATTACTTGGTATGATCCTTACAGCAATCCTGGGAGATTATCCCCGTTTTATTGGCCAGAAATGTGGTTAACAGAACGTAGACTATTTAAAGCCCTCCAGCTATCAACATCTTTTGTAAGAATGAACTCCTGGGACCCCCTCGGTGTCTTGCTGGGCTCGTCCATCCATTCAACATGTATTATTCCCTCTCCTAGTGGTTCTTAAACGTGGCAGCACATTATAGTCACCTTGGGAGCTTTAATAAGCCCAATGCCCAGGCCATTCCCAGACCAATTAAGTCAGCATCTCTGGAGGTGGGACCCAGGCCACGGAATGTTTTTAAAGCTCCTCAGGGAATTGCACTATGCAGCAAAGGCCAAGAATCACTGCTCTAAGCACACCCTTCTAATTTAATTCCACTTCCCAGACAAGGTTGCAGTTTGCTTCTCGTGATTGTTCTGATGTACCATCTGCCAGGGCCTGATCAGCTTAGAAGGGCTGAGAATCAGCCTCTCAGATCCCAGTGTGGGGACAGTGGCTTGAGAGGCCAAGGGCAGTCGGGGCCCTGGGCGAGCCCTCCACTGCCCAGGTGTGTGCAGATCGCCCACCTGCTTTGCACATTAGTTTCCTCAGCCATGTTGTTGTAAGGCTCAAATGGTTCAAAGGGTGTGGAGAGACGCTTTGAAACTGGAAAGGAAGGAAGGTTATAGAAGACTGTCTGACCAACCTGACTGCTTCTACAGGGCACGAGGCCCCTAATAATATAATAAAACAGTACAACATGGACCACTGCCATTAGCTCTCTTGGCTCACATTTTAATTTAATGGAATCAAAACATGTTTTCAACTTTTCATAAACTGTAAAACAAACAAACAAACAAAAGGAGGTGTACAAAAGGAATTTCCATGCAGACATGCAGACTAGAGAAGCTGTGGCATGTGCTCAGAGCACATAATGAAAATAAGTTTTAAAAATAAACTAAGTCATTTCCGAGAAAACAAGATCACTTACAAATGTCATTGTGTGTACAGTGAATAGTTCAAATCTAACAACAATTTGTCCTCATAACTATTTTTCAAATGCCTTCCAGTAAGAAAAGCCCAATATCCCTTGCTAACATTGTTTGAAGAATTTAAAATGCAAGCACATTTAAAACCTTTTTAAAGGGAAAGAGATTGGATAGTCTATTTTTCCAATGACTGCAGATAAATCCTGAAATTCAACAGCATTTTTGGAATAAACAACAAGTTTAGCAAAACAACTGCCTTCTTAGAAACTGGGAAATAAAAAAGGAAAACAAAATGCATTATTTTGAATATCTTCAAAACACCGTATCTAAGAAATATACATCCTTGCTACTACTCCAAGGTGGTTTTTAAAATACCTACCTCGGGGGTGATTTCAGCTTCTGGATCACTGATCAGCCTGTACTTCTTCCCATTCTGCAACAACTTCTGGCAAACGGGAGGCTTGTCGATTTTCATGAATTTCTTAGAGGAGTGCTTTACAGACTTGGAAATATCCTGAAGGAGGAAATAGGTTTTGGTTTCGAAATCCATCAGCAACAACCGTCAGAGACCTAAGGGCCAGGCTGTGCATGTGCCAGCTGTATTATCTTCACTTCCTCCTACAGAACGACAGCGGGAGAGTAGCTTTCACAGCGCTCACAAGGGAAAAAAGCCACAGAGGCTGAGTCGCCTGTGATCTGCACTTCCGGCACCCAGATCGCCAAACATCCTCCTGCGAAAGCACTACAGCCAAAAGCAACACTTATACCCTGTGTGGCACCAAAAAATCTGCTTCTGAAGAATCTGAGAAAATTAAATTAGCACTAGCATTACACATCTGTATTACTAACTGCATGCCCATCGTGTGAACAGAAAGCAACTCTTTTACTGTACATGGTCCCAGCCTACTCAGAGTTTGTTTCCATCCTTATTTTCACAACTATCCCTTTGACATGGCCCTAGAGGGGACACTGACTTTACATGTAATGTTCGAATGCCCCCAAGAGGTTAATGTAACCTTTGGCCCAAGCTCCCTTGGTAAAGCAGCTGTACAGCCGAACATGAAATTTAGGTTTCCTGAGGCAGAGTTCAAGGAAATCTTTTCCTACGTAGGAAAAACATCAACCCAAGAAGAAAGGTGCAAAAATAAAACACCAGCCAGGAAGGACATCCTGCCTTATGCATGCCACACTCCCCATTGTTCTGGTGGCATCCTTCTCTACATTTGCTGATACAATCAGCTCCCTACCCCAGCTTCCCAGGAAGTGTGGAATAACGCTCTTTTAATTAATTGATTTTACTTTAAAAGAATATAAAGTTCATCAAATAATAGTACTTATTCCAAATCTAATGCTAATTATACATTTTTTTAACTTTTTATTTTATATTGGAGTATAGCCGATTAACAATGTTGTGATAGTTTCAGGTGCACAGCAAAGCGACTCAGCCATACATATACATGTATCCATTCTCCCTCAGACTCCCTCCCGTCCAGGCTGCCACGTTAACACTGAGCAGAGTGCCCTGTGCTATACTAATTATACTTTAGATGTGATTATTTTTATACCGTTTTAAAGACTATTTTCCCAACGGAAAGTATTATCTTTAAGGAGACTACAGGAAGCATATTCGACTTGCTTAGGAGGAAACTAAGAACCTATTACTTAATCAAGTTTTTATACTTTAATACATATTGCTAATTAAAATCAGTATAATATTTTAAAGCATGGAAATATTACAACCTAAAACCACTGGGAGTAGGTACTTTGATATAAATTCTATAACTCAAATTATAACTCATAAATTAGTACACTTTATTACAGCTCTAATGCTTATTTTTTTCCAATTCTGTTAAACCCTAATTTTGAATCTGAAAGTATAATTTTGAGTCACTGCTTTATCTGCTATATTTCAGTGCTCCATCCGCCTCTAAGTCATTATAACTGTATTGACAGTGAGTCAGCCTACGAAAGGAGATTCAATTCTCTGTTATAGCTACAGTGCAGAAAATGGGCTAAACATCATGGCCTTATTCTGTGTTCTGGAAAACCGGTTCCATCATGAATATCCACACCCCTCCCCTCAGGCCATGCTACGCAATACTTGATGTCAACTTTTCTGTTAACCTCAAATATCAGACCAGTCTCCAGTGCTTCATGAACATTTGCTGCTACAAAACCCAGAATGTTGAACCCAAGGTCAATTTTTATCCAAAAAATTGCTCTGGAATGAGTTACCCTAAGAGATCCATCTTACTGACGGAGCTTTAGGCCAAGGAGAAACCTTCAGTCGCCCTACACTTGACCCAAAGACCTGAAACGGCTCCCCAGTGTATCCAGAGCAGGTGCTTCTCCAACTCTAACGTCCCAATCACCTGGGAATGTGGACCAGTGCAGGCTCTGAGTCTGCAGGTCTGGGTGGGGCTGAGACTTTGCATTTTAACGAACTCCCTGCTAATGTCAGCCAGCCACTGCTGGTCTCCATGTCCCCTGGTCCCCAGACCACATGTCGAGCAGCAAGGAGTAGAGAACAGATGGCCTAGGCTGCCCACCAGGCAACCCTCTCCAAGGCCAGGCCTGCCTGTCTGTGCCATCCCCACCTCTGGAACGCTATTTTCCTATCTCTTATCTTCACGACACTGTTTACATGTATAAACACCTGTACTCCATGGATCTGAGGACTTGGCATGCACCTAGGCACTGACCTGATGACCTCTGTGGGCGAGCACCAAATCAGACCCGCTGTGGGTGACGCTTAAATCGACAGGGACGGGACCCACCCAGATGTCATGTAAAGTCAGAACACAAAGTATTTGACACTTAGTATTCACTTTCATTGATTTACCTTGATGAAGGACTCATTATTGGTTGCTATGTACACTCGAAAAGACAAGGACGGGTTATGGTCGATGGCTTTGTACAGGATCACAGCCCCGTGGTGGAATACTGTTTCTTCGCTTTGAATAACGGGTCCCACAGGAGAAAGAGAGCTCACGTGCCATTTGACATGGGTTGCAGAATGGTCCACAGTATATTCTAACGAGGCCCCAGTACTTTTAACATGTAAGACTTTGAACGTCATGTTGGCATCGCAGTCTGTTAACACATGAAGGTGAATCAGTATTCCAGGTATTGTATGGGTTGCACACATACTCTCACACATGGGCACACGCACACACCAACTAAACTTTTAGCAAACGAGTACTTACGACCCAAGCAGAGGGAATGTGGAAAATGAATGGAGGTAAGGCAGGTTGGGTCACATTTAACATCAAACAAGGGTCCACCGACAACCCAGGGCTTCACAACCAGGTCCGCGTATTTGCTCCAGGACAGGACGCAATACTTGATGTCAACTTTTCTGTTAACCTCAAATATCAGACCAGTCTCCATGCACTGGTAAGTTCCCTCTGTGTCCACCTTCAGTCTGCATTGGATAGATAAGAACACCTGTTTAGTCCTGATGTTTGGTTAGGAGAAGACCTCTGAAAATTATTTTTTTTCAATTCAGTTTTTGTTTTTAATTTCACTCAAAAGCACTAAGGGAACGCTATAACATTTTGAAGCAGCACCATTATCAAAGAAAACAATCCAAGTAATTACATAAAATGTGTAAAGTTAGTTATGCTTTTTGTGTTTCCCCTACTTGGGGTTATAATTATGTAGAACGTTAAATTACTGAAGATATGTCTTCTGCATTCACAATTACTTACAAAAACTGTCCCCGGGAAAGGAGCCTGGGGGTCACTAGTTCATTGTGTTTCTGGAGGAAAAGCACATATATAACCTATAAGTAAATGCTGTTTTCTTAAATAAAGCAAATTAAAGAATCATCCCTTCATAATTAAAAGATACTTACATTTTCAGCATTACAGTGTTCACAGTGAGATTGGATTTCATTAAATTCTAAATGACAGAGAAAAAGTTTTGCTTATAGGAATGTGACCGGCATTTTCAGACAAAAATTGTTTTAATAAATATATAAGATATGACCAGATTACAAAATTCAAAGGTACAGGTCCCTCAGCAATAATGCGACTGTTTTGGAAAACATCAGTTCACACCTGAATTAAAATGATCTGTGGGCAATCCTTTACCCTCCCATTCTTCAACTGTAAAAGATACGGTCACACATGTATTGGCGTAAGTCAGTCACAGCGTAAATCACTCAAACCCCCATCTCCAGCGTCACAACCAACAGGAGCTTTAAACATACATTCAACATCTCCGCGAGTGGATTCAGTGCCACATGATGCATCATGCTTGTGAGTCCCGCTGTAGGTCTAAAGGCATGAAAACGAGCTTGAAAGCGACTCTTTAGTTTCCATGCACCCCGTTTTGGCACATTAAGTCTTTAGCTGATCTTCTGGCACAGAAGCAACAGCTCTCTCAGAATCCTCCTCTCACACCACAGGCACAGGGAGAACGGGATGAATTAGAGACAACGAGAGGGCAAGGGCACTGCCTCGCTCTTACCCTGATTAGACGCTTCCTCGGTGGAAGATTCTCTTAGCTCCCCATCTGTGGAGACAAGAAGGGACCGAGGCACAGGTGGTCATGAACGAGCTCTTCACTAGTTACTCCTCACCTAGGCCAGCGTCTCAGCTGGAGAGCCGCAGCCCCCAGTGAAGAGCCCTTCACGGTGGCCAGGAGTCGGGAACTAAGCTGGAGTCATTATCCCCAAGGTAGGGCTTGACTGGCATCAGTCCTTCAGGCTAGTACAGAGTTCGAGATAAGCTTGGAAGTAAGAGAGGAGTTGACGTCTGATTTTAGGCATACTTAAACTGGAACTGTCTTGTAAGCGTCTCCGATTTAGCATGTAGGCTCCTTCCATTGGCTCCCCACTACTTTCAGCTTCTATCAGCCTCCCCATGCTTACTGCCCTCCGGTCACCCTGTGCCACTCTCCACACCAAAGCACGCTCCTGCCTCAGGGCCTTTGCACTTACTGTCTCCTAGAACAAATATTCACGCTGCTCACTCCATTACATCCTTGCAGCCTCTGTTCAAATGTCGCCTTATCAGAGAGGCTTTCTTGATGCCCCCACCCCGACCAAAGCAGGGCCTGCCTGACACCTCTCTTCCCCCTTCATTTTCTTCAGGGCACTGCCTGCCACCTTGCACACTATACAGTTCGGTGTTTCTGCTTCCTGTCTCTCTCCCCACTAGAATGTAAGCCTCATGAGGACTGTAACCCCAGGGCCTAGTAAGTGCTCACATTCTGATTGACTAGAATTCCAGAATACAAAAATGTATTATGAAAGGGAACAGTGGTGAATTTTCCTATTATCTACACCGGCCACTAGTTGCATGAGCTTGGGCACTCTAGTTATGTACTAAATCTCTCTGTCCATTACTCTCCTCATCTGTTAAATGAGGATTAACATAATACCACCCCCAGAAAGATAGAAAATAAAATTACAGGTAGGTATTGCACCTGGCACTCAGCAAGCACTCAGTGAGCGCTAGCTAACTGTTATTAACTATTATTTTGCTAGGGCAATGGGTGGAACTCATTAAAAAATTAAAGAATTCTAAAGTAGACAATAACTCTTCACTTGGGGTAAGACCTAATATGTTGAATGCTTGGTTTTATAGTTTAAAGATCTGAACAAGCTTTGGAAGGGTGAGCCCACGGGTAAGACAGGCATCTTCACCACATGTGGAAGGTCCTAGGCCACCACCAACGCCCAGAAGGTGTGGACTCTCCCCAGGATGCTTCTCCAGCCCTGGCCACACAAGCTGCTTGCTATCAGGGCATTCATTATACAGGAACCAGGAGTTGCAAGACAGAACCAGCTTTAAGAAACAGCATTAAGATGAAATAGAAACTAGAGACTAAAAGTATTCAGAATTCTGGACTCAGAATACTATAGATCCAAAGGTTCTTAAATACTGACCTAAGTCCTGCACCACAAAATTCTTCAATTATATTTCCACAGCCACTACCCTAAAAAGCATCATAAAATTCTAAATTATTTAGCGGCTATCATCTATACCCGGGATCCCCGGGTATAGGAACCAGGCCTCACAGCAGGAGGTGAGTGGCGGGCGAGCGAGTGAAGCTTCCTCTGGGGCTCCCCATCACCGTCCCCATCACTTGCATTACCGCCTGAGCCATATCCACACCCCCCTGACCCGGGTCCATGGAAAAACCGTCTTCCATGAAACTGGTCCCTGGTGCCAAAAAGGTTGGGGACTGCTGATCTACACTGCATTTCATCCACATCCCATGTTTTTGTTTCTACCTATCTGCCTTGGGAGCAGAGAAAAGAAAAGAGGTTAGAGAATCCTAACCACCCAGCAAACTGAGTCTTCCACCAGGTCCTCCCAGCCAAAGCAGAGAAATTGATGCAATTCTCTCCAACACATAAACCACAGCTTCTCTTTAATCCACACGACACAGGTGACCTCAGAGCTCATGCCTATGAGTGGAAGGCATATCCGATCGTGAGGATGATGGGTGGGCCTGCATCACCAGCCAGCCCACAGAAAAGTAAGCATCCCAGGGCAGCCTGCCGGGTCCTTCCACCTGACCTGAGAATGGAGGTGAATGGGGTGGGGGGGGTCTCTTTGATTTCTCCCCCCAGGGTGGAGGATAAAAGGTCTTTTAACAAAGAGAATAAACTTGGGGGAGGGCAGGGCCCCGTGGATAGCCTCGGGGCTCCAGAGACAAGCATCTTCAGCCCACCCACTTTCAGTGCCAGAGACATCCAGGAGTCTAATTTGGCCAAGGGCCAGGTCCAGCAGCTCCCTGACCCACACAGGCCCTGTCTGACTGCACTGACCGTGCCCTCCCACCCAAACATCAGCCTATCTCGAGCCTCTCTGACTCAAATGTCTTCCACCTGGTTGCCACCCTGGTGAGAACCCGGTCCAGGCCTGGCTTCCAGGACCCTGAGGGCCCTGCCTCTGGACTCTGTGTCCCTGTGGCCATTTACTCAATTATTAACCAGGGACAACAAAGACCGGATCCCAATACACAGCTTTCTGACTTCATTTCTACCCTAATCCAATCTACTGGAGGCTAGACTTCTGACTGCATTTTGCAGGATGAAATAGTCCTTATAATGTATAAAGGGGATTGGAAGTAGGAGGGCTGGTACACATTCTTTCTTTATGGGTATCAGAATGTGACAGCCACTCCACGAGTGTGATACAGAAATAATTACAGGTTCTTATCAATACATAACGTGATTGCAAGGAGCTTACAATTACCTTCACGGGTTCTCCACTGGGAAACCGCAGAGAGAATTAGATTAAAGACAGAAGGACTTCTGAGTGAAGAGACTTCATTAATTTAAAAATATTACAAAGGAGCCCTCTGACTGCCATGCTATAGTATTTGTGTTCATAAGCAGATTATATTCTAAGAACTGGGGGGAAAAAAATCCTGCAGTAAAATAAAATCAGTTAGAATATAAGCTTAGTCATGCAACATTTTTTTCCTAAGTCTTTCACAAAACTTTAGATCAAAACCAAATTTTATATTTAGAATCTACGTCTTTACAGTGGTTTCATACCCAAGTTGTTCACAAACAGCCAGAAGAGCAAGCCAGAAACTTTAAACCACAAATGTACAACATTTTCAGCAGCAAACAGTTTACTCTGTGATAAACTGTGGGCGGCGACCACCTCGGAAGGAAGCCAAGGCCACTGCGGCGACAATGCAGATTTCAGCCAGTCCCTCAATCTCTTCTCCTTTGGGAACCGTGAGGGCAGAACCACACATGCAGAGTCTTGGCATCAATGCAGACCAGGAACACATCCTTTGTATTCCAAGTCTACTGAGCTCAAATTTTCAAAATGCTTATTCGTTTCCCAATGTTGAACCCAATTTTACACAGGAAAAGATCACGAACAAGCAATTTGCAACTTAAAAATCTCAAAGCCTATCCGTCTTTCTTCCTTTCAACAACAAGAAAGAAAGTCAGAGGAAGGAAGGATATACTCACTTGTTTTTTCTGGTTTTGGAGTCTCATTATCTACAAAAAAAAAAAAAGGTCTAAATCAGATTCATACAACAACTAAGAAAAAACACAGGCTAACGGGAGAATAGGTAAAATGTTTGCCTCTCACCAATAGCAACCATTTCCTGTCTTTCTTTTTCAGCTCATCCTGTTTTGCCACTTTGCTTGCCAACTAGCATTTACCATGTGAGCACTTTTTCAGTACTTCACAAAAAAGACACTAGTAATTATTATGTCCTCAAGCAATGTAAGTGATCTGGGCATTACTTTAAAATAAAAATAAAGGTGTCTATGTTTAACTAGAATTCTGTAATTAAAGAAACACATACACAGATAACTCACCAGATTCACTTTCAGAACTGCTCTCAGAACTGCTGTCCTCACCTTAAAAAAAGCATATGCCAGGAGAAGCACACAATGAATAAAAGTAGGAACTATTTTTTTTTAATTATACATATAATAAAACAGATCCAAACTCAACTAATTTCTTCTTTTCATCCATTCTCACTAAGTCCTAAACTAGCGTGGTTTACAGAAAAGAAGGCTTATCTTTCTTTGGAGCTGGATAAAACACACTTTAATGGCTTAAATATGAGCTCAAATCACACTCTGGCTGCAATAATCACTTTATTTGGGTGTCACCCAAGTCCCACCCAGCCTGACCTGCTCTCGCTGCTCCTGTCTTGGACCCACACTCGTACGTCTAGAAGGCTCCATGCAAAAAGTTCAAGGACACAACAGTGCAGAATACTGTAGTGTAAATGCCATTTCCCTGAAGCATAGGACAAACAGTCTATAGTATTCAACTACTTCTGGAAAGAGCGATCCCCAAGAATGCTCCCTCCTCTTTCTCACGCCCAACTCAGCGCCTCCATCCACGGCAGTCAGGCTTCTGTTCCCACAACTAGTTTGGAATCCTTTCCCTGATGTCCCCAAAGGCCCACTAAGCCCCAGACCCATGACTGCCACGGGTAGACGAGACCCCTACCTCCCGTCCTGCCCGCACAGCCCTCCCGTCTGTCCTGGTTCTCCGCCTGCCTCTCCGTGTGTCCTCCATTTGCCTTCTGCTCCGCTCCACACTCCACCCACACTCCCCGCTTCCAGCCTTCTTTCCACCTCAAGAGCCCCAAGAGCGCTGGCCACCTACTCCCAAATCTGGATCTGACCTCCACCTCCAGGCGCACCCTGGGCCTCCCCTGGCTGCCCAGATGAGCGCCCAGGCAGAATCTGCTCAGCCAAGTGCACCCCCTCCACTCCCTCCCCTCGACTGCCGTCCTGCTTCGCCCCCCACGCAGGCTCAGGATCCCCTGAGCAAATACACGGAAAGCTATTAATGTTATTCTCAAATCTTCCCTCCCTACACACAACTACTGACAACCAAAGCCAAGGACGGACAATAGTTCCATGGAGAAATGGAAAGATTTGAGAATAAAGATGAGAACGATAATACAGCAGCTAAGGGCAGCTTTCTGGAATGTTCACTATGTGCCAGGCACTGTGCATATACTTACTCATTTACATGTATTCACTCATTTACATTTATTTACTCACTTTGCATATATATATATATTTACATATATTTACGTAAGAGCTTTACGTATATTTACACATTAACTCTCACTTCCAAATGAGGTAAGCTGAGGTCAGTTAACTGACTTATGCAACACCACGGAGCACCAGGGCATTACCCCTTATCCCCCGCCCAGGAAGCCTGGAGCTAAGATTTCAACTTGAGCAGTCTGGCCTGAACTTGCCCTCTTAACCGTGTTGTTACACTTGCAAACATGCTTCTTGTTACTTCAGCAGTTCAACACCCAGGAGCTAGAGACTGATTGGATGGGGCGGGGTGGGGGGAGTAGGAGGCAGACTCCTGCATGAGAGGATGCCTGAGGGGAGGGCGAGGTGTTGAAACAGGTGCTGGGAAATCAAAGTGATAGGACATGGCCTTGGTCTTCCAGGGCTGAAAGAACAGAGCAGTGGTTCTCAACCTTGGCTGCATGCTGATATCACCTAGGGAGCTTTCTAAACACACCCATGCCTGGGACTCTGGGATGGGGCTCGAACAGCAGTATTTTTTTTAAAGGTCCCCAGATAACTGCAGTGTGCAGCCAGGGTTGAGAACCACTGGCCTAGAATCAACCCATTTTAATCACTTCCTCGTTCCCCAAGCTGTACCCCAGGATGATTACCACTCCTTCCTCCAAGCCCTTACAGATGCCATCCCATTGCCTGGAAATCCCTTCCCCGGACCCCACTTCCAGAGCTCCTAGGTATCCACTAAGAGCCAGCGCAGTGTCACTTCTGCTCACAGTCTCCCTCTGCCCCACCAAGGTAGGTGAGCCCTGCCTCTTTCCTGATCCTGTCACATTTACCCCATTGCCAAGCAGTGCCTGCTTGCTTAGCTGTTGGTCTGTGAGCCCTGGAGGACTGAGGCTGTGTCTCACCACCTTGATTCCCCAGCACGCATCCCTACACAGATGCGCAATGAATGAATGAATGTGTGAACGAACGAATGCTTTGCCCAGCTTTAAAGAAGCAAGCAGCCCCCACCATGGCCCCTCCTTATTCTGTCGGTTCCGTCCGGCAGTCTGGGACCTCTGCAGGGCTGTAATTCTGCCTGGACCAGTCCCAGGTGAGGCCCACCTTCTGCCCCAGGTCCCTGGGAGAGGGAGTCTGGGGCCAGCCCTTCAGCTCACCTTCCCTCTGGTTCTGGACCTCGGACTCCTGATTCTGTTTCTGCCTCCCTGCCCTGTGAGCCTGCCCAAGTCCCCAGGACCATTTTTCTGCCTCACGGCACAAATTTGAGAACTAAATAAGATGTCTGCGAAGAGGGACCAGCCCAGGGCCTTGCACACAGTAGGCACTTAATAAGTGTTACTAATAGGTCACATTCACTCCTAAACTCCAGTGACAGGCCAGTCCAAGCCTGCTACTGCAAGCACTAAACCCTTCCCATATTTGTGCAGGTGAAAGCTCTGGCAGCAGGCTCTCTGTTCAGGGAAGCTGGTGCACAAACAACCCTCAGCTCTGAGCTTCTCTTCCCCCAGCTTCTCATCCTGATGGGTGCCACCTTCGCCACGCCCGGCTGCCCTTCAGAACGCCAGCCTAGATGCGGACAAAATCCATACTCCTTCCTTTGATCCACTGCATTCAACTAAAAAAACCGCTAAGCTTTTAAAAATAAATTTTACTTTAAAAAAAAATAAAAGGAGGGAAAGGTGAGAAAGGGAACAGAGGGAATGTGACAGCAGGCAAGCTGAAAGAGCAGGTCCCATGCCTTATCTGGTCCAGAGGCCGGTGCATTTTCTCCCCTCTGAGGGTTGGACACTTCGGGGCAGACAGCAGGGGGATGCAGGCCACAGCCCCTTCCACATACTCAGCCTAGAGAGGAACAGCGGCTGCACAGCCCGCTTCCTCTCCACTCCCGAGGCCAAGTCAGGGGTCACTCCCGTCTCCCCTCTGGGGCTCGCTGCCCTGCCCTGTACCCCGTATCAGCTTTGCTCTCAGTTTACAGAAATCACCTTCTGCTTCTTGACAAGGCCAGCCTCCCTTCATCTAGCTGAGAAGGCTCCACCCCACTCTGGCCTGAGGTGTCTGTCCCTTCACTCACCTGACCATCTGTATTACCCACTGGCTGGACTATACTCTGCGGGTACACACTTTTAACTCTCATCTTTTGATTCGGACACTATCACCAGCAGCGGACTTTCTCCTCCTTTCTCAGACAGCTGGGGGAGAGCTGTCCTTGCACAATCCCATTTTAATCTCCATTTTGGTTATATCTTACAAATCCATAGTTCTCCTCTTTTATTTAACGTTAAAACCAAAGGGTACTTCACGTAACTTTAGGTACGGTTCCCCTTTTGTCACTAGGAACATGGAAACCTCATAAAAATAGCCGACGTAATCATCAAATCCGTACAATGTTACCTTGAGGAAAAGGAGAAAATATACTTAATTTTCCAGATATAACAATAAAAACTCTACCATCTGGCAACAAGATTGCCAGTTGGCTCTGTTCTCAGAAATGACAAGGGTAAGGAAACAAATCAGAGGGACAACTTTTGCTACTTGTATGTCCTGAAGCATATTCTATTCCACATAAACCTAATCACAGGAATAAGTCAAGTGTGCAGAAACCACAGTCCCAGCAAACTGTTCGGGAAGCAGGACCCTGGGCACGGACATGACTGAGCTTAAGTTTTTCAAGAAAACATGTGGATTTTTTCTGGACAACAAGCTTTGGATATTTTTCTTCTGATATAAGCTGTTTTTTTTTTTCTATAACGACCTTATTGAGATCGAATTTGCATACTATACAATTCACTCAAAGTGTACAATTCAATGGCTTTTCGCATATTCACAGAGTTGTACATCTATCATGACAATCAATTTTACATTTTCATCACCCAAAAAAAACCCCTGTACCTTTTAACTATCCAACCTCCCCATTCCTCCCAGACCTAGACAACCAATACTCTATTTTCTGCCTGAATAGATTTGCCTCTTCTGGACATTTCATATAAATGGAATTACATAATACACAGGCTTTTGTACCTGGCTTTTCTCACTGAGCACGTTTCCAAGGTCCAACCATGTTATAGTATGTATCAGCACTTTATTCTTTTTTATGGCTGAATAATATTCCATTATATGGTGTTGTGTATTGAATTGTGTTCCCCCCCACCCCAAAAGAAAATTCATGTTTGAAGTCCTTAGACTATGACCTTATTTGGAGATAGAGTCTTTATAGAGGTATTTACCTCAGGTAAAATGAGATCATTAGGGTAGGCCCTAATCCAGGATGACTGGTGTCCTTACAAAAAAGGGAAATTCAGACACAGAGACACATCATAGGAAGAACATCATATGATCATGATGATGGCTATCTACAAACCAACAACAGAGATCTGGAACAGATCTTCCCTCCAAGTCCTCAGAAGGAACCAACCCTGCCAACACCTTGATCTCAAGACTTCTAGGGCTTCCCTGGTGGCGCAGTGGTTGAGAGTCTGCCTGCCGATGCAGGGGACACAGGTTCGTGCCCCGGTCCGGGAAGATCCCACATGCCACGGAGCGGCTAGGCCTGTGAGCCATGGCCGCTGAGCCTGCGCATCCGGAGCCTGTGCTCCGCAGCGGGAGAGGCCACAACAGTGAGAGGGCCGCGTACCACAAAAAAAAAAAAAAAAAAAAAAAAGACTTCTAGCCCCCAGAACTGTGAGACAATACATTTCTGTTGGTTAAGCCCCCCAGTCTGCGGCACTTCGTTACAGCAGTCCTAACAAAGTAATACAAACGGGTATACCACATTTTGTTTATGCATTTAAAACCTGATGGACTTTTGGGTTGCTTCCAACTTTTGACTATCATGAATGATGCCGCTGTGAACATTCATGCACAAGTTTCTCTTGGGTATACACAGAGGAGAGAAATGGCTGGATCAAATGGTAATTTGTTTAGCTATTTGAGAATGACCTGTTTTCCCAGATGGCTGTGACAATTTACATTCCCATCAGCGGTATATGAGGGTTTTAATTTCTCCACATCCTTGACAACACTTGCTACTATCTTTTTCATTATAGCCATCCTTGTGGGTGTGAAGTGGTATCTTGCTGTGGTTTTGATTTGTATCTTCGTGAAATGATATTGAGCATCTTTTATGTCTTATTGGCCATTTGTACATCTTCTCCGGAGAACAGATTTTTTAATCCAAAGGGCCTATGTAATCTAGCCCCCGCCTGCCTCTGCAGACACACTATGGCCCTGCCACCTTTCCCCTCTCTCTCTGATTCCAGTCATCTGACCTTCTTCAGCCTCTGCAAACAAGCACTGTGCACTTTCCCACATCAGGGCCTTTACACCTGCAAGTCTTTTGAACTAAGACAACTCTTTTCCCCACCTTTGCCCCGTTACCTCAATTCATCCTTCAGAGTTCAAGTCGACCATCACCTCCTCAGGGAAGCCTCCCAGGACTACCCTAGCCAAGTATCCACCACCTGGCTGGGCTCACAGAGGACCCTCTATTAGGTTAGTGGAGCCAATCTAGGAAATGGCCTGACTGCCCCATCAGATAAATTCTCAGTTTCACTAAGTACATCTTTATCACCAAACTTTAAAGTCACTGATTTCACTAGGCTAGGTAATCACGGAAGTTTAAAATTCATTCAACTCTTTCAAGTAGAAAGATGAAAGTCCCTACCTTTCATTCAGATTGTCTGAAGTAAAACAGAAAAATAAATGGTAATTTATCTTGCTATGAATTGGTTATTTTGTAAAAATTTCATTTGGGCATTTACCAATATTAATCACATCCCTTACCTGATTTAGAGTCCTTTGAAGTATCTAGGTTGGGACTGGGGCAATCTAAATTTTGAGAAAGAAACAAAGTTTAATAGTATAAATACAAGGATAAAATAGAAGATTACGTCCGTTTTTGTAAAAGCTGCTAAACCAAAAATAACAGAAGCACCCTGTTCCGTAAACTGAATCACCTCTTTAGAGCCAAAGCAGCCTTGCCTGTCAAATGAATGCCCAGTTACCAATGGTAAACAATGCCATATTCTCAAAGGAAAAAAGATTTAGCTCAAGAAACCAGAAGCCTTCTCCAATAGAGGGCAAACAGAAAGCCAACAAACTTTATCATTACATTTGGTTGGATCCCTGGCAATCTCTCAATTTCGTGCCACAGGGCATTGTTTCTTTGTTTGATTAACTCAGCAGCTCCCTAAAAACATCCCTGGTGATTAAGTAACTTGACACCAGAAAGGAAAAAAAAGCACCTGGTATTAGATTTTGTAACTGAAGGGCAGACAGTGGTGTTACTATACCAAAGAATCAGTGTCCTTCCCCAGTTAACAGTCAATTCAGGCAAACAACTGTCAACAATTTAGTAAAATGACACAAATAGGTTAGAGGTGAGGATGTAAAGTTGGCCAGATAAGTTGTGACCAGACAAGTTGTGACCAGACTAGGGAGGACCTGGAATGCAGTTAGGAAGAACTGGCCTTGGGGGATGGTTCTCCTACAGGGAATGACATGGAGACGCAGAATTACATGACAGCTTCAAGCTGGAATGGGCCATGGTGTTCCCCAAGATGTTGGTGGACACTGGGGGGTACTGACGCTCAGGATGCATTAGACTCCAGAGAGCCTGACACAGAGGCCACTGCAGAGATCTGGATATGAAGTGATGAGAGCCTAAGCCAGTGTGGATGCATGGGAATGGAGATATTATAGTACAGGAGAAGAAGGGGTAACTGCTGCAGAAGTTACCAACAATGTTAAACAGAGCGAGCATTTCTGTGTAGGGAAGGATTGCCCCTTAGCTACCACGTCCCTAGTCTGTATTTACGCCATGCTCAATTAGCCTGCTCATGGAACAGACAACTCTTCCATTTCGTTTGTCTGGAACATTCACCCACGCCAGGCTGGTGAACAACAGGGGCTTAATTACCAGTTGACTAATTCCCCTGGGTGTGGGCAGAGACTACTGTCCCTTCAATTTAATGAGCATTGACTTAGTGTCCACCGTGTGATGGGCACTCTGCAGCATTAGGAGAAAATCCATGTCCCAGCAAACAGCCTGTGCGAGGGCAAGCAGTAGCCACGCACAGACAAATGAAGAAATCAGGACAGCACAAAACGAAGGAAGGCCCGTATTCTGCTGGTCCAAGAGAGAAACTGAGACCACTCACTGCAGGTGCGGAATTCAGCACAAGTCCTTGAATTTGGTGGCGCTGAAGCAAGCCTTTGGAAGGTTAAGTGTGCAGGAAGGGAGCGGCATCTCAAGCAGACAGAAACAGGCAAAAGCAAAGAGAGGGACGGGTGAGGTTGAGGTCAGCACCAGGAAGCAGAAAAGCTGGCCAGATCCAACCCTACACTTGACAGATTCACGACAGCCCCATACACTACACATTGCAGCCAAATGTTGCAGAAACTGTTATTAGATTTTAATCAGAATACTTTTATCAGGCAGGTTATTATTCTGTACTGGAAAAATGAAACACAGGAGGGATATGGAACTTGCAAAAGTAAGACAGTGGCCCAGCGATGAGCTGAGGAGTTTCTAAGCCACTCTGCAGGCAAGTGACACAGGTCAACAACTAAAGTGGCCTCGGAACCACCCTCCAGAAGGACTCGGAGCCATGCAGCACACGACAAAGAGAAGGAGCCAAAGCAAGAAACACATCCCCACACACTGGTTACAGCCTTTAATAACAAGCAGCACAGGCCCAAGAGAGGACTCGACCCTCAGCAACCCCCAAACCTAGACCAAGACCTTCCTTTAATAAAGGAGTATTGGGCTTCCCTGGTGGCGCAGTGGTTAAGAATCCGCCTGCCAACGCAGGGGACACAGGTTCGAGCCCTGATCCGGGAAGATCCCACATGCCACGGAGCAACTAAGCCCGTGCGCCACAACTACTGAGCCTGCGCTCTAGAGCCTGCGAGCCACAACTACTGAAGCGCACACGCCTAGAGCCTGAGCTCCGCAACAAGAGAAGCCACTGCAATGAGAAGCCTGTGCACCGCAACGAAGAGTAGCCCCCACTCGCGCAACTAGACAAAGCCGCACGCAGCAAAAAAGACCCAACGCGGCCAGAAATAAATAATAAATTTTTTTTAATAAATAAATAAGTGTTTATTTGACCCACTTTCAGGGATAGAATTGTGTGTTGTCATTTTCATTAAGTATCTAAAATTGACGACAACACTCAAGTATTAAAGAAAATATCTAGTCATTGTGTATGGAACATTTATAGAATTCAATTGACAATACTTCTCTAATCTTACTTTATTGAATTTAAAATAAGGTTAAAAAGAACATTAGAGCCAGAGTTTTAAAGGAGAGAGATGTAAGAGCACTTATTTTCTATTCTTAAGTTATAAAAACTACAAAGGCCCAAGTTCTTTACACTTCTTTTTTCTTTTGGAATATCTGCTGAAAAACAATCTTAAAGAAAATTCTGAAAAACTGTCATTATCGCATCATCCTAACCTGTTGATTATTTTAACACATTTCTATAAGTTGGTGAATGCATGAATGTAAACTGCAGCCAACAGATAAAATTAATAAAAAAATTATTTTCTAAAAACGCCAATTTCCACAGTATAGGTTAAGTTTTCGATAACTCAACATTGACATAAGAGTTCCATACCTTTTTCTTCTGAAGAGGCACTGTGATCATCACTAGAACAAGAAAAGAAAACCAGTTTTATAAACGGATACTAATTTTATACAAAATAATTATGAGTCTTCAAAATGATCATACTATGTTTCTGCAGAAATGTTGCAGATGAAAGAACTCTCTCCCTCCTCAAGGCTCTTCCTGCCCCTCTCACTCCCCACCTACCATTACGGCCTGACTCCAAACCACAGGATATAGACGGGGCTTATGCAGCGTGCCCTTGAAGCCCAGCTTGTCCGCTCACACCCCGGCACCCCGGCACAGGGTCCCTGCAGGGCATCCCCGTGCCCGCCATGCCCCTTGCTCTGGCGTTCCCAGCGATCCATCCTCCTTGCCCCGCCCAGCCCGCGCTGGCCCCCAGCCCCTCCTTCTGGTTCCCAGAGCTGCTCCCTGACTCGCCCTCCCTTGCCCAGGTCTTCTTACCTGCTTCTCTGGCCTCCTCCCTCAGTCACAGCACGCCTGAGAATTAAGGGCTCGGACAGCTCCCATTCAATTAACCGGTCCATCCCCCGCCTGACCTGATGTTCCGTCCTCACCACCGCCTGGACTCCCTCTGCCCTGCTCGTGCCGGTCTCACGCGAGAACTCACGGTCTCCGCTTCCCACTCCCCACCCTCTCACGGAATCAAAGCCACCTTCCTTCTGCTCTCCCACGTTACCGAAACCACCCAAGCTAGAGCCACCGAGGACTCCTGTCCGACACACCCAGTGGGCCCTCTCCGTCCCTAGTGACTGCTCTCTCTTTAGATGAAGCACGTGACAGGCTCCCCCCTCCCCCCTCCCGTGCCTCAGTGGCCTCTCCGCTCTCCATGTGCTCCATCTCCTGGCTCCAGGCCCCAGCCTCCTGGGGATTAGATCGCCGTGTCCCAGGATCACATCAGTGCACCCTCCTCACACTGCCTCCTGCTCACCTTCACGCCAAGGTTTCAGATCCTAAATCTTTGCCCCCTTCCAGGCCCCTTCCCAGAGTCCCAGGTGCCTAGGGCCCAAGGGTCAATTCAGTACTTTCAATGGACTACAGTCAGCATTTAACTAATCACTGTTTTCCCCTCTCCAGGAAAACCCGCTCCTCCTGACCTCACCAGGTCACCTAACTGGAACCTCCGGATCATCACTAGCTCCTTTTTCTCAGCAAGCAGCACAATCCGTGTCCTCCTAACCTCCTCCGCCTCCTCCAACACATCTCTCAAATCTGTCCCCTCCTCAATGCAAACTGTTCCATTCAAGCTCTCTCCCCACCCAGCTGGTTGATTATATTCTCTCACAATTACTGGCTCATTCTCTTGGTTCGTCCCTCGTGTGACCGTCAGCATGACCTAATCATGTCTTTGCCTAGACTCTTCTGTGGCTTCTCACCACTTCCTGGCCAAAGCCTGAGCTACAGGCATGGCACACAAGGACCCCCACCCTGCTGCCTCGTCTCCCACCCTGCGTGCTCCCTCAGAGGGAAAGCTCTTCAGTGTCCCAAGCATGCCCTGCATAACACACACACACACACACACACACACACACACACACACGCACACCACTCTCTCTGCACCCTCCCCCAAAAAGGGTCACCGCCTGTGGCCTTGCAGGTCAGGTACCCCAACTATGTGTGCTCCATGGACATGTACTACAATGTTGGGGTATCCCCTCGGGTTGTGTGTGCATGTACGTGACAGCCCTGCCCTCCCCCTTGATGCCCAAACTGTTCCTCATCCCTTAAGGACAGCATTTCTCAAGGTGTAGACTGAGGACATTAGAACTCTAAAGGGTGCCTTCTAAAAACCATTTTTTCGGGGCCCACCGAATCAGAATCTTTGATGAATAAATGAAAAAGCAGGCAGAAAACAACAATGATGCTATTTGCACTTATGGGGATGTAAAATCTTTCTGCATTTTCTCACTGAATCATCCCAATAAGCCTATGAAGGCCATTTTACAAATGCAGGGACTGAGGCTCAGAGAGGTTCATTAACTTCCTTGAGGTCACACAGCTAACAAACAGAAAAGAAGCACTTGACCCTAGGTAGGCCATTATGACTTCAAAGCCCCACAGGTGCCTGGTACCATGTCTCCCTTCACTCCCCACCACTTTACCCGAAACCCCAATCCTGGCAGTGAAAGTAGACTGAGGAAGAAAACAGCAAAAGCAGCAGACCAACTGCTTGCTCTTTCCTTTCTCTTCTTCAGTCAAGTTAGTCAGAAGCCTCCGGATTTTGAAAACCTCCTTGAATCAAGATTTTTTCTGGTGAACATTCCCAAGTATTTGGTATTTTCTAGGAAAAACATGTATTTTCATTTTCAGACCTAAGTCCTCTTATTTTTTAATCCTAAACTCCAGCTCAAAAGGTCAGAGAGTGGTGGTAAACCTGAAATTAGGAAATGCTTCAAGACACTAAGAAAGGCTAAAATATGGTTCCCAATGAAATGCATAGAAGAAAAAGCTAACCACTGCATCTTTTTTCTCTAGACTCATACCTCTTATAATGCAGTCGTTGTGCCTTTTAATTTAAAAATAATTATGAGAACTTGTATTGAATAAGAATAAGAACTAGCCGTTCTTATTGTACAAAATATGTCTGCTTAAAACCCACTCTGTGTCCCCAATGACAAATTGCGTTTTTCTCTTAATTGTCCCTTTCATATTCCCCTTTCTACAGCTGTTTATCTTTATTTCCAGATGTGTGTACATGTGTCTAGATACCAGAACTTCTGCTAAAAACCAGAAAACCTTTATGGAAAACCTTTATTTTCTCCATGTAGTGAGGCTGCAGGGTAGAGGGCCAGCTCTCTGTACTAAAACACCCAACAGTTATGGGGGAGGAGACTTAGCCCCCAGGTGGAGGAGCCCGCCCGCAGGGCAGCTCCAGGAGTCACAGCCGCGTGGAGGGAGCAACCCCAAGGGACCCACAGGGGCCCAGCCACTTTACAGAGCAGCAGAATTTGCTACCCTAAAATATGTCCCTCTGGTATATTAATTATTTTAAGTTGGTTATTCTCTAGGAAACAGCAGGCAAAGGGAAAAAACATTGAAAACCAAGCAGGAGTTACCCTCTGTAAGAAACATTTACATTTGTAAGGGAAATCGCTGTCTGCATGGGTGTCCAAATCTGCATCTTATCAGTGGAGAAGGCAGTGAGTTAAATGTGCATCACAAACCTTACCTGTGTTTACCGTGCTCTTCCTGGTGACCTCCCAGGACTCACTCTTCTCACCCTTAACATCCTCTTTCGTCTTTAGCTGAGGACGGTATTTAAGGTGAGGGCTTTGGTCTTTTTCAAGTTTTCCTCGGTATCTCCCGTGTGTCCCTGTTATTATATTTTTGTGTGACTTTCTCCTGTTAATCTGTGTCATGTCACAGTTTAAATCCTTACACCAGAAGAACCCTTCTCCCTAACACACTACATGGATGCTAGCTAGTTCCCCACATCCTCTTCCTTTCTGCTTTTTCCATGTGGTTTTTTAAAAGGAAAACCACGGCAACCACGGAGAGAGAGCACCCATTCCAAATGTTCCCAGTATAATTTAGGGGCTGAAGATCAGCAGGGAAGGGACTTGGACATTTACTTAATATCACTTAAAATTCCCTACATTTTGATCGGGACTCCACCGTGATGACTAGGTATAATTTCAATGCCGCCCCATGCCTATCAGCTCCCAGGCCCCGTCTAATACAGGCCCCTTTCCCTCAGCGGGAGGAGAAAAACCCTGCATCTCAGCACAGTAAAATCCAACCTGAGGGAGCCTTTCTCCCACCTCCACTCCCAGCCTGACAGGTGGATAGTCGATGCCAGAAGGATTTCACTCAAATCTGGCTCGATAAGTAGTAATTCTCCAGTTAAAGATCTTTAGCAATTCTTAGAGTGAAAATTAAAATGTAATCTAATACCGAATTATTTTCTTTAACTAATATTTTAAAAATATTTACTGTGTGCCTGAACCCAAGCCTAGGACCCCAAGCCCATCGATGGGCTCACTGCAACAACCTTTTTAGTGCTTGATACTGAACTAGTGTCATCTCCGTTTCACAGATGAGGAAATAAGGCTCAGAGACCTTAGTTAGTAGGTATAATTAAACCCATAATGAGCCCCAAATCCTCCTCTTAACTTTTCACCAGAATTAAACCAACTAGTGTTTTACTTCTTTTAGCCCCTATCAACCTTCTGGGAAATAGGCCAGAAGACGTTAAATGGGTTAAGGAAAGTGGAAAAGAGTTTATGTTAGTCACAAACTAGAGTTAATCTGCATAATCATGAAATAGCTATACTTTCCAGAGAATAATCTCAATGAAAGTAATATTCTCTACAATACAGATCTCTTTTCATCAACTGAAATTAACTCACAGGTGCTGTGCTAAGCGAAGGGGATATAAAAGTAACACGTGACACATGAACCTTGTCCCCAAGGGGCACACTAATGGAAGAAAAGACAGATCAGGAAATAAATAAATGTATATGATGTGGGAAGAGCAAAATAAAAGCAAATATAAGCTATAGTCTTAGCCCAGAGCAGGCTATGATGAACTGGGAAGGACAGAGCTCTTATGCTAAGAACACGGGCGTGTAACTAAGGCCACTTAAACCATGATGTTAAGGCCAGCCTGCATTTTCAAAGAATGCTATGCCTCAGGTAGGATCTTCTCACTGTTAGACTCAGAAAAAAACTGAAGCGGAAAGGTGCCTACAAGATCTTCCAGCTTGATGCATTATTTTACAGAGGGGGAGGTAGACTCCAGGAGAGGTGAAGTTAATGAACACCCAAGATCACACAGCAAATTATAAGCAGAGACAATCTCACAACTTGTCTCATGCCTCTTGGTTTGCCCATCAATTCATCCATTTAACAAACATGGATGGATTATGTGCCAGGCATAAGTGAACAAAGCAACTGGGTCTGTGCCTTCAAGAACACATCAGCCTGATGGGGAAGACTGTCTTCTTGTATCTGAGACAGGAAGTGCTTCAAGAGCACTTGTCTAAGATTGAAAAACTGGAGAGGGCTTCCTGGGGAAGTGACATTTAAACAGCCACAAAGGACAAGCAAGAATGGACAAGAGAATGTTGCACAGCTTCTGTCTGAGCCAGGAAGGAATTAATCAAGGTCCGGGAACAGGAGGAAAGCAAGTGTGTTCAGGGGGAGAGAGGTAGGAGACGAGGAAAGACAGGGAGGTGGAGAAACTCTAACTGTAACCAAACTGATGGCAACCCCAGATGCTGAGTGGCGACCATTCAGTCCACTGAGCAGTCTTCGTATTTCCCCCTTGGGAAGATTTGAAGCTTGAGAGCAAAGGAGGAAGTCAACAATGCAGGGTCCCAATGCAGGGTCTGCTGTCATCAGCATCTTTCATGGAGAATGTCTGATCCTGTGAGACCCCCTGACATTCTACAGGCTCAGACACTGCCTGTGTTGAGTCCAAGAGGCCCAAGCATTTCCCCAAAGAAAATCTTAGTCCCCCAGACCACAAAAGCCAGACCACCCTGAAAAGAAGTTGTAGTACCAGATGACAAAAACCCCTCAAGAGGCTAGGTAACTTTAAAACATACTCCAAGGAAACTGCCTTCACTCAGAATCAAGCTCTGGAAGCCAACTACACAGCCTCTTCCACACTGGCCAGGACAGAGGGGCTTCCTGAGTACCAAGCCCTCTGGGACCAGGCCCTGGGGGAGGGTCAGGGTCGAGCCGCCAGCTGTCAGTGCCCCCAGGGGACACTTCCCAAGCCAGGCTGGTTTCCCATTATCACCCAATTTCTTTTATTCTAAGCATCCCAAAGACCACCAACTGCAATCAGCTCGCCCGCCCATGATGGAAGCCATCCCATAGCTTTTTTCTTGTGTTCAGGGTTCTGAATGAGAGCACAGGCTTCAATGCTTCAGAAAACACTTAGTACCAGCAAAGATAAAAATTCCACAGGCCTGGCTCTCCAGGCTGGCTCCTTCATCTACCCTCTCCCTTCCTTTTTTCAGTTACACCAGTAGGCAAAAATAAGAGTGAAATAGGTAGGTCTTTGGGCATCCAAGGGGTAAAGGACAAAACCTGGAAACTACCGCGTTCATCAAGAGGAGAATGGATGAATAAAATATGATATCATCACATAATGGAAAACTGTAAGCCATGAGAATGAAAAACTGCTTACACACAACCGAGAGAATTAATCTCACAAACATAATGTCGCAAAAGAAGCCAGACACAAAAGGGTATATACTGTATGATTCTATTTTTATAAGGTTTACGAACTAGCAAAACCAATCTCTGGTCCCTCTGGGGAGGAGGGACAGGAAAGTAAGAGGAAAACAAGGGGGGCTTTTAGGGTGTTATATTCTATTTCTTGACCTGGGTGGTGGTTACACGGATGTGTTCACTTTGTGGTAATTCATCAAGCTGTGCACTTAAGATGCTGTGTTTTCTGTGTGACTGTATATACATACACACAAAGGAAGGGTTTTCAGCATCTTGGGAAAGGAAAAGTATTATATAGGACTTTAGCTTTACTGGCCACGTTCGTGAATGGAGAATGACCCTAGGTGGAAGGAAGAGGTGACCGCATTGGGGATATAGCTCAAACGGCTGCTGTGGGGTGGCAGGAATTAGGAGGAACAGTTTCGGGGTTTACTCCTTTCTTTCTCCTTGCAACTAACTGCCAGTGAAATCTCTGCATAATGTACTCCAAAGGGAAGTGGGGCCAAGAGGGAAAAGGGCTGGAACTAAGCTGGCTTAAGGGAGACGGGAGGCAGCTGGAACACTTCAGGCAGTGAGGGGACAAGGAGGGATGGAGGAAGAGGAAGAAGAAGGAAGAGAAAGAAATCCTAAGTGCCCAGGGTGGGCAAGAAGGACAGCTCACCTGACTGGGGATGGATGGGGTGGGGTGACTCCCATGACTCAGCCCTGTAGAAGGGATCCCTTCTCTACTCCCCTCCCTGAGCCCAGGTCTGATGTACACCTAGATGAATGGTTTTATTGCACTGCTTTGCTGTGCTTTGTTTATAAGCCGTTTATAACCTCTGGGAACTGAAGGAACAAGGAGTGTGTATGAGTGTCTGTTTGTGCGTGCGTGTGTGCAGCCAAGGATTCCACATCCCCAGCATCTAACACACTGTTTGGCATATAGTTTGCACTATTAAAAAAAAAAATGTTCATTGGACAAATAAATGACAGAAAGAATGTGGTAATTAGATATAAAACAGAGACTTCCTTCATATTGAAAAATCAGTAATAACAGCTTAAATGGCCAAAAATGTGGGAATGGCTAAGTATCAGAGGCACATACTGTGCAGCTACTACAAATTACAACTAACTGTAGCAAACATCTGTAGGGTGCTTTACAGTTTACTGAGAATTGCACCTCCCCCTTGTTTGACACACAATTATATGGACTTTGTTACCACACTGAAGTGTTTAAACAACACATTAGCAACAATCTCCCTGAAAAGGCCAGAAAGATCACAGGTGGTGGACTAACAAGTTTTCAGGGAAAGTGGTGGGGAGGGCCCACATTTCAGAGTAATACTAGGAAGGCTGGTAGAGGTTTCCTTAGCTCTGTGTAAGTAACTGTGCTAATTTCACACACTGTATTTCAATTCACTTCCTCTTTTTTTTTTTGAGGAACAAAACTTTACTTTTAGCCATCATTTGATTCAAAGTTCTCTTTAACAATCATTTACAAGTCTTGCTGTTAACTGACCACCTCTAAAGAAGTGTTTTTGATATTCCAAGCGGACACAGTTTATGTCCTAGTGTAGTTTTATTCATGCTAATTTCAAGAAATTCAACAGCAAAACCCATCCACAACAGACTTTTCTAAGACTGTCTTCCTGATTGCAACAGTGTTTTAAAGAATAGATGAGGAAAACACACACACACACACACACACACACACACACACACACACACACACACACACAAAACCAAACCAAAAAATCCCTCCCTCCTTCCTGAGAGAAGCTGGGCCTAATGTTCCATGAATGATCCACGAAAAACTGAAGTCGTGAACACTTTAAACCTCCACATTCTCTTCTTCCTCTAGCTGATCCTGTAGCAACTCTTTTTGTGTCAGGGACTGTCCCATAAGTAAATTCTCTGCAGAGTCTCAATCTTTGCCGAGCGTTTCTGCACTGTTTTGGGTTGGACTTCCTGCAAGTATTTACTGCAATGAGAGGATTACCTAGAGGATGTATTTCACAAACAAGCCATCACGTGTCTTCTGCTGAAACACTACATCCAAACACTACAACTAAAAGCCTGCTTTTGCAGATGACAGTGAGTCCTGGAGAACTCGACCACAACATTCCAAACCAGCTCTTAATAGACATTTCCACATAAAAAGCGGCGGCTTTTAAAGGGCTGTGGGACGCTGATAACACACAGAGGCATTGGCTGCCTTTACAGTAATAGCAGAAATCCTTCAAGCAATGTTGATCTCGCGCCTACTGTGCTCAAGACATTGTTAGGGCCCCATGGGGGCGTTGAGGGGATGATGGGCACGGGGGTGTCCCACGCATGGGCAAAAAGGGATTAAGGAAATAATCCTGCTCTCAACTCAACTCGAAAGCCGGGTGGCCAAAGCACCGATGGTGTTCAGTAAAACCTCCCCAGTCCTCCTCCAGGTGCAGAGGGCGCAGGAACTCCAGAGAGCTGAAGCTCAAGAGCTGGGGACACACGAGGACAGCAGAACCGGGGCTCGGGGGCGGGGAGTCGCCACGGAGGCGGGAAGGGAGCGGGTCCACACACGCTGAGAGCAAAGGGGATGCCGCAGGGAGACTTGCCCTCCTCCTCACCCGCCCGCCGCCAGGTGTATGTGAACAAATCGGGCCCACCTGCCGCTGCCGCCGCCGCCGCCCCTGCCTGGGGACGGGTATCGGGCGTGGGGAAGCCGCGGCGACAGGGGGCAGCAGTGCTGCCCGTAGCCCCGCCTCCGGTCCGGGAGCCCTGGGCCTCCGAGCTGCGCGCCACCGCCTTCCGCGCGAGCACCTGCGCGCGACCCCGCCGCCGCCCGCCCGACCCAGGTGCGACCGCCCGGGCCCCCCGCCGGGGGTAGGGGGTCGGAATCCGGGAAGCATGGCGCGTCGCCTCCCCCATGCTCCGTGCCCGCGCGGGGCAGGCGCCGCCGCCGAAGGGCGCTTTGTTTGTGCGGCCCGAGCGGGGATGCCGGGGCGGGAGTGGAGCCCTCGCCCCACCCGGGAAAGGGCAAAAGCAGAGCCTGCGGTGAAGGGTGCTAAAGACCGCAAAGCCCCTTCTCCACGCGGCGATGTTGGGTCCAGCCGCACCCCACCCCCGCTCTCCCTTTCTCCTTCCGAACCCCCCCCCCCAGCCCCGCGGCTGCGCTCACCTGCTCTCCACGACCCCCGCGCCTCGGCTCATCGTCGCTCGGCGACTGGGGGGCGGGGGGGACGACACGCGCGCCCGGGGCTCGACGCTCGAGTGACGCCGGGGCGCCTGCAGGAGGGGTTCGCGTGCCGACCGCTGCCCTGCGCACCCGGAGGCGGCCGACGCTGCCGGGGGAGTGAAGAGGGCGAGCGAGAGCCACAGGGGGAGGGGACTGGGCGGGAGGGGGCGCCGGGCGCGCTGCTGCAGCCGCAGCCGGAGGCCGCCCGGGCTCCCTAACGGAAACGCACGCTCGCCGGCGGCCCTGCGCGTGCACGCCGGCGTGCACACTCTCACACGTGTGCACACTCTCACACGTGCGCACACCGGCCGCTCGGTAGCTGCTTACCGCCATGCCCGAACTAGGTTTGGTGACACTAAGCCGAGGCTTCTGTGAAAGAGAAGGGGCAGCGCCATTCTGGAGGGGACGGAGAGCTCATGTCATTCTGATTGGGATTGGATACTCCTGTGTCTGGGGGGTTTTCACGAGACAGCCCGCCCCCTACAAGGAATTCCCAGATTCTCTTCTTAGGATCTGTAAGCCCCCTGAAATTCTCTTTCAGATTTTGTACCTAAATACAAGTGTCTGGGATGAGGGACCACAGCTTCCTAAGATAAAACAGCTGTGTGACCCCAACCCCACCCCAGACTGTAAGGATGGATGGACTAAACCAATGGCTCCCAAACTTTGCTGCACATTGAATCACCCAGGGAGTTTTTCAAATCGCGACGCTCTAAGTAGTATCCCAGATCAATTACGTTAGTGCAGTGGGATCCAGTCATCCGTATTTTTCAAAGATCCAGGTGATTGCAATATTCAGGAAAGTGTGGGAACCACTGCTTAGACTGTCGGTGATCCTCACTGTACACTGTTTTCTTTTACCCCGTTTTTCAGCGTGATTGTTTGCTTGTCTGTCTTTTCCATGAGGTGGTGGGTGTCACACAGCATCTAGCCCAGGTCTGACTCCCTGTAAGTGCTCAGAATGCCTTTACTGCAGGAAGGAAGCAAGGCAGAGTCAGGGATAGGCCCTCTACCTTGTAGACCCCTCTTTGCTCTTTCTGAAATTCTCCACAGGCTGACATACCCTTGACCTCATGGAAATGGCTTCATTGTAAGGCCTGAAGCTGGGGAAGAAAACGGGTCATTGCAGCTTGAAGGGATATCTGTCTTTTAGATTCTTCCAAATGTCTCCACCCCAGAACACCCCTTACCTGCCTCACTGTGACTCAAAGGTCCAGCGCTGGCAGTGTGGGTGTGTGCAATAAAGTCAACCCCGATGGATGGAACACCTGTGAGTCCAGCACTATGATAAGATATTTTATACTCTGGGAAAAAGCTGGCCTGGTGCTATCACTGGGCCTTGGTGTTCTTCTCTTAAACGTAAACATGGACAATTTCTCAGAACATCAACCTGAGACAAGGCCCCTCTGTGACCACGACGGATGAAGACAAGAACAAGACTCCTTAATCATGTCTAAACACAGACAAAATATGAACATTGTCCAAGCCACAGTGCACACACAGCTATCCTGGCCAGTTAGAGTGACTGCTGCTTCTTTGCCAGTTAACAACCTTAGCCTCTCTCTGGTCTGCCCTTCTATGGATAAGATTTATAAGGATACACACTCACAGAATGACCCCTGCTTTCCTAAGCCCTCCCCCAATCAGCTAACCAAAACCCAAATCCTTTAATAATATTTCCTAATACCCTCTCACTGACACACCTCCAGGATGGTGTGCATTTCCCTCACTGCAATGAGTAATAAATTCAACTATGTAAACTATAGGTATATTCCTAGGGGTATTTGGCAAGGGAGCATTAAAAATAACTTAGTTGACACAATAGCAGCACAAGGTAAATATTACACCCTCTTCACGTATAAGCTAACCAGGATTTGTACAGATCCTATGACTCAAACTCACACAAGGCTGCCTGGCGGTCAATGGAGAGCCAGGGTTCATGTTCACCTGGGTTTGTGGGGAGCCAGGCTTGTGTGTTTCTTCCTCACAGGAACTGTGGCTTCCACATGAGCCTGAATTCCAGTCTTTTGCAGTTCAGTCTTTTTCTAGCCATGGGAACTTGAGGAAGTCATTTAACTTTCTTGACTTCAGCTTCCTTGCAAAAGAAAATAAATAAATAAAAGTGGGTCTAGGAACTGGTATTTTTTTATCGAGATAGACAACATTTTATTAGTCACAGGTGAACAATATGATTCGATACGTGTATATATGTGAAATGATCACCATAATAAGTCTAGTTAACATTCATCACCACACATAATTATAAGAGGTTTTTTTTCTTTCTTTTTTTCTTTTTTTAAGGTACTTGGGCCTCTCACTGTAGTGGCCTCTCGCGTTGCGGAGCACAGGCTCTGGACGCGCAGGCTCAGCGGCCATGGCTCACGGGCCCAGCCGCTCCGCGGCATGTGGGATCTTCCTGGACCGGGGCACGAACCCGTGTCCCCTGCATCGGCAGGCGGACTCTCAACCACTGCGCCACCAGGGAAGCCCTAAAAGTTTTTTTTCTTGTGCCAAGAACTTTTAAGATATAATGTCTTAGCAACTTTCAAATATATAGTACAGTATTATTAACTCTAAGGATATATATACTATTGGTATATTTTTCGTAAGTTCCCCAGGTAGCCTGACACAGCACCTGTTGGCAGACCCTGGTTTGGGAAGTTACCTTGCAGCGGCCAGATCTGAGTTACCCTTTTCCAAATGCCATTGTCTCACTTGACTCTTGCCTCACTCTTCTCTCCTTCCGGAAATTCTCCTTTGGTTTCCAGGAGGCCTCTGTGATATGACAAGCAAATGAACTGAAGCCTGAAAAACCATGTGAGTGCACTTGGAATAGCATCCTGCAGCCTCATCTGAGTCCTGGGACGACTGCAGCCCTGGTGGACAGCTTGCCTGCAATCTCATCACAGACCTTGAGCCACAACCGCTCAGCTAAGCTACTTACATATCCCTGACCCACACAAACTATGAAATAATAAATTTTTGTTGTTTTAAGCTGTTATATTTGGGTGTAATTTGTTATGCAGCCAAATAATAACTCATACAAAAGGAAATAAGATCCTAGAGTTAGTGCGGTGGAATCACATCATTTGCACTTCTAGGTAAATTCAACCATACTCTGCAAAAGAGGGAGAGAGAACAAGTTACAGTGTTAACGATTCTGCCTGCTACTCCAGTGAAATAAGGGGATGTGATGAAAGAGGTAGATCTGGTTTCATTAGTCAGTCTCTGACCCAGTCCTGGGCATCTCTCATGGAGAAGAAAGTCTTAATGCACATTTTTAAATATCCATGTTTTGTACAAAGTGGGAAGAATAAGTTAATTCACTGACTTGGGATCTATATATAACATAGTCAAAATGACCCTTGAAATCCTTAACTCATCAGGACCTGAGCCCAGGACATCCCCAAACCAAGAATAGTACTGACTTTAGACCAGTGTAAGTACTGACTTTAGACCAGTGTAAGAGGGAGCCCAACCCTGGAACCCTGGCTTCAGAAGACCCTTCCATGGCCCTCCTCCAATAAGGAGTCCCCAAGGGATGTGCCCTTCCAGAGCCTGTGCTCTGCCTCCCACTTCTAGACCAATCTCAGGGGATGAGAGACCCCCACATCCCTGTCCAAATGGCCCTGAGCTCACTTCCAGGGCCAGCATAGGCCTTTCCCCAGGTCCAGCTTTCTAAGAGTGGGGCATAGCACTAAAGAGCCCATGCCAGGGCACAGGGAGACCAGGTGCAGCTGTTTAAAGGGATGTGGATAGATTGTGTGTGCAAGCCGAGTGGCCTATACACGTGCACAGAGCCCCTCGCCACACAGACAGACCAGCAGCGGAAAACCAAGAGGGAAGCCCACGGACCCCAAGCTGGCTCTCCAAATGCTGCCTCGTGCTGGTGTATGACTCTGAGAAGTCTCACTTGACCTGTCCTTCCTGTCAAATGAATCAAATGAATATTTGACGGGAATATTTGTCAAGGCAGGAAGACAAAATATATTTCATTAAACAGTGCATTCACTCGATTTATAACTTTTACATGTTTAGACATATTACATATGGATGTCCATATGGACAGGAGAGCAATGGGATAAGGTGATTATTTTTCCATCTCCTTCTCCTTTAATTTAAATATATTGGTGTATGATTTTGCCCAGCACATTTGGTTAAATGCACAAAGATGGTGTGTCTTCTTTCTCGGAGGCCCAAATGGGGCTTGTTCTTGGGGATCTCCCTAGGTAAGGTCAATGATAGATTTGTGTATGTGGTGGTTACTGCTTAATCCTTTGCTGGGATAATTACTCATCTCAGTTGAGAGTGTCTCTTCCAGACCATTTTCCCTGCATCTTCATATATATTATAAAAAACATTGTGTGTGTATGTTTGCTTCAAAAATTGTATGATATATGCACTATTTTTCAATTTGTTTGTTCTTATGCTACAATATATCTCAAAGGTCTGTGCATCTTAGTAACAAATTTTGCTATTTATTTATTTATTATTAACACTATTATTTATTTATTAGCACTATTCTGTTAAAAATACTTTATCTGATTTTGATATTAAATGTACTCTATGAAATTTGTATGTGTCATGCACATTTTTAGATTAAAAATGTAAGTTTATTTATTTTAATTTTTGGAGAAGGGGTGTTAGTGGAGAGAGATTTGAGGAGAGGATTTCCTGAAGACATCTAGGAGAATTCCTTAAATACTGCAATACCAGGGTGAGAATTGCTTATGTAAGCTGTGATTCAGAGAAGACCAGCCATTTTCTGACTTAATTATGGCAAAAAACTACTCAGTTTTCTCTCCATGTCTGTTTTCTCTGTGTCCTAGACTCTTGTTTTCTGTTTCCGTCTTGGAAAGGCAGGTGCAGACAAGAAACCAACAGTAAGCTGTTCTTTGGGTGCTGACATCAGCCAGGGGAAATCTTTATTTACGTGTACAAGCAACTCTTGGTTTTCTTCCTAAAGGCCATTTGATATATTCTCTTGAGTTCTGAGCTACCTTGGAGCTTGCATTGTTTGTTTTCTAGAACAAGGGCATCCAACTTTTTTGTTTAAGGTACTTTACATGGCATCCTAGGGCTTGCTATGCATCTGCTTCTCCAACTGACAAAACGTGCCATCCTCCAGGCTCCACAGGGAAAGAGGGTGTTGCCCACTGTTCTGCTGTCAGTCAGAGCTCAACACGGTGCACGTTCATTACAGCAAAAACACACCACCACTGACAACAGGGAACTTTGCCCAGAACTGACAGACTCCCAGCACTGAAGCTAAATCATTTATCTAGAAGAATCTAGAAGAATCTTTTATCTAATTGTAATGGCCTGAATCTTCCCCCCCTTCCTGGCCCCCAAATTTATATGTTGAAGCCCTAACCCCCCAATGTGATGGCATTAGGAAGTGAGGCCTTTAGGAGGTAATTAGGTTTAGACGAGGTCATGAAGGTGAGCCCTCCAAAATGAGATTCATATCCTTATAAGAAGAGAAAAAGACACCAGAGCTCTTTCTCCACCATATGAGGAAATAGCAAGAAGGCAGCCTAGTTGTGAGCCAGGAGGCAGACCCTCACCAAAGACCAAATCTGCCGGCCTCCAGAACTGTGGGAAAGAAATGTCTGCTTAAGCCACCCAGGCTATGGTATTTTGTTATGGCAGCTCCAGATGACTTAGACACTAGTCTTTAGGCTTCTATGGCTGACACCTGTTACCATAATTTTAGGGAGGGCCACTCTGCTTCTGCCTTTATCTAGCTGAACTTTCTCTTTGTCTCAGTTACTTAAAGAGACAGGGAGTGTATGAGGAAGAGATTCCAAGAAAGTGAATTTAGTCAGGAAGTTGGCATTCCTCCTACACTCATCATGCTCCCACTGTAATCGTGCCTCTGAAGATGTAACTACCTCAAAGAATCATTTCCACATCTAGTTTTACAGTACATCACTGTGTCTTCAATTAACTCTAGGGCTGTTACAGAACAATAAAATGTCACAACACAACTTTTTTTTTAACTTTTTGGGTTTTTTTTTTTTTTGGCTGCATTGGGTCGTCGTTGCTGCGGGTGGGCTTTCTCTAGTTGCGGCGAGCGGGGTCTACTCTTCGTTGCGGTGAGCGGGGTCTACTCTTCACTGCAGTGCACGGGCTTCTCCTTGCGGTGGCTTCTCTTGTTGCCGAGCACAAGCTCTAGGCGCAGAGGCTTCAGTAGTTGCAGCACGTGGGCTCAGTAGTTGTGGCGCACGGGCTTAATTGCTCCACAGCCTGGGGGATCTTCCCGGACCAGGGCTCGAACCCGTGTCCCCTGCATTGGCAGGCGGATTCTTAACCACTGCGCCACCAGGGAAGTCCCTCAACACAATTTTGATTCACCTTAATTTTGAAAGTTAAACATCATCCAGGCTTTTTTCTAGAAGACAATAGAATAATTGTCATCCTAGAAAAATTGCACGTTTTCCTTTTCATGTGTTTCAGTACTGTTTTATGTATAAACCCTGTTCCCCCCATTTTTGATGACAGACTCTGTAATATTAGTCAGGGTATTAGTTAAACTGAGAACAAATTTAGAAAAGGCTTGCTGCACAAAGTGGGGTCCACAGACCAGCAGCGGGGGCATCACCTGGAAGCTTGTTAGAAACGCAGAATCTCAGGCCCACCCAGACCTGCTGAGTCCCACTCTACCTTTTAACACAATCTCCTGGTGATTTGTAGCCACCTTACAGTTTGGAGAGCACTGATTTTAAAGATACTGGGTAGTTCACAGACGCTTCTTCAGGAGGACCAGATTTGGGATGTTAACATCTGGAACAAAATCCAAGTCACTCCTCAGAGGAGCTCAGTGAGGACAGCAGCCTGGGGGCCCAGGTCACAGCCCAACCCCCGGCTTAGGTGAGGCCAGGAAAAGGAACAGAAAGGAGGCATGTGCCTCTGAGGTGGAGGGATTCTTCAAAACAAAGGCAAGGGGGTTCAGCTGCTGGGTGGCCAAAAAGAATGACAGACCTCCTCTCCCTATGTATTTCTTTTTGAAGGAATGGTGGAGTCTAGCTCTGCCATTACCTGCCCAGACAACTTTAGCAAGTGCAAGGACATTTCATAGCCTGATTTCTTCATCTCTAATATTACTTTAAAGTGATAGTTTCTATTGACACAGAACTTTACAGTTTGCAAAGCATTCCCATGCATATATTTTCATTTGAACCAACAGGACAACTCCGTATGACAGATAAAGTAGCGTTACCTCCATTTCACATATTGGAAAAGAGAGGCACAGAGCGACCTGAGAGTGCTAAGACCCCAGATCTTCAAGCCCTCGTACTGTGACCCTGGAACCACAGCCACATGAGTTCATGTGTGTGCAAGTAAATTGAAAACTGTAATGTGTTATTCCAATCAAAGGTGTTCCTTAGCACTCTAGTAACATTCCACAAATACACGTCTAACTGGATCGACTCATCCACCAAGATGCTGGTCCCAGGATCAGCTTGTGTTGTGTTTCTCTCCTTGTGTTGTGGTAAAACTATTACCAGGAAAAGCTACTAATTAATATTAGTGATGATGTGCATATGAATGAGCAATAAAGGAAACCCTAGCAACCCAGATGGAAGGAAATGATCACACTAAAGTTGTCTCATTGTTTAGAGTCTTCTGCAGAAAGTAACTGAGAAAATCTCAAATGTTTCTTTTGAACTACTTTAAAGAACTAAAATGACCATTTCAATTATTTGTTATTTATCCTCATACTTTCCACATTCTTCTACAAGTTCCTATGACCAATTCTAGGAGGTTCAAAGGCAGCTAAAGGACCAGGATAATGATAAGACCAGAATTCAAGTCTTCTGTTCTTAAAATCAATGTTTATTTTGGGTTTTTCAAATGAGTCTGTTTTTTTTTCTCTAGAAAGACACAATAGTTTCCTTTCATCTGTCTCTTAACAGTAGGTCACACCCTACAGTTCTTTTATCATCTGTTGTGAATTTCACTAACTCTAGTTATTTCTTTGTCATTGATGTTACATTTAAGTGAAAGGATTTTCAGCAGGGCTTTAAATTGAGTGAGGTCTCAAGGTCAAATGTCTGGCAAAGCCTGCCCTAGAAATAGCTTTTCAGTTAAAGCAGTAGAGAAAGGAATATTAGGGTTTCTTTTTTATTGTTATAATCCCTGCTCTGCAAATAGATGATGAAAAATACACCTTAACACCATCCTATCTAAACTGAAATGTCTTTATTCACATTCATTTCCTTGCCTTTTCTGTGAGGAGAGGGCTCCTTTTCTATTTTGAATATGTACGTATTCATAAAAACTACCATTTGTGGTGTGCCTACTATATGCTAAAGATTATACCAAGCATTTAAAATATACTATCTTGGAAATTCCCTGACGGTTCAGTGATTAGGACTCCATGCTTTCACTGCCGAGGGCACGGGTTCAATCCCTGGTTGGGGACCTAATATCCCACAAGCCGCGTGGCACGGCAAAAAAATAAATAAAATATATCATCTTAAATCCCCTTTGGTACTATCAACAATATTATCAACACTCTGCAGTTGATTATACAGTGGAATAATTACAATAATAGTAATCACTAATTTTCACTGCTCTTTACAATATAATTGGCAATAGCGCTGAGCTCTTTCATGTGTATTGTCTTGCTTAGTCCTCACATCTGCCTTATGAGGTAGCTACTATCATCATTCCCATTTTACAGATAAGGAGACTGAGGGACAGAGAGGTTAAGAAACTTGCCCATGGTCACTCTGTTAATAAGTTTTGGAGTGGACATCCATCCCAATGAGGGTTTATTGCCAACGCCTTTTTGTTTCCAGGAGCAGGTTACTGCTGAGTTCTGCTAATTTCTTCATAAACACAGTTGCCTTTGAAAGGCCTTTGAAGGCCTTGCTCAGCATAGACTCTAGCATTAGACAGATCTGGCTTCAAATCCCAGTGAATTTAGTTTCTCCCAATTCTGTCACCAAGTCTACTTTCCAGCCAGTGGAGAAGGAAGAAAGAACAAAAGTCCACATCCCTTCCTTCTACAAGCAAGCACGAATTCTGCCCCCTTCCCACGGGTCTGGGCTTCATCTCATGGCTAGATCCGAGGAAGGCTGGGGAATACAGACATTATACTGGCAGCCATGTGCTCATCTAGAATTTATAGATTTTACTAAGAAAGAAAGAAGGGTAGAATGAATATTAGGACAACCAGGAGTCTTTTCCTCCTCAAGCTTCACCACTCTGTTACCTTGGACAAGTTAACTTATCCTCTCTGAGCCTCAGTTTTGTCCTTTGTAAAATGAGGACAGTAGTATCATAAGCACATTGTTAGGATTTAGCTAGTGCGTGTAAGGTAACTAGCTCAGTGCCTGGCACAAAGCAAGTATTCAATAAATGTTAACTACTGATAATATTGAGAAGGATTGTATAATTGAAGCACCAGATTGAAGCTACAATGATGTATGATAACTCTCAAACTTGAACTCTACTGTCAGCATCTCACAAGGATTGTTTGCTGGGTATTGTGTAATTGCTGAGTTTTCTCCTATCTATATTTCAAGGAATTCTGGAGGTAAATGGAGTATTAAAAATGAGATATTTTCAGATTCTCAGACAACTGGGGTTTAGTTTCCCCAGGTAGAAATGGTGATCCCACTAGAGTGTATGTGTGTCACCCTATATTATCTAGATATATTTAGATACAATATCTAGATATTAACCTAGAGCAGTGACAGCCCTAATTCTGCAGAATTTCTGGTGGTCTCCAATTATTTCTAAGGGTACAACAAATTCTTCAAAATAAACTTAACTAAAATAATTTTTATGCACACAATATACACAATATTCTGACATTATTTTATGCAACATTTATTGAGCTCTGACCATGTACCAAGCACCCTGATAGGCACTGGAGATACAAGTGAAGGTAGACATGGGCTCTGCCTTCCTGAAGTGAACAGTCTCTCAGGGGAGATAGATTTTAATCACATAATTGCACAAGTCGATGTTAAAATTGCAGCTCTGGTTATGAATGGGAGGTACATGGTGCTCTGAAAATGTACAATAGGGGGAAATGGCTATACAGAGAGATGGGGAAGGTTTTGCAGAGGAAAGTCATGCCCTTTCGCCATCTGAAGCATGAGGAGGAGTTGAAGAGCTTAGAGGACATGTTCTGATGCTCTGGAGTCAATCAGGTTTTGTGGGGTCTGAAGAATATAACACTTCTTTCAGAAAAAGAATATACATGTAGCCTACTTTGCAAATTTTACAAAAACACATGACCATGGAAGACATTAAGTGCCCTGTGCAATTAAGGAGCTCTAAGGCTTAAGCTTCATCAGCTGCATGTAACCCCCTTGGGATGGGATAGACTCACTTCATAGACTGAAATGGGCCCAGTAGGCCTTTGAGTTGGGGATTTAAGAGGCAGTGTTATTACCCTTTCCCTGCTACTTTCCACTCTGTGAACTTGTGCAAGTAACTCTCCAGTCTGGTTATCCTTGATTGTCATACTGGGATTTAAAAAGCTTTTAATAAAACAGTATGTGTAAGCACTCGGACAGAGGTGTGATCACTGGTAGTATTGTTATTAAAGCCTTTGAAAGACCTCGTTGTCCTTCTGTGAAATGCAGGTTTACTCCAAGGCGGGAGGCTGTCTCTGAATGGTGGTTCAAGGACAACCCCCCAACCCCATTCACAGTATGAGGTGGCTGTCCTGAAGCCAGAGATGGGCTCTCACCAACCAAAGCCTCAGGCATGTGGTGAAGGCTAACACTGATGGCTTTTGAATGAGCAAGGGAAGTTTCTAGGCCCTGACAGGGGAGACAGTACTCCAGTTCCCTCTTAGAGTTAGAGGCCAGTGAGAACTCTGTAGTAACCTCAGTTTTTAGATTTTTTTTTAATAAATTTATTTATTTATTTTTGGCTGTGTTGGGTCTTTGTTGCTGAACACGGGCTTTCTCTAGTTGCGGCGAGCGGTGGCTACTCTTTGTTGCAGTGCTTGGGCTTCCCACTGTGGTGGCTTCTCTTGTTGCGGAGCATGGGCTCTAGGCACGCGGCCTTCAGTAGTTGTGGCTCGAGGGCTCTAGAGCGCAGGCTCAGTAGTTATGGTGCACGGGCTTAGTTGCTTCGCGGCATGTGGGATCTTCCCAGACCAGGGCTCGAACCCGTGTCCCCTGAATTGGAAGGCGGATTCTTAACCACTGCGCCACCAGGGAAGTCCCTGGAACTGACTTTCTGAAAGGTGTGTTCATGGGCAGAGAGATGCCTCCATCCGCCATCCTCAGGATGTGCAACCCAAGGCAGAACATAGCATGGGTGACCCACCATCTCAATTGGCCTGAAACTCTCCCAGTTTTAACACAAAAAGTGCCATGTCCTGAGGAAACTCCTCAGGCAAAACGAGACAGTTGGTCACCCTCCCGCAGCAGAGGGCACCTTGTAAGCCCTTACCATTCTGCTGCCTTCTGGTGAGAGTGGGTATGACAGGCATTGTTATTGTCCACCCACTTCGGGTTCCTGTCTATTTCCTCACAGGAGGGAGGATTACACTTCTCTGTTCCTTTGAAGTTAGATGATGTCATGTGACTTGCTCAGTCCAATAAAACATGAATGGAGGGCTTCCCTGGTGGCGCAGTGATTGAGAGTCCGACTGCTGATGCAGGGGAAACGGGTTTGTGCCCCGGTCCGGGAAGATCCCACATGCCATGGAGCGGCTGGGCCCGTGAGCCATGGCTGCTGAGTCCGCGCGTCCGGAGCCTGTGCTCCACAACGGGAGAGGCCACAACAGTGAGAGGCCCGCGTACTGCAAAAAAAAAAAAAAAAAAAAAAAAAAATATGAATGGAAGAGACGCTTGTGACCTCTGGGTAGAAGCACTTAAGAACGAGTATGGGGGAGGCAGGGGAGAGATAAATTAGGAACTTGTGATTAACTGATACACACTACTATATATAAAGTAGGTAACCAACAAGGACCTACTGTACAGCACAGGGAACTATACTCAATATTCTGTAGTAACCTATAAGGAAAAAGAATCTGAAAAAGAATATATACATATATATGTATGTATGTATAACTGAATCATTTTGCTGTACACTTGAAGCTAACATGACGTTGTAAATTAACTATACTTCAACTAAAAAATAATAATAATAACGAAATTAAAATTTTAAAAAAACAGTATATAATCCTTCATATTTCCTTCCTCCTGCCATGGTACTGGCAACATCTAGATGGTGGAGGCTCTGTCAACCTGAATCCCTGAGTAAGGACCACACAGAGCAAAGCCCCCCACCAACCCTCAACATTATGTAGCAAAAGTGTATAATAAACTATTGTTCTTTTAAGTCACTGAGATTTGGATATCTTTTGCTACTGCAGCATAACCCAGTCCACTCTGACTGATACAGGAAGTAAAGCCAAGACCCTATGTAGAGTTTATAGTATTAATATGGTTTTAATGATTTTCCTGTGGAAGATGATAATAAAACCTTTGTACATATCCCAGTATGATGCTGACAGGAGGAAAATACAGTGTCATTTTTCCAAACTATCCAGCAGGAGAAAGGCCCTGGACTAACCTGAAGGCCTGGTGAGTAAAACTCCTTGGGCGTCAGATTACACTCACAGGTGTTGGCCTCTTGACTTCCCAGGACTGGACAGGTGCATGGTGCCCAGGCCCTTCAAAGCAAAGGAGGCTCTGCCACTAAAGATGGAAAATTTTAATGTGCGACTCTGATAGTAACAGGGTTAAATTAGATATTACATATATATATATTTACACACATACATACATACATATACATATATTTAAACAAGTTTATGGAGGTATCATTTACATGCCATAAAATAACTTTAAGTTTATGATTCCATGATTTTTAGTAAATTTACCAGGTTGTGCAACCATCACATTTTCATCCATGAGAACATTTCCATCATCCCAGAAAGATCCTTCCTACCTATTCATAGTTCATCCCTATTCCCACCTCTAGCTTCAGGCAACCACTAATCTACTCTCTGACTCTATAAGTTTGCCCTTTCTTGACACTTTATATAAATGGAATCATACAATATGTAGCGTTTGTGCCTGGATTCTTTCACTTTGCATAATGTTTTTGAGGGTAATCCACATTGTAGAATATATCGGTGTATATATCAGTATCAATATGTATGTTTTTACATATATATCAATATGAGTGTGTATATATATATAGATACAGATATAGCATGTGTGTGTGTGTGTGTGTGTGTGTGTGTGTGTGTGTGTGTGTGAAGAGACAGGGTATGATAGAGAAATCTTAGGCCTCAGAGACTATCAAATTTGTTGAAAGTACAAATAAAAACAAAAATATGTGTTGAATCCCAGTCCCTGGAAACTCTCAGAATATCAGTTCAGTTACTCCCCACTCCCTTAAGAGAGTGACAAAGTCTCTCTATCTGAGTACAGATACTGCCCAACATATTCCAGCATTTTCATCCTCAAGGTTTATACTGAAAAGTGACTATACATTAGAAACAGTATCTCCCTGTCTAGTGATACAGAGACAGGGCAGAACACCAGAAACCTCACAAAGGCCATCTCCTCCTTGTCACTCAACTTCCCCTCAGCCCTGCAGACAGAGCAACCGCAGGTGTGCAGCTGGTATCGTCCCTTTTCCTTCCTCAGGCTAGTCTTTCCAGCGGTGCTAATGAGCCCTGGAATAAACTGCTCAAGAACAGGCAGCAGGAAGGCAGGAGAAAAAAGGGACAGGATAGTTCATAAATCAGACAAAGCAGTAGCAGATACAGCCCAAGCAGGCTTAAAGGGAAAAATCCTGGGTGTAGGGATTTGTACTCAAGATACAGATACCTACATACCTGTGCATAAAGCTTTTTAGACCTTATATACGTATGCAGTGTATGTATTTTTAAGCACCATAAACTTTGTATACCCTGGCTGCTTCCATAGTGCGCCAAATATTTGCTCTGTTCAAAGATAATAAAAACGTAAGTAAGAAGACATCACAATTTTTTTTTTTTTTTTGGTGGCGCCGCATGGCATGTGGGGTATTAGTTCCCCAGCCAGGGATCGAACCCACACCCCCTGCAGTGGAAGCACGGAGTCCTAACCACTGGACCGCCAGGGAAGTCCCAAGACATCACAATATTGCAAAAAGCATTTATGCCCGGACCTGAGGAAAACTGCTAGGGGAGATGTTTCCAAGACGCCCTATTCCATGGCCTATACAGGAAAAGAAACTGAAAAAAGAGTGGGTATATGTATATGTATAACTGATTCACTTTGCTGTACACCTGAAATTAACGCAACATTGTAAATCAACTATACTCCAATAAAAAAATTTTTTTAAATGCCCTATTCCAGGGTTTCCCACCCAAGCTGTGCATTAGAATCACCCAGGGATTAAAACATACAATGTCCAGGCCATGCCCCAACTGCATTAGATTTCTGTGACTGTGCAACAAATCACCACAAACACGGTGGCTTAAAACAACAGAAATTTATTCTCTCACTGTTCTAGAGTCTGCAAGTTTGAAATCAAGGTGTCAGCAGGGCCGCTCTTCCTTTGAAGGCTCAGGGGTGGGGGGGATGGTGGATTTTCCTGTCTCTTCCAGCTTCTGGTAGCTCCAGATGTTCCTGGGCTTGTGGTTGCATAGCTGCCTCCATCTTCACCTGTCCTTTTCCTCTTCTGCATGTGTCTCTCCTCTGGGTGTCTCTTATAAGGATACTTGTTGGAAATATGGCCCACTGGGATAATCCAGGATGATATCATCTCAATATGCTTAATTACATCTGCAAAGAACCTTTTTCCAAATAAAGTTACATTCACAGTTTCTAGGAAGTGAACATATCTTTTTGGGAGTAACCATTCAACCCACTAATAATTGCTACAGACTGGATGTTTATGTCCCCCCCAGAATGCACTTGCTGAAACCTAATCCCCAGTGAGATTGTATGTGGAGGTGGGGCCTTTGGGAGGTGGTTAGGTCATAAGGGTGGAGTCCTCATGAATGCGATTGGTGCCCTTATAAAAGCGGCTCCAGAGAGCTCCCTCACCCTTTCCACCATGTAAGGACTCACCAAGAAGACAAGCTGTCTATAAACCAAAAAGTGGGTTTTTACCAGATGCCAAATTTTCTGCACCTTGATCTTGGACTTTCTGGCCTCCAGAAGTGTGAGAAATAAGTTTCCATTCTTTATATGGAAACTTATTTGGTATTCTGGTATTGTGTTATAGCAGCCCAAAAAGACTAAGACAGAAATCAACCAAATAAATCAGGCTCTTTAGGAAGTGACCCTGGGCATTAGTATTTTTTAAAGCTCCCTGGGTAATTCCAACATACAACCGAGTTTAAGAATCACTAATCTATTTGAACTGCCATCTCCTCCTGCCCAGCAAAGGTCCTGGGGTAGAAACAGATAAGAAGCCCAAAGAGGAGCCCAGAGGATGTTCCTGGCCCCCAATACACATCTGAAGCTAAGCAAGATTGAGTGGACTGTCCAATCTCAAAGGGAGAAGAGGTTGAAGAGAGGGAATTTCCATGGAATAATATAAAAAATGCCCAATGGGATGGGAGAAGCTTCTAGATTTTAAGGTTTAGAATCTGTTTATAGAAGGAAGTGTTGCTAATGGTTAAGGGCAGGGCCGTGAAGTCAGATAGGGCTGGTTTCAAATATTGGTTCTGTCATTCTCTTGCTGTGTGACCTTGGGCATGCTACATAACCTCTCTGCACTTTAGTTCTCTCATCTCTCAAAATAGGGATGAGACGTCAGCTACACTCCTGTCAGTTACAGAGATAAAGGTTACCAATTGGAATTAGAAATGATGGCCCCAACTCCCAGAGAGCTGGCCAACTGGATACAGAAAAGAATGCAAAAGTATGAGAAACAAGTTAAATATATAACCCCTTGTTTATTTTTATCTGTAATTACTAAAACGAAAGTAAAAGGAGCATTGAGGCAGATCCTGGCACTGTGCCATGCTTGGATTTGGTGGGTCTGAGCTATGGTTGCTACCCTCAGGGCTACTACCAAAGGGACAAATGATGCTGTCACAACAGATAATACCTCTACAACCTCTGGCCACCAAGGAAGTAGCCCAGGTGGTGAAGGGAAGCAGGTATTAAGGGTGTGAAAAACCAAGAAACTATTAAACCAAAGGATACAGTGTGAAGGAGCTATCTCATTTTGTAGATCGATATCATCAGCTTCCTGAACTTTTACTAAAATGGGTAATGAGTGTGACTTAACTTAGGACTGGTCTACTTGGCTTTGCATGTTTGATTGATCCAGGACCTACAGCTTACTATTGAACAATCAGAAATCAGAGATGGCTATATATGATCCAAACACACAGTAGGTTGTTCCTGAAGGGACAGCTAGCCTGAGGGACTGGATAAAAGCCACGGTAAGGTTTCTTTTCCCTGAGAATGTTAGCTGATGGCTCCCCTCCTTAAATGCTGAGTGGAACTCCCCAGATGAGGCAGCCCTTATGCTGCATATGCAGTCCACGCTGGGTTGACTCTATGATGACCAGGATGTGCACCTATGTAATATGCTCCTTAACTTAGATCATAGCAAATGCTGTGATCAAGAGAGCCCCTTTTGCACAGACACCCCGTGTAAACCTACTGCTGCAAAATCAAGCAACAGTTCAAGAGACCATAACAGAATTGTTATCTCAGTTCACCCTTGGTCTAAGAAAATTGGATCCATTCACAAAAGCATAGGGGGGAAAGGGATAGTCAAGGTGATAGGGACAGAGTAAAGGGACAAAGTAGATAATTAAATAGTTAATCCCACTAGGGGATTGTAAGTAAAAAAAAAAAAAAAAGAAGTATGGGAGACCTATGTAAGTTAATGATCACTCAAGAAAGCAGGTTTGCTTAACCACAAAACCAAGCAGGCTTGCTTAACAACAAAACCAGGCAACAGAAGCATGAGAGATGCCCCCAAAACAATGAAAAATAAAACATCCTGCCCAGTGAGCTCAGTAAGTTAATGATTCCTAGGACATACTCTTCTGGGCACATTAAAAACAAAAATATAAGGAAAAGGTCACATTATACTAAAACCTGAGATGACTTACTATTTTTAGCGTATGTTACTGCCTTTTCGCTCATTTCCATCGTGCCACGACAAGTCCTGGCTTGACCTTGTAGGGACAAGAAAACTCCCCTGCCCAACCTGGAGTGGGAGCTGATGATGGAAGCGTGACGTCTATTCAAGAATGAGAAAGAAGGTGGTCTTTTCTCCCTCCTTTTTTTTCCTTTAATTATAAAACTGTAGCCCACTAAGTTCTCAGGGTGCGGCACCCTCTTGCCTACCCGCTTATAAGCCTCACAGGCATCCTATTCTAATCAATCACTTCTTATCTACCACTTTGCCTCTTGCTAAATTCTTTCTGCTCTGAAACATAAAAGAGCAAAGCTCTTCAAAGTCCCGCAGAACAACACCTAGTGGTTTCAAAGGGGCTAGTCCTACCAGGATGGAAATATTCATATAGTTATTAAGAAATGGGCAGAGGGGCTTCCTTGGTGGCGCAGTGGTTGGGAGTCCGCCTGCCGATGTGGGGGGTGCGGGTTCGTGCCCCGGTCCGGGAAAATCCCACATGCCGCGGAGCGGCTGGGCCCGTGAGTCATGGCCGCTGAGCCTGTACGTCCAGAGCCTGTGCTCCGCAACGGGAGAGGCCACAACAGTGAGAGGCCCGCGTACCACCAAAAAAAAAAAAAAAAAGAAAAAGAAAAAAGAAAAAACAAATGGGCAGAATATGGAGGACATTGATGGGATCAAAACATCTTAATGAGGCTCTATTGGAGGTTGAGTGGACTGATGGAGCTCCTTCTGGTACCCCAATATTAAAGGGCCTTAAACAAATCCACTCTATTTACTCTAGTCTGGAGGAATTTTTAAAGCTAGAAGGCAAAAGATGGCAATGAAAAACCTGACCTTGTATCACAGGGGACGATGGTCAGCAAATTAATCGGGATGAAGATTGACAAAAGGGCCAAGGTCCCTTGGCCTGATCCCTAGCTGGGGACCAAAGGCCATGTGCATGTGTGTGGGTAAAGTGACCAGAGGGTGAACAAAAACTATTCTGGGCGATTTCAAAACCTAAGTTAGCTTTGGAGCATGTGGAGCTGCAACCGTGATAGGATTAAGGTGAAAGTTTGGATGAAAATTGGAACATTTGAACAGACTTAATGTGAAGTGGTTGTGTTTCCTCCACCTTAATGTATTACTGAGATGGATATTGTGCCTGATTGCGGAACACTTCCTATATCCTGTATTGTGAAACTGAAGGCATGTAAGTTTGCCTTTTGGCTCTCGTTGATTGGACATTCTCAACGAGAACCTATAGATTTGCTTGCCCCAACACAGGTTGTTAATCTGACGCAGTGTTGGAGGCCTTGTGGACAAAAAGAGATTTGCACTTTAATTAATGACATGTTAGAAGTTGGAGTGCTGTTGCCAACATATTCTCTGTGCATTAGCCCTATGTGGCCCATGAAAAGGTGGATGGCTCGTGGAGACTACCAGTAGATTATCAAGGCTTGAATAAAGCAGTATCGCCTACAACATTAGCAGTCCCTGCTATGGTTGCAACAGTATAAAAATACAATGGAGAGGGGATTGGTACTCAGCGGTTGATCTTGCAAATGCTTTTTTCTTCGACACAATCTAAGAAAAGAGCCAACCACAGTTTGTTTTCACTTGGGAAGGATCCCAATTTACATTTATTGTAAAGCCCCAGGGTTATTTGAATTCACCAGCTGACTGCCATCATTTGGTTTGATAATATGCTACATTGATGATATCATGATAATATCAGGAACTGAGGAACAAGCAAGCAGTGGCAACACACGTGACCAACAGAGGATAGTTGACAAATCCAGCAAAGATCCCAGAGCCCACCCAAACAGTAAAATTCTTAGGAATAACCTGGGCAGAAGCCACCCCTGACATTCCACAGGCAACTAAAAATAAACAGGTGTCATACCTACCCCTGGCACTAAGTAAGGAGCACAGCATCTTTAGGGTCTGGATTTGGAGAATGCATATGCCACATCTGGGAGTATTGCTAACTCCTATTGTAAAACTACCTGAAAGAAAGCAGTATTTGAAATGGAGCCGTAACAACAGCCAAAAACAATGGCTCAATCAAAATTGGGCCGTTATGATTCATACTCCGATAAGATTTTGGAAGTATCTTCGACTCGTGTGTAACACAGACTGGAGTTTATGGCAACAGTCCATGAACACTGCCCAGTGGTGACCTCTGGGATTTAGGGCCAGAAAATTTTCAGATGCAGCAGTATGGTACAAGTGATTTCAGAGGCAATTATTGGCTTGCTATTATTGGGCATTAATTGAAGCTGCCTCTATGACTAAAGGACATAAAATAATCTTGAAACCTGAAACACGCATTACGTCTTGGATGATGTTGGACAAACTCTCCAATAAGGAAGCCAGTGCTCAGAAGAGCTCCATAATAAAATGGAAGTGGTTTATTCAGGGACATGCTTCTGGAGAAAGGCAAGGAGGTTTTCATCATATTCACAAGCAGGTAGCCTCATTTCCTCTGGGGCCGACTTTGGAACCATCTGAGGAGCTACTGTATCCTATTGACACATAGGTGGTATTTTATGAATAGCTCTCAAGTAACCTACAAAAAGCTGATTGGCTTATGGATGGCAGTTCTAAAGCGGATGGGCTGCATCCTGTTTCGAAGGCTGCACACTGTGACCAACTAATGGAAAAACTATCATTGAAAAAGTTGAGAACAGGGCTTCCCTGGTGACACAGTGGTGGAGAGTCCGCTTGCCGATGCAGGGGACACGGGTTCGTGCCCCGGTCCGGGAAGATCCCACATGCCGCAGAGCGGCTGGGCCCGTGAGCCATGGCCACTGAGCCTGCGCGTCCGGAGCCTGTGCTCCGCAACAGGAGAGGCCACAGCAGTGAGAGGCCCGCGTACTGCAAAATAAATAAATAAAGCCATGCCTCATTAAAAAAAAAAACAAAGTTGAGAACAAATCAGCTTAGTGGGCTGGATTACATGTATTTTCCCTGCAGTGAACAACAATTAGAGACGCAAATCTGGGTGTATTCCTCCTCTTGGACAGTGGCCGGTGGCTTGGCCACAGGGTCAGACAGATGAGCAGTGGAAAACTGGATTATTAAGTGGATGTCCATATGGGGTATGGTCCTATGGAAATCACTATGGGAATTTAAGGGAAGCATTAAATAGGACATGTCAATGCCCAGGAGGACAACCTCTTTCCCGGATCGGACCATGATTGGAACAAGCAAGTGGGTATCTTGGTGCACTCAATCGAGGTGTTCAACTGGGTCCATGAAATAAGAGGCTCTGGGAGGAGCTGCAGCAATGCTGAGATAGGCAGATTGTCGACATAATCCTCCTTCACCCACAGAGGCACAAAATGCCAACCAGCACTGTCCTGTCTGCCAACACGACAGGGACTACAGTTGGCTGTGTGGCAGGTTCCCAGGGAGAAGACCCCCGAGCATAGCTGGCAAGTAGACTCTAGTGGGCCACTGCCGGTAGCCCCGGGAGGCTATGAAGGAGTCCTGACAGAAATAGACACTTATTTCACATTGGGCTTTGCATCCCCAGTGGTAGATGCAAATGCTCAAAACACTATAAAAGGAATAGAGCAGAAGATACTGTACCAGTCTGGACCAAGAAATGAGTTACATTTCTTCAGACCAAGGAACACACTTTACAACCCATAGTGTCCAAGAGTGGGCAAAGAGATACCACATCAAATGGACAAATCATGTTTTTTATCATCCTCAGGGTAGAGATTTGATAGAGAATTGACATGGGCAATTGAAACATTTACTGCAAAAATTGGGGGAGATAAAGGCATGTAGGGCTGGTTTACATACCTTCCTGAGTGCTCACACTCAACATGAAGGGGGCCAAGGAGGGCTCCTCACTCAATAGATTTCCTCTGCTTTTCTAGGGGAGTTGAGGGAGGGTGTGCAGAGGATGCTAGTACTACTATACAATTATTCCCCACATCACCTTAACTTTCTATTTTCCTAACTGATGCAGTGGTTCTGGGACCAAGGCTGCAACTATGGGTCCTAGAAGCAGGATGAAGCAGGGATGATCTCTAAGCAAGAAATTGTAACTACACCCTTTAAACCTTTAGGCCTAAGGGCCTCATGGGTTGCACTGTGTCTTTATTCTATTTTCTTTTTTTTTTTTAACATTTAAAAATTTTTTTCATTTTATGTTGGAGTATAGTTGATTTACAATGTTGTGTTAGTTTCAGGTATACAGCAATATATACATACACACACTACTATATATAAAATAGATAATCAACAAGGACCTACTGTATAGCACGGGGAACTCTACTTAATACTCTATAATAACCTATACAGGGAAAAGAGTCTGAAAAAGAATAGATGTATGTATATGTATAACTGAATCACTTTGCTGTAAGCCAATTTGCTTCTAATACAGAGTGGCATTCAGAGGATGACAATAGAGTTTTCTTATTACTAGCAGGAAAGGTAACCTATGCCCATTGTGTAGTACAGAGGGACAAAGGCCATCCAAGTCACTGAAAATTAAAATACACTTGTATTGAATGTCAAAGGCAACTTCAAAATAAAAATTCCACTTTTTATTGGGCGAGTAGCCGAAAAAAGGTACCCTATAAATTTAAAAAACCAATTAAACTCACTTATTGTTTTTAGAGTCTGTGCCAAGAACATGCTTATAAATTCTTAAATGTATTTGTGTGCAGTTTGATTTTCTGAGGGTCGCAGTTTTATGTCAGCAACACTGAAGTTCCACGTGAATCAGAGAAGATTCTTTTCAGAAAATATAAAATGCCCAGTCTCCTGTATTTCAACTCCAACGCTGAAAACTCTCTTTTGTGGGCCTAAGGATCCAAAAGTTCATCTTAAAGTAGGTTTAGATGCCTTTTCCTGTCCCCCTGCTTCAGAAGACCCCAGCCAACCTCGCCCCCCTCATTCCCTGAAGCTACTGCTTAAACTACAGAATTTTATTGGGTTGGGAGGAGGACAGAAGTGTTCCAAGCCATGCAGCAAATGGTAAACAATGAAATATTGATAGCGCCAAAAAGAATCTGAGGGAATCACAGAGGCTTACATTACTCAAAAGCCTTGTGGGTTTTATAAAGTTGCTTAGCCCTATGTCCAAGGATAATAAAACATAAATACACTGCACAGACTCCAATTATGAAAGATACGGTCTTTCAAACAATAGAGAAAAAATTAAATTCTGCCTCTTAAAAATATTTATTGTCATTTTCATCTGTTGGGAACTATAGGCAGATAAAACATGTAGATATGAAAATAAATGCCCCCAAATACCCCAAACCGCACACTCTAAGACAAAGCCTCCAACGCCTTATCGTTATTTTTTAATTTTTTTAATTTTTTTTTGGCGGTACGCGGGCCTCTCACTGCTGTGGCCTCTCCCGTTGTGGAGCACAGGCTCCGGACGCGCAGGCTCAGCGGCCATGGCTCACGGGCCCAGCCGCTTCGCTGCATGTAGGATCTTCCCAGACCGGGGCACGAACCCGTGTCCCCTGCATCGGCAGGCGGACTCTCAACCATTGCGCCACCAGGGAAGCCCCGTTATCGTTATTTAGACACTTACCAGCTTCTCATAAAAGAAAAAGGTAGATTTGAAACTTTTGGAAAACATGTTATTTTGAAAGAACTTTAAAATACATTCTTGAGGGATTTTAAGTAGCTAGTTGAGAATAAAATGCTGTCAGGTTTAGTTTCTGGTAGAGGATGTTTGAGAAGTATTTTTATTTCTTTTTTTTTTTTTTTTTGTGGCTGTGTTGGGTCTTCGTTGCTGCGCACGGGCTTTCTCTAGTTGTAGTGAGCGGGGGGGAGCTACTCTTCGTTGCAGTGCTGAGGCTTCTCATTGCGGTGGCTTCTCTTGTTGCAGATCACGGACTCTAGGTGCACGGGCTTCAGTAGTTGTGGCTCAAGGGCTCTAGAGCGCAGATTCAGTAGCTGTGGCGCACGGGTATAATTGCTCCACCTCATGTGGGATCTTCCCGGACCAGGTATCGAACCCACATCCCCTGCACTGGCAGGTGGATTCTTAACCACTGCGCCGCCAGGGAAGTCCCTTTATTTCTTTAGAAGGTTCAAAGCCAGATAATTTGGGGTAATTGCTTAAGCATCTGGAAATACCAACTCATTCTTTTGGTTGGATCTCAGGGAGATACCAATGTAGATTGGAGAGGCACATCAAATTTTCCATTGTTTATGTATCCATGCTTACAAGGATAGAAAAAGTCACAGGCAAAAATGAAAGTAGTTTGATTTACAGGGAGTGATGAAGGGTTTATGGATAATTTTTTTCTCTTCCTCTGATTTATGTTACTGTTGCTACTATAACCATGATTTCACAACCACGTTTTCACAAATGTTTCCTGCACAAATGCTTCTTCTAGAGACAAAAAGATTCAGTGTTGTACAAAAACAATTGTGGGGCAAGCAGGTTCTTGCTCAGATTTGTGTAGATTCCCCCTAGAGACCAAGATGAGAGGTCAGAATTTTGAGGGATCATAGCTTAAAAATAAAGACTCCCAGCAAAAGTACCTGATAACCTTATACATAAGTAATAATTTAAAGGAGCATATGAACCGTAGGCTCACAAATCTAGCTATAGGTCAGCATCACCTACAGAGTTTTTAAAATATAGCTGCTCCTATTCCTAGGCCTTTTGACTCAGTAATTCTAAGAAAGGGGCCAGACATCTGTATTTCTTCAGATCTCCATAGACAGCAGTCAGAAAGGAGAACCTCTGTCCTGTACAGAATAGACAAACTCCTAAAAGTAGGGTGGTGAGTTACTTTTCATTTTATACCTAAACCCAGGTTTTGACCTTTTTTTTAACATGTGGATGTATTATTATTATTGTTGTTATTATAAATCAGTTTAATTTGCAATCGTATATCATAGAAATTTGTCCCACGAACATCTCCCTTCTCTGCTCCTGCCAGAACAGCTGGTAGATGCCTTCTCAGCGTTATCCCTTTTTTAAAAATTAGTTAATTAATTAATTTTATTTTGGGGGGGCTGTGTTGGGTCTTCGTTGCTGCCCGTGGGCTTTCTCTAGTTGCGGCGAGTGGGGACTACTCTTCCTTGCGGTGCGCGGGCTTCTCATTGTGGTGCTTCTCTTGTTGCGGAGACCGGGCTCTAGGAGCGTGGGCTTCAGTAATTGTGGTTCACGGGCTCTAGAGCGCAGGCTCAGTAGTTGTGGTGCACGGGCTTAGTTGCTCCGCGGCATGTGGGATCTTCCCGGACGAGGGATCGAACCCATGTCCCCTGCATTGGCAGGCGGCTTCTTAACCGCTGCACCACCAGGGAAGTCCCAGCTTGATGCCTTTGATACTTAAATGCAATATCCCTTGAACACTGGTCCTCAAACCAGGCTAATCATCTGAGAAGCTTTTCAATATATAGATTTCCAGGCCGCTATCCCAGGGAGGTCTAATTCAGAACATCTAGGGTAGCATCAGGAATCTATATTTTTAAAAGGCTACCCAGGGAGTTCTATCAGGTGTAGGATCTGCTGCCTCAGGAGGGCTGGCAAATGAAGCAGTTCCCAGTCCAGGGCTGACACCTTCGAGCCTGGGAACTCAGGACAGGCTTGGCCATAGTTGGTCAGGGGAAGGAGAGGGAATGCTGGAGGACGCTACATGTCTTGTGGGAGGCAAAAAGGGGAAAGGATAGCCACAGACCAGCTCCCCTCCCGCCTGTTTTGCCAGGCTCCAGCCAAAACCTTGAGCTGAAAGGATTTTGACTACATCTTTTATCCATTCACAGACACTCAAGTTATAAAATACAGTAAACTCAGTTGCCTTTCAACCTTTTTGATCTTTGGGACTTTTTTTTGGTTGTCTTGTTTTTGAAGTATCAATGATTTACAATGGTGTGTTAGTTTCTGGTGTACAGAAAAGTGACTCAGATATATAGAGAGATGTACCTATCTAGATAGATAGATAGATACGTTTTTTCAGGTCATTGGGACTTTTTTTGAATAAAGAGTGTATGATGGTGGGTGGTGGTGGGATGAATTGGGAGATTGGGATTGACATGTATACTCTGATGTGTATAAAATGGATGACTAATAAGAACCTGCTGTATAAAAAAGTAAATAAAATAAAATTCAAAAAAAAGAGTGTATGACAAAAGTCATGACCTTAAAATGAGAAGCAGAGCATACTAAGTGGTAAGTTCTCAAGGGCAAGGGGCAGGGTTCATCCTCCAGTTTCCCAGTCCCAGTGGCGTCTCCTGAGGGCCTAGCAGTTGCCCAGCGGGGATCATTTGTTCACTAAAAGTCCAGCAAGTCTCCTGGTTTTTATCTCTAGCTTTTCTTCTGAGTGTGCTGGGACAAATCCCTTCAGGGCCTCAGGTTTTTTTCTGGTTTGTCAACAAGAATGTTTTTTGAAAAACTTTGAGGATAGGGCTTGTTGCTAAAAACTGGAAAACTTTCTTAAATATGACAGAATCAGTTCTAGACATTATCAAGGTAGAGTCTAGAATAAAAATAAAGCAGGATAGTTTTTCAAAATCCTAGAGAACTGGTCGAAATGGGGCACGGATGATATTTATTCAAAGAGCTAGTGAATCTCTTCACAATTGTAATGTGATATAAACATAAGACAGTATCAAAACTTAGGAGCATTTCTTTAAGCCAATATTTTAAAGACATGTTTACTAATTCAGACATATTTACATCTGTATGGATACACTGAAGGTTCACAGAATAACATGTAATATGAAGGTAACACTTAAATGACATTTACTTTTTCTTTTGAAATAGAGCCCTCTCCCGCCTTTTTAAGCCATATATTTTGGTTCCCAGTAACATTTTTTCTTTCAAATCCACTCACTTGGTCTAATTTTTTTAAGTGCCTTTCTCCACCAGCTTTCAAATAAATTATTTACCCTTTCTAAAAATGTTTTAAACATCAACCCAGCCAAAGCTGATGTAAGTGAGCCCCAGGGGACTGACAACACATAAAATGAAAGGTTTTTTCTTAAATGGGGCTACAGAAAGACATGGGAAAATTGATAGAAGAATAGCCTTAGTTCTCCATTTTCAAGGAGGGGAAATGAGTGCAAGACAAATTGAAGCATGATGATATCTTCCTACATTTTTCCTTTTCCACCTGGAGGCAATAATTAATATATTACAGATGCCTATTGTGAATGGGCAAGTGGCTAACTTGCAAAAATTAACTGTTAAATAGAAGAAAGTTAGGGTACTTTGTCAAAACAAAAAAGAGGAAATATTGCAACAAGCTACAGTAAATATTTAGTGTGAGTGAGTTAACATATAGGATTTAATTTAAAAACCTTAAAAAGAACAAAAGTATTAGCAGGCATAAATTTCACAAAAAAATTTTGTTTTGTGTCAAATGACCAAAGATACAAATAATGAACTGTGACTTTTCTCAGGTTCACAAAGCAAGAATAAAATTTTCCAAACTCTGACTTTCACCCTAAGATAAATGCAGAAATGGGTACTGCTTTGGCCAAAAAGGGGATTGTGTACTGAGTGAGTTCTCACCTGTATTTACTAAAATGCTCCAGGAGAATCAAGAAAAAACCTTTTACTTTTGTTTATCTCACCACAGCTGGATGCAAAGGAGCCAGAAAAACAGTAGAAAACACAGTGGAGAGGAGAAGAAACAGGACAGAACTTCTTCATAGAAGCAAGTGTGGACAAAGCAGTGAGCTGGGATCTGTTCCCACAAGAAATGTTTATATCTTCATTAAATCAGTGACTCTGGCCAAAGAAATGCCTCCAGGGAGTAGGAATCAGGATTCTGTTTAAGGCTTTAGCTTGAAATGAGCAATTAAAGAAATAAAGTTGATACAGGAGGAAAGCCTGTCTTAGTTTTCTACCTGCAGATGCCAGACCCCTGGTTTCAACGTGAGAAGGGACCTCAGAATTCACGGAATCCAACTCCTCTTCCTCCTCTTAATCTTCAGTTTCTAAACTTCCTCTCTCCTCTCAGTGCCTCAGTCTAGTCACTTGCTAAGAACCCTCTTTGTAACAAATGTCCCATGTTGATGTAAGACATTCATAGTAGGGATACAGAATATTTAAGAACTCGCTGTACCATCTTTGCGGTTTTTCTGTGAATCTAAAACTGTTCTAAAACTAAAAGTTTATTTTAAAAAATTCTATTTATATGGTACATATACTAGTGGGTTCTTTTTTTTTTTTTGCGGTACGCGGGCCTCTCTCTGCTGTGGCCTCTCCCGTTGCGGAGCACAGGCTCCGGACGCGCAGGCTCAGCGGCCATGGCTCACGGGCCCAGCCGCTCCGCGGCATGTGGGATCTTCGCAGACCGGGGCACGAACCCGTGTCCCCTGCATCGGCAGGCGGACTCTCAACCACTGCGCCACCAGGGAAGCCCACTAGTGGTTTTGAAGTCAGAGAGATCGGCTTATTATCTAGTTTCTGCTTCTTAACCTTGTAACCCTGGACAATTCCTGCCTTCATTTCCCTCAACTCTAAGTGTTGTAGAATCTGAAGGGGATCCAAATACGTCATCCCCAAATACACCACTTTGGCATAGTATTATTTTGATTATTTTAAGTTAAAGGCAATTGAGAAACAGCAGACACAGGAAGAGCTAGCTCTCCGCCCTTTCCCTTTCTGCCAAAAGCAGGGCGTATATTGCCTTTCATAAAGGTGACATAAATTTCCATTTGTAAAAGTGCTCCTCTCTCCCAAAGCAGGAAGAGAACTAACTTAATCTCTGTAGAGGGCACCAGGAGTCACAGAGTCAGCATAACAAATCTTACTTAACAACCCTATCTACCATCCAGTTCCTAGTCAACGTCCCACAGTTTACCCCCTGCCCCAGGAGCTCCAACCCTCATTTCCTTTATCTAATCACTTCTTCACAATTCATCACCCTTTGTTAAAATGATATATAAGGCCCCAAATCTAACCATGTCTTTGGGTTTTCACTTCTTTTCTGTGAATCCCCCATGCACGTAAATATATTAATAAAATCTGTCTGCCTTTTCTCCTGCTATTCTGTCTTTTTTCAGGTTTTCTTTTTTGTTCGTTTGTTTTTAGGCAGCACCGTGTGGCATGCAGGATCTCAGTTCCCCAACCAGGGATCTAACCTATGCTCCCTGCATTGGGAGCGTGGAGTCTTAACCACTGGACTGCCAGGGAATTCCTCTTTTTTCAGTTTAAATCACAGGCCCTAGCTACAGTACCTAAGAGGGTAGAAAAACAGTTTCTGCTCCTTTACAAAATCAAGTGAGAGCATACAAACTGCATGTGAGAGGATAGCTAAGAGCATAGGATTATTCCCTACTTGTTTGATTATTCCCTTAAATTATTCCCTATTTGTCTGTAATAAATACCTTCTTTAGAATTCCATTTCCTCATCTACAATCTAGATGGAATAATAGTACCTTTATCTCAAAGAGATGTTATAAGCAATAGATGAGATGATACTGATGTGAAATGCCCAACGCTGTTCAGAACACGTGAGCCGTTATTATACAGAGTCGCTCTCCATAGGTGACCTCCTATCAGAGATCATTCCTTTCCCTCTGCTCCCTTGGTAGAGGCACCACAAGGACAATATCTCGTCCCTAGCTTTGTTAGTTTAAAAACCACATTTTATCCATCCAATGAGGTGTGATCAGGGCCAGGGAAACTGAGTCACCTCAGCCAAACTTTCAAGAGATTAGTTCACAAGCCATCAAGCTGATGCATATTAAGTTTCTTGGGAAGCATAATGGTCAACGAGACTGTGTCTGACTGTGAGTCTGGTTCCTCCCAGCTGGAACATCCTCAGGGAAACCATCTCAGGTTCAGAAGGCTGCTCAGGAAGGATTGGGGTATACTCAATACTCTGTTATAACCTGTATGGGAAAAGAATCCTGGAAAAGACAGGATATATGTATATGTATAACTGATTCACTTTGCTGTACACCTGAAACTAACACAACAATGTAAATCAACTATACTCCAATAAAAATTTTTTAAAACAGGATTGGGTTGGAGTGCAAAGAATGTTATAATCTCTACAGACCGTGTAGTGAGCTCTTGGTAATTTATGTTTCCAGTCCAGTATTAGAAGCTGAATTGTGCCTTCTCAAAATTCATGTGTTGAAGTCCTAACCCTCAGTAGGTGACTGTATTTGAAGGTGAAGCCTTTAAAGAGGTAATTAAGGTAAAATGAAGTCATTACAGCTGCTCATTCCAGTACGACTCGTGTCCTTATGAGAAGAGAGGTTAGGATACAAACAAGCACAGAGGGAAGACCATGTGAAGACACAGAGAGAATGAAGACATTTGCAAGCCAAGGAGAGAGGCCTCAGAAGTAACCAGCCCTGCTGATACCTTGACCTTGGACTTGTAGCTTCCAGAGCAAGAGAAAATAAATTTCTGTTGTTTAAGCCACCCAGTCTACAATACATTGTTATGGCAGCCCTAGCAAATAACACCCCCAACTACAGAGAAATGCTTGGTGAGCCTGAGACAAATTCTTCCTACTACCCAGTTCTCTTTATCAGTTCTCCTTTTCAGTTCTCCTTCTCTGTAATCACAGCACATACTGAGGTATGTTACAATTCATTTGTGTAAATAAATTTTTTGTATAAACTTATTTGTATAAATAAATTTATTTGTAGAAATATATACTAGCAGACAATCAGAATCCCTTGTTGAAATTTTTGAAAAAAACATTCTAGTATGGAGTTTGCCAAAGTAGGTTTCTTTACCAAAACTAAAGATTCTGTGATAAAACATATTTGGCAAATACCTACCACTATAGCTTCTCTTCACCATGTACGTTAACATATTAACAGTTCTGAGAAGTGCTACAACAAAGAATGTGTTTCAACAAGATTTAAATTAGTATTTGCAGAAATTATTTGGCCATAGAACTCTTTCTTTCTAGTAGGTTTCTATTTACAGTTCACTTCGAGGAATCTTGCTCTGGTCTAATGCTTCTCACTTACCCATCATCACTTAAATGTGTTATTTCCTCAGAAGTTAGTTAATGTCATCGTTTTTATTCCTATGGTTTTTGTTTTTTCATGGGGTGACATTTCTTGGCTGTCTTCCCAGATGCCCAAACTTCTGGTTTTTTACTCACACGCTATGGAAGAATAAAATTCTCCTAGTAAAACAAGGCAAAAGAAAAAACGGAAGCCATTTGAGTTAATATCTTTATCTTGTCATGTCAGTTAATTATAAAAGTTTCAACAGGAGCCCAGAGACTACAAGATGCTCCCACTTGATAAAATGAACTTTTAAAAAGGCCATTTTTTGAGGCTTTCGGAGTATCTCTAATTGCAGCTAATATCATCAAAAGCCAGATAGATAACTAGCTGGGAACCCATCTGTTACCTGTGCGATGGCTGAAGGGGCCTTTCTGGAAATTAAAATTTATCTTCTTTCTAGCCATCTTCAATTTGAGTTTTACCTTGATTATAAGAGAAAAGTCAACTCAATGAGTTAAAAGTTATTTATAATTGATTTTTGTCTTACTCCTTGGCCAAACGACCAACAGAACAATTATTCCTTTTTTAGTCTATTCTTCATCTTCATCTCTCTTAATATCCTGATTGTCATTTCAGATTCTGCACCTTGGGAGACAGCAGCTTCTGAAAAAAACAGATGACCAGCTTGAGAGTGAATATAAAAATTCATTTTCTAAAATGAGTGAGCTAGGATGCAACTTACAAACCTGCTAAATGTCTCTGTGGAATTGCAAATAAAACTAGAAAAGCTGCCCGGAATTTTAGAATTGAGAGAGAAAATGATGACTGTCCCATGTAATATCCACCCGCTCCCGTTTTTCTATGAATAGAAGAGGAGACTTGGGACCGGAATGTAAGAGAGGCTGTGTGGTACCCAGCAAGAGCAGGCACAGTTCCAGGGACCTGGTTTCCAACTCGGGCCAGACAACTTACCAGCTGGGTGACCCTAGGCCATTCAGTCAAGCCCTCCACAAGGCTGATTTTCCTCCGTAAAATGCAATCATTGCTGCTGTGCCCTCCTTATGGGTGGTTCCAAGGTGTTAAGCAGTGCAGATATGAGTGAGTCGGTGTTGGACAAAGGTTGGTGGCTGAATGTTCTCCTAGCTTAGCAGCTATTGGAGAAAGAAAGCCCCAAGGAGCCAGGAAGTGATAGCGGGACAGTCTGGAGACATTTTAAGGAGAAGAGTGAAAGGTGTCTCTTTGTGATGGGCAGAAAATTCTCTAAAAGTCATTTATTCAAGACAATTCCACAAGATGAGACATGCCATCTCTGCATTTCACCTCCCCCTCCTATCTCCTGACACATCTTCAGTTTCCTTGCTGTGGCGAATGCATACATACAACCACAGTCTTTTGAATAGGTCAGTGAAGTGACCAGGGCTGGATTGCCCTTATACAACTGGAGGGAGTATGAAAGACACACCACAGTAAGGAAACTGAAGATGTGTCAGGAGATAGGAGGTGGGAGGTGAAATGCAGAGATGGCGTGTCTCATCTTGTGGAATTATACTCCAGTAAAGATCTATTAAAAAATAAAAAATAATAATAATTTAAAAATGGCTGTGGTTGTTCTCCATTGCCTTTGAGGTCAAGATTGAAATCCTTAGCACAGCAGAAAAGGCACTTCACAACTTGATCCTATCCTGTCTTTCCTGCAACTTCCCCATACCAATCTTCGAGCTTCAATCTCCCCTCCCCCACCCCTGCCCCTTACAGCAATACAAATGAAGCCTTTGTCATTATGACACGGGGAGAGTCCCAGAGGAGGCCTGACTTCTCCACCCCATAATGGAACTCTGGCAGGCCGTGCAGGCCTCCAGGAGCCCTGTTTACATAAAGACCAAATAACCCTGAGAGAAACAAGGAAAAAGAAGCGTTGAAGTTAATATTAATCCCGGAAACCCTGACATTTAAGCTACCCCCACGTAAATGGTGCCTAAGGAAAAGAGATGCTGTGGAGGTGCTTTACTGGAGAGCTAGGCATTGTCTAGAGGACAGCCCTCAGGTTATGTGATTCTAATCTTTCATTGCCTTTGAGCTATTTTATAACTTTTTCAGTTGTAAGTTATTGATAGCAATGCAAGATGATTCACATAGATGTGAGAATTCTGTCCTGTCTGGTAGAGGTCCAGTTGATTTCCCTAGCCCCTGTGGAAAAATCAGTTTGCTTCCATTTACACATTCATTTCAGTATTTCTGATTTATAAATATGTCTCTTCTTCAAAATACAATGTTTATCTGGTTCCTTCATTGATTAATTAGTCAAATAAAATTTTTAGGGCTTCCCTGGTGGCGCAGTGGCTAAAAATCCACCTGCCAATGCAGGGGACACGGGTTTGAGCCCTGGTCCAGGAAGATCCCATATGCCGTGGAGCAACTAAGCCTGTGCGCCACAACTACTGAGCCCACGAGCCACAACTACTGAAGCTCGCGTGCCTAGAGCCCGTGCTCCGCAACAAGAGAAGCCACTGCAATGAGAAGCCCGTGCACTGCAACGAAGACCCAATGCAGCCAAAAATAAATAAATAAATAATTTTTAAAAATAAATAAAATCTTTAACATATATATGTACATTAACAATGTATATATACATTTGTATAAATATTACATATTATATTTATGTTTAAATATAATATAAAATATATATACATAGATAAATGATAGTTAAAATCACGCCACACACACACACACACACATATAAGACTTATGTGTGTGTACATAGCGTGTGTGGTGTGATTTTAATTTTAATTATCTTTTAGTAGAGGGTGAGATGCTGTCTGATCCCACCCACATTTCATCCAAGTCAACCCAGAGAGAAATTGTCTCGGAATCTTCAGGGAGTTGCAGGAGGGCCGAGGGATTAGTGTCACTATTTCAGGATTTAAGAAAAGAGTTGTGAAACATTTAGTAGAGGAGGCCTTCTTCACTAGAGAGACAGCACCAGCAGCTGGACAGACACCTTTTGTCAACATCAACAGCTGAGGCTCCCCAGGTAAGTCAGAAGTGGGGCTGCGACAGCGCTCAGGTTCTGTGATGCAGCAGCAGTGGGTTAGGAAGAGCCATATCTACGCTGACACTGAAGGACTTTGATGGATATCGGCCCCAGCCATGGACAGAGGGGAAACAGAACACAGAGGAAGGCACGAGCCCGGGAGCTCAGTGGGCCTCAGACCTACAGGTTTTTCTTCTCGTCATATTGTTAATGTTACCCTTATTCTTTGCACAGCCTCCTTAAGGCAGTTGAGGAGGGAATCAAGGGTTAGGTCACACTGTGCTATGTTCAAAGGGTTCTCGTGGTCCTAGTACTCATTATACAAGAACATGGGATAGCAGGTTATGTAGGAAAGCAAATATCTTACAATATAAAAAATACCCTCTTGAGCTGCCCATTTCTTTAAATCACCCCTCACTCAAACATCCCTCCCGAAACAGTCTAGTATCCGTACCAGCCATCAATCAAAGATTGAGGTCAGTCTGTCATCAGCTGTCAGAAACCGTAAAGGTATCTGCCATTTTCAGGGGACACCCGTGACTAGAAAGACTACAATGAAATCAATTGCAAAATAAAATCGCAAGCCTTCTCAGAGATGAAGCTTCGTGAAGCAATGAGTCTGACATTGGAGAACCGTTTGAATCATGCACAAAGAAACATAACAGAGAAAGAGAGAAAGAGAAAACTGACCAGACAGATTTGGCAGACATCGTAGGTGACTCATTCAACATCCCCCAACCCCTTCTTTTCTTGCCTGCTATTACTTTACAGGCTGGAAAAGCTGAAATAACCTCTCTCTCTCTCTCTCTCCCCCCGCCCCCGCTTTCGCCTGCAGCCAACAAGAACCAGACTACACAGGTTCAAATCCAACTTTGCCTCTTCCTAGCTGCGTGACCCTCAGCAAGTCACTGGACTCTCTTTCCCTCCATTTGTTCATCTGTAAGATGTACCTGCTTCATGGAGTTGTTCTGAGGATTAAATGAATTAATATATGTGAAGCCCTAAAAATAGTTCCTGGCAAACAGCAAGTGTCCAGGAAGTGTGACCAGGAGTTTAACTGATCTAGAAGTAGGATGACACGGAGGCACCCCGCTTGAGGTGTCCATGAGGAGACGTGATTAGCAGCCCCACAGACTGCATGCACATTTCGGAGGAGGGGTGTCTCACTGAAGGAAGCTCTGGACGCTGGGCTGCCCAAAACACTAGAGGTCCACTAGCCCTGCTAAGTCACCAGGGACAGCCTAGGGCGAATGTCATAAACTATCCACTTGCCAGCGGCCCAAGGAGAAGGTGTGTAACTCCTGGACTATTGAATTCCAGAGCCATCGCCACTGCGCCCTTGGAAGTTTAGCCCAGAGCCAACCCAGCATGGAAAGTTCTTTTCTTCCTCTCTTGATAATCCTCTTACATTTTCTTACACTTAATTTTCTTAAGTTCCTCAGGGACAGAGACCTTAGCTCTCTCACCTTTGTCTCCCCACTGCCAGGTATAACTTAATAAATGGCTGCTGACTGTATGAAGTAAGGCATACCATGTTACTGGCACACTGAAGAAATGGGACTTGTGGAATGCTGTCCTAAAGCAACTTAATTTTGCCTACCGTGTCTCTATAGATTTCTCTGGTGGCACTAGTTCTCCCTGTGCCGTTGTATAAAAAGTCAGGCAGGTCCTATGACTTCTCTGTCCACTTCTTTAAGTCACAAACCCAGGCTCAGGTTCAGTATTTAACATGTGTAGGCCAGGATACAATGCAAGACTTCAACTGTGATTTAAAGTCAAATTGTTCCCCTTGGGCATGTGGCCGCCCAGGATCAGCTGCCGACAGGAAGCCTCAGTTTGGGGGAAAAGCTGTGCTTGTCTTTTCTCTTGCTCCCGCCTTGCTGATATCCCTCCTCCAGGTTGCCTGCTGCGGTTTCTGATCTCTCCAGGGTCTGAGGGTCACAGGAAAGTTCTGAGCTGACTGGCTGTGTTACCTGCTGGCTCCGAGCTTTCTGAGGCTGGCAGGGCTTTAAAGTCAATGCTTCCTTTCTTGAGTATTGTGTGGGTTCTTCGGAGAGCTCTGTCCCCCGCCCCCCGCCACCAAAAGAAAACATAGATTAGCCACCTTGCAGTTACCTTGCCCTGGGTGACTTCAACTCTATTCCACTGGTGCTTGACCTAAGGTATTTATTAGCCCCTAGGCATCCAGCCCCACCTTCGCCTCCTCTCAGCTCTGTTTGCCCCTCGGTGGATCTCTGGGATAGGACCAAAGATGACCCCGTGCCAGCTCTCTCTCATGTTGTGACCTACATTTGGTGCACAGGAAACACATGAGCCTAGTCTGCTAAAGTCTGTAAGTGGCATCTGACTGCAACCTAACCCCCCCTCCTTTGTGTACCACCAAAGCTGTTGGCCAGCCCACCCCTCAACATTGAGGTACACTTCTCGGGCCAGAGCTGTCCCCAGATCACTGTGACCCAACTGTGGAGACACCCATCTAGCTCTCCTGAGACCCCTTGCATTGGGTTTGAGATAGGAGCAATTCTTGCCCCTTGGCTGGGATCAGACACTCAGCAGACCAACAATACGTTTCCAAAAATCCACTCCCCACCTCTCCCTTGTCTTTACTCCCTTCAATATTTTATGTGTCTGTGACGCCAGGGAAGAAGTCAAGAGTCTGAAAGCACTTTTCTGCTAAAGCCTTTGGAAGCTTGCACATTGGGAAGCGGTATCTATTATATCTGTCGTGGCTTAACAGTTGCACATACATCTAAAGGACTGAAGCATAAATGCTATTAAAATTAAAGTAAAAGTAATTTGCCTGCTCAGTGAAGTGAAAACTGCTTGAGGAGCTGTCATGACTGAATGCCCCCAGATGACCCACATGTGCGCCCTGACAACTTCAGGGTTGCGGAAGGGGCCTCACAAACATGAGGTCAAGCTTTCTGTAGATGGAAGCTCAGAAGACTTTCCTCCTGGGGGAGTCTGTAATGGCCAAGGCTCAGTGAGAACGGCTGGAGTGAGGTGACAGGCTCCACCCCGCAGCCTTCCTTGGCCCTACTGGCAGATGACTTGGGGAGCTGCTGACAGAGTGTTTCCCAGCAGCCCTGTGGCCCATATGACCCATACTGAATGGAAGTGAAAAGTCCAAAGTCAACTGCCCTCCCGAGATCAGGAATTGAGGGAGCTGTAGACAGCTGGGGCTGGCTTTAGGACTATCACACCAGAGGTCAACTTTCCCTCTGCCTGTGGCAAAAGAGACAGAAATGGCTCTTATGAAGTTCCGGACTCACAGGGTAGGGGGCGTGCCAGATGGGTAACCAATGGACTTGGTTGACATTGTAGGGAAGGCCAGTGGTTTGGGACAATGCTGGGCAGTGAATGCCTGATGGAACTTCATTTAGAAGATCACTCCACTGAGAGTTGGGAAAAGCCAAGGGGATTTAGAGACAGAATTTGATAATTCTGCAGACCATTGGGCAGTGGAAGTCAATACTGCTGTTAGGGTTCAGAGCATGCTACCCCCAACTATGGCACCTTGGCATACTGACTATTTTGATCTGAAGGAGTCTGAGAAAACGGCAGAAGCAAGAAGGTTACTCTGACCTTGTTCCCCACCCTTCCCCAACCCCTGTCGCTCTTCTTCCCTGAAACAGGTCATAAAACCCTCACGTGAGAGGTGTCTTCCTTATGTCTGGAAAAAAAGGGGTAACCTAATCTCCAAAGACAAAGGGATGCCAAGAAGAATCGTAGCAAACAGGCCTTGCTAAGTTTCCCCCAGTTTACTACTATTACCTCATACTCTTTAACCAATCATATTCTACAGGACTGCCCACTCCATCAAACCTACCATAGAATACAGGTCTAACTGTTTTGGGGGTCCTTATTCCCTTATGAAGGATCCCGTGTCCTGTAAAACTTTTTGTCTTCCTTTTGGCCGTGTGGCATGCGGGGTCCTAGTTCCCTGACCAGGGATCGAACCTGCATCCCCTGAATTGGAAGTATGGAGCCTTAACTGGTGGACCACCAGGGAAGTCCCCTGTAAAACTTATATTAATAAATTTGTATGCTTTTCTCCTATTAATCTGCCTTTGTCAGTTTAATTTTCAGTCCCAGCCAACGCCACCATGGGGTTGAGGAAAATGTTCTTCCCCTATACTGCTTAGGATTCCTTTCTCCCTAGCACTACATGTAGTAGCTCAAGATCCTGAAGAATAAAACCCATAAGAAGATCCAGGGCCAGGCTTTTCCCAGGATCCTTGCCCCTCTTCCAGGCTTGGTAAGTGAATGAAACCACTGGGAAGGAAACCAAGAGGTTCTCTTTATTTCTGAAGCCCAGGACCTAATAGGAGCCTGATCTTGGCTTCTTCCCACCTAAGTCACCAACCAAAAATGCCACCCCAAACTCCCCATCCAACAGCGGTCTCCCATGATCCTCTGCCAGGAAGTCTCCAAAGAGTTCACCCAAAAAGCCTCACTAGCTTTTGTAATATTTTCACTCGTCCAGATAAAATTCCAAACACTCCCTCTTCCTCTTCTGGGGAGGAGTGAGGAAGGAAGGATACATCTACCAGTACCTCAGAGTCCAAAGCAGCTATTCTCTCATCTCCCCATCCTAACAGATAGCATGGTTCCCAAGATCTTACTTGTGAAGCTTGAGACAAAGGGGAGCAGGGAGGGCAGCGACTTCAGAGGACGAGACCAAGAAGGCCAAGAACTGATGGGAGTGAAGGTTCAGGCTGGAGAAACCCTGAAGACCCAGGAGTTCCAGACCTACCGAGTATTGGCAAATGGCGTGGGGGTCAGGATGCTGCAGAGGAACACTGTGGACTTGGACCAGGAGCTGTCACTCAGCCTTCAGGTTAGAAGGCCCAGCTTGCCCATGGATTAGGGCCAGGACAGTGGGTGAAACAGTCCAGAATAATGTATTATCCTGCCAAGCTGAATTCTGCCACACTACGAAGTTGCTGTATATGATACAGAGAGATTCTTCACCCCGAGTGAAGAACCACATCCTGGTTTGGATGACTCACCCAGAAGCAAAGCAGAGAACAGGACTATGGGGTTGCATGAGGTCCCAGCAAGCAATGTAGAGTAGAAACTCTTTCATCTGTTTGAATGGAGAGGAACCAGGGGGGCTTTATATGGAAAGAGCCTTAGATAACTGCATGTCCAACTCAGACATTTTTGTGACAAATGTTTCAAAAGAGACGTACCTTTAGCTTTTATGGGCGAATGAAGGAACCATATCTATTTTTTTCTTTTGTTATAACATAAATCTTACAAAAAAAAGAAAATTAAATGACGTGAGGGTAATAAATGATAGTGTAACCCCTAAGCGTTTGATTTCAGATTAAATTTCAAGTTTACCAATATTTATACTAGGATTTTACCTCTTCAAATATATTTCCAATGAAAATCCCAAACTTTTGGCTTCTATGTTAGGATATGGGGGGGGGGGTTATACAATTTTTAAAAGTTACACTCCATTTACAGTTACTACAAAATATTGGCTCTATTCCCCGTGTTGTACAACACATCCTTGTAGCCCACCTTACACCCAATATTTGCTAACTCCCACTCCCCTATCCCTGCTAATAACCACTAGTTTGTTCTCTATATCTGTAAGTCTGCTTCTTTTTTGTTATATTCACTAGTTTGTTGTATTTTTTAGATTCCACACATAAGTGATATCATATAGTGTTTGTCTTTCTCTGTCTGACTTATTTCACTTAGCATAGTGTCCTATCATTTAGATAATATTAGGGTGTTTCTTAACCCCCCCTTTCTTGGGGGGCCAAAATTATCCAGCTGTTTGAAATCTCACAATCATGCCTTAGACTGTTTATTTCGTTAGCACGTCCTTCATACGCTTGAGCCACTTGCTAGGAAGAAAGAGGGAAGCTCTGAAATTAGACTTTCCTGTTCAGAGTGTTTGTAATTCACAGTAAGAAAATAGCAAGGGCCTAACAACTAAGTTATTTCATAATCAAAATACTTAAAATTTTAACTCGTTGTGCGTGAGTGTGTTTGTGTGTGTGCACACACGTGTGTGCATGTGCACACGTGCACCTATCACCTGAGACTTGGTATCCCCTGGGATTTCAATTGCAAATTTTGAGCACGTTGAGCGGTGTATTAGCTATTCTCTGCAGCCAGTTCTGGTAGGAAATTGAGCTCCTTTCACTCAAATGAAAAATGAATCCAGTGCTCTTTAATGGGATTTATATTCAATTAGTCAACAAATGGAAGGAAGCGAACCAGTGAACACAGTCTGGATAACAGAATTAAGCTAATTTTCTCAACCTGATACATTTTTTTCCTCTTAGAACATAGTACATAGTGTAGAAAATTCTAAAGTTTCCTTTAATCTTCACAGTTCTTTCCAGTTTTGTGACTGAAAACAGATACCCTTGTATGGTAGCATTACCAAATATGATTCTTCTTTCTTAAATGAGAAGAGACCTTAATGTAAGTAACTCATTAGTTATCATTAACTTCTAGCCACAAGTGTATACCTTTCTTCATCTGCATAGAGCTCTGTCCCCAAAAGGCCATTTTATTGTTCAAGGTGACCTACGGCAGTCTCCATGGGCTCACATAGATATTTCTTCTTCCAGTATATGAGGCTTCACAGTTTAAATGAACTTCTACAAAACATACAAGGTCACATAAGTAATAAAATTTAGATAAATCGTCACAAAAACCCTCACGTAAAAACAAAACAACTTTATCCTACCCCTGCACAGTTGAGCCATATGACAATGAAACAGGGACTTCCGTGGACAGTCCACTTCTGCAGATGGACTCTTATTGAAGTTTCAGAAGTTGGAGATTTAAAATGAATTCAGGAAGGCTGGCTTTTGAAAATAACAACAAATACTGAGTAAAGATATTTCCCACCAAATACGATGGTGACAAAATATGTTTGTTCAAATAATCGTCCTTCCCAGGTTTCCCTTGTGAAATGTCATAGCCTTGATCAGTTGGTTTTATGGAAACAATGGCAACATCAGTGGCAGCTAAAATTACAGAGGTGCTTTGGGAGTTCCCTGGTGGCACAGTGGTTAAGAATCCACCTGCCAATGCAGGGGACACGGGTTCAATCCCTGGTCCAGGAAGATGCCGCAGAGCAAAAAAGCCCGTGCGCCACAACTATTGAGCCTGCGTGCCACAACTACCGAAGCCCGCGCGCCTAGAGCCCATGCTCCGCAACAAGAGAAGCCACCGCAATGAGAAGACTGTGCACCGCAACAAAGAGCAGACCCTGCTCGCCGCAACTAGAGAAAGCCCGTGCGCAGCAACAAAGACCCAATGCAGCCAAAAATAAATAAAATAAAATAAATAAATTTTTTTAAAGATAAAAAATAAATAAAATTACAGAGGTGCTTAAGCCTCTGGCAGGCAAGGGTAAAGCCTGATTTTTCCCCAAGTCTTCCTTCTAGGATAGTACATCAACCAACCAGCATTTGCTGTTAGGTTTAAGGGTTTGGAGGAAGTGGGTGTGTCACTCAGCCCCATAGGATGCCATTTTCCTTGGTGATTTACAGTGGTCCAAGGTCTTGCCCTCAGCCTCGGTGGGTCAGACACTCAGTCTTGGGAGGATCACAGGTTTGACTGAAGTCTGACTCATGTTCACAGAGGCGATGTACATGTTCATTTAGTAATTTCCAGTGAGAAAAAGAACTCTACGGTGGACCAGATGTGCATGTCAGCTCAAGCAGCCCGTTTTTCCCCAGAGGCAAGAGAAGTCAGTGTAGCTGGCGATTATCTGGTCAGCATGGCTTCAGAACAAGGGACGGGATTTGAGGGCTTGGTCCCAGCAGATTTGAGTGACCCATTGGACCAGCTCTACAGTAGTTATTCTTGATCCTGCACATTGGCTAGGCACTCCCTTCCCTGGATGGTGTTTGAGTGGGCACCAGTAACCGTTGCTTCAGGGACTGTCCTTTCTCTAATCTCCATGGCTAACCAACCCCCTCCTAATGGTGCTTTCTTTCTTTAAAGAATTTAGTACATTTGATCAAGTTATCTGCAGTCTGGTTACTGACAGCCAGTCTGTGTTTTTAAGGTCAATTTGCACATCTTTGTTCTGAGTCCTTTTGGACTCAGAGGGTAATGTGTTTCCCCTTTATCTGAGAGTAGTGAGGGAGGGGCACTCTGTTCATAGGTACCTTCACTTAAAACCTATATATAACACCAAAGGAAAGCAGAGAAAGATCTCCAGAGATTGTGTATATATCAGGAAAGTGTGTTATCCTAAGGAGGAGTGTTCAAGGTTGGGTTGTCATTGACCTGGTGGAGAGGAGACAGAAGTTATGCCAGATGTGTAGGTAGTAGTGGAGGATGGTGGGCAAGGGGCTGGTGTGGCAGTAGAGATTCTATATGAGCAAAGATAAGGAGGTTAGGCATGTCGACCTTTGCTGACAGTCTGTAGGGCTGGGACCATCTTTCTCAATTGTATCTCCAGCACCTTGCTGGGTCTGACACATAGTATTTGCTCCATAAATATGCAGGAAGAGCAGAAATCAAAGAAACAAATGTGGGACTTCCCTGGTGGCACAGCGGTTAAGAATCTGCCTGCCAATGCAGGGGACACAGGTTCGATCCCTGGTCCGGGAAGATCCCACATGCCGCAGAACAACTAAGCCCATGCACCACAACTACTGAGCCTGTGCTCTAGAGCCCACGAGCCACAACTACTGAGCCCATGCGCCACAACTACTGAAGCTTCCGCACCTAGAGCCCGTGCTCCGCACCAAGAGAAGCCGCCGCAATGAGAAGCCGGGGCACCTCAGTGAAGAGTAGCCCCAACTCACTGCAACTAGAGAAAGCCCGCATACACCAACAAAGACCCAAAGAAAGAAAGGAAGAAATGTATTAGAGTAAAGGATTCATCTGGAAGAATTTCATCTTGGGGAGTCCTGCATCAGTGGAAAGAATAATAAAGCTACAATCAGAGGATCTGAGGTGTGTGATCCAACGTGTGACTTGGAGCAAGTCAGTTTAGCTCTTTGAGCTTGGTTTCCTCATCCGTAAAACAAGGCTGATAATGTTGCAGGCAAGGGGACCCGTTCCAGGGCAGCGGGCTCTTGTCCAACACTCAGAAACGAATTGTCTGAGGAGACACATGTGCTGACAAAGCAAGAGACGTTATTAGGAAGGGGAGCCTGGGCAGAGAGCAGCAGGGTAAGGGAGCCCAGGAGAACTGCTCTGCCACGTGGCTCGCAGTCTCAGGTTTTACGGTGATGGGGTTAGTTTCTGGGTTGTCTCTGCCCAATTGTTCTGACTCAGGGTCCTTCCTGGTGGCATGTGCATTGCTCAGCCAAGATGGATTCCAGCGAGAAGGATTCTGGGAGGTTGGTAGGACATGTAGACTGGCATCTCCTCTCTCCTTTTGACCTTTTCCAAATTCTTCCAGTTGGTGGTAGCTTGTTAGTTCTGCATTCCTTACCGGGACCTCCTGTCGTAAGATAACTCATGCAATTGGTTACTATCGGGCCTGGCCGGGGCGGGCAGTTTCGGTCAGTGGTTCCCCTAACGACAATGCTTACCATATTTACTTCACAGGATTGATGTGAAAAGCAAGTACAATTGTGAGCGGGAAAGCTGCTTTGGAAAGCACAGTACTCACAGAGGGCGGTAGTAGCGAGGTCAAATCTCTTAGCTCCTTTGACCGTCCAAGAAAAAGCCACTAAGGAAGAGAGTTGAGAGTCTGTCTCTGCTGAATTCCCCATCTGTTATGCAAGGTTATGGGTAAGCCTGCTGATGACGCTGGGGGTGGAATTGAGGGGGCTGGAACAAGAAGAGGGGTTTCTCACCCAAGGTCGGCAGACTCGCCAAAATTAAGAGAGTAAGCAGAGCTGAGAGTCAAGTGAAAAGCTGGGTTCAATTTAAAAGAAAAAGAAAGGGAGGAGATTCTAAACAGGACGACAAAAGTGAGGCATCAAAAGCAGAGGATGAAGCCAAGAATCTGAGAGCCACAGAGAGGAGATAAAAGCAGAGTCTTAAATATAAGCACATGCCTAGAAAAGAGTGACTGCCCGGCATTGCTTTTTTGCTTTTTTAACAGCTATATTGAAATACAATTCATAGACCACATAATTCAACCATGTAAGAGTACAATTCAATTTAATATTTTCACAAAGTTATACACCTATCACCACAATCAATTTTAGAATATTTCATTATCCTAAAAAGATAATGTATACCCTTAGCCATCGTTCCCCACCCTCACCCTTAGGCAACTAGTAACCTACTTTCTGTCTTCATAGACTTGCCTTGCATTTCAAATAAATGGACTCTTACAATACATAGTCCTTTATGAATGGCTTCTTTCACTTAGTGTGTTTTCAACGTTCAACCAATACAGTAGCATGTATCAGTATTTCATTTCCTTTTATGGCTGGATACCACAGTTTGGTTATCCATTCACCAGTTATGAACAGAACTCTATACCTGGCCAAATCATCATTAAGGCTGAGGGCACAATAATGACTCTTTCGGGATTTGCAACATGCTGGTATTTTCAACCCTGTTAAGATACACCTAAGGCTTACACTAAAGAAAAAGACTGGAGTTCTAATCAATTGTGAACCACATATTTTACTCATTTCATATCCAAGTACAGAAAAGAAAAAAAGACAGTCCATGTTATTCAGTTTAAAATATCAATGCCTCAGGAATTCCCTGGTGGTCCAGTGGTTAGGATGCTGTGCTTCCACTGCAGAGGGCACGGGTTCAATCCCTAGTCGGGGAGCTAGGATCCCGCATGCCGAGCAGCACGGCCAAAAAATAAATAAATAAAAATTTAAAAATAAAATAAAATATCAATGCCTCTGCTTCCTCTCAGGGGAACGTGCCATAGAGCGAAGGCTCACTGAGGAGGTGCAAGGGAGTACTTACATGTACAATGCTATTTTCATTGGTAGCCGCGAGAGAATCAAATGTCCCATTAATTCCCCTTAAAAGAAAACTGTGGGACTTCCCTGGTGGCGCAGTGGTTGAGAATCCGCCTGCCAATGCAGGGGACACGGGTTCGAGCCCTGGTCCGGGAAGATCCCACATGCCGCAGAGCACCTAAGCCTGTGTGCCACAACTACGGAGCCTGCGCTCTAGAGCCCGCGAGCCACAACTACTGAAGCCCGTGTGCCTAGAGCCTGTGCTCTGCAACAAAAGAAGCCACAGCAGTGAGAAGACTGCGTACCACAATGAAGAGTAGCCCCTGCTCACTGCAACTAGAGAAAGCCCGTGCACAGCAACGAAGACCCAACGCAGCCAAAAATAAATAAATAAAATAAATTAAAAAAAAAAAGAAAACTGTGGACCAGTCATGCAGTAAGGGTCTCTTTCTTTCTTACACAACATTGACAGAGCCAGTGACTGAAGCTCTTTCTCCAGTTGTGAGAGTTGCATTGAGGTCTCATCCTGGGACCTGAATACCTGATGACCAGCCATTGAAGCCAGAGCTTCCCTGGGATAAAAGGTCTGGAGCTTCCACTGCATACAGACTCATCCCCACATCAAATCTCCTACCATTTCCTCATTAGCCACAAGAGCTCACAGCCCCAGATGCCAGGCCATAGATGCTTATGCGAGAGGGTCTAGAATTAACCCAAGGTTGCATCCCCTCTGGTTGGGAGCCCCAATCAATGAGATGAGGGAGGTCATGTATAGCCTGAGTCAAAGCCTGCTCAGGAGGAGGACCACAGACAACAGAACTGGTTCCACCTTCTCCAGATGTGGAGGAAAGCTGGAAGCAAATGAGTAGCATAGGAAGACATGTCTCTTCCAGCAAGCGTTCACGTTTGATTGAAAACTAGTCATATCGGATCATTTCCAGCCTTCGGCCTGGAATTCTCCCCTTAGCTCTTTAAGATTTTCTCTTCTGAAAGATGAAGAAAATAGGACCTCTAAACAGATATTCTTATCTGAATTGTGTGCCTTTTGTAATTTTCTGGGTTTATAAGTAGCACATTCCATGCACATTTGAAGGAAAAGCAAAGTAAAAAGAAGAGTAACTTTCCATTCAGATTTAATCACTCCCTCTGCTGTTTTCTCATCCTGGAAGTTTTTCTTTTTCTCTTTTTTTTTTTTTTTTGGTATGCGGGCCTCTCACTGTTGTGACCTCTCCCGTTGCGGAGCACAGGCTCCGGACGCGCAGGCTCAGCGTCCATGGCTCACGGGCCCAGCCGCTCTGCGGCAATGTGGGATCTTCCCGGACCGTGGCACAAACCCGCGTCCCCTGCATCGGCAGGCGGACTCCCAACCACTCTGCCACCAGGGAAGCCCAGTTTCTCTTTTATACATTTGGATTTCCTGGATTTGAACATCATGACTTCCCTCTTCTCTGGGTCTTTTTTTGTCTCTATTCAACTGTGGGAAAATGTCTCATTTGTCTTCTTGGCCTAATTTAGTATCAGCCATGTGCATAGCATTTCCAAATGTGGTGGTTGTGTCTTTTATGCATAAACAATCTTCCTGCTCCCATTGCAGCCCTTTTCCTACCTGCTTTCTACTGGATCTTGGGTGCAACATGCGCTTAACTCTCTGAGGATACAAATTAGAGGTGCTTTAAGGCTTCCTAATGGCTTGAAGTAATACTTTCAGAAGGGAACACATTTGCTTTGACTTCTCAAGATACACCCCTCTTTTGTCTTAAACATATATTTTAAAATGTCCAGTGGTTTTTCTCCATGTAGAGGGGCTGTTCCTATGTGTCCAGTATGTATTAGGAGGTGTGATTAAATTCTAGCAGCAGTTGTGTGGCTTCCTGGTCAAATCCCACAGGCCTAGTAAGGGAAACGATCTGAGATTTTCTAGAGTTCTGCTTTTCCAGATTAATCTGCTTACAAGTGGTTGGTAGGTGGGGCCTGACAGCTGGAGGCCATGTGCGGCAGTGCTACCCAGGGCAGAAGTTCCTTTTCTGGGTTTGTTGGACAGCCCAAGGTCCATGGGGGCATCTAACTCTTCCTTGGCCACCACCGCCCTCATTCGGAACCCACTTCATATCTGGAGACACCATCTGCTCCCACTGGGAGCTGAGAGCTGGGAGTGCTGCAGGAGGGCTTCTCACCCTGCAGGGCTCTGGTGCTTGTGGAATTGAGGTTTCACACCCACCTCAGGTCCTCCCCTCACCATTTCTGACTTCCCGGTGGATGCTTATTCCTCCAGCTTCTCCTCTTCCAAGATAAGCGGTTTCAGAAGGGACCTGCTTGAGCTCCCTTCCACTCACTCCCTGTGGCAGACATATCATTATTTGCTGCCCAGTGTCTGTCCTCTTTCCTCCTTGCCTACAGAACCCTGATTTTGTTCCCCAGGGCCATTGTGTGCAACCCAACGTGGACCACGCTTCACCTAAGCTAGTGGTTCTCCAGGAAGGTTAGCCCACATCAGAGAATGTTTAGGAAAGTGTGTATTGGGATGTGAATGTAAATGTCTGAATGGTTAAGGGGGGTGACAGAGAATGGGGGCTAGACTGCTAGATGCCCTGCAATGTGAGAGAGTTCTGTGGCACAAAGACCAGCCTGGTATATTCTTCTTTTTTTAAATTTTTTTTAATTAATTAATTAATTGATTGATTGATTTTTGGCTGTGTTGGGTCTTCGTTGCTGCGTGTGGGCTTTCTCTAGTTGCAGTGAGCAGGGACTACTCTTCGTTGAGGTGCACGGGCTTCTCATCGCGGTGGCTTCTCTTGTTGCGGAGCACGGGCTCTAGGCGCGTGGGCTTCAGTAGTTACGGCACACAGGCTCAGTAGTTGCGGTGCATGGGCTTAGTAGCGCACGGGCTTAGTTGCCCTGTGGCATGTGGGATCTTCCTGGACCAGGGCTCAAACCCGTGTCCCCTGAATTGGCAGGCAGATTCTTAACCACTGGGCCACCAAGGATGTCCCCCTGCATATCCTTCTAATGCCCACTGGAAATTCATATAGATGAAAAACTGTATCCTCTGTGCCCAAGAGTCTAATTCCATTTTACATATAAATACAAATTATCTGTTTTGTAGCTTTAACAAACAGTGACATTTTCCAGGAGAGCAGCTATTGAATAAATTGAGGAAAGATTGTGCTATGCTTTATTATATTTGTGCTATGTTTTGAAATTCACCAGGAGCAGCTCACTATTACAGAAAATTACATCACTGTTGGGCATCACTCCTTCTATTTGAGTTGACAGTGCCACACCCCAGCATGAGTCTGCCTTGGTAACTGTCACATGTAATTATATGGCAGAGAGAATTTGAGTCCCTGTTAATAGACTTAGAAATCAAATATTATTAAATAAGGGGAGATGCACGACACAGGAATCTGACTTAAATTATTGTCACTTTCAAAATGATTTCATGTTTGTCATCCCATATTTGAAATTTTTTGCTTGTTTAACATAATGATAAGAAATCTATGCTGTGAGAATAATGATATTTATTTATTTGGGGGTGCCTATTATTTTTCAACCTTATTTTGATCCTCTTGCCAGAATTGTACGAAACACCTTCTCTGTAGCCTCTTTTTTTCTTCTTTTGGAGTTATTAGGAGAGTTTATTTATCTATTCATTTCTTTATTTTTGAGGTATAGTTGATTTACTCTACAGGCTGTTTTAGCATGATTTTTTCCTAGAATATCTTTTATTCCAGTGCTTATTGAAACACAATTTGGTAGGTCTTCAAGGCTAAGCAGCAATCTTGATGTATGAAGTTTGATAGGAGGTGGGTTTTCTGTGATACCTCCCCATTTGATGTCCCAAGTCATAAAGAAAGAATTATTTTTGATGCTGCACTTAGCAGTAAGGCTCAGCTCACTTGAGAGAATATCATAGTCTTCATCATCTCCACTGCAACACTCTGTAATTTGTCTGGACAATTAAGGTTTGTCCTTCCTCTTTCTTTTATGATATTCAAACAAGTCTGGTTTGTTACTACTTAAACTTGCACTGGATTTTATTGTAGTGGACAGTTGAACCTCTGCTCTTCATCTTCCTGTACGTCTTGTATGGAATATCTTCTGATCTTCTTTCTCTTTTCTTCTCAACTATCCCTTTGAAATAGGTGCAACATCCACCTCTGACATTCTGTCTTCTAGTGGAGTCATACCGAGTCAATTATGCATTGAAATGTATAATATTGTATTATAAATTACTTTCCTCTTATTTCTCTATTACAATTAGGGCATTATTTTGAAATTACAGCTATAAGTGAGTTATATGATCTATTATCCATTGCCTTTCAGGATGGAGTATTACACAAATCTTGGGGGTTTTTGTTTGTTTGTTTGTTTTTTTAAGGGAGGGGATAAAAAGAGGGATTTGCTCTGATAAGAGTCAGTCTAAGGCAGAAATGAAAGTCCTATTCCTCCTTGTGCAGCCTCCCTGGAGCCATGAGGTTGGAGGTGGGGGGCGGGCAGGGGGGGTGTGTGTGACCCATTTCTAGTCCATGAGATCTAAGTAGATGTCTGCTGGGCAGAGGATAGTGGGTAAACTTTGTGTTCTCTTGATGAAGAGGGACATATGTGGCTAACATGCCTCCCCTCCCTTTTTGCCGCCTGGAATGCTGATGCATAGCTGGAATTGCAGCTTGTGATGAGTCAAGGGCGAAACCAATATACTAAGGATGGCAGACTGGAAAGAGGAAGCATCTGAGTGCCCAGATGATCTTTTTGACCTACTGAACCAAACCAAATAAACACCTCCTTATGGATATTTAATCATGGGGGGAAAGTCATCATTTAAGCCATTGTAAATTGAGTTTTCTGTTACCTGCTTAACGTAAACTATCTGCTCCTTTGCCTACACTGATCCTGCATTGACTGGTCCCACCTGGAGCTGCCACCCCCCAGTAACTGCAGCATCGTAAATCAGTAGTGATTTGGTAATCACTGTTCTAAAAAACCTTTGAATGATATCTCTTCCAGTATTCATGACTATGCTAGTGGAAAGTGCCCATATTCTCTCCAGAATGCTGTGTTTTGAATGCTTATTCAACCTTATGAATAAACGATAGGTGGGAATTCGATCCAGTGATTACTACTCTTTGACGCCTTCTAATTAAAAGGCAGCTGGGCAGTCCTTGCATAGCCCAGAGCCCTGAAATGGCTGAACCCGAATGTTCTGTAGAACAGCATGTCACCAGCGTTCTGTTGTCAGGTGACACCAGTAGCATAGATGAAATAAAAGCAAATCTATTAACTCTGCTACTGCAACCACTTCAAGCTAATTATTTAAGTGATGCGGTTTTGCCTTAATTATGGAACATTATTCAATTAAATTACATTTGACTACCCATAACTTCTGTTCAAGGAGCTCTTCATATACAGACACCTCTAATCAGAGTACAAAGCACTTAAATACTTAACCTGGTTAAATGGAAGTGAAAACCATAATGCATGGCATTCTTCTTGCTAAGGGAAATCTTCAGCCATTGTGTCGCAAGACCAGGCTTTAGAAATAATGAATAGGGACTTCCCTGGTGGCGCAGTGGTTAAGAATCCGCCTGCCAATGCAGGGGACACGGGTTCAAGCCCTGGTCCTGGAAGATCCCACATGCCGTGGAACAACTAAGCCTGTGTGCCACAACTACTGAGTGTCTGCTCTAGAGCCCACGAGCCACAACTACTGAGCCCGTGAGCCGCAATTACTGAAGCCCGCGCACCTAGAGCCCATGCTCTGCAACAAGAGAAGCCACCGCAATGAGAAGCCTGCGCACCACAATGAAGAGTAGCCCCCGCTCGCCGCAAGTAGAGAAAGCCCGCGCACAGCAACGAAGACCCAACACAGCCAAAAATAAATAAATAAATAAATTTATGGAAATAATGAGTAACTACCAGCATCCACTTACAGTATTTTGAGGAACATAGGAAGAGCACCCGAAGTATATTTGTTCTCCAAAATCCAAAAAAAGAAACAAAAAAACCCCAAAAACTTTGAAATCCTTCTCCTGAAATAGAAAATGAGAGAAATTATAGTACAATTGATTTAATCCTTAAACATCCAGCAGAAAACACAATAGGGACTTTAAGAGACAATTTGCCATAGAACCTGAAAGTTATTTTGTCCCCAAAATAGATCATTTGCCATAATTTTACGGAAAAGTTTTAATGGGCACACAGTAACTGTTCTTTCATTCAGTGCCTGGTTTGCACCAGGTCTTGTGCGTTGACATTGACCAACCTCAGTAGTAGGAGAGACACCTTCTCTGCTGCCCCTGAATTGGCAGCAGTCCAGGGGCTGGCAGTCCAGCAGTCTTTGTGCCACTTTTTTTTTTTTTTAATCTATTTATTTTTGGCTGTGTTGGGTCTTCATTGTTGCGCACTGGCTTTCTCTAGTTGCGGCGTGCAGGGGCTACTATTTGTTGAGGTGCACAGGCCTCTCACTGTGGTGGCTTGTCTTGTTGTGGAGCCCAGGCTCTAGGCGCACGGGCTTCAGTAGTTGTGGCTCGCGGGCTTAGGTTGCTCCATGGCAAGTGGTATCTTCCCAGACCGGGGCTCAAACCCGTGTCCCCTGCTTTGGCAGGCGGATTCTTAACCACTGCGCCACCCGGGAATCCCCTGTGTCACTTTTGTATTGTTAAACCTTATGTGTCTGGCAACAGAGACTGGATGGAGAACAAGCAAGACTAGAAGCCAGGAGTCCAGCCAACAGGTGCAGAGGGGAGGCCAGGAGGAGGAGACAATGAGATGGATTGGAGAGAGATTGAGGAAGCAGACTTGAAAGGACCTGGTGAATTATTGGATATTGGGTTGGGATGATTATGATTCATTCAGTGGATCTGAGTTGGTGGCCAGGAAGCTAAATGTCTTTAAGAAACACAAGCCAAGGGACTTCCCTGGTGGTCCAGTGGGTAAGACTCCGTGCTCCCAATACAGGGGGCCTGGGTTCAACGCCCGGTCAAGGAACTAGATCCCACAGGCATGCCGCAACTAAGAAACCCACATGCTGAAATGAAGATCCCGCGTGCCGCAACTAAGACCCGGTGCAGCCAAAATAAATAAATGAATAAAAATAAATATTAAAAAAAAAAGAAAGAAAGAAACACAAGCCAAGAGTTTTGGAAGAACATCATATTTCCCCTATCTTCACTTCATGATTGAGGAACTGGAGACCTAAAACTGGTGAACGATGCTCTCTAGGTCACTTAGCCTGAAGATGCAGCTTCTCTCTTGTCTAGTTGGCACTTCAGACTTCTTTCCGTTTGGGTGTTCTGCCTTTCGTTCCCCTCCAACAAACCTCTGGGACCTGCCATACAGGCCACTAGATTGAGCAGGCTTTGAAGGAAACCACCCTCGGCCTCTGCGCTGAGGGACAACGTGGTTAACAATGTCGGTTGAGGATTTGTCCTCATGTTAGGTTCTGCGCTAGATGTTTTATATTATCTCATTTAATACAGTATTATCATCCCTGTTCTGATGAGAAAAACTGAGATTCAGAGAGGTTAAGTGATGTGTCTGAAGTCACATGATTAGGAGTTGGTAGGGTCCAAATTCGGGTCCACCTGATCCCAAAGGACATGCACAGCTTTACACCTTTGTCTGGTGTCTCCTCTGAGCAATAGCCATAGTGGGGTGTGAAGAACACGGCTACCCCCTTTTCTTTGCCGTCATAAAACGGCAAGATAGCATGTGGCTGAGCCCAGTTCAACCAAAGCCCATCTTAAGCCTGTGTGTGACTATGATTGCTCACTGTTGATGGGTACCTCAATTAACACATCTGCTGAAATTTAATACTTTAGTCAATCCTTGGCAAGCCTTGTAGATCTGACCTTCCACCCAATTAAAGAAAGCGTGGAGGCCTTTTCCACTGTCAGATACAAATGAAATCCAGCTGTCTATGACTTCAACCCCAGTCCAGATGTTTTAAATGTTAAGTTTCCTGCCCAGTGTATCTTTCCATTAACCATTTCTTTTTAAACTGCAGGCTGCAACACATTAGTGATCCTGAAATCAATTTAGTGGATCACAACAGTGCTTTAAAATACTGGAATAGAATAGACTTCTCTAGAGTAGACCAGAACAGAAAATATCAGACTGTATCCCACTGAGTAAAGGGTGTTATTTTGTGAAACTTGTATGTCAGTTGTGTTTGTATGCAGTGATTAAAAAGTATATTTCTCACTCTGAGTTGTGGTTAAAAAAAAAAAAGGAAAATCACTGCTTTGGAGGGCCCTGTCATCCTTTCTTTATGGTTACTGAAAGAGCAGCTCTCTCTGTCCATGAGAGAAAGTTAACTTACAAACAAATGGAAAGGAAAAAAGTGGAAGACAGAGTCTTCAAGCAGGCAAGAAAATAACAGCTCTCCATAAAGGGAGATGTTCTTGTCAACAAGTCATCCAAGGCCAGAGTCCTCAGAGAGACTCTTCCATGTACAGTAAATGATTTTGTTGTATCAGCTTTACTTTCCCACGTCTCAAGATTGCTTTGGGATCTTACTTTGTGGATACTCAACAGTTTGGCTTTCCGGATGCTGCAACAGGAAACAAAAACATGTGTGTGCTTCTTTTTTAACTTTGTATAATGGAAAATTTTTAATTTTAAAAAGAGTTTAGTGAAACCCCACATACCATCACTCAGCTTCAACAATGATCAGGTTGTAGCCAATCTGGTTTCAACTACACCTTACCCACTTCCCAGATAGTCTATCATTTCATCCATAAATATTTCAGTGTCCCTTCAGAGGTGGCTTTTGAACATTTATATCTACCCGGTCCTCCAAATCCAATCCTCACACGCTGCAGCCTAAGGGAACTGCACTCCCTGAGACATGAGGTTTTGGGCAAAACACAAGAACAGGCAGTCAGGCCCCATAAAAATTAGGTCAGATGGCTTGTGTTCCCTCATAACCGAAGACCCCCCAAAAGAAATCTGATTACATATCCCAAGACATCTTCCAAAACAATTTTAAAAAGGAACAGAATGGCTTTATGAAAAGTGGGACAGGGTAGACCAGCTAAGAGAGCGTAGTCATCAGAGATGACAACCAAAGATTGTCTGGTCCAACACTCCCATGTTACAGATGAAGCAACTGAAGCCAGAAAGATCAAGGGGCTTGGGATAAAGGGCCAGAGGACAGCTCTTTGGATCTTCAGTCCACATAATCTCAATAGTACATGAGTACATTGCTCATACAAAGTAGGAGAGGGAAGGTTATTGAAGGGGTGGCCTGCCAGTTGGGAAGGAAAACTGACTGCAACCATGGGATGTCTTCTCATTCCTATTCTAGATCTTCATTTTTCCTGAGTCAAACCCCCGTACCTTTAACTGCCTGTAGGTCGATACCACTTTCAAAGAAAACAACATTCCAAACCTTCCTCAGATTATCTTCTTCTGCAAACAACTGATTCCTGCCTTGTCATTTCCGTGGCTCTGCCCTGCCTCGAGGTCGAGTCCCAACCTCCCTGGCCAGCCTTCCTTGGCCCACTGTCCCATGGCTTCCACCCTTCTCTCTCCACACAGCCTACATGTTGCCAGACTGGTTTTCTCTCTGTCTTCAATGCCCCAGGCTGGTTCCCCCTTCAGGCCTTGCAAGGATGCTGTCACGTATAGACCCCCTTGCCCTCTCGCCCCATACCTTATCTGTCCTTCTTGGCCTCACTCAACCTTCTAAGCTTTGGGAAGCCTGTGCTCTCAGACAGTCATGTTTCTCTCTCTCTCCTCTTGTCTGGGTGCCTGCGGTATTTCAAAGGTTTCGTTCACACCGGGCCTTTTTAATATTGCCTTTTAACTGTCTTACCCAGGTTCACCTAGTGACCTCATCTGCTCCCTCCTCTCCTTGAGGTTCATAACTGAGTATTCTCCTTTTGTGGACTCTCATAGTAAATTAAATAGAGGCAACTTGTCAGTCAAGGCAGCAGGGCACTGCGGAATGAGCTTTGGAATCAGAGTTCCCCAGCTCCACTGCTCAGTAACCATGTGAAGGTGAGCAAGTTAATTGACCTTCCTAAGCCTCATTCTCCTCTTGTAACAGGCAGGGAATACGATCTACTCAGCGGGTATGCTTACCCAGATGATAGTTAGAATCTGTACGGATATGTTTGGAAGCTATGGAATAGTTTTGTGCCACGTCACTTAGGGGACACAAGCACAGATTTAATTCTATCATTACTATTTTCTCAAAAGCAACCCCAGGATAAAATCATGCCATAGCATGGACATATATACACTACCAAACATAAAATAGCTAGCTAGTGGGAAGCAGCCGCATAGCACAGGGAGATCACCTCGGTGCTTTGTGACCACCTAGAGGGGTGGGATAGGGAGGGTGGGAGGGAGGGAGATGCAAGAGGGAAGAAACATGGGGACACATGTATATGTATAACTGATTCACTTTGTTATAAAGCAGAAACTGACACACCATTGTAAAGCAATTATACCCCAATAAAGATGTTTAAAAAAAGGGGGTACACAGACGCAGTGAAGAAGATAGCATAAATTGGTAAAAAAAATTTTTCAAAAATATCATGCTCCTTTTGCAAGAATCATGAAAATGTTCACATGCTTCAACCTGTAATTCATCTTATTGAAATGTTTCCATAAAGTTGGAGTCCTAAAGAAATAAAAAGCAATACACCAGAAAGAAAAAAAAATGTGCCATGAGACAAGCCCATGGAAGCTTAAGTCAAACACTGCTAATACTAAAAGGGCACAACAGATCCCCCTGCCCCATGTGGTTTGTGGGATCTTCATTCCCTCACCAGGGACTGAACCCCGGCCAAGGCAGTGAAAGCGCCGAGCCCTAACCACTGGACTGCCAGAGAAGTCCCCAACAGATATTATTATTAGCAGTAATTATGACAGATTGTGCAGGAAGCGCGGAGTGCGTTAGGGAGACGTATTAGTCCAGGTAGTTCACAAGGAGCTGCTGCAACAGATCAACCTGAGCTCTGAGTGGTATAATCTAATAAAAGTGAATTGTTGCTGCTCAGGTCACGCTGGACATGAGTCAGAGGCTGTCCTCCGTCTTGTAACTTTAAACTTGAAAATGGGACGCTAAGACCACTGCACTGGAAGAGAGGAATAAAGGCGAAGTAGCCCCTTCTTCCGCTAACAGCGAACTGCACGGAAGTCCGGGAGGGAAACGGCGGGTGCACGTGCACGCTTGGTGTGCACGGACTGCGGGCAGCTTGTAGCTCAGGCCCCAAGTTTCCTCTGACTGCGGTGATATTGTTTGTATCCGCTGAGATGCTGGTGATTGTGCTGCCGGGCCAGTGAAAAGCCTGTGCTGGAGAACTCAGCCTGCTGCCCCCTGGGGCCGACTCCCTCGGGTGGAGGTGACTTAGAGGGGTGAGCAGGGACATGGTCCTGTGGAGAAGAGCAAGCCTGTCCAAGAACCCAGGCTCCCTCTGCTTGTTCTCTCAGCTTCTGTAAACGGCCTCAGGGCTGCTTGTTTGCCCAGCTCCCCGCCCCACCTCCCCCTTCTGTCTTCCTTCTGTTTGTATGGACTTTGGCCCTCCCACATGTTGGAGCCAAAACAGCACAGGAAGAGGGGTTGGCTGGCTCCCCAAGGGCAGTCTGGGCCCAAAGTCCTCAGCTCCTCCACCAGGCCTATAGTCTCTTTTTTTTTTTTCTTTAAGTTATTTATTTATTTGGCTGTGTTGGGTCTTTGTTGCTGCACGTGGGCTTTTTTCCCTAGCTGTGGCGAACAGGGGCTACTCTTCATTGTGGTGCACGGGCTTCTCATTGGGTGGCTTCTCAGAACACAGGCTCTAGGCGCGCGGGCTTCAGTAGTTGTGGCACTCGGCCTCAGTAGTTGTGGCTCACGGGCTCTAGAGAGCAGGCTCAGTAGTTGTGGCACACGGGCTTAGTTGCTCCACAGCATGTGGGATCTTCCTGGACCGGGGCTCGAACCCACGTCCCCTGCATTGGCAGGCGGATTCTCAACCACTGCACCACCAGGGAAGCCCCAGGCCTATAGTCTCTGACAACAGAGATCATGTTACTTCTGTGCACACATTAGATGCCCAATACATATTCCCCAGCAGGGCAATAGGTAGTCCTGCAGTGAGATTAAGAGAACGTGTGTTGGAGTCCACCACACCTTCATTCAAATTTTGGCTCTGCCGTTTCCTGGGTCTCAGACCTTGGCATTGTTATTTAATATCGCTTAAGTGCCAGTTCATGGTACTGACAGGTCCGTAAAAGGCAGTAAATAAATGACCAATTAAAATTCCCTTAAGTGGTAAGTGTAATGAGGAAAGACGCAGGAGATCAGAGCTAGAGAGAAGGGAGCACTGCTTTAGGTGGTGTGATCTTGGAAGGCCGCACTGAGGAGGTGACCGGTAGCATATTCCTGGGAGGATAAGGGAGCCGTTGGAACACTGTGTCACTGCCAAAACTGCCACAGTTGCACTCACTACTCCAGATCAACACTGTGATAGGTTTTGGTGCTTTGATCAGAGTGACATTAATATTTCTAGTTTTTAAGCAGCCCTGAATTTAAAGGGTGCCCATCCTTGTTCTTGTCATTTCTCGCCTCAGTTCTAGATACTGAACAAAGCCATCTCCCTTCTCCCCCTTCTCTTTTGTTCTAGGCACGTCATTCAAATTTTATAGTCCCTCCTTCCCTCTTCTGTTCCAAAACCACTTTGATCTTTTTGTCCTTTTCCTCTCTTAAGTGTTCCGTGGCCCTTTTCTGCAGAAGATGCACATTTTCAGCAAAGCTGTCATCTCCATGTCCTCTGAGACTATCACAGAACAGCTAAAAGTGCTGAGCGCATGAGGGAGGCAAGAGCAGCAGAGGGGCGTGGGGTGAGGGGAGGGGAGGGGAGGGAAGGTCAGAGAGAGCTGAGCCGACAGAACAGCCCAAGGCAGGTGTGGTGGCTCCGGGGCCAGCCGGGCTCTGCGAAGGATTTGGAAACCAAGAGGCCATCACCTGGATGCCCAGAGCTGACTGTATGTTAGAGCCTCAGCCATGAAGCTGTCGTCTGCTCCTGCCACCCTGGGCTGACCTTTCCAGATTCCAAGGGGCTGTGGTGTACCTGGGCCTCAGAGATGGCAGAGGGACAGTCCAGTCATACAAGGAGTTTATCAACTTTTCTTGACAGTGACAACCCAAAGTAGGGCCACGTCAAAGCTCTAGGGACATTCAATGCAGCAGTGTTCGCAAAGGTCATCTGCGTACCTTCATTGCAATCTTTGCCACGTCTTACACCACTTGTACAATTTCTTATCTAATATTCTACTTTAAACTGACTCCCTGTTCTTCATTTACTTTCAAGGAAATCTTTATGTCAAGTCAAAAAAAAGGAAACTAGTAATGGGCAAAAAAATAAACACAATGAAGACGAAACAATGATATCAATGTTAGTCCAGATAGCGTTGCCTGCCAAAAGCCCTATACTTAAGATGATGTGTTTCGTTAAGCTCTCTCTGCTAAAGTAAGAAAAGAAAGGAAAGTAGCTTAGCAAGAGGTGTTAAAGCTATAGTAGCACTTATGTTTTGACTTTATCAGGATTGATAGAGGATTGAAAAGGAAAAAATGTTTTCACTACTAACTCAATGTTATGAAATTCTGTGTCCACGTAATGCATTAACATTTAAGGAAATCGGACAGTAGGTTTGGGAACGGCCTCTGCTCTTGCTGCCACCTGCACTGTGGTCTCATGTGGGCTCTGGCAGTGACCGAGCACTGGCCCCACCAAGCAAAGCTCCCTCACTGGAAGGACCCTGATGACCACACAATAGTTAGAATTTATTGAGCTTTTATTATGTGCCAAGGTCTTAACATAAAGTGTCTGATTTTAAGTCTCACATTAAACCTCCAACGCGTGTATTATTATTCGCATTTTAGAAACGAAGAAGCTAAGTTATGTCGCGATTTAACTCCGGGACCATCTTACTCCAAAGTCCTTGCCCTGTTTACTCTCCTCCACTCTCTCCCTCCTTGGGAGACATAAGCTCTTGGAGTTCTTTGTAAAACCACTGATTCTGCTCAGTGGAGTGGTTTTCAAACTGTTTGTTTAAACCTTTCCTTCAGTTTTCTACTGTTGTGTAACTAACTACAGGAAAACATAGTGAAATGAAACAGCATTTAATTTTGAACACAGTTCTGAAGTCCGTGACAAGGCAAGCAGGAGGCTCTTGCCCTTGCACCATGTGGTGTCTGCTGGAGATAGAACCCCCAAGATGGCATCTTCATGTCCACTAGGATGGCTCAGATGGCTGGGGACTGGCCAGAACAGCTGGACTAGGGGCATATGCCGGTGCCTCAGGTCTCCTTGTTGGCTGGTTCCTTGGCTCTCTGCCACATGGTCTCTTCAGCAGAGTAGAAGGACTTCTTAGATGGTGCCCGAGGCTCCAAGAGCCCGCTTGTCGAGGGGGAAGTGGAAGCTGGCATCCTCTTGAAGGTTGGGGCAGCATCACTTCTGCCACATCCTTTGATTAAAGCAGTCACAGGCCCAGCCCAGATTCAAGACCTGGATAAATAAACTGCACCTCTTGTTGAGAAAGTGAAAGGATTTCTGGCTGTCTTTCATCTACCACCTTTAGAGGCTAAATCATACACAGCATTTTAGTGAGTGAAACTGATAAAGGGAAGGAGGTGTATTGGTTTGAAGTGCGGACGTGGCAGGAGGGTGCAGAGCCTTGCCCACACTGCTGCTTCCTCGGACTTTAGATGAAACTGAGTTCTCTAGGAAAGACAATGTTTAAAGACTGGCCTGGATGACAACAGAAGAACAAAACCCAAACTCCTTGCCATGGCCTACAAGGCCCGCCATGATCCTGCCTCTGTCTGCCTCTCTCATCTTGCCTGGATTCACGGTCCCAGGCCACCCAATGTCTGCTCTCTGAGTCTGCCCACAGGGGCTCTGCCTGAGATAATCCCATTGCCTGGAATTCTTACCCCTCAGGTCATCATTTGATGGACTCTGTCCTGCCATTCAGATCAGGGAGAACTTCCCTAGCTAAGACAGCCCTCCCCAAACCCCAAGCACTTTCTATTGCATTAGCTTATCTCCCTTATAATACTTAATATCTAGAACGTATCGTATTAAAAAGCTCCCCTGGAATCTAAAAAGGGGTACAAATGAACCATCTACGAAATAGAAATAGAGTTACAGATGCAGAAGATAAACTTATGGTTACAGTGGTGGGGGAACTGGTGGGGGAGGGATAAATTGGGAGATTGGGACTGACATATACACAGTACCATATATAAAACACATAACTAATAAGGACCTGCTGTATAGCACAGGGAACCTACTCAGTGCTCTGTAATGGCCTATATGGGAAAAGAATCTAAAAAAGAGTGGATATATGTATATATATATATATATGTGTAACTGATTCACTTTGCTGTACACCTGAAACTGACACAACATTGTACATCAACTCTACTCCAATAAACATTAAAAAAAAAAAAAAGCTCCCCAAGGGTAGGGACTCCACCTCTCTTGTTCACAGCTGTCACTCCTGGCACCGAGCACAGTGCCTCCCACTTACTAGGCGCTCGGTAGATATTCACTGAACAGCAGGGTGATTAACTGAATGAATGAATGAATGAACAACATTCAGTGAAAGGCTATGTTGCCCAATCTTCTCTTCTCAGTGTGCTCCCAGGGCATTCCAGAAGAGGACAGATCCTCTGAGGCTGTGTAACTAATGGTTCCAATGCTGGAAACAATAATATTAATACAACTAATATAAACAGCCTTGACAGGGGCTCAGTCACTCCCCCTCCCTCCAGCCCCCCCAGGTCTCTCAGGCCTCCTCAAGTGCTTTTCCAAATCAAGTGGTCCCAAAGTGAGGCCAGGTCTATAGAAAGCTCTGACTGATAAATTCACACAGATCGTGAGCAAAACACTTCCCTGTAGTACTATGCGAATACCTGCCAATAATTGCTCTAGGATGTGGCCTTTGTGTAGTTCTATGGCCCTGGGCCTATGATGCTCAGAGATAGACAAGGATGGTACTTCTCCATTCTTTTCCCCATGACTGGTGCCCAGCGAGTATCCCATCTGCGCCCTGGTTATTTCAACTTCACTGTGCCCAATGGTGATGTCTATGTCCGAGTGTCCCCTGCAGCCACTCTTTCAAAGTATCCAGCTGGTGAAACCAAGCCTTAAAGGGACCCTGTCAGCCCAAAGCTCAGAGCTGTGAAATGAGAGCTTTGTCCCCGAGACCATATTGAGAAACGAGAGAAAGGAGGATTCATTCTTAGACAGTGCCATCCCTTTGGACAGAGCTAAGAAAAAGGGCATCTTCCACTGCTGACCAGAAGAATGTATGAGTTACAAAGACTAACCTCAGTCCTACAGCTCTAAAGAAGGCCTCTGTTTAGAATATGGTTCTCATGACAAACAGCTTTTGTGCTATCGCAAAGTATTTAGGCAGTTTGTTCTCAGAGAGTTCTGAAAAATTCACTTGGGACTGTCACTTGAACATAAAGATTCCCTGTTCTCACCCTGTGGAAGACTTTTTTTCTTACAGATTTCGAAAGATACTATAATCAGTATTAAGGAATTCCAGAAAAAGAAGAAACATCTCTTGCTTTTAATTTATTCGTGAATGTAACTTTTGTTCCCCTGGGCTACACCAGCTGTGGAGGAAATTCACAGATGTGGGTTCTAATCACAACAAGAATTAGTTTCCAGTCCCTACCCCCATTTGTTACTGGTACTCTCACTCTTCCTGCTTCCATCACTGTCACCCTGGGGCTGACGCCAGCCCCTGCCATGTCACCCGTGGGTCCCAGAGGACACCATCCTCAGCTGCTATCAACAGCGCTCCCACACAGGAGAATGTCAGCCTCGCCACCCCCCCAGGGTCACATGTCTTTCAGCCAAACTCTGGCCTTTTGGTCTTATTTACTCCCCTTTGTAATTGCCTGGTTTGGGCTGCAGGAGTGGGGAGTTAAGTTGAGAGACTCCTTCACCAACACTGAAACCAAGTCTAGAAACAGGGCCGTATCTTTGTCTCTTGCTTCAACAGAGTTCTCCACTATCCTCAGTCTCCTAAAGACCCCATGGCCAGAGGCAGCCGTTATTTATTTTTCGTCATCTCAATGCTGACTGTAAATTCCAATTCCCACTTACCTGTTTATGCTAAAGAGTCTTTGTGCAGCTAGGAATTCTGGTGGCTGCTTTGCAGACCCCTAAAAGCCTACAGAGCTGCACTACCTCGATCTCTCTAAGCAGAGAATAATTAACCTAAATTCAGTCACACTGAAAACTAACTATTGGGAACGTGACAGAAGAAAGATTTTCTTCTCTCAGACACACTGTATAGGGATCGGGAAATTTGTCTAGAGAATTAACACTCTATGCTTCAGGGACAAATGGAGGCTAACAGGCATTCTGTGAAGGAGCCACAGTTTTGGCCCTTCTTCATTTCATACAGCCTCCAGCCCCTCCCCCAAACTCAGTAGCTCTGCCTGAATGCTTTGAAAAGACCTCCAAGGTCATCAGTTTCATGACTTAGCTCAGAATGGATTGGGAGGTGGTGCCCCAGAGACAGTAGGTCTTGGTGTGTTATAGGCTACCTTGATCTTACGCAGCTGTCCTTTAAGGCAGTGGTTCTAAAACTGTGAGCCGAGGATCTTTTGGCTGGGAGCATTAATCTCCACAGTCTGTACTTTAGGGCCATGAATTAATAATTAAGTTGTGATCAATTTACTTGCGATAGCCCTTCTTGGTGTCTCATCAGGAACACCACCACCCATCAGGAGCCTTTTTGTATCCACAAATAGGAGATTTGGGGGAGGGAGGGAGAAAAGAAAAAGGAGTAGTCCACAGACAAACTGTTTATAGAGAGATCTGTGACCCAGAGTGCTCCACTAAATGCTCAGGCCTCATTTAGAGAATGCGCTAGAGTCATTACTGGGCCTGAGCCCTACACGATTCACCATGGGCAATTTCCCCAGCCTCGTTTAAAAACGTGGAAATAGAAAGCCGCCATTTGGAAAACACCCACGGTAATCATCATTGAGGTCCAGAGTCATCAAAGGATACCAAAATCGGTGGACAGAAGTGTGAGGAGAACCAGCACCTCTACATATTCCTACAAGATACTTGTTAATTATAAAGGGAAAGCAATAGGCACAGAGTGGAGAAACCTGCCAGAACCACCTTAGCCGAGAGATCGGCATAAGAACATCGTTAACGGCACGTGTGGACATCGTGCACTCTCTGATGTGACGCACCAAGAAGGGTGTTACTGGCAGAAATGTAAAACCTGAACATAAGCAAGAGGAAGCATTACACAAACCCACTCTGAAGGACATTCCACAAAAGAACCAGCCAGTATACTTCCAAAATGTCAAGGTCATGAAAGACCAAGAAAGACAGAGAAACTGTCCCAGGCTCAAAGGGACAGAGTTTACAGGTAGCGTGACAGTGCTGTGATTGGGGGGGAGTGACAGCGGAGTAGGGAGAGCTTATCCTTTGGTACGGAGAAGTGAGGGGGTTTCTTTGTTGTATTGCTGGGCTCAGGAAAGGGTCCTGTGGGAAACAGGGGCACTGTGAGGCCACAGTGAATATGAGGGTGGGAGGTGGCAGTTTCTTGGAAGGCAGAGGAGGGTAGGGTCCTCTCAGCCAGAATCAGTGCCGTGTTGCCCTGGTAACAAGAAGGCCAAGGGGGACAGACAGGCTGACACGGATTATGTAGAAATGCCAAAGGCAGGATCTTTCTCAGCATCATCTTCTCCTCCACTTGCTGACCTGAGTCACTGCAGCAAGCCAGCCCCCAGCAACCCACAGCGATGAAAGCTCCCCAAAGAGCAGAGTCTGGTTTGCCACTTTTCTGTACCCCAAGGAAAGCGCTGGTGAAATGCACTGGTCTCAGAAGGTTCACGGTTCAAAAGCCAAGACCTAGATTTGCCTTTGTGATTCAGTCTGAAATGACTCAGTCCCAGGCAGAAGTTAACTAGAGCTCCCCCCAACATCTCATTTATCAGGTCTTCTTACAACATCTTCAAGCAGTTAAATAATCGAATGGACAGTTAAGATAATTTTTTTTCCTGTTTAGCATTAATGAGAGTTAGGAATACAATGTATGTTAGTTACATACTAACCTATGGTTCATGCCTATTGGTCCTTATGGGAGACTTCAGTGAGTCTTAAGAAGGAAAACAGAAAACCATTAGTGACAGTCTCCTTCTTGGGACAAAGATTCAATACTAGGAAGGCTAAGCCTATGGGACAACCAAGCCAGCAAGAAGGGAAACATGTCCAGCCTGCCTTTAAGACAAGGCTAAATTCCATACTGAAGAGAAATGTTTGCCTGAACTAAGTAAGTGTGTCAACAATTAGCCAGCTCTGTGTGACAAGATGGTAGTTGTTGGAGTGTGCTGTGAGTGTGTGGGTAAGAGAGAGGAAAGTGGGATGCTCCCTGCTGAAAAGATTCTACAAGTCACAGTAGCTACAAAATGAAATATTTCTTGCACAGCCATATTTGGACAGCCCTTTATTCTTAATTTCTGAGTGTGGCCAGCAGATGGGGATAGCTCTTTATTGGTAGGTAATAACAAATTCACCAGTAACGTATTTTGTAACTTTCTAGGATGAACCAAACAGAGAAATCGATTTAGCATTGTTAGGCCTGGATATTTCTCAGATAAAACCAAAATGATTCAAGATAATTATACTCAAGTAATAATCACACTTATCTTTCTCTAATATTTATTGGATACTATGTACCAGGCACTGTATTAAGCACTTTAATCCTTGCAAGAGCCCTTTGAGTAGGTAATATACCAATTTAGTTGTCCAAAGTCACAGAGCTGGTATGTGGCAGAGTTGGGATTTTATCTGTGTAGCTCCAGAGTCTGTACTCTCACCCACTCAATTAGATCCTGCTTCTGTGTAACTTGGGATCTGACATCAGATAAATAGATAAGATGGGGGCTAGAGGAAGGAATATAATAAAATACAGATTAAGGACTCACAGCAGAAGAAGAATCACTCCAGAAACAGAAGAAAATGTCAGACAAGTACTTCTCCAAACTTTCAAAGAAGTTAGAGAAGATATGGACTCTTTGGGAAAAATAAAACTCAAAGAAGAAATTGGAGAGACCAAATAAGATCTGATAAGACAACAACATTAGTTGAAAAATGAGATGGTAGAGTTTAGGACCATAAAAGAAAAATAAAGAAGTAAACATTACAAAAATGAAAGATGTATTGAAAGGAACAAGAATAGACACTGATAAAAACGGTCAGGGAAAAAAAAATTTTAAGAGAATATTAATGGCTTACAGGAAGATGATAGAGATATAAATAAGAAATTATCTGAAGTGAAGAAAAAATAAGAATACCCAGGCAGAGAAAGCAAGTCACCCAAAAAGGGCTAAACCAAGCTGACCTCAGATTTGCCCACACTATCCTGCACTGTCCTGTGTCAGAAGACAACAGAGCAATGTTTACAGAATTCTGAGTGAAAGTGTGATCTAGGAATTTTAAACATACTACATATGTCATTCACATTGAAGAGGCAAAAGCCAGACATTCTCAAATATGCAAGAACTCAAGATAAGTAGCAGGTATGAAGTCTCATAGAAAGAACTATTCAGTGATAAAATCCAGCCTGCTGGTGGTGCTGAGAGCATGTAAACATATTATAACGCTAAGCTCATTTTTATACCACCCCTGGAATAGTGAGACTAGAGTATATAAAAAAAGATCCAAAAAATATAAGAAATTAATAAGTGATATAGTTGGCATTGCAAAATCAGTGAGGAAAAGATGAATCAGTTAAGTCAAATTAGGACAATTAGTTACATATTGGAAAAACAAGCTGGTTCACCTTCTAAGTCCTTACACTAAAATAAATCATAAATAAATCAAATGGTTGAGTGTTAAAATATTTAAAAGTTATGAAAATACTATTGATAGTGTATGTATATTTCTTGATGCAGAAGAGATTTCTAAGCATGACCTCAAAATCCAGAAGCCATGAAGACAGGAAACTTAACTACACACAAAACTTAAACTTCCTCATGGGCAAAGCATAAACAGTTAAGGCAAATAACAATCTGCGGGAAATAGCTGTGACAAGTATAACAGACACAGTTAATATTCTTAACCTAGGCCCTCTCACAAAGAAAAAGAGCAAAAAGGCGGGGGAGGGGATAAAAAAATGGCCAAAGGACATGAATATCTAGTTCATTTAAATAAGTAAAATGAATTTAAATAAACATATAAAAGGATGCTCCACCACATTCTGATACAAAATGCAAAATAAAAGGATGAGGGCTTCTGCTTTCAGTGTGACCAAGGAAGCAAGGAAGCTTTTTCTGGACCCAGTTTCCCTCAGGCCACAACTATAAACCCTGGAGGAAATCACACACATACACACACACACACACACACACACACACACACACACACACACATACACACACACAGATCTGAAGACACTGGACAGTGAACAAAAGCTGACGTATTCTGAAGGAAAATTGAAACTTGGAAGAAGGAAATAACAAAGTGTCTTTTTATGGCTTTAAGCCTGAGATCAGGCTGAAGTTAGTGCCTCACAGGGTAACTAAAACTCTGATAGAAAAAAAACACAATCTTTGTGAGCTGAAGAACTATAGGACAGAATTTAAAGCAACTGCAGACACTGAAAACTGAGATGGAAATCTAGAGAGAATCTGAGTGGAGGAGGCCCCAAATTCTGAGTGTAAAGTATACCGTTATCTGCATGAATGGGGCAGATTTAAATAGCCCCTATAAAGACAGAGAATTGAACTGAGATTTGAGCTGCTAACCAGAAGACAGAGTTTGCAGCTCGAGTCCAATAAAATAAAAGATTAATTGAAAATTTAAAAAAGAACTAGGGGAAATTCTGGAACCCAAAACAACAATACCTGATATTAAAAATTCACTAGCAGAAATAAAATTTTAAATTAAAACTAAAAATATACAGCAGAATGATTATGACAATGAAGAGTCAATAAACTTGGATATAAATCAATAGAAATTATCCAATGTGAAGAACAGAAAAAAAACTTCAAAAGGTAACAAAGTCTAAGGAATCTGTGGGGCAGTATAAAAAAGTTAAATAAACATGCTTTGGGAGTCCCAGAAGCAAAGGATAGAATGGGGCAGAAAAAATATTTGAAGATATAACTGATGAAAATTTTTCTAAATTTGGGTGGAAAACATAAATTAACAGGTTAAATAATTTCAGTGAACCTCACAAAAGATAAATATGAAAAAAATTACACCTAGACACATCATAGTGAAAGTGCTGGAATCCAAAGATAAAAGTAGACAAAGAAAAGTAGCACATTTCAGGAGAATAATAATTCAAGTGTTTAAGGATTTGAATCATAAATTATGAGGACCAGAAGGCAGTGGAACAACATCTTTAAAGTATTGAAAGAAAACAAAACCAACCTAGAATTCTATATCCAAAAAAAATATCCTTCAAGAATGTAGGCAAAATATAGTTTCAGGTTTAAAAAGAAAACAAAAAAAGACGATTTGTCACCAGCTACACTACTCCAAGAAATGCTAAAGGAATTTCTTCTGACGAAAAGAAAATGGTAGAGATGGAAACTAGGATTTCTGGGAAGGAATAAGGAGCATTAGAAATAGTAAATATGTGGGTAAATATAAAAGACTTTTTCTCCTCTTAGCTCCTTTGTTCCTGTAAAATACACGGCAATACTTAAAGCAAAAGTCACAAGGTTTATTATAACAGTAAGGGTTTATAGATACAGATATGATACATATACCCACTAGAACAAAAGCATGGAGGGGAGTAAACAGACCTCTATGATGGTGAAATGTTTACATTTTACACAAAGTGTTACAATATTTACTCTAGAAAGGCTGTGCAAAGTTAAGGCTATAGAGTATAATCTTTAGAGCAATCACTAAAAAAAAAAAAAGAATACAAAGAGTTATTGCTTAAAAAGCTGCAAAAACAACAGGTTTTCATAGAACTTGGCAAATTAATCCCATATCCTCCTGGAAGAGCAGATCACCAAGAAGAACCAGGATACATTTGAATGGCAGAATATTCATAAAAAAGGAAACCCAAATGGCCAAGAAACATTTGAAGAGATTTTGAAACTTGGGAAAATGAAAATTAAGCAATGTAATCCATTCCTGCCCAACAGACTGACAGAACAAAGTCTGACAATACCATGTGTTGTCAAAGATGTGGGGAAATGGGAAGTCGTATAATTGCAGGTGAGAGTATAAATTAGTACAGCTGCTTGGAAGAGCAAGGCGGTGGTACCTAGTAAAGTTGAAGATTGAAAGTATTTATGGTAAAACATTAACATGTATTTAATCCCAGTAGTGTACACATGGTTCTGTATTATATCTGTTCTGTACTTTAAAACAAAAGAAGTGAAACAAAGATTTATGCTCAAGGATGTTCATGGAAGCAATGTTTATACAGCAAAAAAAAAAAAAAAAACTGGGAATCTTTTGCATGTATAACAATAGGAAACTGGTTAAATAGATTGGGCATGATAAAATAGTATGCAGCAGAGTGGGGTAATTTATATGTGTATGAAAAATATATCAAGTGTATCGCTAAGGGGAAAAAACAAAAGGGAATCCCCTGGTGGTCCAGTGGTTAGGACTCCGTGCTTCTGCTGGAGGGGGCACGGGTTCAATCTCTGGTCGGGGAACTAAGATCCTGCAAGCTGTGCAGCACGGCCAAAAAAAAGTGTATTGCTAAGGGACAGAACCAAGCTGTAAAGCAATAATACACTATTCGTTTAAAAGCTACATAAGGTATATGCTTGTACACGCATGGCTGAGAGGATCTATTCGTTTAAAAGCTACATAAGGTATATGCTTGTACACGCATGGCTGAGAGGATGCCTGAGAAGCTGTCGATAGTTGTTACCACTGGGAGTAGAACTGGGAGGGGGAGGGGGACTCTTATTTTTCAACGTATGCTCTTCTAGATTGTTTGAATTATTTTTCTTTACCATGAGCGTGTATTGCTTTTCTTTTTGGTATTGCTTTTATATTTTTAAAAAACACCTTTTAAAAATGTATTTTTGTTTGTAATAGCAGGCTACTAATTGATTTGTAGCCATTGATTGTATTAATTGATTTGCTGAGTCATTCCAGCTACAGAATTTTTAGAAATCTTCCTCAGGTTTGAACTAGTGGAAGGAACTTAGGTTTTATCACCATTGCTCATCTCATTATGCCTTTGTCCCCATTTACTTCACCTCCACAACAACCTGGGATTCCGGGTCACCTCCCTTCTCCACACTCTGAATTGCACGCAGCTCCTCATGGCCCTGACCCACCATTCCCAAATTCCTGACGCCTTCCCCTGGGGCCTCAGGACACAGCCCTCAGCAGAAACTCCCTCTCTCCCCACCTCTGCTCTAGAGCAGCTTCACTGTCTTGCTCTCCCGGGAAGCCCGCTGCCCTCTAAGGGCACTGTTCCCCTGCAGCCCTCTCTAGTACAGTGCCTCCCCCTCCTCTTGCCTTCCCCCTTCCTCTCTCCTCACTATCTGCACTGCCCCCGCCCCCTCAGCACTTTCAAATCTCAGGTCATCAGGCAGGACCACCCATACCTCTCCTTGCTACTGTCATCTACCAGTGCTGGGACATTGAAGACTATAGCTCCTGGCTCATTGTCACTCTCTCCAACCCTGCTCCTGCCTTAATTCTTGGCAATTTCAACATCCCTTCAGATGATCTTCCCAAAGTGCTGGTCTCGTAGTTCCTTTCTTCTCATCCAGTGGTCCTGTTACCTGCCCTCCCTTGGCCACTCCTGTCCAGAGTCACATTCCTGTCCTGTCATAAGCAACAACCTCAAACCCTCCCTCATCTACTCTCATCCCCACCCTCCATCTTTCCATCTCACTCTTTCCAGTACCTCATAATCCAACTACCTTTTATTTGTCCCTCAGCCCCCTCTTCCCCTCATTTCTCTGTTTACCCAGTTTAAATTCCATGGCCAATCTCAATTCAATTTGGCCCCCGCTGCCTGTGCCCACACAGCTGACTGAGGCTGGAGAAAACACGCAAGACTTCACAGAGCTGAGTGGGTGAACCCTGAAGGAAGAATGTCCCAGGAACAGTATGTGCAAAGGCCCTGAGGCACAAGAATGCACAGAGACGTTAAAGAATAAAAGAAGCCCAGGCAGCTGAGCGGAATGAGCGAAGGGGAACATGATCAGTAGCTAACCAGGTCATTTAGGGTTTGTAGGCCATGGTTAAGACTGCTTTTCCTCTGAGTGAGATGGGGAGCCATTGGAAGGTTTTGAGAAAAGCATGGCATCAACTGACTTCTCTCTGCAGAGGTTCCTCTGGCTGTGGTGCTGAGAACAGACTACAGGGGGTGAGGGCAGGAGCAGGGAGACCATCCAGGAGGCAGTTGTAATCATCCAGGCAGGAGATGGCAGTGGCTTCAGTCAATCTGGTAGCTGTGCAGATGCTGAAGGATGGTCTGGTTCTGGATCTGTTTCAAAGGTAAACGGGATGTAGGGACTGACTGGGTGTGGGGTGATAGCAAATGAGAGGGATCATCCCATGTTGTTCATTTGTATTGGTTTGTTTGCTTTTATGCCTGCACAACTGACAGGGTAGCGATGCCATCAACTAAGATGGGAAGACTGTGGGTGGGTAGAGCAGGGTTTATTCCGGAAGCCAGTCTCAGGCAAAGCTTAAATCTCAGTGAGGCCCTTCTTGACCACCCTGCTTTAGATTATACTCCCAACCCAGCACTCTCCGTCCCTGCACTTTCCACACGTGGATAAAGGCGAGTCTGCCTGACCCACTGCCTCCATCCCCACCCTTGGCCCACAGAACAGGGCACCTGGTTTCCTGTCTCTCTGACACTCAGTGGAGGATGACTGTCCCTAGAGGAAATGAAGGTGATGCTACCTGAAGAGGGAACGGGAGGTGAGTGGGTAAATAAATCCAGATGTCCATTACAAAAGCTAAAAACAGAAAACTAATCATTCCCTTTCCATTTCTCTCTTTCTAAAATCAGTTACAGCTGCAGGAACAATAAATACTTTCCCTTCCCCATCGAGCATTTAAACCTGAACTTCGTAAGATGAGGTCCTTGAATGCCGCTACCACGTCCTTTTCCTGCTTTCTCCTGAAACAGGCGACCTTAGCAAATTGGCATCTTCTAGAACAGCAGGACCCCTGCTTGAGGTGTGATTTGGCAAGAGGCCAATTGATGTGGTCTGGCCTTAATTTCATTTTTTTTTAAATACGTCTTTATTGGAGTGTAATCGCTTCACAATACTGTGTTAGTTTCTGTTGCACAACAAAGCGAATCAGCCATATGCATACACATGTCCCCATATCCCCTCCCTCTGGAGCCTCCCTCCCATCCTCCCCTCATCTATATTTTTACTTTTACATTCTTAATTTCATCCTGACTTTAAGAACTCCAGTTGGGCCAAACGAATACCTTGCTCCACTAAGAACGATCTCAGGTAATGTATCTCTTCATTCTTTTAGACTTTCACCTCTCCAGAGATTTCAGACAATGCTTTTTCACAATTAATATCCACGTAAGTACCTGCCTTTTGCAAACTGAGGCAACAAGTCATTCGGTTCTCATGAGGCTGAACCCTGGCTCACCCTTTTTGTCTGCGGGTGCCTGCCTCCCTACATACCCACAGCGGAAGGGGAAAGGACCCAAAAAATGAATGACGTTCTGGGACATTAAGTCAATATATCCTCATTCTTGGTCATCTCTACAAAGCACATCTGGTTGACTCAGAGCGTAGAGATTTTCTTTAATCTCTGGCAGAGGCTGGCATTGGGACAAAAGCCACCATGTTCAAAAACTTTACAACTAGAGGCAAATGACTGAGCCGGAGGCTTCAAGCATGTGCCAACATGATGCCCTAGAAGACCCGATGGGGTCAGTTGCTCCTCTGCATGCACAAACTCCGGACCTGTCCAGAGCAGACAATCAGCAACAGAGACCACCAAGGATGCAGAGGACACTTGTGAACCTAGAGTCCTCTTCTCCCCTCATTTCACCACGAGGTCAACTAAGCTTCCCATATTATCCGATATCATTTTGGAAGAGTCAGGGGAAGGGAGGTCTTTAACTTATTGTATTAGTTCAGGTTCTCCAGAGAAACAGAACCAATAGGAGATACAGGTATATATCTACAAAGAGATTTATTATAAGGAATTCGATTACACGATTATGGAGGCTGACAAGTCCCGAGAACTACAGTCTGCAGGCTGGAGACCCAGGAGGACAGATGGTGCAGTTCCAGTCTGAGTCCAAAGGCCTGAGAACAAGGAGGCCCAATGGTGTGAGGTCTGATCTGAAAGCCTAGCCTCAAGATCCAGGAAGAGCTGATGTTTCAGTTTGAGTCTGAAGGCGGGAGAATGCCAATGTCCCAGCTCCTCACATGTACTTATCTGAAGGAGACAGAGTGAGCCTTCCAAAGTTATTTTAAATGGAAGAGATCGTGATGCTCTTAATTGGCAAGTTAAAACTTGAGTTGTGGTGTGTGAAAAAAAAATTTCCATGGCACAGGGAGAAGGAAATATAAGCCTGTAGGAGGCCCATCACTCAGATGTTTGGTCAAACACTACAGCAGAACAAAAGCTATAAAAAGAATGACGAGATGGCTGCTGCCTTTCCTTCCATTAATGTCTTAGTCTGCTGGGTCAAATACCATAGATGGGGTTCACGGGCTCACGGTTCTGGAGGCTGGAAGTCTGAGATCAGGGTACAATTATGCTTGGGTTCTGGGGAGAGCCCTCTTCCTGGCTTGCAGCCGGCTGTCTTCCCTTTGTGTGTTCACTTGGTCTTTTCTCAGTGTGTGCTCATGGAGGGGGGTGGGGGGGAGTGGGGGAGAGAGAGAGATCTCTTCCTTTTCTTAGAAGGCCACTAATGTTATTGGATTAGGACCCAATCCTTATGACCTCATTTAACCCTAACTATTTCCTAAAAATCCTATCCCTGAATATAGTCACATTGGGAGCTAAAGCTTCAACATGTGAATCTGGGGGGCAGGGAAACAATTCAGCCCATGGTCGTTACAATTTAAATATTGGTGACTGTGACCATGGTTTCTTATCTGTTCACAGCTCTCTTGAGGCAATTCCAGATACCTTATCTCATTTAAATAACAACAGATCCAGCCTCACAGCATTGCTGCACAAGGAGAATTTATCATTCATATCAAAAACTCTTAGCTGAGATTATTTGGCTGATATAACAGGGACTTCTTGGAAAACAATAAATTAGGATTTTCCCAAATTTCCTCACCCGCATTTTCATATTCCTGAGGTTTCTATTACCCCCAAAAATGCTCATTGGTTAACAAGAGTATGCTTTTTCAGGGCAGCTGGGTTCCAAGATGTCTCCTTATTTGTAAATGGGAAGCCAAGATTTTATCAAACCCTGCCACTCTTTCAAAGCCAGTTCAAAGCCAATATCTTTTCTTAAGCTTTTCTTGACTGTCTTACCCAGAACTGGCCTCTCCCATCTCCAAGGTTCTGAAGCAATTATACTGTAAACCCGGGAATTTAACACGTAACTGCATAGTCCATGGCACTGGGACTGCCCTCACTCAGTGATAAATCTGACTCACTCTTCTTTGGCCAAGCCCATCTCCATGGGATGCTAAGCAGGCCAAGAATTATAGGACTTCATAGTTCAAGATGCCAGCCTCCTCCTTCATAGTTCAAGATGCCAGCCTCCAGCCTCTTTCCTGTCTCACATGGATGATTCCCTGGTTCTCCCCTGCATCCACCTTAATGATTCTTGCTCCTCTCCCTCAGGGTTCTTAGTTGCCAGCAGCAGGAACCAACTCTTGCTGACTTAAACGGAAAAGTAATTTGTTAAAGGGAGAGTGGGGAGTGGTGTGCTGGAATTGGCTTGTACTGGCTCACAAGAGCCAGTTGTTCATTTTTCAGGAATTTTGTGAGGTAGTTGTTAAACATTATTTAAAAATTAAATTATATAAACTTACAATTAAATAAATTATATCAAGAACAATGATAATAAGTACTCAAAACTTAACACTTCCTTATTATTTTACTATATTTTATGATCATCTCTACTTCTGAAGTTATCACATGTATTGTATCTGTATGGTAGAAATACCATATATCAATAGCAGCATGTGACTGTATATCTCCTCCCAACCCCATGTTCAGTGATATCAAGTCGGAAGCTTGAACTCAGCCAAGGTGAGTTCAGGGGCATGTGGCCTATTTACACCATGGGAATTGGTAAACATTACAAGTAAGGTGGTCTCCTTCCTTTTTTTTTTTCACTCAAAGAGCTGGTTGTTCAATGTTTACTACTATCAGGTAACTCACCAAACCTCCAGATTTGACTGAAGGATGAGGTTTAGATTTCTCAGTCAGAATCAACAGTCAAAGCCAGAGACTTCCCTGGTGGTCCAGTGGTCAAGAATCCGCCTTCCAATGCAGGAGACGTGGGTTCGATCCCTGGTCAGGGAACTAAGATCCCAATGCCGTGGGGCAACTAAGCCTGCACGCCACAACTACTGAGCCCCCCGTGCTCTGGAGCCCACGAGCTACAACTAGAGAGAGGTCTACACTCCTCAAGAAAAGATCCTGCATGTTGCAATGAAGATCCCACATGCCGTGACTAAGACCTGACATAGCCAAGTGAATAATAAAGCAAAAAAAACCAAAAACCAGTCCAAGCCACAATCAGATCAATGCTCCAGGACCATTTACATAATCTGTGGGTCCCTTGCTCAAAATTATTAAGAATTTTTGGATAGCACCAGCAGAGCATTAAGCCAAGGGTGGGGCCCTTCAAAGTTCAGGGCTCTTGTGACTGTGTAGGTCACATGCCCTTTAAGCGGGCCCTGCAACACCCAGAGCCTCACTAAGTCCAGAGACTCCACTGCCTTAGCTGCTGAGAACAGTGCTACAGCCCCTGACGCTGACCCCATGGACGCTCTTCCTGGACTCTGCTTTCGAACCATGGTCCTGCTCCCTCATGGCATCTCATGGATCTCATCAAGCACAGTCATGAAGGAAAGAAACAGGAATGGGACCCACGTAGGTCTAAGTCCAGGCTCAGGACACCCTGCCAAGAACAGTACTGCCAGCCCTGACCAGTCACAGGCAACAGAACACTGGGGTAAGGCTCTGCAAAATGCAGGGTCCCCTGAGGCACAAGCCTGGGGCAGGGGCAGGGCATGGGTGTGACAGAAGTATCACTGGGCATGTCTGACAACAGAGGCTGGGACATAGGCATCTAGCGTTTTCAGGTTCTAACATTTCTCATGAAGTGGAAACCATCCCTCAGGAATGGACTTCTGCTTTCATCCTCTACATCTCCAAATGTATCTTTATTTATTTTTATTTTCTGGCTGCCCCACGAGGCTTGTGGATCTTAGCTCCCCGATAAGGGATTGAACCCAGGCCCTCAGCAGTAAGAGCTCAGAGTCCTAACCACTGGACCACCAGGGAATTCCCCTCCAAACCTGTCTTTAATTATCCTTTCTGCTTCTGCTTCAGCTTCCTGCCTCAAAAGAAGCCATTTCTCGATTCTTTTGTCAGGTAAATAACTCTACTAGCTTTCCCTGATCTCATTCCTTCTGCCTCTTTCAGAATTTCAGGGCATCAGTTGTGTTCCTTCTTGTATCTTTAGTCCTTTCTTCTCCATTGAATCTCTACTCTGTAGACTACAGACTTGCTTAAAGATTCTTCATCCTAGCAAGGAAGGAAGGAAAGAGAGGGGGGTGAGGGGAGGGGGAGGGGGAGGGGGAGAGAGGGGGAGGGAGGAGAAGGAGTCACATCCCCCCCAGACCCGTGTTGTGCCCCCCGACTCAGGCTTCTGCCTCATCATGTTCCTCCATTTCACCATCACCCCTCTTGAAAAACGACTTACCATTTATTAACACCTTTTACCCTTTGACCTACTGCGACCTTGCTGCTGCTCCCGCTAGTCTTTTGAAACTACCGGTTCCCAACCCCTCCATTCCCTCCCACTTACCAAAGGCAGTGTCTTATTTTCAGCCCTGATTCTCCCTGGCACATAAAATGATTGATCATCCTCTCCTTGAAACTCCTCCTTGTTGGCTTCTGCAACACCCTGTTTCCCTGGGTTTCTGGCTCCTTCCCTAACTGTGCTTTCCTGGCCTCATTTCTTGACCCCTCTTCTCCTACCTGTTCCTCACCTCTTGATAAGGTCGCCCTCAGGGCTCAGCCTTGGGCCTCTCACTCTTTTCTCCCTGCACAAACCCCTCCTCTTTATCTCTTGAGCGCAGATGAGTCATGAATCCCAATCTCCAGTTCAGACTCCCCTCATAAGCTCAGCATAGGCAATCACGTACTGGGCTTTCATATGTCCTAAAACTGAAAAAGTACAGAATGAACATACCGTACCTTAACCACATCCTTCCCCAGACCAATGCCTCCTCACTACCACAGTAGTGAGTTTGTGGACAGCTCAAGTGAGCAACTCAATGTTCTATAGCAAATAGATTCTAACACATACCATCTTCTGTAACAAACATATTTTATAAGATTTGTGGACATTGTAGGGTCATGGTTAATGGTTATATTGTTGGGAGATTCACAAAAATCTTTTGTCATTAATTGTTGAATACCTTAAAGATCTTTTTGACCTTCTTTAAGAAAATTTTAAAGGCAAAAATTCTTATTTATCATAACAAGAAACAGAACATACACAGACCTAATCTTAAGTAAATCATTGATGCTCTTTATTCTTTGTTTTTCTGAAGTCAATGGAATACAAAGTGCTCCCCAACCCAGGACAGCCCCTAAAATTTGGAGCATGGATCAATATTACAAATGGAGGTCCATCTATCACTGTCTAAATAATTAGAATTTATAAGGCAAGATGACAAATTATAAAATAAAATATATTCCATCTACTTACCATGACAAATAAAATGCCACAATGACAAAATTAAAAAGATATGTAGAAAACTATGGTTTTAATATGCTGAAATTTGGCAAAATATCAAAGATTGCTGCATTTAATTATTATTGCATAAGCCTGGATGTTCTGTGGGTGTGTCAGCAATATTTGAATGAATAAAATAAATAAGTAGTTCATAAAGTATTATATGATTTTTTCATAAAATTTACTAGTGCCTTTATTTCAACAAAATCATTAATTATGTGTAAATAATGCCTCAATAAACCTAGAAAAAAAATTTTTAATCACTAATTATGTTTTATACTTAAGACCACATAATTCATGCTCCACCAACAGTAAAGATTTAACAAATTAAAAAGCAAAATGTAACTATATTCAAAGTAGTCAAAATTTGAATATATTTTATAAAAATATAAATTAAATATAAAACACATAAAATCAAAATTATTTTTCATATTATTGCAAAAAAGTTATTCTCATTATCTATTAAATTAGAAGGCTACATACAAATTAAAGTTAACAAATATTTTAAAATAATATTTATATGAAATGAAATTTTATTTAATTTCTTGATGATCCAATAAAATATTATTTATTATTTTTAGTAAAAATCATAATTTGCAACGCTAGCACTCAAACGCATCTACCTGCCAATGTAGAGTATCATAGTTCTTTTTTTTTTTTTTTTGGCTGCTTTGGGTTTTCGTTGCTGCACGTGGGCTTTCTCTAGTTGTGGTGAGCAGGGGCTACGCTTCGTTGAGGTGCACAGGCTTCTCATTGTGGTGGCTTCTCTTATTGCGGAGCATGGGCTCTAGGCACGCGGGCTTCAGTAGTTGCAACACACGGGCTCAGTAGTTACAGTGCGTGGGCTCAGTAGTTGTGACGCACAGACTTAGTTGCTCTGCGGCATGTGGGATCTTCCTGGAACAGGGCTCAAACCCGTGTCCCCTGCATTGGCAAGTGGATTCTTAACTACTGCACCACCAGGGAAGTCCGGTTCATGTATTTTAGATCTAAAGATTTATATATATAACATACAAAATAAATACACATATATAATTTTATATAATATACAAACACACACATGTACACACACAAATATATACGTTTACAAATTTAAGAGTAATATGAATTGTTTTGTTTTGTTTTGTTTTTGGCCATGCCATGCGGCATGCAGTATCTTAGTTCCCCGAACAGGAATCAAACCCATGCTCCCTGCAGTGTAAACATAGAGTCCTAACCTCTGAACAGCCAGGGAATTCAATATGAATTGTTTTAAATTGCAAAATGTTCCTCAGCTACTGTGAGTGACGATTGCAACCCATATTAATGCATGAGTACCTTTGTGACCAAAAATTGGAACTTGAACAGAAGCAAGAAAACATTCTATGTATTAGAAAATACTTTGTCACACAAGAATCTACTGCATCTGGGCTATCTGTAAGGAAGTTAATTTTTTTTTCTGACCAAAATGTTTTTGCTACTTGAAACCTCCTGCATGACAAACCAGTGTCCATCTCCAAGATTGACGAGACACAGCTCCTGAAACTTCCCAGCATGTGTCCCATATTTCAAGGACCGAGGGGAAAAAATGTTTCCCCAATTACATGTATTCCCCAGCCCAAGCCAGTCCTAAACATTTGGGGGACCTGGATCAGGAAAACAAATGAAGGTTCACATTCCATATGCCTAAATAATTCAAAGTTACAAATCAAGATGACAAACTTCAAAATAAAATATGTTCTATCCCCTTATCGTAATAAAGTGTTAAGCATCAGAGTCCGAGCTTAACGTTACAGGCTGCTCTGTGTCAGCATTAAACACTAGATCCCAAGTGACAGAGGCACCCTTGTTTGTAGTTTTGAAAAAATGGTTTCTGTAATTTTAATTTGAATAAAACGAAGGAATCCAAAATGTTCATTCACCTAGAGATTACATTCAAATTGGCCAGTTGTCCCAGTGATGCCCTTTATAGCACAAGGGTACAATCCAGGATCACAGTTGTGTCTCTCCAGGCACCTATAATCTAGAATTATTCTTCAGTCTTTCCTTGAGTTTCACACCATTGACATTTTGGCAGTTACAGGGCAGTCATTTTGTGGAATGTCTTTTATATAAGTGAGCCAAAGATAGTTGTTTATTTCTTAGTAGCAGACAGGAATCTCAGAAGCCCACTGACGCCAAACTCAAATTTTTACACATCCAATTGTTTTCAACATAGCCCAATAAGCAGGATTTTAGCTGTTTAGACCCTGCCTGCTTTGTGTACCCTGTGAACCTGCACCCCAAATCTACTAGCCATAAATAAAATAAACTCTGTAGATATAAAAGACCCCAATGACCCACTGCTGTCCTTGACATGAAAGGCCCTTTTCTTTTTTTTTTTTAACATCTTTATTGGAGTATAATTGCTTTACAATGGTGTGTTAGTTTCTGCTTTATAACAAAGTGAATCAGTTATGCATATACATATGTTCCCATATCTCTTCCCTCTTGCATCTCCCTCCCTCCCACCCTCCCTATCCCACCCCTCTAGGTGGTCACAAACCACCGAGCTGATCTCCCTGTGCTATGCGGCTGCTTCCCACTAGCTAGCTACCTTACGTTTGGTAGTGTAGATATGTCCATGCCTCTCTCTCGCTTTGTCACAGCTTACCCTTCCCCCTCCCCATATCCTCAAGTCCATTTTCCAGTAGGTCTGCATCTTTATTCCCGTCTTACCCCTAGGTCCTAGGTTCTTCATGACCTTTTTTTTTTTTTTTTTTAGATTCCATATATATGTGTTATCATACGGTATTTGTCTCTCTCTGCCTTACTTCACTCTGTATGACACACTCTAGGTCCATCCACCTCACTACAAATAACTCAATTTCGTTTCTTTTTATGGCTGAGTAATATGCCATCGTATATACGTGCTATGAAAGGCCCTTTTCAATCCCCCTTTCCTCAGGGAGTTCCCTTGTCCTCCTCCCCTTCTGGGTAGTGACCTACTGGACAGTCTCATTCAGGGAGGGACTTTCCCCACATGAAAATCTGTCAAAGTGTCATCCAGTAAAGCTTGTGTGTGCTGCTGCTACTCTGTGATCATATCTTTTTCCTTGATCAACCCCCAAACCCCCTCACTTTAAGTGTCCCTCTATTGGATTTGTCTAATGTATCCTCATGTTTAGACCCAAATTATGGAATGTCAGGCAGGAATGTCACAGAAGTGATGTTGTGATTTTCTCATTGCATCGTGTCAGGTGGCAAATGATGTTTATCCACCCTGTTACTTGTGGTATTAACATGGATCATTTGATTAAGAGAGTGTCTGCAGATTTCTTTGCTGTAAAGATACTTTTGTCTCCTTTGTAATTAATAAGTTATTTGGGACTTCCCTGGTGGCACAGTGGTTAAGAATCCGCCTGCCAATGAAGGGGACATGGGTTTGAGCCCTGCTAGGGGAAGATCCCACATGCCGCAGAGCAGTGAAGCCCGTGCGCCACAACTACTGAGCCTGTGCTCTGGAGCCCGCGACCCACAACTACTAAGACTGCGTGCCACAACTACTGAAGCCCACACGCCTAGAACCCACGCTCCACAACTAGAGAAAGCCCGCGCACAGCTTTGAAGACCCAACGCAGCCAAAAATAAATAAATAAATAAATTTTAAAAAGTAATTAAAAAATAAGTATTTGATTAGGAGCTATTTTACAACTGTGTAAACGATCCATTCCTTGTCATTCTTTGGCACACAATTTTTAGCAGCCATTGATGTTCCTTGTCCGAATTAACAATTACTGTGATGGCTGCCACACTGTAATTTTTCTATCTCCGTGATTCCTTCTGTGATTATTAGTTGGCATTCTATTATGATGAAGAGCTTTCTCTTCTGCCCATTTGTTTATTCATTTATTTATTTAGATGCAGAGATAGATAAACTATGATTCATGGGCCAGTCCAGCCTGCTGTCTGTTTTTATAAATAAAGTTTTATTGGAACAGAGCCACTCATTCATTAATGTATTGTCCATGGCTACTTTTGTGCTACAATGGCAGAGTTGAACAGTTGTGACAGAAACTGCATAGCTCCTTAAGCCTAAAATATTTAGTACTAGACCTTTTAGAGGAAAAGCCAGTTCCTAATTTATATCATGTGAACTTGTGGATTCTTATATTATTCCATTACTATCATTATTTATTTTGATTCTCTAATTGGCCTAGAGTTGGCCATTGGAAGCCCCTTCAAGCTGGCTCCTGTGTCCTTTTGACAGGTTTCCATTGTTCTTTGAACCCTTCCTTGCTTTCTGGCATAACAGGATTTTCTAGGCCTTTCCTGCTTCTGCCATGGAATAAGCCATTTTTCCAATGAACCCTAGCTCCTTTTAGTCAGAAGTGGTATTTAGAAATCAATGTCTGGGCACTAGGCGGTCATTGCCCCTGGGATGTTGCTGAAAGACAGAAGACAGGTCATGGTTACAGTTATAAAACTGGAAATTGTTAGCATATAGATGATCCATAAAGCTGTGGGACTAAGTAAAATTACTCAGGGAGGAGTGCAGAGAGAAGACCCAGATATTAAGAAAACAGTCTGAGCAAAAGATATTTGCACTACTATGGCTCAGAGTTTTAATATCTATATCTACAAAGAGCTTATGTAAGTAGGTAAGAAACAGTTAAGACCCCACTGAAGAGTGAAGGATTGTATCAGACCGGCCACATAATTAAAATGAGAATAAATAAATCATCATGAGGAAACTCATGAAAGAAATGACAGTTAAAATACGATACAGTTTTGGGTAATTGTGCTTGTTTTTGGTTTTCAAAATTTTAGTTGGACCATTTTCAAAGTTATAGAAAAGTGGACAGAAGACAGTAATGAACATCTGTACACCCATCATCTAGATTCAACATTTGTTAACATTTTGCTGCTTACTCATCTTTCTTTCAACATACAGACACACACCCCGACTTTTCTTTTCCTGTAAACCACTTGAAAGTAAGCTGCAGTTAGCCTGACGTTTCATCCCTAAATACTTCAACATGCATCTTATAGAGGACGTTTCTCTATATAACCAAAATAACATTATCACATCTCAGAAAATTAATTTTTAAGGATTAAAAAATTTTCCAACTTTGCTAAAAAAACACATAGCATAAAATTTGCCATTGTAACACTGTCGAAGTGTTACAGTTCAGTCGTGTTAAGTATATGCACATTGGTGTGGAACAGACCTCCAGAACTTTTCCATCTTGCAAACTGAAACTCTATACTCATTAAACAACTCTCCACTTCCCCTTCCTCCCAGAAAATTAATTTTAGTTCAGTGGTATATCTAATATACTGTCCATATTCAAATTTCCCCAGTTGTCTCCAAAAAAATTTTTACAGCAGTTTTTTAACTGCCATATCTCTTTAGTTTCTTTTATTTTAGAACAGTCTCCCTGCCCTATTTTGCTTTTCAAGACGTTGATTTTCTTTAAGAGTCTGGTTGTCTTGTAGAAGGTCTCATGTTCTGGATTACTCTGTTTCCTCATGATTACATTCAGATTAAACGACCTTGACAGGAATACTCCACAGGTGACATTATGTACCTCTTATCCCATCATATCAGGAAGAGCATAACACTGGGTTTCTGCTGGGTTGTTCACTATTTGTGGAACTAAGTTTGCTCATTTGGTTAAGGTTGTTGCCAGATCTCTTTGTAAAGGTACTTTTCCCCTTTGGAATTAATAAGTAACTGTGGTGATACTGTGAGACCATGTGAATATTCTGTTTCCCAACACTCTTTCACACAATTATTAAATCAGAGGTTGCAAGCTGAGTTTATAATTTGATTGTTTTTCATTTATTAGCTGGCATTCTACTCTAGAGAAAAGCTTCCCCTTCTTTTTCCCCTTTTTCTTATTTGTGTATTATCATTATACTCTCATACATTTTCATATGCAATATGTTATCACCCACTACTGCCATTGTTCCATTTGATGCTCCTACTGTCAGATTTGGCTTACGGACCCCTTCAAGACGGGCTTTTTTTTTTTTTTTTTTTTGACATTATATTAGCCTTTCTTACTTTCTGACACAACAGAATTTTTCAGGCTTACTTTGTATTTTCTCTGCCCCTGACATGGAGTCAGCCATTTTCCCAAGGAATGCTGTTTCTTGTTAGAGGGGAATGGTATTCAGAAACCAGGATCTGGGCTCTAGGTGTGCTTATTTCTACAGGTGTATGTCCTTGTTTCTAAGCCTTTTCAGTGTACATATTAGGAAACACACACACACACACACACACACACACACACACACGCACACAGAGGCTTATTTGATACTTCCAGTTTAAGTCCAAGAGCACCGCATTCCCCAGTCTTCCCTCACAAAACACTAATATGTTTAGTGTTTGTTTGTTTATTGTATCTCCGTCTTTACCCATAATGAAAACTCTGGCTCACAAAACACTAATATGGCTATTAATTTGATCTATCCCATAATACACACAAAATTGTTTCAGAATTACATCACCGATACCACTACTAACTACAAAGCTACTGTAAAGTCCAAAATTTCTGTGCTATTCTTCTTGTTCTTAGAATATACCCGAATAAGAACATGCATAGTGCTGTCCTCAAAAGTTACTTGAATTTATTTTTTCTTTCCCAAGTTGTCAATTTGATAAGCAATTAGATTCATTTGTTTCTGTTTTTATTTAATCTTAGTGTTTGTTTATTACACCCTTAAGTTTATTTTTTGAATATGTAAAACATTTAAGAAGTTTTAACTACTGAAAAAGGTATACTCAGACAAATCTTATTCTCATAATTTTTCCCTCCACTCTATTTACTCCTACACCCTAGATGGAACAATTTCAAATAATTTCTGGCTAATTCATCTGTGTTTTTTAAAAAACACACCTGTTGGGCTTCCCTGGTGGCACAGTGGTTGAGAGTCCGCCTGCCGATGCAGGGGACATGGGTTCGTGCCCCGGTTCGGGAAGATCCCACATGCCGCGGAGCGGCTGGGCCCGTGAGCCATGGCCGCTGAGCCTGCGCGTCCAGAGCCTGTGCTCCGCAACGGGAGAGGCCACAACCGTGAGTGGCCCGCTTATCGCAAAAAAAAACTGGGAGGTAAGGAAGTAGAACATCAATACAGATGTCTCTTCTGGAGGGCATTTCAACAAAGCAGAGCAGAGAAATGGGGTTGTAGCCTGAGGCAACCTTGATGGTAAGGAAGCTTTTTTGTTTGTTCTTTTGTTTACAGGAGAGAGACTGTAGTATGCTTGCATGATGGTGTGGCTCCCGTAGGGAGGGGAGAAATCAAAGCTGTGGGAGAGAAAAAAGACAATTGCAAAGCCTTTGCACATGCAGGAGGAGGTAGGATCCAGTGCACTAATGGACTGGCATTTAGCATAGGCTTAATAAAAATGGTGAGGGATGGACCCTTTCCTCAAGGTGATCAAATCCAAAGATGGGTGAAGCATCCACCAGAATACAAATAGCACCTCATGAACTGTCATTTCATGAATACAAGAACTTTGAGGAAGAAGCAGCACATTCTCAATGATGAGGCTTCCCAGAGCAGGTGGCGTCTACTGGACCTTCAAAGATGAAGAAGCGAGGTGAAGGACTCGTAGAGAGAGAAAGGATATCACTCCAGCCTGAGGAAACAATGTGAATAAAAACAGGGAGAGATGAATTTGCACTATCATTTCACAAAACTCTTATATTCACTACAGCCGACATCATACACAAATAAGGTCTTCTCCTAAATATTTGGGGATAAAGTTTCTTGATAGCACTCTTAACCAACAGCTACTGGAGGACGACCACAGTTTCTGTTCCTATCTCTAAATATGTCATTGGTTGGCCCTGGAGAATTTAGTGTGGAGTCCTCTTCTTGTTCTCATTTACAATCCCTGCATTTCTTGACCACATTACATACAGTGGATGCTCTCATCCACCAGAAATGGGAAACTCCTCCATCAACTGGTGGAGAGAAACTAGTAGATTATTTAAACTTTTCAAAGTCTCAGTTTCCTCATATGCAAAGTGAGGGTGGTAATACCTAGCTTTTGGAGTTTGGGGAGGATTGAAGTTGACAATATATAAGTGAAGTGCTTACTCCATGCATGGAACAGAATATAGGCTCAGTAAATGATTAGCTGTTTTTGGTACTAATTACATTGATAGTTACCATGTATGGAACACTTATCATGTGCCCAGTACAGGTCTAAGTGCTTAATAGGTATTAATTCACCGAATCCCCACCTCATCTTAGGAAGTAGACGTTTTCATTGCCTCTAGTTTCGCAAATGAACACTAAGGTTAGCAAGCAGCAGAGCTAGGATGTGAGATGAGGCAGACTGGCCACAGAGTCCTGCTTTCCATTCACTGAGCCACGTTGACTCTCTCATAGTGGATAGAATCACGCCAGGCCCGGGACCAGATCCATCCGTTATCTCAGATCCATTTCCCTTATTAACAAGGAATCCAGGAAGTAAGACAGTAGAGTTAGGAATTGTTACGTCCTCAACAAAGATGAGAGCTGGCAAGAGGCTTGAAAAATGATCCACACATTTTATTGACATGCTTTAGTTTGACCAAATTTCCTTCACTCACCAGTTATTACTCTATAAAAAAATGAAACTTACTTGTCTCATTTTGCAGTTAAAAATCTACCATTATTCAAGAGGAGGCAGAAATGTCTAAGAATGTATACAACAAAAACACTTACTCAAGGCTGCAAAGAAAGATGAACAAAAATATTTATTGTAGTGCTTTTTATAATATTCAAATATTAGAACAAGTCTTTAGTAGTAGTTTAATTAAAGTGTGGTACAGCCATTCAACACTGCAGAGCTCTTAACAAGGACGAGATGGATTTAAAGACGAGGAAAAATTCTCATATGTAATGTTAAGTGAAAAAACATGAAAAAGCATGCAGAACTCTGTGTCTAATTTGATTCTGCTTTTGAAAATGAATGCAAATTTTAGTATATGCATAGAACAAAATCTAGAGAAATAAGCCACAAATCCCTTAACAGTCTTTGCAAGGAAGGAATAACAGACAGCTTTTGGCTTTCTAAATTATACATTTCTGGAGCGTTTGAATTATTTACAAGCACTTATTCACTTTTGATATCAGAAGAAAACAATATATTGTTTAAGTAGGCAGAGAGGCAAAGCCTGTCAGAAATGGAGCAGGGAAAGCTACAGCTCTAATCCTTTAGCCTGTTAACTGCTGCTTCATTTCCTGGCAGCAGAGTTTTATGACGGGCTGGCTCTCAATGCATTCTCCGGCCAACAGGACATTGGCGAGCAGGGACATTAGAAATCCTGCTTGAGAGAACTCTAACAAAAGCTAAGGGGCATTCAGCTTGGAAATATGGCCTGAGGGAAAAATCCATAAAAAACATCCATGCCCCGAGCCTCCATCCAATGGTAGGAAATGCGGCCATTAAGCCATTGAAAGGAATTAGGATCATTATGAAATCACACTGGTTTGGCTCTGGAAAAAAGGAGAGACTTAAGTGCAGTTCATCTTTAGAGAACTCCCTTCCCATCAGGCCTCCGAACCTACATAACCATAAAAGCAATGGAGATAAGATAAATAATGGCAAGAATAGCTAACATTTTAACAGTGATCCACAAATTTCAGCCTTTCACACCTATCTTACATCACATTGTGTGTCTTCCCTTTCCAAAAACTCTGGGAAGCAGGTTTTTCAGAAGAGGAGGCCACTAGTAAGTGATCGGGGGAACCAGAACCCAGGATGTCTCACATCCACTAGCAAAGAAGATCATCCTGGAATTTGCTAGAATCATGAGTACTATTCACTTCTAAGCAAATGTATCTCTTCCTGAAGACCTAGATAAACAATGCCTCCATCAAAGAAGAAAGGCTGATAACAGATAATGCAGAACGTGCAAGGGAAACTGAGACCATGAATGAAGCCATAGGTAAGGTGGTACATTGGTCAGCCTGGCTTCCCCTGGATCTTAGAGAGCGGTTCAGAGTACATTTGGGTGTGGTGACAGTGCTCTGGAGGGTCTCAGTCCTGTGGGCACTTGGCATTGTGCCCTCTCTATTCTGTCTCCATGTCAACCATGCCACCGCCAAAATGGACCCGACTTGCAGTGAGGAGAATGGGGACACTGGGAAAGCAGCCCCTCTCCACCCCGTCTCATTTAGAGGGCTGTGTCCTCCTCTCCTGGGGGCCAGGAGGCTGCCACCATGACCTCTGGAGGCCCATTTTATTTCACAAAGGCGAAAATTAAGATGCAAAATCATTATGCAAGTTTCTTAAGGTGATTCTGTGACAAAACCAAAAGTAAAATTCACCTTTTCTCAACGCCAACTTCAGACCTCAAAATGGAAAGGAGTGAGGACTTGAGACCAGCCCACACCTCATTTTCATTCCCATTTTATGTATGAGCACATCTCACCACTGTTCTCTTTCTAATTCACCACGCTTCCTTCCTTTTTCACGTGGAGCCGAGTTCATTTCTCTATTAAGCCAAAGAAGGTAGAAGGACTAAATAGATTGATAAAGCAAGGTCGAGAGAGAAATGATTCAAGGAGTTTGCAAAATAGCTGGGTATCGTATTTTAAGACAGCATGTCTCAATAATTTCAATGCCTTATTATAGATACAAAACTTTAGTTTTTAAAAATAGAAAAATATTTTTTATTCTCAAGTCCTTGGTGGGCTCTTTACAGAGGAAGGCTTTTCCCTTGCCAACATTCCCAACTAAGGCATCAATGCATAGACAGTCAGTTTGAAAACAATAATAAAAATTATACTGAATCTACTTCTCCAACGTGAACCCAGGTTTTCTTAATGATTTCTTTCCACTAGCGACTGGGACAACCTGAGAACAGAGATACTGAGACATGCTGTCTTAATGAATGGAGACCAGATTCCTCCATAGGCAAAATCTATGAGCCAGATTTTGAGGGCTTCTCCGGTGGCGCGGTGGTTAAGAGTCCGCCTGCTGATGCAGGAGACGTGGGTTCGTGCTCCGGTCCAGGAAGATCCCATGTGCCGCTGAGCCTGCGCGTCTGGAGCCTGTGCTCCGCAACGGGAGAGGCCACAACAGTGAGAGGCCCGCGTATCGCAAAAAAAAAAAAAAAGGATGAAAATGCTGATAATGCTACAACATGAATGAACATCAAAAGCATCATGTTAAGTGAAAGAAGCTAGTCACAAAAGACCGCATAGTGTAGGATTCCATTGATATTAAACGTCTAGAATAGACAAATGTCCAGAGACCAGAGGTAGATTAACGGCGGGATGGGGTGGAAGTGAGAATCAATCGTAAGCAGGCACAAGTGATCTCTCTGAGGTGATGAAAATGGACTAAAACTGGATTGTGGTGACAGTCACGCAACTTGCTAAATTTACTAACATGGGTTGAGCCACTTCAGAGAAAATGACATGCATGGCATCATTTTTATAAAATTAAATGTCCCAAGGCTTGCCACAAAAGAGCCCCCAAAGCAAGTCCAGATAGCAAAATTCCAAATTTCTCATTTAGCAAAGCTGACTACCATCTTATTTCCCCCTCTGCTTGCTGAAAGTGACCTTGGTTTGTTTACTTTCTATGGAAGTTTGCTATTGTCTAAACACTAGAGTTTCACTTGAAGTTGGCTGCAGAATAATTTACTTTGGGGTGGTCAGACGTGACATCCAAATGTTAATTCACATAGGGTCAAATTTACTTAAACCATGACATTCAATCCAGTTTTTCTTATTTGGCTAAAAAAGCAATTCAGAGGTTTTGTCCAGTCCTACAACATTTATGGATAATCCTTTTTTTCTATTTTACATATAATGTATTTGTATTTCATGAAATCTGAGAGTACCAATTCATCCTTTCCTTTTAAAATATTATGCAGATGGATGTATGTACAAGGATTTCAGTCTTGTGGGTAGCAAAAAAATATTGTTCATAAATAGGGAACTGGTTAAATAAATTATTATACACCCAAAAGTGGAATAAATTACTATGTAGTTATTAAAAATGTGGAGCAAAATCTGTAGGAATTGATGTGGAGCTACTTACAAGATATATTAAGTAAAAAAATGTATGTGGAACAGCATATTATTATGCTACCCTTTGTATTTTGTCTTTAAAAGAATATATACATAAATGCTGTATATGCTTAAGTATCTAAGCACAGATACTCCAGACTGGTAAGAGTGTGTCCTTTTAGGGAAGGGAATTAGGTACCTGGAAGTTTGCCCTGGTAGGGATGTTAACTCTTCAGTATATATTCTTTAATACTGTTGGAATGTTTACCATGTATATTATCATCCATTGAAAAAAATGTTCATGTTTTACAGATTTATCCCTACGTTTGGTAAACCATATCTAAGTTGATAAGTTTTTTAAAAATGGAATTCAAATACTTTAACTACTTTTGTCCAAATACAATAACAATGAAATACAATAAGAACTCTGACCAAATTTTAATACCTAGTTAAATAAGATTGTTGTTTGAAGGCTCCAATTTTTCCACCTCTAATACAGAGCTATTATTATGAAGACTGACAGAATAACATTTTTAAGATTTTGTAAGATGCAGAATCATTGAGATGGCGTTTTGCAGGGAAGGCTCACCCTTGGATAGTAGTAAACTATGTTCAGCTGCAAAAGCAATAGATCTCTTTGTACCAGACGTTTGTTACTTACTGATCATTGGATCATTAGGTTGAATTGGACTTGGCTTATGGCGATCAATTGTGTCATTTTGTATTACAGGACCAAATTCATTATAGGATCCTTGGGGACTAAGTTTAGCATTAAATATGTTTGCAGCAGCAAATTCATAATCTGCCTGTCAATTCATTCCACAGCCTAGTCATTCTCCTATACAATTAATTCATCTGGAGAAATGTAATAAACATATCTTAACATTGTGATGGCACATTACAGTTTGCTTCACACTTCTACATATTTTATCACATTCAACCCTCTTAGCAGCCCTGTAGGGGAGGCAAGAGAGACATTATTATGTCTGTTTCACACACGGTCATAGTTAAATCCCCCAACCAGGACGCAGAGAGCTGAGATTAGAAGCTGGGTTCCTACAATCCCTTCCACCCAGTTATACATATTTTACAGTATGTACGTGAGAGTTCAGAAAAGGGTGTGTTTGTGTATAAAATCTGTTTTGTTATATTAGAACACAAAGACAACGTGCTAACTTCATCATTTCTGTTTTTTCTGAATGGAATTCACATAGACATTGTTTCATTTGTTTTTTGAACTTACTTTGACAATTATATTACCTAAATTCACATGTGTAGCCTAAGAGTGTTCTTGTGCAATGGGGACCACTCATCTTCATAGTCTCATTTATGCCTCATGGATTTGTGTGGGTGTTGAAGAGAAAAATCCAAAGAAAGAGGAATGGGCAAAGATTTCTTTCTATATTTAAATATAAATAATAGAAAGAGGCTGAGCTAAGCTATAAATAACGGTGAAGTGAAATGTTCTCTGGAAGATCCATGGCAATGGCATTACTGCTGCCTGAGAAATGTCCCTACTTAAAACTCTGATTTGGAAAACCTGTTCATTGTAAAACAAATGCTGTTCTATTGTTATTATTACATCAGGTCATTGTCCTGAAATTTTCCAGGGCTTACAAGTGTAATAATTGGTTTTGCACATTCCAGCGATTCAAGATGTATGGTTTTTAATATGTATCATGTGTTAGGAAGAGCAACCCAGGCTATCCTTTGGTGCGTTGCTCTGGATTGAGGTGGATTCTCGTTATCTTTGGCAGCAAGGTGTGAAGACATGTTTATTATTTTAAACACTAACCAGTTATTGTATGGCAGAATATTATTAGGTTCCAATTACCATCATTATTATTCTTACACACATTAATAAAGGCATTAAATACCACATCCAAGACCAGAATCTGAGAACTCGGACAATACCCAAGGCATTGAAGTGATTTTGTTGCAGTATTTTTCGAGATTCAATGAAGTTAAAAGTAATTTAGTTCGCTTTTGGACATTATCTAACTTGTTAGCAGAAGATATCACCTAATCTGGAAAAGGAAAGTATCACAATTTTGTGTAAGTGCTGAAATCGCCTTTCTTCGTAGCTTAAAAAGAAATACTTGCTCACAGCCGAATGTTTCACATCCCTTTTATTTGGTTCCAACTTGCAGAGTCATCTTGCTTCTAAAATGGTTTCAGAGCCGGAGATGGGAGGTTTCCAGGCCAGAAAGAAATTCCTCTTGTTTTTGAATATGTATTTACCTTTTTAGAATTGAACCCCAAGGGCTGATTGTGTAACTGCATTCTAAAACTTTTTGTTTCCATCAGATATATTTAGCAAGACTTAGAATCCATTTGAAGACTCCACAGGAGTTATTCTAATAATTATGCACAGTGTTAATAAATAACTTCCGCCCCTTCTGTACAGATGTTCTGGGAATGCTGCAGGGAAAGGGTGAAAGGACAGCTGAGGTGGACCCATTCAAGTGTGAATGAACTCCTTCCACTTTTATTTTCTATTCTTCAAGATTGATTTAGCTAATCCAAGCTAAAGGAAAGCGAATTACTTTGTGTTTGAGTTAATGTGGAAGTTTACATTATATTCTGAAATGTTAACCAACATCTGCGATAGTTACTAACCTGTTATTGAACATTTACATATATAGATATACAATATACACGTACAATTGTATATTATATATAACTGTACATATACGGCTTTTATCCTGGGAAATGGGTTATAGTGAGCAGGGCTACTACAGGGAAATGTTAGCCCTGAGAAAAACAGGCAATATGATGAAAATATAAATTATCAGAGCCACAACATGCAGGAGATCAGAGTTAAAAGTACACACGCATAAAAGAGCATGCTGATGTTAAAAACCAGGTAACAGAGGAGATCAGAAACCCAGGTAGTTAATTCATCGTTTAAAGGGAAGTCAGGTACTAGAAGTTAAGCAATAAACGTTTGAAAGCCAGGGCAGGTAGGTATGAACCAAGACCCACGGGACTAGAGCAGGGGCTGTAAATCTAATTCTGAGGGAAGGTCTCCTATACACTCCCCAGGAAACATGGGAAATCTCCCACTCAAAATCTGTGATCCTTTGACTGCCAAGTAGACTTATGATCACCTAAATGAATTTTGTTACCAGGATCTATTGGATCATGCATTATGGCCATTCGCCTATGATTTCCTAAGCTCAGTTCTCTTCCTTGGTTAGTAGCAAATGAGGAAACTGAAACATGCTTGGGGACAGTCGATGTGTTTAAATGTCAGGAGATAAGCACCCGACCCCACACCTCAGAGGTGGAACCCTGGTGCCTGTGTGCTTGCCTTGCATAAGCCTGAGGAGGTTGCTATAGAAATAGGATCATATTGCTGGGATCATCTGTGTGTCTAATAGAACTTGAATTTCAAAGTCCACAGGAAGCACGACTAAAAGGCCTTTCTTTGGCTTGCTGCGTGTTTACAAGGCAGCTACTTAATGGATCAGACTGCATGTGTCTAGCCACCTCTGAGAACCTGGGGAGGGAGAAAACTGACGTCACTGGCCTGCTGGTGCTTGCTCATGATAGCAAGGAGACTGGAGCTCCTAACACTGAGGATAAGGGGAAAAGCCGAGGGAGCATTTACAGACGCAGAGCTCAGCCTCTGTATGTGGGCAATAGCGTTGTTTCCTTCTGTCCCTGGGGCCTGCCGTGAGAGCAGGGCTCACCCTACAGATTCCAGGTGGAGAGTTGTTGAGCGCTAAGGGAAGGGGTTAATCAGAGATGAAAAGAAATGGGGAAGGAGTTGGTGGAAGGCGGCAAGACAAGTCTGGTGTGCAAAAATCCAAAACACGGGTGAGGTTCCCAAATCCAAGTTGTAGGATAGCTTACATATCCAGTGTGAGGCAGGCAATGGGCAGAACAGAAGCAAACAGATGTGTCAGGATTGTGGTTCTGAGATGGAGCCCTGGGTCTGATCCAAGGATTGTCTCATCCCAAGACTCTTGGGTTATTCTTAGCCCAAAAACTATTGCCTCCACGTGAAGAAAGAGCTACACTTCACCAACAAGAATGGATTCTGACAACATGTATTTATTGGAGTTTATTGATGTCAAAATACGTCAGGTACCCAGGGATCAGCTTAAAACAAAAGGGGGGAAAATGTCTGTATCCGTTCCCATCAGCATGCATAGGAGTTACAGCTAAAAGAGACCTTGGAGATTTCCTAATCCAGTTCTTTCTTTTCAGATGTGCAGTTGAGGTCCAGAATGACCGAGTGACTTGCCGGAGTACACACAGTGAGTACTGGCAGTACTCGTGCTGGAATTTGCATCTCCTGATATTCTCATCAGTGTTCTTTCCATCACTCAGGCTTTTAATATTCACAGAGTACTGTGGATGAAGGAGTAAGTCTCTGGGGCTTCAGCAACCAGAGTGTCATAAATCCAAAATCTCACAGAAGGGCAGGGCAACACCCCTCAACAGTAGGAAGTTGAATGAGAAAGAAGAGTACTGAAAATTTAGCAAAGACAATTTGTATTTGCTACTGGAAAGGCAGATGTGATATCCAGGATGCATTAGAGAAGTGTTCAGCTGGAAGTAACAGAAATCCAAGCTTTGAGACCTGAAATGAATGTGAGGGTATTTTTCTCACCTGACAATGTGTCTGGAGATAGGCAGCTGCTGGCAGTGGCTTAGCAGGTCCACAAGGTCAGAGGCAGCTTCTCTGTAACTCTCTCACACTGTCTCCTGGTCACAAAATGGCTGCCATAGCTGCAAACACATATCCAGACAGGAACTGTATTACAGGCCACCCCTAACTGCAAGGAAGCTGGGAAAGCAAATGTTTAAATGTTCCAGTATTTATATACCTGGGAAGGGGAGGAAGTGCTTAGAATGGGTGTTGGGCTGGGCAGTCCATAAACCCTGGACGGCAGGTGTCAGCGTGTGCTCCACGGCTCCATCCCCGTGGCAGACATTGCTAATCAAACAAGCTTGGAGGTGGCCTCGGAACTCTTCCCCACAGAGTTTTCCAAGTGAGTACTACCAGTTAGTCAAACCTGGCTCATGAGGTGAAGTCTATTTGCTCTTCCTGATTTTTTTCAGTTTTCGTGGCAACTCTGAGGTCTGACAAGAAAGCTCTTTTAATGAAGATAATAATGGAGTTTATATATCCAAACCGTAGACACACAGAAAGAGCCGGTCTTGGGCCCTGAGTCTTTGTTTTATAGTTGAGGAGACTGAAGCCGGGAGTGGTTAGGGCTCTTAATCACAGTCACACAATGCGCTAGTTGAACGTAGTCGCTTTCAAAGCAGTTACCTTGAGAGGCTTTGTACTTATTCCAGTCTTGCTGACAGTACTCAGAGCATCTCTGAAATTCCATTTTTAGAATGTCTCTCATTTAGTTAATGAGCAGCTAACACAAGAAAATTTAGCTCTTCTATTTTGTAGATGCCTTCTGTCTTCTTCCCCACCCTCTGCCCCCACCAACGAATGCTGCCCAGCTCACTTACTCATTAATTCAACAAAAATGTGTCGAGCATGAGTGCACTGGATCCACTGTATGACTTGACTCCAAATGGCTCTGGCTTGTTTTGGAAAATCGAACCCTCTTGGTCCTTTATCTTCAGCTGGCCATCTCCATGCCCCCCTTCCACCCCCTACCCCCGACCCCCATCATGCTAAGGCTGGTTCATGACACAAGCTGATATAGGTAGTTGTTCTAGAGTCAGTACCGCCCAAGAGAACTTTCTGTGATGTTGTAAATGTTCCAGAATCTGCGCTACATGCAGCACTTACAATGTGGCTAAATGTAACTGAGGAACTGAATTTTTTTATTTTATTTTAACTAATTTAAATTTAAATAGCCACAGGTGGCTAGTGGCCACCATGCTGGATAGCACAGTTTTGGATCTTTCTTCCATTTCCTCCCAAACTCATTCGTCTTTGTCTCCCAGACGCCTGGCTCAATCCCAGCTTTAATGCATCGTTCTCTCCTCTTCTCTAGAGCCCCCATATGGTTGCTTTGACCTCATTTCTTTTCTGGCTCAACTGCACCATTCTAGTTTTGGCAATGAGATTCAGAGGGAGATGTTCTGTGCTCTAGCCCCAGGTCTGTGGACCCTCATGGATGGTCCCCTTCTGATCACCACACACAAGGGGACCAAGAGATTCAGACAGTTCCTATCCCACTAGAGACGTTCGAAATAATGTCCTGAGGGTTATTTCCCCTTTTCCTTGGGGAATCATGAAGCTAGAAATTTGCCCCAGATCCTGTGATGGCTCTATCCCTGAGACAGAGCTCAACGTACTGCAACAAGTAGTCCGTGGAAGTTTTTCCCTCTGTACACACAGAACACTTGGAAAACAAGACTGGACAACAATTCCTATTATTGACACTCTAAAGCACCTCAAATAATCGGTCACTCACTAGAAAGAATCAATATTTCCACGGTACAGCGACGCATCTTTGGTGCTTTTAGCGGATGTGTATTGTCTGGTGGTGCAGAGTTCTTTCACCGGCCGTCGCTGGACTCCGAGATGCGGGAGGCTGGAGAGGCGGCGTTTCTGCCAGGAAGTATCTCCTGGAGCACTGATCTTTCCTAAGCAATGCAGCATGATGAACAGCGAATTAAGAGGAAACAAACCGCTTCCCTTACGTCAGATAGGAATGTGGGCTCCCACGCAGAAGGCTTTCAGTAACAAACTTGTGACTATGAGCTGGTTTGGACTGAACTATTTTCCTGCCCCTGGAGGTTACCTAAGAGTTCAGAGATAACCTCTCAGGTGGGTAGAGACATTGCTGATAACAAAATTACTAAATTCTCCAGGCCTTAGTTTAACGAAACCCTCCCTCTAGGCAGGAGACACGCCCAGTGGCTGCCCTGGCTTTGGGGCTTTCATCCTGGAGAGAGCAGAGAAGACTGGGAGTGAGGAGGAGGGAGGCTGACGTTCATGAGGATAAGCCATTTTTCCTCCCCAGCCTAGATGACAAAGAGTGGCTACTGGTTCGTTACCGTTCCTTAGGGACTTCTGGTTAAAAATTGAAGTTAAGAAAGGAGGTCCCGGGCTTCCCTGGTGGCGCAGTGGTTGAGAGTCCGCCTGCCGATGCAGGGGACACGGGTTCGTGCCCCGGTCCAGGAGGATCCCACATGCCGCGGAGCGGCTGGGCCCGTGAGCCATGGCCCCTGAGCCTGCGCTTCCAGAGCCTGTGCTCCGCAACGGGAGAGGCCACAACGGTGAGAAGCCACAACAGTGAGAGGCCCGCGTATCGCAAAAAAAAAAGAAAAGAAAAAAGAAAGGAGGTCCCCCAAACACTTTCTCATAAGGTTTGGGCATCATTCCAGGAGGAAAAACTGACGGTCTTGGTTGCTGGGACCCCAGCCTGCCCAAGTGCTTGCAGGTTGAGCAAAGAGCACTGGGGAGAGGTGGCATGGTAGATGGGATGGGGGGGGGGACTAGAAAGATCTGATCCAAGCCCTCAGGCCCCAGTTTGGGAGGCTAGGGAAGGAAGAGGAGACTGGAGCTGCAGGGGTACCAGATTGCTGAGCTTGGAGCATGGCGGTCTACACAGCTGAGGAACATGGAAGGAGGTGTGTCTCCCAGATGCCACCAAAGCCATGGGTTGATCAAGTGCCTTGGGAGCAAGGGGCTGCTGACAGTGGAACTGGATCAGTGGTGACAGCCATCGGAAAGGGGACCAAACCTCCATGCACCTCTTGCTTAAGGAAACGGCTTCCCTCCTCTACAAAGCACGGGAGAAAGAGGTGAATGGCGAAGGGAGTAGCTCACCTACTGCTGCCACTGCAGGCTCCTACAGCCACAAGGCAACCCTGAACTCAGGAAAGGAGGAAAGATGTGAATCAAGTGTGAGGGTGGAGTTTTAAAATGAACAGGACTGAGTGTTAATAACCGGGTCACATCATTTTAATAACTGAAATGATGCAGATTTATAGAGTTGGACTGAGATGGTATTAAGGAAGCCCTTGATCTGGCAGCAGAGCATGATGGGAACAGACATTGGGAAAGTAAACCCATTTCATGTATGCACCCTCACAGGTTGAATAACCAATCACTAAACTGGTTACACACTTAACTGGCATTGGGGTGCAGGTCCTGGGTCTCACAGCCCTGAGCTGAATGCTGCACTTACCAGATGGGTGCAGGTCCTGGGTCTCACAGCCCTTACCCTATGTCATACAGTTACAAGACTTACAGGAAATCATGTCTGTACACATTCAAAATAAAAAGAACATGCTTTTTGCTGTTTGCTCCTCTACGTGTCCCCTTCCTGGTACACCCCCTTCATCTCAGCTCCGGGGTAGTTGCCTCCTGGCCTGTCCTTGGCTATGAAGGTCCTGCCGGCTCCCATGTCACTGACCACACATGAAATGAGGTTCTTTTCTGCCTCGGGGTCCTCCCAGGCCCCTGCTCCATTCCACACTGGATCAGTTTTCCCCGTAGGCCCTTAGCAGTGACCACCAGAAGCATCTTCTTTTTATCTCAACAACTTTTTCCCTCGAGTATCCCGAGCCCCTGAGTTAGCGCTGCCACTCAAGGACTTGCCCACTTCCCTGAGGGACCCTCTGGGAAGGGCCGCTCCAGAACCCCATCCAGGCCACTGACTCTTCTTAGCCATGTTAGCCTGGAATAGCTGGGCCAGCTCACCACAGAGCCCTGCGAGCAGACATTCTCATAAAACTGAGATATACCTTATCTACAGTAAAGTGTACAGAGCATGTGTACAGCCGGATGGATTTTTATGTAGGTATACACCGATGTAACCACTACCGAGGTCAAGATTTTTTTTTAATTACATCACCCCCAAAGGTTTCCCCATGCCCCTTCCCAGCCAGTGACCTACTCCCCCAAAGGAAGGGGAGGCTGGGATGAACTAGGAGAGTAGCATTAACATATATGCACCACCATGTGTAAAATAGATAGCTACTGAGAAGCCACTGTAGAGCACAGGGAGATCAGCTCAGTGCTCTGTGACAACCTAGAGGGGTGGGATAGGGAGTACGGGAGGGAGATGCAAGAGGGAGGAGATATGGGGATATATGTATACATATAGCTGATTCACTTTGCTGTAGAGCAGAAACTAACACAATGTTGTAAAGCGATTATAAAAAAGATGTAAAAAAAAAATTACATCACCCCAGAAGACTTCCCCATGCCCCTTCCCAGGCAGTTACCTCCTCCCGCAAAGGTAACCAGCATTCTGACTTTGACACCACAGGTGTGTTTCGCCTGTTTTTGGACTCCTTATAGTACATAGAACCACACTGTAGGTCCTCTCTAGTATCTGACGTGTTTTGCTCAACATGATGTCTCTGAGTTTCATCCTCATTGTTGCGTGTACCAGTGGTTTGCTCCTTTTCCTTGCTGAGTGGTACTCCACTGTGGGAGTATACAATCTGTGTGTCTGTTCACCTTGATGGCCGTTTGAGTTGGTTTCCAGTTTGGGGCAATTATGAAGAAAGCTGCTATACACATTCACATTGTATGTGTTTTGTAAACACATAGCACTCAGTTCTCCTGAGTAAATACCCAGGAGTAAAATCAGTGGGTCCTGCGGTGGGTGGTGTTTTAGCAGATACAGGGGCATTTAATGAGTGCTATTTGTTTGAATAAATGAGCGAATGGATGAATGACACTTTAGTGCCACGGAGTACACAGAGGAATCTATGCATTTGGGGTTAAAAAGGGTTTGTTGCAAATAAAGACTTTTAGACAGGACTGGCAGTGGTTTCAGGGCAGAGTATGAGGCTTTGAGGGGCAGGAAGGGAGAGAAGTTCCACCAAAAGACCCCTGGGGGAAGAGGCAGGTCAGAGCTGGAGTGAGATGGGGGCTGGGAGGGGGTTTCACGCAGTGCTGAGAGCAGGGCTCTGCCACAGACTTGTGACCCACACACATCCGAGCTCACAAAGAGAGCGATAGAATAGGCTTCCAGGGGTTTTCTGTCATATTTCCTAATTGGTTGCCTTCACCTTGGAAGTCTTTAGTCATAAAATCTTTAGCCGCCCAAACATTATCAGTTCAGCCCTATGGATAAATGGATCAGCCCTGTAACTCGCAATGAGTGCAGCTGTCAGTCAAGGCTGCCCTGGGGAATACAACGGGCCCAGAGCCCTGCCCCTCCCTTGCCGTTCCCTCTGCGACACCTCACTCAGACACCCGGTGCCACCCCGCTTTCTCCAAGCACCACAGCTACACTCGCTTCAGTATTGGCAGTCCTCCCCCATTCCCAGGAGTACCAGAGTCTTTTCTGAATTTCAACAGGAAATCGTGGGAGCGGGTAAATGGATTGCCCTTAATGGTGGAATTTCAGACACTGGGCGGAGGGGAAGTTTGAGGAAAGAGCAACGGAGACATGCCAGTCTCCCCAAATCTGTCCTGCTTTGCCTTTGCCTGGGACTGATCCTGCTAATACCACATCTCTGCACCTCCGGGTTTGCTATTAGACTTAAATTTAAATTTTTTAACCTGCCTTCCACGGCTCTTACTTAACTCCAGGCCTTCGCCTCCCTGCTCCCTTCATTCCGGCCACACCGGCCTTCTCTGTGCCCTCCAACACCCCAACTCCTTTTCTCAGGGAGTCTGCAAACATGGCCCCAGCCTGCTTGCACCCTTCCCCTACCTCCCACCTCTTGCTAATTCCCTTTATTCCTCCATCTCACCAGAGTGTCATTCCTGGCCCTCCATTCTGTGTAAGGTCCCCCTCAGAGACTCCCATGTCCCTTCCAGCTCTTGTGAGTCTTCAAAATTTGAAAGTTACTTGTGTACTGTTTGGTTGATGTCTACTCCTCCACTGGAATGTAAAGCCACGCGGACATGGCTTTTTACCGCCTAACTCGGCTTGCCATACCGGGTAAACACTTAATCTAAGCCTATGGCATTAAGGACATGAACAAGTGGTCTCTATCCACCCCCACGCCTTTCATCATGACCGTCGCTGTAAGGCAAAGTGGAACAGCGTTATGGTTCCTATTATTGATGCCCCAAAATCTTCAGTTGCGCTATCTAAATTATTCAAATTTGTCGGGGGAAAAAAATGCTACGTTTGTCCCTTCCCTTTGGAAAATACATATTTTTTAGAAGATGGTTGTGCCCAAACACTGGAATTGAGTTAAAATGAGCCATTTTACTTTCGGTGCAACTCTCAGTTCGGTATTATAACCAGCAGGAGGCCCTCGCCAGGTGGTTCTCAGGTAGCGTCAATTCTGACAGTCAAAATCTAACTATCCAGTTTATCATTCAGCTCCTGGGCTTTCCTTTCTTCTCCCCTCACCTGTCCTTCAGTGATACTTCTTAAAGTTCCCTCCACAAGGAGGACCTGGGCAAAGATAACGGAACTTTGGGTTCCCCAAAGTGCTTGAGCCACACGCCACTCATCCAGGAGGAGGCAGCCCAGGAAAATGACTCTGGCGCCCCTGGCCAGGTGTTCCCTCTCCAGCACTGGAATGTGGACTAGGCGTCTAGGCGGCTCGAGTCTAGAGACAGATGAACCTCAGGTTCAATCCCCGCTTTGCCACTTACAGGTCATGTGACCTCGGAGAAGATGTTTCATCTCACCCAGCTGACCCCTCAGGTGATAGATGTTTATTTCAAAAACTACCTCTGAGCAACGAGACTTAAGTTTCAAATTTCTGTACTCCAGTTTCCTCTTCTGCAAAATGGGGATACTAGTAATTCCTACCTCTTAGGGTTATGGTAAAGAGTAAATAACCTAATGTGTGCAAAACTCTGCTAAAAATGTATTAGGATGTTGAAGATGATGACCATTTTACAGTACTGTGATTAAGAGTGTCACTTTTGAGTCAAGCAAACTTAGGTTCAAATCCCAGAGGTTCAAATCCCCTTGAGGAAGTTACTCAATCTCTTTAAGGTTCTGTTTCCTCATCGGTAAAATGGGATGATAATGAATGCCTCCCTGTTAATGATGGTTGTGAGACTAAAGTGCTCCGTGTGGTCCTGGCATTTAGTAAGCTGTCAACAAAGAGTAGCTATCGTTCTGGTTGAAATCATTATTGTTACACAGTCCTCAAGGGATTCTTTAACTTGAGATCTCGTAGAGATGGCAAAAGGATCTTTTGGAAATGTGGAACTCACAGTCTGTGCTGATAATAGATGACTCACAAGACAAAGCATAGACAATGGCGCATAAAAGAAACATGTGCGTCTAATGTCGGTCCCTTGTTCCTCTTACTAAGCCGCATCCTTAGCTGGGAGGGGTTGGGCAAGCCGTCCCGGTGCTGGTCCTGGCCAGTCAGCATTCGGAGGTGGGGTGCGGCCCTGCTGCCCTTGTGCTGAGCGGGCATCTTGGTTCAGAGCCCCAGGGGCTGAGTTTTAGTCGTTGCTCAAGTCCTGGCCTTTTGTTCTGGGGAAGGTTGGGTTTTACTTGTTGACAGGGAGAAGGGGCTGCGGAAGAGCCACTTTGCGCAGACGGCGTCAGCTCCATGGCCTGCTGGCATCCTCTGCTCTCTCCCAAGGCACAGGGAACACAAGACGGGCTTCAAAGCCTACCTGGGAGTGGAGGGCAGGGGTGGCCTTGAGTCTGCCTGGAAAACAATCCCGCATTACAGCCCAACAAGACACTCCCTGTGACTACTAATCATTCCCCAGCAGCAGCCCCTGGGACAGCTCAAGGGAGCTTGTCACTGCTCCTTGCTGCTTAGTTACTTCATGCCCAAGATCTAAAGCAGCAACATCCCATCTGGTCCTCCCGCAGTGCTCTGAGGGAGACGGGAGAGTTATGAGGCATCTAGAGTTCACAGGTGAGGTGACGGAGGCCAGGGGATGAGCTTTGCTCAGATTCAGCCAGTGAGTAAGCAGAGTACCTGAGCCTCAAGTCGTTTTTCTTTGTCTCAGGCCATTTCTCCTTCCTCCAGGCCCTGCATGGCCCGGCCCCTGCTGACTCCACACATGTAGCTCACTTCCCACTGCCACCAGCCCTCCTCAGACAAACCAGCCCTTTTCTCCTGCTAGGCCTTTGCACTCCCTGTGTTCCCTCAGCTTGGCATTTCCATGTCACTGGGTCTCAGTGTATGTGCCACCATCTCCGAGAGGCCTTCCCTGGTCATGCTAAAGTGGCATTCACCAGTCGCTCTGCATCTCATCCCCTGGCTCAATGCCTTCACGTGGCTTCCCCCAGTCATCTTTGTAAATTTTTGTCTCCCTCATGAAGGCAAGAGCCTCAAGAATTGTGTTCACTGCTGCCTCCCAACATTTATCACACAGCATTATCCTCAGCCCGGGCAGTTGAGACCCTTGTACATGGAATGAATGCCCAGAGGGCTTGCCTTGGGCCCCTGCAGCTGTGCCCTTCCCATGGAGTGAGGAGTCCACAGGGCCAAAGATGTGCCCACCCAGAGCTCACCACCTCCCCTCTAGACTACACTGGGGTTACCCAGAAACTGTATTTCCTGGCCACATGGCCCTAAACCCTCTTCCAAGGCCTGCATGGGCCTCGTCTTCTCAAAGGCAGATCACACCACTGCTGCGAGACTCGAGGCCTGAGGCAGGCCCAGGAGCAACACGTGCAGCGGAGGCCCCTCAAAACACTGGGCAGACGGGGTGGGGGGGTGGGGAAAAAGGGGAGTGTCGGGCTGAGGGCTGGAGGGCTGGAGGTGGGGAGGGCCCCTACGTGCAGAACTCCAAGGAGCCCTAGAACTGCATTTGAACCTGTTCTTCCATGCTGTTGTGAGGGTATATCATTAAACAGTTTGTTAGTTGGATTTATAACTTGAAATTTAGACATATGGTATGTGGGCCTCCAATTACTCTGTCACCTACAGCCTGACAAATGTCAGGGGCAGGTTTGCCACCACTAAACATCAACTAAATAAATGTATAAAGGAATGAACAAATGAATGAACAAAGTTTAGGTCCATACACCAGAGCTTCTACAGTGGCAGCCGGGAGCAGTTTTGCAGACTAAAGCTGACCCTGAGTCAGTCTGGATGTGCACAGCCCCAGTGCAGAGCTAGTGCCATGGTGGGTCGAATCAGGTGCCCTGGGGATTGCTGTAGGACGGAATCAGCCTTACTAATGAGATCAAATTAGAACTGTAGCCAAAATAATTTTCTAAGGTGGCCTAGAAGGCGGCTTTGAGCTTTTCCATGGATTTAATTCCTCCCGCTCTGCCTTTAGCCATTGACCACATGTGTGTTTAAAGTAAGGCATTAGGGAACTTTATGGCATATTGCCAGCTCCATCCTATTTTTCTAGAATGAAGCTTGTGGATAAGCCCCAGTAAGATAATATATTAACAAAAGAAGAAAAAAGAGTGAATTCCATAAAATGCAGTAACTGCTAAGTCAACTCCTTTTAAAACATTTTAGAGATTTTAAGGTCAAGAATTAATGGTCCGCTTACTTCAAAGGAATCAATTTATTGCTTCAGCGTTTATTTTCAGAATCAATCATTTTGCATCACCTAGAGGAGTTAAGAAATTGAACTTGAGAGCACATTACCGTAAAATACTCATCAGTCTATGTATGACTTCCAGCTACAAGTCTTTTTCACAGAAATCCCAAAGATAGTTGATTTCTTGCTGCTTTGCTCTAAATGTAACAGCTAGTGATAATGTGGCCCTGCAGAGGCGTTCTAAATAATGGGTAGCAAAGCGAAGGGCTTGCAGGGATCAATTCAGACCAACAGACATCTAGAGAACCTACACAGACCAGGCACGTGCTGGGTGCTGGCAGGGGAGTCCCGCATCATTGAGCCGATTCAGGAAATGCATATAGAAATATGCATTTGTTTTTCCCTCCACTGGCTGGGTTATTCCCGCAAGATGGGGTATTTTGGGTCCTGAATTATTTAAAGATTTATGCTGAAAAGTTGAAGGGCAATAATTAAGTACCAATGTATCTTTGGTCACATTTGTTACGTTTCTGCTATATAAAAACGTCTAATCAATTTAACCTAAAGGCTGATGCTAATGTCATAACCTGCAACCAAGAGGTTGGGTGACCTTGGGCAAGTCACTCCACCTCCCCAAGCTTCAGCTTGGATAGATGATCTGTAAGGCTGCCTCCAATGCTAACAGTCTACAAAATTCCAGGTCAATCAACACCCACCAGTGATTCAGACGGACCAGCTGTTCGGCTTCAGAAGACAGACCCTCCAGATGAACAATGGGACATTTACCATTGGGCTTTTTGGCAATCGCATACCCAGTGAACAGTGCTGGGAGCAGATTAGTAAGGGCGCCTTGGATAGAGAAAGCTTTAGTAATTCAAGCCTTTAAGCATCCTCTTTACTGAGAAGTGGCTCTGGATTAAATAAACATTGAAATTACACACTCAACCCAAATTGGATTTCAGGCTGAGCGTCATTACTGGAGTGGAGGAGAGACAGCTGCAGCCTAAGGTCACCTGCTCCCCTCAACCCTCAGTGCTAATTGGATCAAGGTTAAATTCTCCCAGACAGCCACATAATTCACGTTGCATTTGACTGGATGCAATGGTAAACTTGATCAGGGCTACTGCTCATTGCAGCAGGGGGACATGGGGGGATCTAGTGATCCCACTCCAAACTCTTCACTGACTACGTATTTGACCTTGAGAAAATCTTGTTTTGTGACCACTAAGGTCCTGCCCATCTCTAACATGTTATAATCTGTTGCTTGTTTCTAATGAGAATCAGGTCAAAATTAACCCTCCCGGCTGCCTCTAGAGTAGGTAAGGTAGAAACGTAGCCAGTGGTTCCAGACCTTGCCTACACATGGGAATCACCTGAGGAGCTTTGACAATTACCAATGTTGGATCCCACCCAGAGATCCTAATTTAATTGTTCTGAGGGTAGCCCAGGCTTTAATTTTAAAAGCTCCCCAGGGATACTAGTGCACATCCAAGCTGAGAACCTCTGCTTCAGGGAGAAATTTACCTCAGGTGTGCCACAGACACTGTTAGCTACCCCAAAGTCATTCATGCTCAATGCCTTGTCTTCTCATTAAAAAACTAGAAAGGTAGAATTCTTTCCTCCCCAGACTCCTTTGCAGCTAAGAGGCCCATGTGACCTAGTTCTGACCAATGAGATGGAAGTAGAATTCACTGGGTGGAGAATCCAGGAAGCTTTTGAAGGGAGCCTGACCTGGCTGGCATGCCCTCCAGCCTCTTGCCCTTTGCTTTCTTTTCTTTTTCCTGCCTGTGATATAGATGTCATGCCTGGAGCTGTAGCAGCCGTATTACAATGAAGTGGATGAGAGCCAAATGCTAACGTAAAGGTGGCAGAGCAGGAAAAGGGAAGGTTCCTGGATCCTCGAGCTTTCCATGACCTGTGATATCTGCCCTGCTGCCTACCCTGGAACTCCCTGATGCTTAAAATAAGTAATCGTTTTATTTTGGCCACTGTCAATCCCATTTCCTCTTGTATGAAGCTCAACATTATCCTTAAGTGATTCAGAACAGGAAAGGTGGTAACAAGAAATGCTTCACTGTCTCAAGGTTTCTTCAACTGTATAGCAGGGACCCAGAGTGAGAGGCATTTTCCTGAGTTTAAAAATGGTCATTACACCTAAGCTACTTTTACTTTTAACGCAGGAGAAGCCGTGTGTTTTTATTGCTGTAGGAGGCTCCCCAAATGGCCTGCACTTTGACAGAACCATCTGGAGACTTGCTACTTGATTAAGGTATGGCTCTTGGAAAACTGTGCTAACACTTAACTACCATCCTGACCCCAGTCAGCCTCACCAAGGCTGGCTAGGTAAAAGGCCTGATGGGCTCAAGGGCACAAGGGTAGGAAGCTGAAAACAGAGGGGTGTAAGACAGGGGCTCAACAAACCTCAGGAGCTTTCTAAAGAGAGGTGACCTCAGAGGACGTGATCCTAGCAGTGATTTATAACTTTGTCTGTGTGGCTGGGGTGAGGGTGGAGCAATTTGCTTCTCTCGCCGCCTTGACATCCGCACTTCTCTAAATCACCTTTCTGTACCCACATTCCACACTCACAGTGAAGAGACGAAGTGTTGGCCACCCTTATGTCACCGGCACCTAGCAGAGTATCTGGCAGATAGTAGGTGTTCACTAAATGAACAGACAGTCGTCCTCGCCATCTGTTCACACTCCTGTACGTGTACCCACCACCGTGCCCCCTTCCTGTGCAGTGAGAAATCCAACCCGTTCTAGTTACTAAATTATGGCTTCTGCTCTTACTACCTCCTCCGGGTCACCCTACTGCCTTTCCCACCCTGGAGCTGGGGTTAAGAAAGAGCAATGGGAAAGTAGCAGAAGAGACTTATGGGTTGAGGGAGGTGACTTTTTGTTTTTAAGGATATGTCTCTCTGCTGATGGCAGTAATCTAGTAAAGAGGGAGAGGCTGAAGATTCAGAAGAGAGAGAGGAGAAACAAAGGGACAAGGTCCCTGAGAAGGTGAAAGGGGCCCGAGTCAGGGCATGAGTGCAGGGTTGACCTTGGAGAGGAGACAGGGCACTTCCTCCACTGACACAGGAGCTGAGACGGGCCCTATGTCAGTAGACTTGTAATCCTTGCTTCTATTTTCCTAATAAAGTAGGAAGTGAGAGCCTCAGCTGAGAATAATAGTAGATATAATGGCATAGAAGGCTGAGAAAGAGGAACCGATACAAACCCACCATGACTCTCTTCCTCTTTTCCTCTTTGCCTCCACGGGCCGGCCTTGTTCATGACCTGCTGGCAGGCTTTTGATGAATGGCATAATGATTGGCTTTGGTCTCCTCGGCCTAGGTTGTGAGATCTGATCAATCTATCCAACTGTCTTAATTGTCTAATACCGACTCACACAGAGAATGGGCATGGAGTTATTTTCCCATACTAAAGCAAGTTAAGTTCATTCGATTTCTCCCCTAAACCTCAGCATCACCCGTTCCTATCCTTATCCTGGTGATGGAAAGGGAAGGAGAGGCAGAGAGTCTAATTTGGGCTACAGCAGGTGAAATTTGGGAAATTCAGTGAAGTCAAAATGAGGCCACCCAGATCCTGAAATAAGGTGACTGAGAGAAGCAAAGATCGGTTCTGAGGTCTCTGGATACTCTTTGGCAAAGCTTCCAGTGCTTCTAAAAGACTTACAATAGAAACAATAATCTTAACATCCCAAGATTATTGTAACTTTATCTTAGTTATCCTCAGTCCATTCTACACAATGACATTAATGGAGATGTCCTAAAATATGGGGGTGGGAGTGTAGGATGTTGGGAAGAAACCAGGGGGAAATGGGGAGTGAAGTTTTCCCCTAGTTTAGACCCCATGAAATTTTCCAGGAATACCTCTTGGAACACTGCTGGGAATCCCACACCAGGCAGGGAAGCAGAGCCATCTCCAAAGAGGGGGTGAGTAGGAATTGTGCACCATCTTTCTGGAACTAAGAATGGGGAGGGGTCTGAACACCCATCTGGTCCTGGAGAACCATGATTTTTGGCTTCAGATGTCACCCAGAGGAAAGGTTATGAGGCCCACAGCTTGTGTGCAGAACTGAGGGGAAACACTGACCAACATTGTTCAAGAGAGCCCGTGCCTATCTCTTGCTAACTGAGCGCCCACTGTAATTCCCTCATCTTGTCACCTCTGTTTATGCTCCTCTCAGTGGTGTCTTCACCCTCCCACTCTCACAGTCAGAGCTTCTACATCTCAATGCAAATTTCAAACATTGGACCAGGCCTCTTTTCCCATCAAAGTGACCAACACTCACAGGACTAGAAATTTAGAGTTTCCCTGGAATGAGAGTCTTGTGATGCATGCCTTTGCAAAGCAGTGACTTTAACATTATGGAATTTTATCCACATGAGAAGACTGCTATTTATTGAGGAATTAAGATTAATGAGTTGTCATGTTCTTATGATGGGAAAGGGGATAGATAATTTTGCAATCTATATTCAGCCTTCTTCCATATAAAATCATGTGTGAGAGCATCTGGATGGCCTCAAAGCAGTGGATGACCAGACTACTGGAGGCTGAGTGGCTTTTGAAAGTGCACATTTATTTCTAAAGGAAAAAATTCAAAGGAGGATGTTGGAAGGTAGGGGTGGTTCTGTTGAAAAAATTTGCCTGGATGACTTGACATTACAGGAAATATCCTAGTTCACTTGGTAGACGAAATCCAGTGCTTCCACCCAGGACAGTGAGAGAGAAGTCTAAGGAATTGGTTATAAAAAAAAAAGAAGAAAGTAAGGGAAGGTGAAAGTAGAAAGAAAACAACAACGGGTGTTGTAACCCTAAACATGTATACCCTTGGGCCACAGTTTCCTCCACCACTGGGCATCTAACCATTCCTCCCTAGTATATACATTTATCTTTGTTCACCCTTGGCTCTCCAATGATTTCCAATGGATTGCGGTTAGAATTCTAACAGATCTTATCCAATGGTCTTCAATCAGGGTCACAACGAAAGACAAGCCAAGACCCCCATTTGCTCTTACTCTGTTTGGAGTACCTCCACATTAGCCCAACTTCCCACTTATGCCACTGACTTTAGATTTCTGGATGACAAACTTAAGAAAGTGATTCTGTTACCAAGCATCCTAAATAGCTTCGTCATCATCCCCAAGATCTGAAATTACATGCTGTCCCATTTGTGAGCTCATTAATCTCTGTTTTCCAGTGGGAGCTGTACAATTACAAAGAACTGCTCAGCAGAGGTCTATAATAGCTGTCCAATGGCAGCATCACCAAGCCACAGGCACACTTGCCTGAGTGGAATGGGAATGCATGTTAGGGGGCATGGAGGGCAGGTAACAGGGGGCTTGAGCTCATCAAAGTACAAGGCTTGTTTAGAATTTATTGACGTGCTGTTAAATGTGTTGCAGCTTTTCCTAGTATGATGGCTGTTTATTTATTGATTTTTCAAAAAAGCTTTCAATATTGTGGTTTGTTTATCATGGAGCTTTGAGCTGTTGCAAGTTGACCTCAAAATTGATGTAATTAACTGATTTTAGTTTTCTCTGTTTAACTGATGTTGAATTACAGACAAAAAAGTGTGTGGCGGTTTGTGTAATTTTCTAGTTAGTTGGATGTCATCTTTGGCTTTTATAGCCTTCTGGTTACTCAACAATAACTTTCCAAATGTTAGCTCTGCTCTGATTATTAGCTTTACTATGATTACTTTGCCATTATGCCTAATCAACAGCTGTGTGGAAACTCATTTTAATCACATTTTTCCTGCTTAGAAATTAGCAGATGAAGGATAATTACTGCCGGATAGCTCCAGAGTTCTGATTGGCTGCTTCCTATCTAACACTGTCAAAAATGAAAACTTAAAATGTAAAACTTTTATTTTAACTTTCTAAATAAAGAATGAACTCTTGGCCTTTTTTGGAATCCAGAGGCTGAGAATGAGTTGCTCGTTTCTCTATCTGGAGACCAACCATTTACCAGATCAGGGTAATTTAATTAACTAGATTAATTAAACTAGATGAAAGGTGCTCTTTACAGCATGTGACTTAAGCAGCCACAGAGTCATGAAGGATGGCAAAATTTCTTAATCTCCAGAATTTAAGTAATGGACTTTTCCTTTCCACATAGTTCATAGAAGCATCAGAACTTTCAACAAGACTAGGGCTGGAATGGCTGGGAAAGACCATCTAATCCAGGGTTTGCCTGTGGACCTGGGGGTATATATGTACATGGACATATTTCTGGGACGAAGAGTCCTAGCTTCCAGAGATTCCCAAGGGGACCGTGGCTCCAAAGAAGTTAAGAACCACAGACAAACCTGGCTCTCTCATTTTATAGAAATGGAAACCAGCAGTGTCTCAGAGTTAGTGGTGGCAGAAGTGGGACTGAGAAGCAAGGTTCTCATACCTCCCAGCACCTCCTTGCCTCTCAGAAAAGCTACCACTTCCCCCAATCCAGCAATGCTGTTAGCACCTCCCCATCAAAGACTCAGCATCCCCCCACCATGGCACTGCCCTCTGACCTCTGTTCTGACAATAAATTTGGGCAAGGGTGTGATGTGCAGTGAAATCCATTGAAGAAATGGGCCCTTCTGACCTCAAACAGTGACCAAGGTCGATGGATGGTTAGTTGTTTCCCTGCTACCACTGCTATTGCACACAGTGAAGAGTCTATGAGCCATGGCTCATTCCAAATGAGATAGCAAGTGTACAAACCATCAAGGACCAATCATGCAATTAAGCACTGATATTTAGATTTACATGTTTTCATGACCCCCCAAAATACCATACTAATAATAAATAACAGTTTGAAAAATTGTTGAAAATACACCCATATAACTTTATGGAATTTCTTCAGGTTTCAGATGCTATTGATATTTGATTATGAAATGCTCTTACACAGTTGGAATAAACTTGGGAAGAATGGATAAAACCTTCATAGTCTAGGATGTTTTACAGGTCTGAACATCAAAAAAAAAAAAAAACTCTGCAGAGCTGATATGCTCTAAAGCACTGGTTTGCAAACTTTATGTATTAGAATCATGTGGAGGGCTTGATAAAACACAGGTTGCTGGGCCCCACCCCGCAGGTTCCAGTCAGTAGATCTGGAAAGGGGCCTAAGAATTTGCAATTCTAATAAGTTCCCAACTGAGCCTGATGCTATTGGTCCAGGGACCATGCTTTAAGAACCATGTGTCTAAAGCTCATGTTTACGGACACAGAGAACAGACTTGTGGTTGCCAAGGGGAAAGGGGACGGGGGAAGGATGGGGTGGGAGGATGGGGTCAGCAGATGTAAGCTTTTATACATGGAATGGATAAACAAGATCCTACCTACTGTATAGAACAGAGAACTATATTCAGTATCCTATGATAAACCATAGTAGAAAAGAATTTATAAAAAAAGAATGCACATATATATATATATATAACTGAGTCACTTTGCTGTACAGCAGAAAGTAACACAACATTGTAAATCAACTATGCTTCAATAAAATAAATAAAGCTCATGCTTATTAACTGCTCCTAGCTTTATACTACCACCTTCACACATATATATCACTAACCCTTGACTTAACCACTCTGAAAGGCTCCCTGTCGTCTGGCACCATCCATCTGCCTTACATATCATATAAACACACCTGCCACTGCCTCTTCCTCCACCCCACACTGTGTGCTCCTTCAGGGCAGGGACAGGGGCATTGTGTTCCTCTTTGGGTCTCCCACAGTGTCTAAAGCTTGTTGCCTTGATTTGTAATGGAGCTAAGTTCAAAATAAGGGGAATGGTCTACATGATTTTAAGAATCCATTCTGGCCCTAAGGTTTTATTAGTCAAAAGCTATCTCTTTGGACTTCCCTGGTGGTGCAGTGGTTAAGAATCCACCTGCCAATGCAGGGGACATGGTTCGATCCCTGGTCCGGGAAGACCCCACATGCCGCAGAACAACTAAGCCCGTGAACCACAGCTACTGAGCCCGCATGCCACAACTACTGAAGTCTGCATGCCTAGAGCCTGAGCTCCGCAACAAGAGAAGCCACCACAACAAAGAGTAGCCCCCACTTGCCGCAACTAAAAAGAAATCCCATGCTCAGCAACGAAGACCCAATGCAGCCAAAAATTAATTAATTAATTTTTTAAAAACCCACCACCTTAAAAAAAAAATAGCTATCTCTTTGACCTGGTCTTTGTTCTCATCTCCATGGCAGATACCGACTAGCTGATCACCATTTCCTCCTGTCAATCCAGTGTACACAGCTGGATTGCACTTCCCAGCCTCTCTTGCAGTAAGACGTAGCCATGCAACTGATTGCTAGTCAACGAATGTACATTACTTCCAGGGCTGGCCCACAAGAACCACCCACACAGGATCTTCCAGCTCTTTCCCCCACCACTGGCTTTAGGCAAATAAGCAGGTAAAGTGAGGGTGAAGGAACCTAAGGTGAAAGGAGCCTGGGTTCCCAAATCACTCAAGCACCCATCTAATCATATCATCACATAAATGGCTTCCATTGTCATAAGAAACTCTTCAAGGCCTGTAACCTCTCATCAACTGACCACTCTTACCCTGTATTCCACGTAGCCCACATCCTAGGACTAAGGAAAGATGTTAACCATCTAAGTTAAGCACCTCTTTGTACACAGAACTGTTCATGGGGCACCCCCAAAATGCCTGCACATGCTTGGACTTCTTCAGAAAAGGGGTGGCAGAACAGTCAATGCAGTGATATCTGTAGTCCGGCTGCAAGTCTCTCCTGGCATGGGGTGGGGGAGGGGTGGTGTTCAGGCTCCCTGGGGCCCTCATTCTGGTTGAGGGAGGTTGGGAGGTTTACTGCCTGCTTGTGCAAAAGGACCTGAGCAACTTGGGAGAGTCTGACTGGTCTGGGCTCTGAAGGTCCTCACTAAGATCCTTTAGAGACCCTTGTGAGGAAGGGGAAATAAAGAGGAACTAATCTGTTTGCAAGTGTCCTACGTCCAGCTGTTGTACTGGACATTTTACACTTTACAGTTATTTTATTTATTTATTTTTAATTGGAGTATAATTGTTTTACAAAGTTGTGTTAGTTTCTGCTGTACAATGAAGTGAATCAGCTATATGTATACATATATCCCCTCCCCAATGATATGTAACTCTTAAAGGTAGGGACAATGAGGCCCGGAGAAAGTGAGTCTTTTACCCAATATCACACAGCAGTGCCTGGTTTAAGTCCTTTGGACCCCAGGCCAATGCTTTTTTCTAGCATACCATGTAGCCTCTCTAACATCTGCCCCAGGAATGTGACATACTCGGGAGACTGCAAACCCCATGTATAGACGTTTTCTTTTAAAATAAATTTGTTTATTTATTTACTTACTTATTTATTTTTGGCTGTGTTGGGTCTTCGTTGTTGCACGCAGGCTTTCTCTAGATGCGGCGAGTGGGGGCTACTCTTCGTTGCAGTGCGCGGGCTTCTTATTGCAGTGGCTTCGCTTGTTGCAGAGCACGGGCTCTAGAGCGCGGGCTCAGTAATTGTGGTGCATGGGCTTAGTTGCTCCGCGGCATGTGGGATCTTCCCAGACCAGGGCTCAAACCTGTGTCCCCTGCATTGGCAGGCGGATTCTTAACCACTGTGCCACCAGGGAAGCCCTAGACACTTTTTTAAACCACCAGACCCCCAATTTTGGTTTGAGCAGAATGTACCCAACTACTCAACTGTATATCCCAGATCCCTTCCAACTAGGGGTGGATGGATACATAACTCATCCTCACCAATGTGGTATAAATAGAATTGTTCAGGTAGAGCTTCTAGGAAAGCTCCTTAAGGCAATAGCAGCCACAGCTAGAATATACTTTATTTTTCTTTATTTTCATATATTTTTTATGTTTTGCCCTTCTTTTTCCTCCTGCCTGGAACTCAGAAGTGATGTCTGGAGGCGGAGTTGATGTTTGTAACCATGAGGCAACAGGATAACATCACAGGACTGCATATCAGCTCTGTGCTGCCTCGCACGGGATTTCTTTTACATGAGGTAATAAATAAGAGCAACAACACTTATTTGTTTAAGCCACCATTTCTTCAGGTTTCCTGTTACTTACAGTCAAAATTCTAGGTGTTTCCCCTTTGAAGCAGTCTATACAGAAGCGGTGGTAGATTCCTAGCTCCTCTTGCTAAAACGTATATTGGATCTTCTGGCTCCTTTTGTAACTCAAAGCACATTCTCTAGAGTTTCCCTGGAGGGTCCCCAGAAGGATGGGGACTGTGGAGTATGCAGGCTAAGATCCAGTGACTGAATGGGCACCAGCCAAAAGGATAACATTGCCTGTGGTTTGTACCCCTAAGTGGGACTTCACCAGCCTCCCACTGCCACTGAATCCCCCTACCCCACCTCCAGCACGCAACCAATTACGTATCCAAAAGTACACAGAAGAGCACTTATACATACATGCCTAAACCACCAAATCATGGCACATGTTATTCCTCTTTTAGGTAATGGTTTTTCATCTTCTCTCCACTAATTTCAAACAACTAATCAAGATTCTCCAGCTCCATGTGAAGTTTCCAAAATGAGCCTAACCTGGTCTAATCACACCAGCGCCCTAGCAGTAGTGACGATAGTGAGGCATCGTGCTTTGCACAGCTTCTTGAGCAGCAACCTTCGCCCAGGAAACATAGCTGAACAGCCTGAGAAGAACCGTTCATGACACAACGGAAACACCCCCAGGGATTCACAGAAATAATGGGGAGAGATATTTGCTCTGCTTAGTATGGCCGTGGAGTAAATCATCCCAAAACTCAGAGGCTTAGGACAACAATAAGCATGTATTATCTCCTATAGTTCCTACAGATCAGAAATTCAAATGGGGCACAGCAAGCCTGGCTTGGTTCTGCTCTTCGAAGTCCAGAGCCTTGGCTGGAGACGCAAAGGCCAGGAACTAGAATCACTAAAGCCTCACTCCTTCACATGTCTGGTGGTTGATGCTGCTGCTGCTGGGGGCTCTGTTAGGACAGTCAGCTGGAGCATCCACATGATGCTTCTCCAGGTGGCCTGAGCATGGTTCCAAGAGTGAGTGTTGCAAGAGACAGAGCTAGGTGGAGCCATGTTACCTTGTATGACCTAGCCTTGGAAATCATCCAGAGCCACCTCTGCTGTGTTCTGTTGGTTCAAGGGGAGGGACCGTATACCGCACCTCTTGATGGAAGCATATTAATGTCACATCGTAAGAGCGTGTGAGATGGAATATATATATATATATTGGGTCACTTGTCTTTGGAAAATAAAATCTACCACAATGTTGAAAGAATTTGGATGCCTTACTTTTTTTTTTTTTTTTTTTTTTTGCGGTACGCGGGCCTCTCACTGTTGTGGCCTCTCCCATTGCGGAGCACAGGCTCCGGACGCGCAGGCTCAGCGGCCATGGCTCACGGGCCCAGCCGCTCCGCGGCATGTGGGATCTTCCCGGACCGGGGCACGAACCCGTGCCCCCTGCATCAGCAGGCGGACTCTCAACCACTGCGCCACCAGGGAAGCCCCTGGATGCCTTACTTTTATACCAGGGGGTGGAGGAGGGGAGGACAGGCAAGAGGCAGGGAAACATGATTATTGCCATAGACCTGGGGAAAACTGAGTTGCCTATCAATTTTATAGTTATATGTATTCTCAGGCTCTTGCTCTCTTAGTCAGTTTGGGCTGCTATAACAAAGTACCATAGCCTGGGTATATTATAAACAACAGAAATTTATTTCTTACCGTTCCAGAAGCTGGGAAGTCCAAGATCAGTGTGCCAGCATGGTCAGGTTCTGATGAAGGCCCTCTTCAGGGTTGCAGATTGCCTTCTCATTTTATCCTCACATGGCAGAAGGAGAGCAGAGAGCTCTCTGAGGTCCCTTTTAAAAGGGCACTAATCCCATTCATGAGGGCTCCACCCTTATGACCTAACTACCTCCCAAAGGCTTTGTCTCCAGATATCTTCACACACACTGGAGGTTAGGATTTCAGCATATGAATTTGGGGGTGACACAAACATTTAATCCATTACACATGCATTTGTTCTAAATCATTAGACTATAAGAACTGTTATACACACTTTACGTTATAATGACCCACAGTTCTTAGTGTCTTTTTCTGTCCCAACTCCTCATTCAAGCTTCAGCTTACATTTCCCCTCTTTAGTAAAGCTGTCCCCTTCTCCCCAGGGGAGTACATCCTGCTTCTGCTCCTTAACCTCCTTGTCAGGCTCACAGGATTCAAGATATCACTTTTGTAACACCTAAATGCTTATATTACTCCAGTGACAGTAGTTAATATCAAACATCAGTGGGGCAATATTTAATATTCCACTCTCTGATGTTCTTTTAAGCATCTAGTATTTAAGTGTAAACTTTAAATTATATCTAGAAGTATATATTGACTTACTGTAATACAAAACCCAAGATGCAGAGACATGCTCAGAAGAGCTTGCCAAAATGTTACTTCTAAGAGCCTGTTAAGGGGCTTTAATATTTTATTTTGGATTATGCAGATAAAGTTTATAAACAAGATTGTTAAAAAATAATGGGGATGAGAAGCCTTTCTATCTCTTTCTTTATATCTGAGTAGAGGGAATAAAATTCACGTTTATATCTCCACCCCTTTGGGCGAGGACTGGGGCCATTCTTATTCTTTCCAGATTGATGCAGAGCTCCCCCCCGCCCCCACCAAAATCCCACATCACTTCTGAACAATGACCAACCTCTATTGAGAGCTTATCATGTACCAGCCACTTTATATACATCATCTCACTGAATTCTCACAATGATCCTGAAAAGAGGTATTATTATCACAATTTCACTGAGCTAATTGGGCAAACCAGTGGCAGCACTTGGATTTGAACTCCTGTCTGCCTAATTCTAAAACGCGTGCACTTTCAACCACCCCACACACCCTGTCTACTAACGCTATGGTAGGTCATGTGCTAGAGCCTTGTTAAGGGCAGCAGAGAGCTCACCAGACAGGCAGCCATCTGGAAGCACAGAGCTCTTCTGGTTTCCCTCCTAGGAATAAAAGATCAGAGTTTAAACCGTAGCTCTTCCTTTTTCTGCAACTTTGAACAAGTCACTCTCTTGAATCTCACTTTCTTCTACATTATCTAAAATAATGTACTTAATGAGCATTTACTCTGCACTAAGCACTTTGGATTAACTCATTTAAGCATCACATAACCTTAGAAATTAGATTCTATTATTACTCCCATTTTATAGAGGAGGAAACTGAGGCTTGGAGCGATGAGGTGACTTGCCCGAGGTTCCAGAACTAGTGGTAGAGCCAGATTTAAAAGCAGGTCTGTCTGATTGCATGGCTTAAATTCCTAACCATGCAGCATAATTGTCCCTACTAACACTTTTCTGATCCATCTTGTTAAAATGAACAAGATGATATATGTGCAAGCATTTTGTAAAAGTTAAGCATGAAACAAATGCTGTTGTATTTCTGTTAGCTTTTTGACTCTGGTTATGGTAGGAAAACCGTGCTGGAAGAGGGGCTCTCTGGGAATAAACGTCCACATAAACAGAGGAATGTAGAATTCTGCAGCCAGCACCACTATACTCTCTGGAACCAAAGACAGGCAGCCAGAATCCTGTATTTAATTAGATTGTTCCACTTAACAGGATCCGTTTTGTTCAGCTTTAAGAAAAAGTAAATCACTGTTAAATGTCTTTCTGAACTGCTTTAATTATAGATTAGCCTTGTCAATCTTAATAAAATTATGCCTTGTGTTTGAGGTTTGTATATGGAAAAGTGCTCAAAAGCAATTACTTTTTAGGAGCAGGACAGGAATAAAGACACAGACATAGAGAATGGACTTGAGGACACGGGGAGGGGGAAGGGTAAGCTGGGACGAAGTGAGAGAGTGGCATGGACATATATGCTCTACCAAACGTAAAATAGATAGCTAGTGGGAAGCAGCCGCATAGCACAGGGAGATCAGCTTGGTGCTTTGTGACCACCTAGAGGGGTGGGATAGGGAGGGTGGGAGGGAGTCGCAAGAGGGAGGGGATATGGGGATATATTTATATGTATAGCTGATTTACTTTGTTGTAAAGCAGAAACTAACACACCATTGTAAAGCAATTATACTCCAATAAAGATGTTTAAAAAAGGGCTTCCCTGGTGGCGCAGTGGTTGGGAGTCCGCCTGCCGATGCAGGGAACGCGGGTTCGTGCTCTGGTCCGGGAGGATCCCACATGCCGCGGAGCAGCTGGGCCCGTGAGCCATGGCCGCTGAGCCTGCGCGTCCGGAGCCTGTGCTCCGCAGCGGGAGAGGCCACGGCAGTGAGAGGCCCGCGTACCGCAAAAAAAAAAAAAAAAAAAAAAAAAAAAGATCTTTTAAAAAAAAGTAATTACTTTTATATGCCAAGCACGTCATTTAAAAAATTCTTATATTCACAGCTTGATCCTTTTAACTCTATTCTTAGACTCATTTTTAGGTTTGTTTTTTTTTTGGCCATGCCACATGGCATGTGGGATCTTAGTTCCCTGACCAGGGATCAAACATGCACCCTCTGCATTGGTAGCATGGAGTCTTAACCACTGGACCACCAGGGAAGTCCCTCTTAGACTTATTTTTAAACTGACTCTGTCTAAAACTAAATTATGGCTCCATGATATTGAACAGTTTATATGTCACATTAGTGACATGGTCATTGATTTTATATTTCTGTCCAAACTAGTAGGTTTTAAGCAGAAACATCAAGGCCCCAGCAATAAAAATGTGCATTTACTTCCAAAGAATCTGCTTTTATTATTACAATAAGATGAATTTTTAAGAAATCTTCAAGATTCCTGATTCTAAGGAATGCTCTTAGTTGACGGTGAACAGCTCTATTTTCTTGTAGACTTATTTAAAAAGTGGTACTTGCCTAAATTATGCAGGGAAAACCCAGTCTACGGGAAATTAGTCTATATAAGAGAACCCTAACTCCTCAAAATATTAACTGGAGTTTCAACTAAAGGAAAAAAAAATGGCAGCTTAGGAGTGTGGAGAGAGTTTCTTGATCATGCAAGTTGGGAAAATGCTACTTTATATTGCTTCCTCTTAGAGAATCACAACGTACCTTAACAAATTAAAGGCTCTGAAAAATCCTGTAAGCAGTGAAACTCACACGATTTTCTGTGACTGGGCATTTCTCAAACTTACTTGACCACAAAATCCTTTTTCCAAATGACAATCACATTCCACAGAATTCATGCTCTGTAAGACTTTGGCAGTCTATTATAATTGATTCTGAAATAAAAATGACTGAGGCATGTGACCAAACCACTTCAACTTCCCAAGATGGGCCGTGCTGAGAAGTCCAGCTACCTACAAATATCATTTTTTACCTTAAGATTAATTTCTTTTTTTAAAATTTATTTTATTGAAGTATAGTTGATTTACAATGTTGTGTTAACTTAAATTTAGTGTTATTTATTTATGTCACTTCTTATTCCACAAAGAATTTGCTATAACTCATAACGCTTATACAAACGGCAAAATATGAATGGACTCAAACAAAAAGTAAGTTGAATTAGAAAACCGAGGCCATATTAAAGTAGAAACATAAATATGAGGGGGCGGGAACCAGCACAAATGTTATAACTAAACTTTAAATTTAGTTCTGAACTCCCCAGCAACCAAAACCAAAAGCGATTCATGGCCATTTGCATAATAACCATGATGAAAAAGGAGAAAGCTTTGACAAGTTCATAAGGAAACAAGGCTTTTTTGGACTGAATTCTAAATGAAATCATTCAAAAGGGAGAATTTCATAGGCGACACGATGCTTCCAACCATTTTCAAATGCAGTAACAAATTTATGCGGCTAATTCTTACAGCGTTGCCAATGATAAGGCTCAAGCCAAATATTAAATTCTGCAAAGTTAATGGGTTCCATTTGTCTTTGGCTGATTCAGGAAGACAAGTTACAAATCTAATAAACTCATGATAACCCTAAAACAAATTAGCTTTGTACTTCACCATTTTCAGAATTAAACTAACAGGCAAGAAAAGATAATGAGCTCTTTTTAGTAAATAATAATAGTTAACACTTATATAGAGCTTTCTATGTGCCAACCAGTGTTCTAAGCACTCTATATGTGTTCGTTCATTTAATCCTCACAACAACTCTATGGGGTAGGTATTATTATACCCTTTATTTTGCAGATGAGGAAATGCAGACCCAGAGATTAGGTGCCCAAGGTCACAGAGCAGTACTAACACTGTCTACGGTCACTTGCAATTGAGGCCAACTTTTCCACATGGATGGGTGCCAGTCTTAGGCAACAGAGTGGCAAACACTACTCCCTTCAATCTATACAATCAGAGGAATCATGTAATTTGTCATCTTTGCGTCCCTAGAACTGGAGAAGGTGGTTCAGGGGCACTGTAACAGTCAAGGTCCAACCAGAAAAACAAACCATTCTGAGCACTTAAAACAGAAGGAATTAAATACAAGTCACCGGTTACACAGGAAGAGCTAAGAAACCCCCAGGAGATGGTAGTGCAGCCTGGGCATGAGCAACAGTGGGAAATGGGAAGTGTTCCTACGGCACCCTGGGGACTGGGGTTGCCCTCCACAGACCTATGGGAGCCTTGAAAGAGCTGCCAGAGCCCCCCCCACTAGCTTCTCCCTTTATCCCCACTCCAACCTCCCACTGGCTGAACCCTGCCAGAATCCCAATAACAGGGAAAGGTACCCTCTAGGGATCAGCCCTCCTATGATACAGGGCAGAGCTGTAACTGCTGAAGAATGGATCTAAAAGTTAAAATGCCCAAGACTGGCCCAGGTATTAACAGTTAAAATGTGAAAATTGTGTCTTCCAGTAGCTGGAGCTAATGGGCTTCAAGAGGCAAAACACTGGGTAAATAAAAGCTTGTTCTCTAAATCTCCGGTCACTCTAACAAGGGGAAAATCCTCTTTCTGCTTGAAAGAATACATAAGTAAAATACTTCATTCTGTAGGTAGCAAAACCATGGTATTGTTACTCAAGAGAGGGCTACATGTTGAAAATATGAAGTCATACACTTAGGTAAATTAATTCCATAAGGGCTTGCCTGGTGGCGCAGTGGTTGAGAGTCCGCCTGCTGATGCAGGGGACGCGGGTTCGTGCCCCGGTCCGGGAGGATCCCACATGCCGTGGAGCGGCTGGGCCCGTGAGCCATGGCCGCTGAGCCTGCGCGTCCGGAGCCTGTGCTCCGCAACGGGAGAGGCCACAGCAGTGAGAGGCCCGCGTACCGCAAAAAAAAAAAAAAAAAAATTAATTCCATAAAAATGCATTTAGCACCTATGATGTTCAAGTTGCCAAGGCAGAGATTCCTAAATGGTGTGGCCATGGAGCGCTGTAAGCTCTTCATAGATATGCTCCCAGCTCTGATTGATCCATTTTGTCCCAGCTGAGCACCACGCGTGCATGGTGATGCCTGTCCCAGGGAATGATGAACAGAGAGGGTGCTGTGACTTGTGGTCAGCAGGATAAACCTTGCTGCAGGAAGTAAGAAGAGTGACCTAACAGCAAATCGGGACTATAGGAAGATGGTGTGCTGACAGGAACATTTGAGAACATCGCTTCATGAATTTCTAATAGTGCACAGGAAAGCAGGCAGGAGTTAACATTCAGACAACATAGCAATGGGGGGAAGTAGTGTGTGAGCCGGGGAACCCTCCAGGTGAGCTTCCCAAAGTACTAGTCAAAATGGTGCCAGTCCACAGAGAGATGGAAAACACTATTCTACAGGGGCCCAGACACAAAGCCTACTGCCGTGAATGGATTTCTAGAAACCCCAGGATTAAGATATATACACAACCACCTGAAATATGAGGTCGAAAATGAGAATTGCCACAAATGAGAGATGATGTTAGGGATTCTGAGAAGAAAGAGATAACTTCTAGCTGGGGACAGTGGATTTGGGGATGAGTAGTATACATTTTGGAGAGGAAGTGACACTGGAGCTGTTTCTTACATGGTTTTGACCTACAGAGGTGGGAAAAGAGAATTCCTGGTGGAGGGCACAGCCAAAGGGAAAAGATACCAGACAACAGTAGCATGGGAAGCCAAGAGGGGTGATCAGGTTTAAAGCTTTCTAAGGCTGCTCTATGATTTTGAAGGAGAGTAAATATAGAGATTTTTTACATATGCTTTAGGATGGAGGTCTGCAAAATATGACCCTTGGGCCAAATTAGGACCGGTGCCTGTTTTTACAAATAAAGTTTTATTGGCATCCAAAAAAAAAAAAGATAACATCTCTAAAGCAGGGGGCTTGGCCGCTGTCTCAGGTAGTCATTTATTGAAGTAAAGGGTGTAGGAAGGAAAGAAGTAGAAAATCAAAATGAAAAGGAAATTTAAGATTATACCCAAAAGGCTGTTTAAAACTTCATCATTGCATAAATCTACATAAATGTAGATCTGCATAAATGAAAATTGTTAAGGGAAATTTTGGATATTGGGCTATATTCACAATCTTTTAAGGCAAGTGTCTTGGAAGACAGTTATTCCATGCCATTTAACATTCGAAGCAGGGTAGTGGGTAGACGGACCACAGCCCTGCCCGGGGACTAACGGGCAGCGCAGAGTCAGTGCGCCTGGTCCTGTTGCCCTGTAACTGTGTGGTCCTGGGCAGGATCCGGAGCAACAACAGGCATCTCACGTTCCATCCAGTTCTACAGAGAATATTCAGAAGGAGGTATTAACAACCAATTTTTCTTTGTAATGAAAGGGAGGCAGAGTATATTACTAGTTTCGAGTTAAAATAATGGAGCATAAAAATGTTTCACCTTATGAAATTACTTCATCCTGATGAAATTATTTCATTATGAAATAATTTCATGCTATGTGATTTGTCTGCCAGTGCGAGCATTTGGCTGGTACATCAGTCTACTGACAGATATATTCTAACTTTAACAATGTGACCATTTTAAAAAGTATGAGTTAGAAAGAAATTCATTCAGCTGATATAACTGCAAATCTAATTTCAGATCTTCTTGGCCTCATTAAATACCTCTCACAACATTTATGGTCTGATTTTTATATTTCCAGCAATAAAAAGGAACGTTTGCCATGAGAAATTAACTGATAAATTGTAATAAAGCAAAATTAAATAGAGAAAGTTAGGTCATTGATAAATAATGTCATATATTCATTTTGCGTTTTAGAACCCAGTATATACTTATTTTCTCCAGCATGTACCATTAGCATATTGATGCGCATTAGATGGCTTAGTTCATGTGTAAAGAATGTAAAATAATGAAGGGAATTTATTTTTTTGTTTTCAGAAATGCTTACAAAAATAGCTGACCTATCACATTATTACCTAAACCGTTACTAACGGGTTACAGAAAGTGGCCACAAAAGTGACAGAAATAAAAGCTTTCCGTCCTCAGAAGAATCTCGTATTCATGGTCTGGAATAGAGTCTAGCTCTATTTTCCATGTAAATGGCCTCTTAATGCACCCGAAGTTGTCAGAGGGAACACAAGTGCCTCACCTCAGGGGTCCTTTTGGCCCGGCCCAAGTCAGTGAGGAAGTGAGAGTCTTCCCACCTTTTTTTTTTTTTTTGCGGTACGCGGGCCTCTCACTGTTGTGGCCTCTCCCGTTGCGGAGCACAGGCTCCGGACGCGCAGGCTCAGCGGCCATGGCTCACGGGCCTAGCTGCTCCGCGGCATGTGGGATCTTCCCGGACCGGGGCACGAACCCGTGTCCCCTACGTCGGCAGGCAGACTCTCAACCACTGGGCCACCAGGGACGCCCTTCCCACCCTTTTTAACCAGACTTGGATTCACAAGCCTTGGATCCCACCTTTAGCGCAGCCACCAACTTACTCTGTGATTGGGATGTTTTTAACCTCTCTTCACCTGGAAAAAGGGATAAGAATAACTTCAACCCATTTCACAGGAATGTAGGAAGGCGAAAACAAAACAATGCATGGGCAAGTACTCTGAAAGCTGAAAGGCCAAATACAAACATAGATGTTATTATTTCCTAAGAGCCTGAATGTACTCAATCTTTTGTTTCTAACTTCAAGCATGGGAGAAAGATTTCTGTTTTCTTTTGTGCCTAAATTGAACAAAAGGTACAAACCACCTCACTTTGACTTTTCTCCTACTTCAAGCATTTGGCTTGAAGAAAGCCTTTTGTCAGCAAGCTGCCAACCCATAGAGTTGAAAGGAAAGCCAGACTGCACTCCAAGTCTGGCGAGTAGAGGTGGAGAAAACAGAGAAGAGTGCTGGAACTTTCCTGGTCTCCAGCAAAAGACTGAGCAGGACTGCAGAGGTAACTGTATTCACACAACCGGTTACAGACCCTGCAGGGAACCGGATTTGGCTTACAACTGAACAACAGTGAGGCATGACTTTACTCTTCTTAAAGCCAACCTATGAGAGGGTCTCAACTGTGGAGGTAGAAATTGCACAGGCTTTGTCCCAAGCATAAGAGATGACGTGTGAAGCGTCCTCCCAGCTGGGGAACTGGTCCCCATGAAGTTTCCTCTGCCTGGAGCACATCGTTTCTCTTAGCCTTGTCCTTTCCTAAGGAGCTCTTTCTTAGGGAGACCTTTCCGGCTGACAACCCCACCCCAGGCCGGACCCCATCCAGCGTAAAAACTCAGAGCCCCTGCATTTCTCCTTTATAATCATTGATATTCGCCTGGAATTAGTGATTCATTAATTTGACGGATTAGCAGTCTGTTTTTCTCTCTCCCCTCCCCCCAGCAAGCTCCCTGAAAACAGGGAACCCTTTGATTTCATAGTGTCACTAGAACAGAGCAGAATGCCCAGTTCAGAGTGGGCCCTCAATAAATATTTATTAAATGAGTGATGAAAGAAATACGATTTGAAGAGAACTTCAAAGCAGAATATTTCAGATCACAGATCATTTCTAGGTAGGCCCATTTATGCAAATATACACTATTTATCATAAAACCCTCAATTTACTGTTGCCCAGGGAGACCATACTGCAAGTTGAGGGAGACCGTAAAATGAGCAGGCAAGTTAGTAGGAAGGAAAAATGCTGCACACCCGAAAAGGGGGTTCTTAGAGACTGGATGGTTTACAAGGTCCTAACTGCCCACGTTTAGACCTTAAGGAGGGACGAGAACAGGGCAGAGCTATTGCTTCCCAGGTTTAAATGCACGAACTCCCAGTCAGCAGAATCAGAGAGAAACTCCCTTCTGCACCAGGCACCATGTGACAGAACAGAAAGTTGCATGATGGGGCCACCCACTCTTTCTCAAGCTATCAGGACAGCTTCCAGATGCACAGGTGAAACAGCAGCCAGTTTGGTTGTGTTCTGTTTACTTTCTTCTGTTCTAAAATGTTGAAAAGTATAGCTCATTAGGCATTCATTCACAGGAATGTAAATAACAAGGAAGATACATTTTTCAAAAAATATTCTTCAGGGCTTCCCTGGTGGCGCAGTGGTTGAGCGTCCGCCTGCTGATGCAGAGTGACACAGGTTCGTGCCCCAGTCCGGGAAGATCCCGCATGCCGCGGAGCGGCTGGGCCCATGAGCCATGGCCGCTGAGCCTGCGCATCCGGAGCCTGTGCTCCGCAACGGGAGAGGCCACAACAGTGAGAGGCCCCGTACCACACACACACACAAAAAAACATTCCTCAAGCACCACAGCAAGATAAAGCAATTAATTGTTCTTAATTTTTTTATCAAGCTGTACTCCAAGCGACCATGCTTTTTGGATAAAAGTCAGTCCCCATCCCCCTTCCATCTGTTTTTTTTACTCTTGCACACACTTATTTACACACAATTTAGTGCCAATTTTCAACAAAATAAGGTTTCTTTTTAATTTTTACATTATGATCTTCCTATATCTTTCAATTATTCTATGGAACATAGAATTAAATACCATCTTCCTCACTAAGTAGCTTGAATTTATGACTTCCTGAGAGCTAACACATTTATTTTTGTGTTAAACAAATATAAACAATAAGGACGCTGAGTAGTGAATATCATGTCTTTTCTGGGGCTTTTAAGGCTATAGAGTTTCTCTTCTTTCCTTCAAAAGGTTGTACACAATAAATTACACTGCAAATAAAAATGAATTAAGTGAGACTGAGACATCAGAGAAGAAATAAAGAGGCGCCAGTTTCTGTAGAGGGTCTTTAATGGATGATGCTTTGGGACGACCAATTTGGAAAGAAAAAAAATCAAATAAAAATCCATTCCATACTCATTTTGCAGACCTCATCCTTTTCTTTGTTTTCATATAAATAACTCTGCCAATGTTTTATTTTATATAAGATCTATACTGTTTTTCTACTTTGTCCTAATGGTCTGCAAACAATTTCTAACTCTCTTCAAATTTCTGTTTAGAAATTATACAAATTAAATGCTGTTTGTTAAGTAACTTCAAAATAACAATAAGCAGGACACTTTCACTTATGCATCATCAACTGTACAACTTCCCCTTTACTTTTGCCATTGCTCCTACTATGACTAGCAGAAATCCTAAAAGATCAGACAATAAAAACCCAAAGAGGTCTTCACATTTTTTTCAATTTCATACTCAAAGTCCATCTCAATCTGTGAACTGCTTTCATCTTTGAGACTGTTTGAAACCCATTAATTTTATTCCTCCTTTGGGAAAGTAAGAACAAGCCATGATCACAGAGGAAACTGCCATTTCTTTCCCTCTGTGGAATCTCTCCTTTACTGTACTCCATTTAGCAGTGGCTAGGACTGCAGACCTGGGTTTATTCCATGCTCGGGAGGAATCATTTATTTCTCCATAATGCTGAGCACCTAGCAGAGTTCCTTGAATATAGAAAATGTTCAATGCAAATTTGGCAAAAGAATGGGTGAATGAAAGAATAATACAATTTTCATTGTTTTAAAATGCATCATTTCCACCCTGTTATCTTACTACAGTTTGAAACCCCTTGTCAGTCAGTCTTTACAAAATAGCTTTTAGGCCTCCCTACAGAGAAACAGATGATGGCACAGAGAAATATTGTGGCTTTAGGAGAGCTTAGAAAGAAGGACCTGTGCTCAACTAAGCTTCACGTGAAGTAGTTTTGTCTGAGTGACACTTTGGAGATTCTCCAGGAGGAGAAAGGATTATTTTGGAGTGTGAGGCAAAGTCAGAAGCTCCCAGCAGCAGAAATATTTCAAATGTTTTCATTCAGGCGGGGCAATGACCTGTCTAAATCAAACCAGCACCCCTAACCTTGTTCCATAAGGCTATTCGGGAAATACAGTGTGACTTCCTCTGAGAGAAATCTTTGCCTTTAACCTGACCTACCATTGAGCCTTGTGTGTCTCTATATCATTCCTTTGCTTTTACTTTTTTCTCTCTGTGACTATGGAATTTCCCATTTGGTCAAGTGTTTAAGGGGTGAAGGAATTAATAAATCCTAATCCTACAAAGATGACTGTTTCAGTCTGCCTTAATAAAAGCAAAGGTTCCTGGTGCTCTAAGGCCACCACCCAGCAGATGCGCCTGTGTCAGGGACCGCGTAACTGCCATCCCTCCCATGTGTGCCAAGGAGCTTAACCACAGAGCGGTGACTACTTGCCTCCATGTGCTAAATGGGAGCACAGATTCCCTTTAAGGCAAACTTTGCAAATAAGAGTAACCTTGAAAAAGACCCTTTAGATGCAGATCAATGCTCAGGAACGTTGCCAACCACTTACACTCCCCTTTGACACTTCACAGATGTGTTACTTACGCTGGAGAAGAGGCCTCCTTCTACCCCAAACCCAAATCCCTGCTGTCCCTTGAGCTCAGTGGGGGCTTGTCGGATGAGCCCCTGGGGAAATATGCACACCTTCTCTCCTTCGTCAACTCGGGTCACTTTGGCGGAGTCCTCCCTGCCCCTCTGGGAATACTTCCGTGGTGTTTTGACCTTAGCCTCTCCGGAGAATTCTCTATCTGTTCTGGAGGTCTCCTGTGGGTACCGGATTTCAGCCCCTGGATCTGCCTGAAAGCAGAACCACCCGGCGGTCTCCAACCCCCCCAAGCTCTGGGACTGCTGCGGGGCTGCGGTAGCCATTAATGGCCATCATCCATTTTTAATCAGAAAGATCACAAGAAGGATGGTAAGCGAATCCCAGTCGCAAGTCAATTTAAATAACATTCCTGGGGAAATCCAATCACTTAAAACTGAAACACCTACGCGAGCAAGAGCCCCCGCCCGAGTGGCGGGGAAGAGTGAGACGGCCGACTTAATCAAGATCAGGGGGCTCCCAGGCTTAGCGCAGAGCGTTAACCCTTCCAGCCCCGGAGGGTGCCAAGGGGGGCTTGGAAGAGCGCGGCCGGCCGGGGCCAAGATGCCCACGGCAGCCCCACGCAGGCTGCCCCTGCCATCTTGGGCGGTTCCGGACGCCCTGCGCCCGGCCTGGGCGGCTGGGCGCGCGGGGTTAAGGTCAGAAGCTCAGGAGGCTGTTCAGGCGCGGGAAGCGGCCGCCTCCCGCAGCCTCGGCGCGCCTCGGGCTCCTCCTTCCGCCCAAGCGTGGCCAAGTGAGGACTGCTCCGGCCGCAGGTAGCAGAGGCAAGGGAGGCGGCGCGCGGGACCCGAGCGGAGCGCCCGGGGAGGGGCTGACGGACACGCGGACAGACGGATACCCCTGCGCCCCCGGACCTTAGTAACGGTACGCGCGGGCCATGTGGGGACCCGGGGTCACGGCCGAGGGCCTGTCGGTGGCGCCGGCGCCGCCACCGCTGCTGCCGCTGCTGCTACTGCTGGCGCTGGCGCTGGTGGCGCCCTCGCGGGGCGGCGGGGGCTGCGCGGAGCTGGCGTGCGGCGAGCGGGAGCGCTGCTGCGACGCGGCCAACGCCACCGCGGTGCGCTGCTGCAAGCTGCCGCTGCACGCTTTCCTCGACAACGTGGGCTGGTTCGTCCGCAAGCTCTCCGGGCTGCTCATCCTGCTGGTGCTCTTCGCCATCGGCTACTTCTTGCAGCGCATCATCTGCCCCAGCCCACGCAGGTACCCGCGCGGGCAGGCGCGGCCGGGGCCACCGGGGGGCGCCGGGCAGCCGGGGGCCGCGGGGCCGCCCGACGACGACGACGACGACTCGCCCGCGCTGCTGCGGGACGAGGCGGCCGCCGGCTCTCAAGACTCGCTGCTGGACAGTGGAGGCGGTGGCCGGGGCCGGGCAGGCGGCGGGCGCTCGGTCCCTTCCTGCGCCTCGGAGCACGAGCTGCGCGTAGTCTCGCCGGTCTTCCTGCAGCTGCCCAGCTACGAGGAGGTCAAGTACCTGCCAACCTACGAGGAGTCCATGCGGCTGCAGCAGTTCAGTCCCGGGGAGGTCGTGTTGCCCGTGTCGGTGCTCGGCCGCCCGCGAGGTGGAGGCGCCGGGGAGTCCGACGGCGGCGGCGAGCGCCGCTTCCCGCTCATCTGAGCGCCCGGGGCCTTGCGAGGACCACGCGGACAGAACCAGGCCGGGGGCTACGGGTGGGACGCAAGGCCGGGGTGGCCGCGGCCGCCGCCGCCAGTTGCCTCAGACCCCGCCTGTCGCCCGGAGACTGGGTTGGGGCCATCCCCACCCCCGCCTCCCCCGGGATGTTAAGTTTCCCTACGTTTCATTCGGTTCAAGGAAACGTTAGGCAAGCGCGGCGGGGGCGACAGCAGCAGACGAGGCCAGAGCGCAACTCTGGAGAACGTCCCCGCCCTAAGCCTCACCTCGGCTTGAGTTCACTTGTAAGTGCCTGCTTCCCGAATCAGAGAACATATGAGCTTCGGGGGAAGGGCAGTAACCTTTAGGGGTGAAGCGAGAGGGACGCAGTTCCACTCCTTTCCCTCTCGCCTGGACAGGTCAAGGTCTCCCAGGATGGGCGGAGGGCGAGGAGGTGAGCCATGACTGGAGACTGATGCGCGCGGGTCTGGGAGAGCAGCACCTAGGTATGGTCGAATCCCTCCCTTGCGGAGAACCCAAGAAAACCCTTCCGTGTCTTCCTGGCCAAGCATAGTCACAGTTCACAGATTGGTGGGGGGAGAGCCGTGATATCCGGTTAGTTGCCGTACTTATGCAGCAATTACGCGTATCCAGGACCATACTCGTAATAAGGTACAGTTGAGCTTTTGATTTTTCAGTAACTGAGAAGATATTTATATTTATTTGTCCTTTATTTTTATATTTTTACCATGTATTAAATAAACGCATTCGGAGGGTATCTCCACAGTTAATGACAAGATAATCATCTTAGCACCTTTTTTAGGCCTTAATGGCCCAGAAATTGTCTACACTCTATCATTACTGTTTAATAAAATGTTGGACATTATTTCATTTACAATGGGAAAAAGAAGAGGCATGGTCAAACGAGAAAACATGTGATTAAAAACATGAAGGATACCTTATTTTCACTATTTAAGAAGAATATATTTTATTTTTAGTACTGTGGCATAATATATAACTTTTTATAATAACCATACATTATGTATGTAGTCAAGGTCATAGTTATATGTAAAAAGCATTGATACATGTATGCCATACCACGAAGCATGATGTCACGCACTTTTCCCTCCATTTTCCATTTGGAATACACTTCACAACATTATACAAAGAATAATTTGTTGTGACTTGTGACTTTTGTTTAAAGCCATAATTGTGCAGTAAGGTACTACAGAAGGATTCAACCTATCTAAAGAAAAAAACGTGTCGTTGTATCAGTTCTACCATTCTGTGAAATGTCCTTTAAGCAAATGGTAATATAAAGTAATATATTAAAATGCATTATGTATAATGTACATATGCATATCGTCTGTGTACAGTAAACACATTGTATATCATATAATTATTCCAGTTTGTGATTATCAAGAAAGAAAAAGAAGGAAAACAAATACAAAAGGTTTCTCTTGGGGAAGGATGAGTATTACACTGAGAAAAATTACACAGTGGACCTCACACGTGTATCTAGACAAGTTGTTCTTATGATTGAAAAGTTCTGACAATCCTGAGAAATCTTAAAATATCTGAATTGTATTAGAAGAAAATGATTTGATTACTTTAAACTTTTTAAAGCTGATTGAAAAAGTCTGACAGTTCTAAGAAATCTTAAGATGTCTGAATTGTAAGAGAAGAGAATGGTTTACTCTAAACTTCTAAAAGCTAATGACCCTGTCATTAAAGAGAATCATTTGAAGTGTATTAAAACAGAAAACATTAAAATCTTTCTCTGTGCAAATTGTATTAGATGTGTGACTATATGGTAATGTATTAAAATATGAAATGTGTGTCTTTATCATTTAAAAGCAATTTTAAGCTGTGAATTGGCGAAAGCATCAGCAGTTGAGACTATATCAACTTTTTTGAGAATGGTACAGGATTTAATGAAATCACATTATATTGAATAATCACAAATGTTAATGTTACTCAAACACTACATTTTAATTGCATGTGGCTGTCAGTACCACCCACTGTTCAGACAAACCGGAAAGTTGCCTTATTCCTTTAAATGATTTATTCTTTGAGGGTACACTGTTTTAGACACTTTTAAAAACTCACCCATATCTGAAACATCTAACTGAATATCCAAGTACCAGTATATAAAGTATATCCTCTATGTTGTTACTACCAACATCTAGACGTGTACAACAAAATCTTGTGAAAATACACTTAAGATATGAACCAAGATGTTTTCCTTGTACCAGCTATGGAACACTTCTCTCCCTAAAATTCAGAATGTCTATAATGTGACACCAATCATGCAATGAAATTCTACTAAATTTTAAAGTTACAACAAGTTTTACACTTGTTTTTTTCCTACACATCACACAAGCTTTTATTCACATCCCCCAGTTCAATAAAAAATGAGTTTACTTTGGTTTTTTCCTTGTAATTCATTGATTTACCAAGCATGATTCTGTTCAGGCATAATTTTGTCGGGGGGTCGGAATCCTGAAAAGCTATTTTTATTAGTGATAAATTAACATATCTCAGGGCAATACACACACATATGTAACATACCATATTAATACACACAGAACCCATGTGTTCACAACAGTAGAATACCTGGATAGAAACATTTTTAAAGCACTAACGGCAATATCTTGGTGGTCAGTTTTATAGATTTCACCTGGAAGTTATTTATTACATAGAACTAGTAGAAAATAGAAATGTAGATAATAGTTTTATTCTTTTACCTGAAAATAAATCATGATGAGATGCTGATTTTACTTATTTTTAATATTCTATATATAGTATAGAATGCAGATGTAGCTATATGGATACAGACATATCTATATAGATATATAGTCTGTGACTGATATCTTTTGCAGGGCTGCTACATACCATATCTTAAACAAAGCCACCTGGAAATGCCAGGTTCTCCAGTACTAACGAACTTTTGCTCCTGGTTTTCAGTTATCAAACTAATTCACGTACTAAAACATTTCAAACATTTTTATTTTCATTGACTTCTCATGAGTAGGGAAGTAATGGCCCTGTCCATCTGGAATGAGAGAAAACATGATTGATTTTCTAAATCGTGTGTGTATACAATCACCAGTTGCTTAAAAGCCATTTGTAATGGTGTTGTTCAGTATCATAACCAAGAGGAAAATGTCTTCTTGAGATATAATGATAGTTTTAAGAGGCCATTAATTGCCACATTCTGCAAATGTGGGTGTGCTTCAGCCATGGAAAATGGCATTGGCAATTATGCCAAAGGGCATGAGGTGTACTATATAAGGAAAACAAGATTCAATTGTGAAGGCCAAAGGGAACATTAAGGAAATGGCCTCAACAGTTTAAAAGGCAATATGGTAAGTATCTTAATGTTGTACTTTTTGTATATAGTTTCTCTCAAGTGGAATTAATAAAGGAGACAATCCAGAGCTGAAACTGATATGTTATACACATGAGGTGGTGTTGAGATTTATACTATATTTTTATATACTATACTATTATAGTATATACTATATTCTGTATTGACTTGTAGAAATTTTGTGAATCATAATTAATTTGGATTTCCACACTAAGAGAAACAATGAGTTGTTTTATTTTGAACAACCCAGCATTAACCATCTCTCCAAAAGTGTAAGTTACAGACAACCAATCAATAATAGAATATTTGACAAGTTTATGTCTGACCTCACTGATTTACAATTTATTTTTTCATTCATTCTCCTTTCATCCATTGGTGAAAAGGCTAATAAGTGGTAGGCTAAGGGAAAGTATTCTGTCAACCAAAGATTAAATCAAGTAACCAGCTAATTGCAAGAAATTAAGACATCTTTTCTTCCATAGGGGTAGAAAGGATGTCTTCATTATGTTTTTAAAATTTTGCCTATAAAATAATTAAATGTCAAATAAAACCAATACTTTGATTATACTTAAATACATATAGAACCTAATTTTATTTATTTATTCTCTTTTACCTACAGAATTCACTTTTAATTTTATGGCAAAAATTATTCTATGGAGGATATTTAGGCTTGCCTTTAAACTAAAGATTATTACTTTTTATCCCTCCTAGCTAAGCACCTGCATTGTCTTGATATCTTATAGTTCTTATTTTCTTTCTTTGTGTGTTGTTCTTATCCTGCTTTAGATTTTCAGTAGATATTTTCTCCCAAACTCATCGTTTAGAACTCCAGGTTAATCTTTGCTGGAATTTAATATCACTCTGGTTATGCCTTGGCTTTTTGCACAAAGTTTCTTCTTTTGGTAAAACAGTATTTTCCAAAGTGTTTATTTTGTGTTCTATTCGCATGTGACTTCTGTAGTTTTCCAGTTTTGAATGAGGTAATTTTTCCTTTTTATCCACTAAATGACTGTAAACATATCTGTTTGTTCTTATCTACAGAATTTTCTCTGTCACACTGGGGCAGAGATCAAATCTTTGCATCTTTTTAGCAAAGACTTATTTTTTCCAGATTTCAAACACAATAAATCTTTATTTACCTCTTTGTCTTATTGCTGCCTCTTTGTTGGCTACATTTGTTTCATCAGACAAAGGATTAGAATCTTGCAGATTTGCTCCTGTTTTATTTTGGTTTGTGTGAATTTTCTCTTCTGTATTGACCAAAGATTTTACCACATCAAAATTAATTTTTGATTATTTTCCTGGGTATTAAAAGTATCTTCTCTTCATTCTAGATTTCACTTTTCTCTTGCAAACTCTTCACTGGTTTGTCACCACGTGCATAACCCTTGTTGAAATGGCCAAGCTATCAGATTCCTGTAAATTTACACCAGTTTTACTTCTTCCTCTGATGTTACAGTCTCTGTCTTTTGTTTCGTAGCTCCATCTTCAGAGTTTTTCTCTTGGAAACTTCACAGTATTCTTTTCATCTTTCTTTATCTTTTTTTTTTTTTTAAGAAGATGTTGGGGGTAGGAGTTTATTAATTAATTAATTTATTTTTGCTGTGTTGCGTCTTCGTTTCTGTGCAAGGGCTTTCTCTAGCTGTGGCAAGCAGGGGCCACTCTTCATCGCGGTGCGCGGGCCTCTCACTATCGCGGCCTCTCTTGTTACGGAGCACGGGCTCCAGACGCGCAAGCTCAGTAGTTGTGGCTCACAGGCCTAGTTGCTCCACGGCATGTGGGATCCTCCCAGACCAGGGCTCGAGCCCGTGTCCCCTGCATTAGCATGCAGGTTCTCAACCACTGTGCCACCAGGGAAGCCCTATCTGAATCTTTTCTGTTAATATAAGCAACTGAGACTTGAGTTCTGTATCAGTTCTATATCTGTGTCTGGGATATAGGGACATTCCCTGACTCAGCTTTTCTTGAAAATTAAGCTCATTTCTTTACATTTATCTCTCTTTGCACATTCTCTTTTGACTAGGCAAATGTTTAGTTTTTTTTAATCTTTTTTGTTTCTTAGGATAGATCTTGTTCTTTGACTAACTATCTTGAATGTTCTTTGGCTACATGTCTTCAGTTTCAGAGGCATTAGTTTTAGCTTCATATTCACAAGGCTTACAAGAGGAGTTTTCTTGACTGAGATCTCCTGGTCCAGCCTTATTTTTGTTCACTGAATCAAACATTTCCTCAAATCCACTATAGTCCACTTCCAAACAGCATGTCTTCTGCTTCGATTTTGCCATAAGTGTTTGCATTCCAAGAAGTCTTCAACTGCATTTTTCTTTTTTCTTGATGTTTTCAATCAAGTACTGATAACTATTGTCTCCAGGTTTTCTTTTGATGTTTTATTATTTTTTTAATAATATATTATCTATCTATTTATTTTGGCTGCACCGGGTCTTAGTTGTGGCATGCAGACTCTTAGTTGTGGCATGCATGAGAGATCTAGTTCCCTGACCAGGGATCGAACCCGCGCCCCCTGTATTGGGAGCACAGAGTCTTACCCACTGGACCACCAGGGAAGTCCCTCTTTTGGTGTTTTAAGAAAAAGTTTTGTATGGCCTTCTACATTTTCTTTTGTTTGAAAAACATGTACACTCTGTATGTTCTAATATTTTTTCTATTACTCGGTTTTCTTGAGTAGTATTTTTCACATCTAAAAACCTACAGATGTTTTGGTTTTCCTTGTAATTCCCCTGATATATCTGACTCCTTCCTAAGGGTTTCCTGTGAACAAGATTTTAAAATTTGGAGTTTCCCTAAGTATTGTAATGTCTGCCAGATTTTCTACTGCATGTGCCTTAGGAGTTTTCTTAGGTTTCTTCATGCCTGTAGAATGGAACATGCCTGTAGAATGTGAATGGAACCTGTCCATTCACATATCTGCTTTGGAGTTGTCCTGAGGTTAGTGAGAAGAGTCACACTGTATTACAGTTTTGCAAATTGTAGAAGACCTGTCAAGTCTTCTACTTGGTTTCCCTTTTCTTTAGGAGTTTTGTCTGTTGGTGCCTGTTGGGTTTTCCATGGGTTCAGTCTTTTCCACAGAAGTTCTCAGAAATTTCTTGATTGTTGTCAGGAGTTCAGCTGATTCCCTTTCTCCCTGGGAACTGTCCCGAATTTCTTATTGTCTTATCTTCTGGGTCCACAATTTGCTGTGAAGTTTTCATAGGGCCCTAGGTTCCTGTTGGGTCTTCCACTGGTTCTGCCCTTTCTTTAAGCATCCTAAACAATCTTTTTTTTTTTTTTTTTAAACCTGTGACGTTTTCACCTTTTCTACATTTCCACTGGGGGGATAGGGAGTTCCTGTTGCTTTCACTCTCTGGTTGTATTGCGCCTCTGGTGTTTGTGTAAACTCTTGATGCCTATCAGATAGATCTTCTTCCACGGAATCTGCATTTTCCCTCAGTTGTTCCCAGTGGTCTCCTGAATATTCTTAGATGTTCTACTGGTTCTGCTTTGTGCTTTGGAGTGTTCCTAAGCATTTTGTGAACATCACCACCATTTATTTATTCCTCTGGTTCTTCTGGTGTTTACAGGTGCTCTATGAGAGCTGCCGGGTCTTTCATTAATTCTTGTTGTATTTTAGATGTCCTCAGCACTCCCGTGAGGATGCTGAGGGTGTTTGCTGGGTCTAATGTATGCTTTGGCATGCTTCTAAGCCTTCTGTGGACATTACCTCTATTTATTTGTCCCTGTTTCTTTTGGTGTGCGCGGGAGCTCTCGGACACCTGCCGAGTCTTCCGCAGGTTCTACCTTTTCTTCACGCGCTTTCAGCAGTATCCTGAGGACTGCTGGCGTTTCCAGAGGTTCCCGATCCTGCTCTGCAGTGCACCTAAGCTTTTTGTGGACACACATCTGTCATCGGTCTATAATTAATCATTTCATAAGTTAATTCCTGAAATTTATAGTGCTATGTTTGAGTTCTGGCAATTCATCTTGTTAAGTTACATATCATTATTTCTAGCAAGCTCTGTTTTAAAATTTGGTAGCAATTCACATTGTAGTCTTTCTTCCAAAGAATAAAATGTAAGCATGTACACAGCTTTAGATATAAGCTTGGCAGTTGCTTTGGGGGTGACAGTTTTCATTTGCTATCATAATGATTATCACAGTAATAACTGTAATTCATTGAATGCTTCCATATGCCAAGCACTGTGCTAGGCATTTTATGTGTATTATCTCATTTGAAATTCATAAAAGGAGTAACTAAGGATTATTAGTTCCGTTTCACAGATGAGGAAGGTGCAGCCCAGAGAGGCTGAGTGGTGTGTCCAAAGTCACATGGCTGATATGTGGAAGATCCAGAGGGCAGATCCACCTTGTCTGACTCCAGAGCTGGGACTTCCACCCATTAAACTTCTCAGCATGCTCTTGACCCTGTGGAATATCTTATCATTAGAGCTATGCCTTAGCTGCATAGCATCATATGGCATCACTTTCTTTTTTTCACAAGTGAATAAGTAGCTACTGTTATTTGCTGTTTAAAGGAATTATTATTGGGGCTTCCCAGGTGGCGCAGTGGTTGAGAGTCCACCTGACGATGCAGGGGACACGGGTTCGTGCCCCGGTCCGGGAAGATCCCACATGCCGCGGAGCGGCTGGGCCCGTGAGCCATGGCCACTGAGCCTGCGCATCCGGGGCCTGTGCTCCACAATGGGAGAGGCCACAACAGTGAGAGGCCCGCGTACCGAAAAACAAAAAACAGATGAATGGATAAAACAATTGTGATATATATTTATATATATTCCATTTTATATATATATATATATATATATAATGGAATATTATTCCACCATAAAAAAGAAGGAAATCTTCCTATTTGTGATAATACGGATGGATCTTGAAGGCATTATGCTAAATGAAATACAGACACTGTATGACAGAGAAAGATACTGTATGTTCTCACTCATATGTGGAATCTAAAAAGGTCAAACTCATCAATACAGAGAACAGATTGGTGATTGCCAGAGAGAGGCCGGGGTGGGGTGGTAGAGTGGGTGAAGGTGGTTAAAGATACAAACTTCCATTTATAACTTAAATAAGCCCTGGGGATCTAATGTACAGCATGGTGACTATAGTTAGCAATACTGTGCTTTATAATTTAAAGTTGCTATGTGTAGTGATGGCTGTGACCTAGACTTATTGTGGTGATTTTTTCGCAATATATACAGATATCAAAGCATTATGCTGTACACCTAAACCTAATATAACGTTATATGTCAATATATTTCAATTGGGAAAACAATGCATTTCCCAAGAAGCAGTGGGTGGCATAGATTCTAGGACCAGGTTCTCGAGGCTTCTGACCCCAGATCCAAAGTTTATTAGGGCTGTGTTTCCAACTGAATTGCTTAACCTCTCTGTCCCTCGAATTCTACTTCTGAAAAGGAAGCTAAAAGTAATACATCAGAGGGTAAAGCTCTTAGAGTCTGGCACCCAGTGAAGACTACATATGAGGTGGTTGGTGTTCCCACTGTGAATGGATTTGAGAGAGAGGAAAGGTCAAGGTTGACTTGGCAGCCATGAAAAAAGTTTTCTTCACTGAGCTTTGAGGAGCCTCTGAATTCCAGAATGTGTCAGAAGCCCTAAAATGTACCTAGCTTTGATTCGGCAGTTCCCCCACTGGGAATCTATCCCATGGAAACAATCAAGGCCCTGTGCAAAATAGGATTACAGAGATATCCGTCAAAGCACTGGTCTAATGGTGAAGTATTGAAAATTACCTAATTATCCAATAGTAGGACACTGATTAAATAAACTATGCTCCATTCATACAAAGAGATATTCTTCAACCTTTAAAATGATGTGATAAGACATGTATTAATATGGGCATATGTTTATGATATATGTCATTAAGTGAAAAGAACTAGCAATAAAATAATATAAACACACACACACTGGAGAAAATTCAGGTTTTTTTTTTAATATTTTATTTTTTGGCCTTGCCACGTGGCTTGTGGAATCATACTCCCTCGACCAGGGATCTAACCCGGGCTCCGGCTGTGAAAGCGCCAAGTCCTAACCATTGGACCACCAGGGAATTCCCGGAAATTCAGTTTTTAAATCCATCTTTTATGCCATTACACTGAGATATGCCAACAAATGTATAGAAACTTCCAGCATTTTTTGCTTAAATTTTCAGTTACTCCAGTAATAACAAATACATGTTCTTTTTTAAAAAAGAAAAGAAAAAAAATAAATAAAAAAAAAATAAAAAATAAAAAAAAGAAAAGAAAATGTTATGGCAAAGTCCCCTCTAACACCCCTGCTCTCTCAATTCCCAGCTCACTCCTCCAATATCTTTTCAGAATATTCTCTGTGTATTTTTACTACACATAGATGTATTCATAGTAAATATATATATAGTTCTATTTTGCGCTTACTGTTTTTGTTTCTATGCAATTTTATCACGTGTGACTTCGTGTAACCACCACTACAATCAAGATACAGAACTGTGCCATCACCTCAGAGCTTTCTGGTGCCACCCTTTATAGCCCTATAGCCACACACACCCTCCCTCTCACTAATCCTTAACCCCTGACATCTCTTAATCTGTTCTGCATATCTGTATTTTGTTATTTCAAGAATGTTATATAGGGCCTCCCTGGTGGCACAGTGGTTGAGAGTCCGCCTGCCGATGCAGGGGACACGGGTTCGTGCCCCGGTCCGGGAAGATCCCACATGCCGCGGAGCGGCTGGGCGCGTGAGCCATGGCCGCTGAGCCTGCGCGTCCGGAGCCTGTGCTCCGCAACGGGAGAGGCCGCAACAGTGAGAGGCCCGCGTACCGCAAAAATATATATATATACTAAACATACAATCTCTTGGGTGTTGTTATCTGTAACTGCTAAAATGAGAATAAAAGAGAATGCTGGGGTGAATCTTGATTGAGAACCAAGCTCAGGACTATGGTCACTAGCCTCAAACCTGACCCCAAAGGAAAAATTATGGTGGGACAATGGAAAGTACCTCCAAGACCTCTGGTCACCGAGAAAGTAGCCCATGTAGCGGGAGGGCAAAACCAAGAAACTATTGAAATTTGAAGGTACGGTGTGAAGGAGTTTTCTCATTTTGTGGTTAGTTATCATCGGCTCCCTGCAGAAGCTTTGCTAAAACGGATTGTGAGAGTGACAAATTGAGGGGCAGTATCTTTGGTTTTGAATACTGCAGCGTGAACAAGCACATTTGAGTGGATACAGGACCCACAGCTCAGTATGGGACAGTCATAGATGGCTATACATGATGCAGACCCACAGCAGGTTATTCCCAAGGGAACAGCCAGCCTAGTGGACTAAATAAAACTGCTGTCAAGTGTGTTTACCCTGAAAAGGAGGACTTTCCAGCTTCCCAAATAAATGCCAAGTAGAATACCCCAGGTAAAGCAGCTGAAATGCTTTACATACAAACTGTGTGGAACTGGCTTTGTGATGATGGGACTATTCATCCGCCCACATCATGGTAAATGCTGTGATTAAGGGGGCCCCTTTTCCATGGGCACTGCATGTCATCTTACTGCTGCAAAACTGAACAACAGTCTGAGAAGCCTTATCAGGTTTGCTTCCTCAGCTTGCTCACGTGCATCTTACACATACCAAAAATATTAAAGAAAGTGGGAAATCGGGCTTCCCTGGTGGCGCAGTGGTTGAGACTCCGCCTGCCGATGCAGGGGACACGGGTTCGTGCCCCGGTCAGGGAAGATCCCACATGCCGCAGAGCGGCTGTGCCCGTGAGCCATGGCCGCTGAGTCTGCGCGTCCGGAGCCTGTGCTCCGCAACGGGAGAGGCCACAACAGTGAGAGGCCCGCGTACTGCAAAAAAAAAAAAAAAAAAGTAAGTGGGAAAGACAGATGGGAGAATCGAGGGACTCACTCCAGTGGCGTGGAAATACTCCATTGGGGTGGAAATCTTTTCATGGTTATTAAGAAAGAAATGGGAAGAATAAAATGGACATAGATGGAATCAAAACAAAAGTCTTAATACAGCACTACTGAAATTTGGGAGGACCTCCTGCTAGACCTTCAACATTAAAGGTCCTCCCAAAGCCTGCTTTATTTTTCGCAATTTGGAGGAATTTTTAAAACTGCAAGGCAAAGATTACAATGAGAAACTCATCCTGAAAATACCTGAAGTAATAGGGAGATTAATCCAGATAAAGATTGATAAAAGGGCCTCAGTCCCTTGGCTCAACCCTTCACGGGGGACCAAAAGCCTTATGCACGTGAGTAAAATGGTTAGAAGGTGGGGAGGTTTCAGGGACACTTGACCTGGGAGCCCTGTGCACTATAGTACCAAAATCTGTTGGTAAAGTTCTAATGGGAGGCAAAGTATATTGAGAGGATACTGAAATGCAGTACCTTAATCCCATCAGGTGAACGAGTTTATATGAAGTGGTTATGACTTTTTTACCTGAATGTATTATGGGGATGGATATTGCATCTGACTGGGGAATATTTCCCCTACGTAGTATTGTAAAACAGAAGGCATGTAAACCCTTCCTTCAAGTCACGTGCTAAATGGGAATGAATAAGATTGCCCGAGCCCACACTTCATAGAAGCCGGATTGCTTGTCTGGACAAATCCTCTGTACAATAGCTGTGTGTGGAGTGTAACTGTGGTTTATGGCAAAAGCCTGTAAGCACCTCCCAGCAATGACTACTGGAATTGTGGACTAGAAAATTTCCATCTGAGGGGCAATTAGGAGCTTGCCACCAGACATTAACTGGAAATGCCCATGTGACTGAAAGGCATAAAATAATCTTGCAACCTGAAATACCCATGATGTCTGGTGATGTCAGAGAAATGCTTTAATGAAGAAGGCAGTGCTCAGAAGAGTTCTATAATAAAATAGACATGGTTTGTACAGGAACATGCTACGGGGGAATGAAGTGTATCCACGAGTGGGTAGACTCTCTTCCCCAGGACTGACTTTGGAACCATGTGAGGAGCTGCCAGATTCTATGGTCACTTGGACAGTGCCCTAAAAACAGCTCTCAACTAACCAACAAAGAGCTGCTTAGTTTATGGATGGCAGTTTCAACATGAACAGACAACATTCTGTTTGGAAGGCCATCACTCTGATGGAAAAAGATAAAAACAAATCAGCTTGGTGAACTGCACTGCATGCTGTTTACCCTTATGTTTGGGTTTTCACCAACTCATGGGCAGTGGCCAATGACCTGGCCATGTGGTCGGGCAGAAGGACAATGGAAGATTGGCCTATTGGGAGGCCAATGGAAACAGGGCATGGCTCTATGGAAATCATTATAGGAATTTGAGGGGTGCATTAACGTAGGCCACGTCAACGCCATCAGAAGGCGATTAGAATCGACAAGCAGATACCCTAATGTGCTCACTTGATGTAGCCACCTGGGTCTGTGAAACGGGTGGACACTGGGGGTGGGGGGTGGGCTGCAGCAATGCAGAGATGGGCTCAATCTCGACGTATTCCTCTGGTATCCTCTGAGTCACAAAATGCCAACAAGAACTGTCCTGTCTGCCAACAAGAGACACAGAGACTACAGCTGGCTCTGGGGCAGATTCCCGAGGGGGAGTCCTTGCCCAGAGCTGGCAAGTCAGGCTGATGCTGGTAGCCCTGGGGGACGGCAAGTGGATCCTGACAAGAATAACTCTGACTCTGGACTGGGCTTTGCTTACCCAGGGGTAGATGCAAATGATCGGAGTACTGCAAAAGAACTGGAACAGAAGATATTGCACTGATTTGGACCACTGCGTCACATTTCTTCAGACCAAGGAACGCTATTTACAGACCATTGTGTCCAACAACAGGCAGAGAGATATCTTCCTCGGAGTAACAGTTTGGTAAAGAATTAGAATGAGCAATCAAAACATTGATTGTCTAAAAGGCGGGAGATAGGGAATTCCCTGGCGGTCCAGTGGTTGAGACTTGGCGCTTTCACTGCCAGGGGCCCGGGTTCGATCCCTAGTCGGGGAACTAAGATCCCACAAGATGAGCAGTGCAGCCAATAAAGAAAAAAAAACCAAAGAAACAGCAAAAAAAACCCCAGACATTTATAAAAAAAAAATGGGAGGAGAGAGAGGCATGAAAGGCTGGTTTACGTGTCCTCACGAATCTGTGCTCACAGTCAACGTGAGCGGGGCTGAGGGACTGTCCTCACTGGACAAATTCCTCTGCTTTTCTGAATGTGGGGATGAGGGGGTGGGTGAGGGTGCTGGTGTGACAACTCTACTGTTTTCTCTCTTTCCCGTATCACCTTACCTTTCTTCTGCCTACTTGAGGCAGTGGTCCCTGGACCAAGGATGCAACTATGTTGCTGGAAGCAGGGATGATTCCTGAGCAACGAGATCCTTTTTTTCCTAAGGGCCTGACGGGATGGGTTGCACTTTCGTTCCATCGGGCAATACTGGGGCTAACAGTGAATACAGTTACATTGCCTATTGGAAGAAATAGCCCACTAACCCTGTACCTATGTAACCCTATCTTACGTGGATGGGAGTGGACAGAGCGGGAGGCACTTGGCTAGACTCTTACTGCTGCCTGTGATCTAGACCAGCACAGTGGCTGAACCTAATGTTCCTTCCAAGGTGAAAAGGTTTGGGTACAAACAGAAGAAATAGTAAGTAGCCAAGGGTAAATGAATAATGACTGAGTTATACAATGAGAGAATTCCAATGGTAATGCTTGGAAGGAAGCTCAGAGCAAGAAATGATATTGTCTCTTAAGTCTAATTATACCAAATGCCTGAAAGTGTGAAGTCATATATTGCTGAGACCACTCCTGCTTTTGAACCTGACAAGATGGAGTGGAAACCCTGAGATATCCCATCATATGACATGACGATGGATTGGGCTGATTATCTGAGACTGGATGAGACTCCAGGAAATGTGTCAGTATCTTCGATTCTTATTTTTCAGGTTACATCTACCATAATGTGATGTGTTATAACACTGGCATTATTGAAAAGATAATGCCAATATTGATCATCAAATGTATTAGGGGGGCTTCCCTGGTGGCGCAGTGGTTGAGAGTCCGCCTGCCGATGCAGGGGACACGGGTTCGTGCCCTGGTCCAGGAGGATCCCACATGCCGCGGAGCGGCTGGGCCCGTGAGCCATGGCCGCTGAGCCTGCGCGTCCGGAGCCTGTGCTCCGCAACGGGAGAGGCCACAGCAGTGGGAGGCCCGCGTACCGCAAAAAAAAAAAAAAAAAAAAAATATATTGGGAAATTGAGTTTAATAGCTTCCTATCCTTACTCCACATCGACTCCTCCAAGTGTTGCTGTATCTGTTATGCTCAGTCAGGTATGTTCCTTTTGCTATAAAAGATCCCATGATCAAAGACCAGGGAGTAGCCTATGATATATAAAGGATGTATCTGGTCTTGGGGAGGGGGGCTGGTAAAGAGCTTCCTAAACCCTTGGAATTTCCAGAGTGAGAGGAGTATCTTTGTTATGCTAATGAGCGGGGGTGGCTAGAGAACTTCAGGATAAGGGCTGGTCACCACATGATTAGAGGGCTAAAACTTTCAGCCACCTGACCTCCAGGGAGAGGAAGGGAGCTGGCCATTGAGTTCAATCTCATAGCCAGTGATTTAATCAACTGTGCCTACATAATAAAACTCCTGATACAAAATTCAGGACAGCCGAGTCCTGGGGGAGCCTCCTAGTTGGTGAACATATTGATGTGCTGGGAGGATGACGTGCCGGGGTTCCACGAGGAGGAGACGGCATGGAAGCTCTGTGTCTCCCACTTCCCCCCAGATCTCTCCTTCCTCCTAGACCCTGCTCTATGCATCTCTTCCATTTGGCTGTTCCTAAGTTGTATCTTTTACAATAAAATTGTAATAGAAAATGTTTCAGTGAGCTTGGTGAATCATTCTAGTGGATTATCAAACCTAAAGGGAGGTGGTAAGAACCCACAAATTTGGAACCAAGTCGGAGAGATGTGGGTATCCTGGGGTCCCCACTAGCGACTAGCAACTGAAATAAGGGCAGTCTAGCTGAGGATTTTTCCCTTTAACTTGTGCGACCTACACTAACTCTGGGTAGTGTCAGAATTGAATTGAATGGTAGGGCACCTAGCTGGTTATCAGAGAATTGGTAGAAGGCAGACACATTTCATTATATTTTTTCTTTTTAAATTGTAGTAAAATAAACATAATATAAAGTTTACTCTTTTGACCATCTTTTTTTAAACTTTCTATTGTCATATAACATAATATAGAAAACATATATAAATGTATAAGTACAACTTATAAGTAAACCCCTCAATCATATTTCACAAACTGACACACCTTTGTACCCGGCATCTGGATGAAGAACAGAACATTCCAACATTCCAGAAAGAAAAAGGAATATGTTGAAAAGATAGGAACATTTTCATTAAAAAAAAACTAGATATATTAATTAAAATGGGGGTGAGAGAGGTAATCACTTTCCCATGCATATGCCTATGCCCACTCTATAATACACCATTTCCAAAAATGGCTTCATGGAAGAATTTCTAAGGATTATGTGTGTCAATGTTAAAAAGCTTTGTGGTAATAATAGTTTGGGGACATACTGAATTAAGGCTAGTCAAACAGATTGATAATTTAAGGAGATTTTCACAAATTCAGACTCTAGGGCCTAGTGCCTAAACATTCTCGAGTCAGAAAAGGAATGAGGAAAATATTTCTTGCCCATTCTAGATATATTTCTAAAATTATGGTAAACATATATAACAAAATTTACCATTTTAACCATTTTCAAGTGTACAATTCAGTGGCATTAAGTACATTTCCAATGTTGGGCAAACATCACCACTATCCATTTCCACAACTCATTCATGCCAGACAGGAATTCTGAACTTATTAAACAATAGCTCCCCAATTTTCCCTCCCACAGTCCCTGGCAACCACTATTCATTCACCTTTCTGACTCAGTGAACTCGCCTATTTTTGGTATCTCATGTCAGTGGGATCATACAATGTGTGACCTTTTGTGTCTGGCTTATTTCACTTAGCATAGTATTTTCAAGGTTCATCCATGTTGTAGCACGTATCAGAATTCATTCTCTTTAAAGGCTGGATAATATTCCACTGTGTGTAAATACCACATATTGTTTATCCATTCATCTGTTGATGGCCGTCTTTTTTTGCCCACCATTTTGCTATTGTGAGTACTGCTGCTATGAACATTGGTATACAAGTATATGTATTATTTTATACTTTCATAAGTCAAGCTTCATTTTTTGTTGTTGTATAAATAAACTTTTGGAGCACTTTACAATTGAGATCAAATAGAAATTAATGATGACATACATTTGAAAGAGTCCAATGTTTTATTATCAGCATTAACATTGTTCATACTGAAGATTCAGGGATAAAATAATGGACAGAAAACTGGAATGTAAGCAATACTACATAGATGCATCATAAATATATAGGATGTTTTGCTAATTATTGGACTAAAAATATAAAAGATGAAATTACATCAATTATTTTGTGCTTAGTCTTTCTGAATATTCTTTTGGTATTAAATACACAGCGAGTGCTTATACTTAAGAGATTCTGCCTTTTTTTAAGCAAGGAGAACAAGCTTATCCTTGGTTAATCAGAATCAGTTTCAAAAGGTAAAACTTCTTAAAGGTAAGCATGGCATTTAGTGCATAAGACCAATATTCTTGCTGGGCTGGCTGCTTGAGGATCGCTCTCGTTCTTTAGTAATTTCCATCTCAATTTTGGCTTTGATTTTTTCCCAATCTATTTCAAGCTGCAGTAGAAGAAAAGAAGAAACATGCATATATAGTATAAGACATTTTTGTTTAATGCAAAGTAACTAAGAGTAAACAAAAACAGAACGCATGACTTCCAGAACATTTGGGAAAAAAGAGGGCAGGAAAGAAAAGTTAAGAAGAGATAATGCTCCCCCCAAAATGAAATAGCGTTAAGAATAAGACCTAATAGAACAATTATCACAATAAAAAGCAAAGACTCTCATTGTGATACCAAAGACCAAAATCTGGTTGTAGCTATTTATAAAAGGCACATCTAAACTGTCCCATGGAGCCTTGGGGTTCTGCTCCGGTGCCTCAGCTTCGAGGAGGTAGGAGCGAGTGAAGATGGACTGCTCTCCTCCAAACAAGGGGGAGAATGAACTGGGCTCCAGTTTTGAAACAGTAGGCCATGTTTCAAATGGGTCAACTCTTCACTGCTTTTTTTTTTTTTTTTTTTTTTGCGGTACGCAGGCCTCTCACTGTTGTGGCCTCTCCCGTTGCGGAGCACAGGTTCCGGACGCGCAGGCTCAGCGGCCATGGCTCACGGGCCCAGCCGCTCCGCTGCATGTGGGATCCTCCCTGACCGGGGCACGAACCCGTGTCCCCTGCATCGGCAGGCGGACTCTCAACCACTGCGCCACCAGGGAAGCCCTCTTCACTGCTTTTATACTGACGTTTCCATTAGGAGCCTACCTATGGAGAAAGATAGGGGAGCATCTGCTTTCCCAGAGCATACTCTGCAAAAGGGGCTCCTTCACAACTCTTAAAATAATATGAAGACTTGGTGGTAAGAAAATGACGAGGGCTTCCCTGGTGGCGCAGTGGTTAAGAATCCGCCTGCCAATACAGGGGACACGGGTTCAAACTCTGGTCCAGGAAGATCCCACATACCGCGGAGCAACTAAGCCCGTGTGCCACAACTACCAAGCCTGTGCTCTAGAGCCTGCGAGCCACAACTACTGAGCTTGCACGCCACAACTACTGAAGCCCGTGCGCCTAGAGCCCGTGCTCCGCAGCAAGAGAAGCCACCGCAGTGAGAAGCCCGCACACTGCAACAAAGAGTAGCCCCCGCTCGCTGCAACTAGAGAAAGCCCGCGCACAGCAACGAAGACCCAACGTAGCCAAAAATAAATAAATAAATTTATGAAGAAAATGATGAAAAGATATTAGAGGACGTAGTGGGAAAGCAAGGCTGAAAGACACATAAAAAGAATAACTGAAAAGTGATAATATTTTTATCTGTTTTCAGCCAACCACCAGACCCCGCCAAAATCCAGCCCTGCCCCTCCACTAAATCAACAGACATAGTGTTAGGAATGGACTCTGCTCTGAATTCAATAAACAATTTCTTTAGGAAAAAGCCTTCTACTATTTTTAAAAGTTTGGATATCACTAATTAAGGAATGTGTGTCCTCTCAGGCAAGACATGGGAAAAACTGGGTCCTACCTAAAACTAACTCTGATTTACTTTGAAATAAACCCAAACTCCTGAGACTGAGCCCAAAGTGAATAGGTTTTCACCTCCATGTAGGCGAGCTGAGTGGAATAAGCAGTATTAAAGCAGACTGCGTTACTACTTGCTGCCTGAACAGATTTACCTTAAGTAACTGAGACTAATTTAACCTTAACAGGACTTCACGCCTCTTTTATTTTGTGTTGGAAGTAGGTAGAATTAAGTATTTGGTTCTTTTTTTATTCCAATATCCTTTCTCTAAATTCCTGTGAAGTAATTTATGGATATATTTTAGATAATCATTCCATATACTTGTCTATAATACATAAAATTGATGAATTAAAAGAATCCCTTTACTCATAGAAGATGAAAGTCTGTGCTCAGATGCAAGTGACAGCTTATCAAAAGGCAGAGCAAATGTTAGGTTATTTGAAAGACTCATTTTTCAATCAGGTCAGAACTTGATGTTTTTAAATGGCAAAACAACTCGTCTAAGAAAACATTTGCAAAGAGAAAGACAAAACTTGATGAATGCCTTGGCCTTCTTCCAGGCTTAAATTGACTTACATATGTTCTTCAAATCAATCACAATAAAACCATATATTGATGATACACTAAACAACTGTTGCTCAGCTGCACCAGAAGTGCATCAAGCAGATTGATGACATCTATATTAGTTACTTGTTATAGTACAAATGAGGGTGTCAGTTGACAGCTATCCTACTGAAAATAAATGTTTCACTTTCACTCTGGCATTTGTCCAGTTTTAGAACAATGTTCTCCTGATAATTTAGTCTCTGGAATAGAGTATTTTTAATAGTGAGTTTTAGATAAGGATGTACTCATGACAGCTGTCAAGTGACTTCTACACTAAAACACATCCTTTTCTAGTCTAGGGAGTGTTAATACTACTTGGCGCTTCTTATTCTAGTCCCGAGTTGGTCAATTCTTCTTATTCACATAATAATAATTTTAAAATCATAGCAAATGGCTCTCCATCCTCTACCCCATCTCTCTTACTCTCAGCCGAAAATCAGCTTCCTACTTTACAGAGAATATAGTGGCCATCAGGCATGAATTCACTTAATTTCCTTCCTTTCATAAAAGTAGGGTATCCATCCTTATCTCGTTCCCTTCTGTCTCAGGGCAACCTCTTCACATAAGTCCCTGATCTCGTCTTCTTTGACTCCTCTAGGACATCGGCCTTCAATTATTACCTACATATTTCAATTTCCTTCTCTTCACTGGCTGCCCCTCATCATCCTTCCCTCTGTATTCTGTCTCCCTACAAGCTACCACCTTCATTCTTCTTTTCATTCCTGACTCTCAACCTCTCCCCAGACCACTGTAGTATGACTGTGTTCCCACTACACCTCAGAAGCTTTTCACTAACACCACCATTAAGTGTTTTAATCCCTCATCCTATACACCTTCTCTATACGACTCAATTGCTCATTCAACGAATATTTAATGCTCACTCTATGCCCAGGATTGCTCTAGGAGCAAGGATTTAGCAGTGAACAAAAAGATAAAAATCACTGTCTTCATAGAAAGATAAACAAAGACAAGCAATAGTGGTAAAAGTTTTGGAAACAGGGGAGGGAGATAGCGCCGGGGTGGAGTTGGGGGGGCATGGGTGTTGTATTTCAAACAGAGTGATCAGAGAAGGCCTCCCTGAGAAGCTGACGTGAAGACCTGATGATGAGTGAGTGACTCTCTGGGTGTATCTGGGGAACAGCACACTAACAGACAGAGGGAAGAAAAAGGTCCTGATGTAGGAGCATCCCCTGGACCTGGCTGACCACCGCTCTTTGAAATATCTCCCTCAGTACAATATTGTTCTCTTCTGGTTTCTGCTCTCTTTTCTAAATGTCCTCAGTCTTTTGTTTTTCTTTTTCTTTTTCTCCTATATCCTTCCCCTCAGTAACCTCTTCACTGTTAGTATTCACTGGGGTTCCAACCACAGCTTTTTCATACTTTCCCTAGGAGATCTCCTCAACTCTCATAGCTTCAACTATTCCTAAATGGTCATGACCATAAATTTATTTATCTAGCCCTGATTCTTCCTTTATCAACACTCTTTGATGTTCACATTGGTATTTCCAACTGCCCACAAGACATCTCTGCCTAGATAGGGGCCACCCCACAGGGATTTCAAACTCAAAACAATGGTCTATTTTCATGTATTCAAACTCAAAAGGTCCAAAACTCATATATGCTCATGTTCCTCTACCAGTCACCAACACTAGGAATGTTGAAGTTGTTCTCAAATGTCTTGCCTTACCTCACCACCTCTCCTACCACCCCCAACCATTATTGTTCTATTAATTTTACTGCTACTTTTTCTTACATTAATCCTACAGTCTCCATCTCCTGCTGAGATTATTACAGTAACCTCCTAACTGGTCTCCTAGTCACCACCCTTACCTCTAATCCATCTTCCACATCAGAAGATATCTTTCAGGTCATTTCCTTGATTACAAACCTCCAAGTCTTTGCACTGCCTCCATTATAAGGTCTATTATCACAGTGTTAAGACTCTTTAATGTCTGGTCCCATCAATATTCCAGCCACCCAGTACCCAGCACCCAGGACCCAGGGCAGTCACTCTGTACTCCTTCACCATTCTTTCAAGATCCCATGCATTTGCTCTTATTATCATATCCTTTAACTGACTGACAAAATCCTACTCAAGATAATTCCATGGAATAAATAAATAAATTTTAGAAATGAAAACTAACAAACACAAAGTATACAATTTCCAAAGGGGAAAAAAAGGATACTTTGGTGGAAAATTCCAAGTTTCCATTTCCACTTAGGAACTGGGATTGTAAAAGGGAAAAGTGATCACGTCACTTCCATTCAGTATCTTTACATTAATCTTTGGGTAAATCCAATATACCGAATTTGCCCTGTGAAACCCTCAGGTCAATCTCCCTTTTGCTCGTCACTCTTCCCCACTTCAGAGCCTTCCCTCTGCCTAGAACACGGCCATCGCCACACCCTCCCCCCACACCCTCAGTCAGCTTCTACTATCCATTCTTTACAGCTCAGCTCAAATAGCAATTGCTTTGCTTAGAAAAATCTGCTGATCCCCCCCACTCCAGGTCAGGCCTGTCATTCATAAAGTCTTACAGCACTATGTACACTACCTTCGAGGCAATTATCACAACTGAAATGAACAATTAACTGTATAATTAACTATCACCTCCATTTGAATATAAGTTTCACGAGGGTCAGTGTTTGCCAGGTTTACTATTATATCCCAACCACCAAGGAGAGTACATTGTCTGCAGGAGGTGCTCAGTAAATACTGAATGAATAAAAGGTAACTAATTATCCAGCAAATGAGCTATCACTTAACAATCTCTTGTTATTTTCTCTCCTGCTTTTCCCTCTTTTTTTCTTTCTCCTAGCATAATGCTTTAAACATTTCCTGTCTCTTCTACTTCTCTTCCTGCACAGAGTATGTATTCAGTAGATTGAATGTATTCCTCAAGTGGACTTTATTTGCCAGACTCATAAATTATTTTACAAATACTTACTGAACACCCTTGTAGAGCAAGTATAATGACTCTAATGGGGTTCTCAGAAGATAGTACACCGTGTATGGATCTCAGATTTCCATATTTTAAACTAGAAAGGCCCAAGTAACATTTCAGGGCTCATAAATATGAATGTATGTCAAACTTCACTTCTTACAAACTTTTACGCTATGCGTTGTGAGCCCATTTGAGTTCACCAGATAGGGAGAATAAATTTCTTTTCAAGAATGATCTTTTTCTATTCAATTCTTAGTTCTGAAATAAAGAGTTTATATAATCACAATTTTGGCTAAGATAATTTTTAAGTCAAAGATAATTTTCATCTTAAAATACTGCTTTATGATTTCTAGTTAACTTCCAAATTACATCTGTGAAGAAGAAAAGTGGGAAACTAGAACATAGTGCCATAGAGACTCAAAGTAACCTATATAGTTTCAGGATGAAAAGAAACCAAAATACCAAAAAAAGCCGTGTTGTTCTGATTCTCCCACTTTGAACATTCCTACTACTCTTGTGACTGAAGTATCATATGTTAGTTATAGGTGAATACGTATATAATGAAAAAGAAGATATGAAGGTTAAGTTTTTAATATCTGAAATATAATTTCCTTGAGGGTAAAAACTATATTTTTTATGTCCTCAAAAGCACCTAATGTGAACACAGTGAAAATAATATTGTTAGTAATGATGATGAAGAGGAAGCAGAGTATTAATCTGCTTAAAAATTACACAATAAAGTAAATTTAAGGTGGGTGCTCATTTTTAACATACTGTCATATTTTCAAAACTGAGACAAAAAAGAGGAGGTGACTACTGAATCTCTGGGCCGCTTAGCACTCAGTGCTGGTGGCTGCTGTCATATTCTGTGAATTGAGAGTATAGCCCTCAGAGCTCCCAGGGAAGCCCTCACAGCCCAAACTCCCGAAGGATCCATTTCAGCAGTAAACAGTTCTGAATCAAACAAAAAACATTTTGTGGAGCTTCTACAAAATACATCCCTTTCCACCAAGAAACCCACAACTTGTGTCTATCCTGGATCCAGATGATAAAGTTGCACTGCGGAACTAAGAATGGCCCCAAAGGCTTCATTACCCTGAAAACTGGTCTGAAGTCCAAAAATGTGGTTCATGACACTCAATATTCTAAATACGGCAAATGGATAATGTTGCCTTTAGTAGGTGCCTTCTCTCTACATCTTCTTTCCTCTTCCCAAGCTTCCTCTTATATATTCTGCCCCCTACGATAAATCAGAACATTCCATTTTATTCTATCCCCAAGGAGGAGCACTCCCACAGTCTATAAGCTCCATGAAGACAGAAGCCATATCTGTTCCAACACATAGCATAGTGCCTGGCCTGGAGTTAGTACTCATAAACATTTTTTGAATAAATGAATGACTAAAAGGCTAAAGGAATCAACTAGTTCACAGAGCTGGGAGCAAGGTTGGCCCTGTTTGGGGATTACAAGTCTCTTGAATCTGCATGGCTACAGGTGAGCTCTATTTCTGCCATTTGAGTATAGAAGGATCTGGGCAGGTGGCCACAACCTTTTCTGCTCTAGGCGCTGGGACAAACGCCCTTGTTCTGGCTCTCCTGTGTGCTGATATGTACTGGAATGGCTTTTTTCTAATTGGGTTTATAAAACCTTATATTCTGGTAGGAACTTGAGAGGCAAAGGGTTAGCATTCTTTTGTTCTAGGCGGTGAACTCTACCCAGGCCAGGCACCTTTTGAAGTGCAACTGAGCTCCCTAGATAGAATCTGCAAAGTGGCAAAGTATCCACTTTCTGGCCAGTGCCCTCTGTGCTTATGTATTTCCCCTGGAGCAGAAAGGGCAGCTGGTAGAAGACAAAATTCAGGAGCTAGAAGCCTTCATCCTCGCCATTTATACTGTTTATCTAAAAATATCAGTTAGCACACAACCTTAACACAAATCGAATATTATAAAACCAGACTTGAGTTAATCAAAACATGGCTATAAGAGTCCAGAAAGATATTCAGTAATATAATTACATAGTCAAAATAAGACTAACATTGAAAGGCAAAAAGTAGTATTTTTTAGAGATTATGGTAAGAATTATTCAAATTTTGTCGCATTAGGATGAATAATACATACTTATAAAGCATATACATTATTATCAAATACTGCATAATACTTACACCTTCTGCATACTGCAGGTATCGTTTATTAGTTTCCTGTTTACCAAATGTCTCCAAAAACTTTTGTCGGTAGGCCAGCACTGTATCAACATGTGTTTTGTATTTAACAGCTAATTCAAGTGCCCTACGATGAGAAAGAAAACAGATTATCCGCACTGCTGTGTTAGCCTCTACGGGCAGTGGAGTTTCGGGGTGAAAGGGTGGGAGAGTCTATGTTGATCCCTCCACTCCTCCCTCAGTATGAAAGGTACGTCATTCCCTACCTTATCCATCTTGCAAATTCCTATTTATACTTCAGGGTCCAGACCAAACATGATCTCTTCTCCCTGACCAGCTCTCCTTGTAGAAATAAATGACCATTATATCTTATCTGTGCTACAGAACATTTTATACATACTATTATTTCAGCTCTGCTTACAGTGTATTGTAACTATTATGAATCTGTTCCTTCCACTAACCTATACATTTATTGAAGGGAGATCTGGGTTTCATTTCTCTTTGGTGAGTACTACAGAGTGTATGTATCATAAATGTTCATTGAAAAATTCATTGAAATCATAATAAAATTCAAGTGAATGAACTCCCCTAATGTAAGTGGTTTGACTATCTTGACCATTTTTTAAGTCAGTAATGAATTTATTCTGTTCAATATTCAACTAAATACTGATACCCTTACTTATCCTTATCATTAGTACAGTAAATTAAAAATATTATGAAAATAAAATTTGAGGATAATAAAAGTCTGACAAAATGCCTTTTGCCATTTGATTCTTAGAAAAAGTTAATAGCCATTTAAATTTTATAAGTTAATTAATATCTATCCATGTAACCAAGTTATTTTAAGGTAATATTTTATTTAAATAGCAGACAAGAACTAAATGAATTGCTAAACTCACTGTTATAACACCAAAGGCATAAAATCTATATATTGATAATTTGGAGGGAGATGAAAAGATTATTCTTCAGTTCCAGGCCTATTTTTGCATGTAGGTTTTGGACAGCAACTCAGCCCGTGATCCTATGCATAACTCACATTAGCTGAGCCAGGAACAATCTAGTAGAATACAGCTCTCTTACACTGTTCATTGTTATCCTGTTTTAAAGTATGGGAAACAGTCATCATAACAGTCAAAGTACAATATTTCTCAAGTTCTCTTGCTTTCTTATATAACACATGATTTCTGAATAGGCCAGTGATGGTTTATCAGAGCCAACTATTACGAACTTGTTGTTTTAGACAAAACTGACTACTGACTAGAATTTTTGCAATGTGTGACTGTTTAGTAGGAAAATTTGTTTGATTCTTAGCATGCTTTGGTTTGATGTAAACTAAATTGTCACTTTAAAAAGTATTTTAGATATTATGTATGTATTAACTGACAAATGATAGACAATTGAGATATTAAAGCCAATATGATAAATTATGAATGTAAGTCATGTATAATACAAATGATAATGTCAAAGTTCAGTACAATGATTTCTTACAAAAATATATTGGCATAAACAATATTGCTAAATCCAAGGATATTTGCTACCCATCACAAACTCCTCACAAAGTTCCCTCATTCCTCTGTGACTTTATGTCTTTCAGAGAAAAAGAAGACACACGGAAAAAATGCAGAGGTATTAGGATACAGAGGAACAAAAGTAGAAAACAAGAGAAGGCAAGAAACGATCTATAGAGGCTCGAAAGATGAGAAACAGAAGTAAAGATGCCTTAATTCTTCTAGCCCTCTCTCACATCAGCCCCCTCTTCATCCCTAAGGCTCTGATTCCCGTGTTGTATGTGTGAGTGGAGACTCTGGTGAACAACCTCGCCGGCACATCAGAAGTTCCAGTTACCATTCTTTCTTTATGATTGTACATGATGGGGGAAGGAGTTCTCGACTGTGCAAAACTGGAGGTGTTCTAAGTGGGGAATACATAAGCATCTATTCTGGGTTGGGGCTTTTCAAAAATTCCAAAGAGAGACTTTGTTATGGAACATCAACATGTTTAATTATGTAGAAAGGATAGACTATGATGTCTAATCCTGCATTTATTTTTTTTAAAGATTTTTTTATGTGGACCATTTTTAAAGTCTTTATTGAATTTGTTACAATATCGGTTCTGTTTTATGTTTTGGGTTTTTTGGCTGCGAGGCATGTGGGATCTTAGCTCCCCGAACAGGGATAGAACCCACACCCCCTGCATTGGAAGGCAAAGTCTTAACCACTGGACCGCCAGGGAAGTTCCTAATCCTGCATTTAGATGCTAAGACTTATCTGCTATTACAGTCATTATTATTATTATAAAATACATATTAATTATCTGATTGAAAAGCAATAGCTAAAGTTAAACATTCAAATGATATGCGCTATTTTAAATGTTCTCTAAAAGCACATACTGGGTAAAAAATGTTTCTCTACCACATTTAGGAGGGAATTTACTCCAAATTATCTAAGAGTTATGGGAACAGTATGTCTCTAGCTTTAAAATGGTTATTCAGCAACCAAACAAATGTAACATTAGATTATGGGACTGGAAAAACTCCATGTATCCTCTCTGATTTTAAACAGAAGGAAGTTACATTAAAAGATGTTATAACTTCAAAATATAATTTTTTTGCATAACTTGAATGAAGCAGAATCACTTTATATAACTGGTATAAGTAGAAAAACTATTTTTATTAATACTTACATAAAGGATCAATATGCATACCTGGAGCTTCTAGTGTCTACCTCTCTTAACTTCAGTGTTTCAAAACAGACTACCACCAAATGTCCAAAGTGAATGTCAAAGAGATAACTTGCATATCTACTACTCCTCAAGGGCTGCATCTTATTAGGTTGCAGGCAATTTTCAAGTTCAAATATAAATGACGGAAGCACAAAGCAGCAAGACTATGCTTCTCAAATAGAATAACCCATATTAACAAAGTAAAATCTGTTCCCTTCTAAAGGATTTAAACAAATATAGAAATTCAGGGATCCTAAAAGCAATCTAATATATTTATCATCCAATACTTAAATTCTATCCTTCCAGAATTCTACAGGCCCAGTTGGGAAAATAGCAAGAAAACACAAAAAAGAAATAGGAGAACCTATAGATGAAAAGAAACCTAAGAATGTATCAACCAATCAAAATGTATGAATATTTTATGAATCCTGAATCAAACAAACCATAAAACAAAACATTTATGAGATAATCAGAGAAATAAGCACACTGAATAGAATTATTGTTAACTTTAAAAGTGTGATCATGATACTGTGGCTGGATTAAAAAAATCTTTAAGATACATACTGAGATATTCATAGATAAAATGATATGATGACTGGGATTTGCTTTTAAAAATTGTGGGGAGGGATAGAGGAGGAGTAGAGATTATTCACAAATTGATAACTGTTGAAGCTGAGTGATGGGTACATGGAGATCTATTATACTATTCTCTTTACTTTTGTATACATTTGAAATTTTCCATAATAAATAGTTTTTAAATTCCATCTTTTTTGGTCCCTCCTGATCTCTTTCGCTGAATCCTCCTCTTCAACCAGATCATTAAGTGTTGAATTTCAGGGGGAATCTGCCTGCTGCCCTCTTTTCTTTTTTTTGTTTTTTCTTTTTGTTTTCTTTTTTTGTGGTACACGGGCCTCTCACTGTTGTGCCCTCTCCCGTTGCGGAGCACAGGCTCCGGACGCGCAGGCTCAGCGTCCACGGCTCACAGGCCCAGCCGCTCCGCGGCATGTGGGATCTTCCCGAACCGGGGCACGAACCCGCGTCCCCTGCATCGGCAGGTGGACTCTCAACCACTGCGCCACCAGGGAAGCCCTGCCCTCTTTTCTTTTTCCTTCTTTAAATTCTTGAGCCACACTCATGGCCGCAGCTACTCCAAAGGCTGATAATTCCCTCAGTGTCTTTGCCCCAATGTCTAGGACCTCCCCTCAACTTCACACCTGTATATCCCATTCCTGCTGGACCTCATGAACTGGATACACAAAGGTAACTAAAACTCAACAAATCCAAATTGTTAGACAGCTTAGTCACCACCCCGCCCTCCCCACTCACCCCAACACAAAAATTTACCATCCAGTACAGCTTCGGTTCTACACAGATACCAAATGTGGGCTTACCCTCCTGATGAAAGACACAGACAAATTAAAGGCCTGCCAGACTTTCCTGGAATATACACAACACTCAAAACTTTTTTAAAAACTCGAAACACTATTCGATAACATAAACCAGTTCTGGAAGTCTTAGTTTATGAGAACAATTATTTACTCACTCCCAGAAGAGGGTAATACATGTGGAGAAAAAATAAGATCATTTTTAAAAGAACACCATCTACTTAGATAGGCATGCAAGAAGTCTATTATTAATTAATCAATCAGTCACATAATTTTATCATCGTCCTCTGTTTGAATATCTTCGCAGATGGGGATTATTCTACTCTCTAAGCAAGCCATTCTTTGGATTATGTTGTTATAAGCTGATTCCTATATTGGATCCAAGTATTTATCCCTCTTACTTCTATTTTTTTATATTAGCTATATCATTTAGAATCAAAACTGTCACCACAGAACTTTGTCAGTTTTGTTCATTGCTATATCCCCCCATGCCTAAAACCTGGCACACTAGAGACATTCCATAAATAATTAAAGAATGAATAGTAGCTACCATTTATTGAAGGCTTACTATGTATCAGGCCGTATGCTAAGAGACTTTCACATGCTATTTTACTTAATCCCGACAACAAACATGTGGTTTTTGTTATTATCACCATTTTAAACACAAGGAAACAGAGGCTTACAGAGCCTCACTAGTCTGTCCAAGATCACAGGACTAGTAAGTGCAGAACCAGAAATCAAACCCAGGTCTTATTTCAAAGCCCCCATTCTTAACCACTACATTTGTCTTTGTACCATTCAGCAGCCCTTTTGAACAAGTCATTAAAAATGACCAGACATGGGACTTCCCTGGTGGCTCAGTGGTTAAGACTCTGCGCTCCCAATGCACGGGGTCCAGGTTCGATCCCTGGTCTGGGAACTAGATCCCACATGCATGTCACAACTAAGAGTTAGCATGCCGCAACTAAGGAGCCCACGTGCTGCAACTAAGGAGCCGGAGCAAACAAACAAATTAAAACATAAATAAATACTTTTTTAAAAAAAATGACCAGACATTTCACCAAAAGACTGCTGTTGTTGTTTTAAGCAGATCTCCGTGTTATATCTAAATATGTCTGGTATGGCAGACATTCAATAAATATCTGCTGAATGAATGAATACGCATTAGGAAGAAATATTCCAACTGGTTTCAGAAATATCTGCAGAATTTGGAAATGAAGACAATACATAAGATTTTTAAGAGTTTCTTAGCAGTTATAATTACTTCTGCTGATTATCTGAAGTCATTCTTATCCAGTCTTTGATATTTATGCTAAAAGTGATGGGAAACTATGGGTTTCATTTAAGTGAGTCAGGGGTCAAGAGTGACATGATGATTTCCACTGTGAAAAGATCACTATGACTACAGTATGAAGAATGGACAGGAAAAGGACAAGGTAGGTGCAGAGAAACCAATGATGATGTTTTATTAAGAAAAACTTGGATCAGGGAATTCCCTGGCGGTCCAGTGGTTAAAACTCCACACTTCCACTGCATGGGGTGTGGATTCAAGCCCTGGTCGGGGAACTAAGATGCTCGCACGGTGTGGCCAAAAAAAAAAAATAGAAAGAAAAAAGAAAAACTTGGATCAGCTTAGATAAGGGTGCTGGTAGTAAAGTGGATGAGTGCCAGAGGTATTTGAGAGGGAAAATGGTTGGTAATTGGAGTATGGGGGAAAGAGGGTAAGGAAAATGTCAAAAGTAACTCCTAAATTTCCAGCTTTGGGTAGACTGAAAAGATAAGATAGATTACTCTGGAAGAGAACCAAGTTTATGAGGGAATAAATATAAATTTGAACTCAAACATATGAGACAGCCAATGGAAATGCTGAATAGGCAGGTGGATAACTGGGTTCTGGAAGCAAACATGGGCAGGACAGAGGGCTAGAAGAGAGATGCATATTTGGGAGCCTTAAGTGTGTAAATAGTAATCAGGAGCCTTGAACAACGCTCCTTGACGTTTATTGACTTACCAGGCAGGCATAAAGGTCTACCAGCATTTGACCAACCCATTGGTTTATAGTTTAGATGAACAACACAAAGCATAAGAAAAGGAGATGCCAGGTAGATAGGGGGAACAGAGGAGCACCCAGCATTCGTTCTCTCTCCCCATTATATCTCTTTGTCCCTCTTGTTTTCCCTCTCCCTGAGATCTAATATCTTAAGGCAGAGTCATTTGCTGAAAACTGGAGGAGGGGAAGAGGCGGCACAGATAGCAGGATGTAGGGATAGTAGGGAAGATGTGAAGTTAGCAGCAGAGAATAAGTATAGTCACATGACCTAAGTCTCAAAGGATCAGAGATTTTACAAGAGAAGTAAAGATGGGGGAGGCAAAAAGGACACCAACTGCACTCACACCCAGACCTAAGGAATGTGGAGTCAGAGAGAATAAACTGACTCCATCTGAGAGGACTGGTAGGGAAGGCGTGTCCTCTGGAAAGAGGTAATTTTCACTTAGGTCAAGGAGGTATGAGAAATGTTCAAAGGGCTGTATTATAGGCCATCAATAGAAGCCATCAGAGGCAAATGCTTCACAGACCTGCTCTGATATTTATATACTGTATGTATCTACACCCAACGTTTGTAGAGGAAGTGCAAGGCAAAATGATTAAGAGTATTGCATAAAGATTAAGAGCATGAAAATTAAGTACCTACTATGTATATAGATAATATAAAATGATAAAATGTTTCTATCCTTCTAGAAGTGTATAATCTGAAAGGTGAAAGGTGACATAAAATTTACAAAGATAAATAACAAAACAGGTAAACATCAATCCTATAAAACAATGTAAGTAGTAGTATCAGCAGTATATATTTTATTGCGGTAATAGCAGAAAATTCAGGTCCTCTTTAATACTGGAAGACTTAGGTTCAAATCCTAGATCAGCCAGCTACTTATGAGTAACCCTCAACTTCCTCATTTGTATAGTGTTGTGATGACCAAATAAGATGATATAAGGAAAGTGTTTAACACAATTCTTGGCACATGATAAGCGCTCAATAAATAGAAGCCTCACTATTATTAATGACAATAAAATGGAATTCCTAAGTAGGTTGCAAGCTTTTTAATATAAGGATGATTTTTAAAATATCTGTTATACTATATGGTGTTCAGAGTGCTATATAAATAGTAATGCCTAACATTTATCAACATAAACATTTTCTCAAAAGTATCAGTTGAAAATATGCTGTGAACACCATTCTTCCCTATTTCTCATGGAACTCATGGCTTAGTAATGGTATATACAATTTTCTGTTAGTTCTTTAATACAGGGTTTTAAAAAATTATTCATACTGTCTCTTTCCAAAATAGTTACTTTAATATTTGTGAATTATGAATAAATTGAGGATAAGAACAATGGCCTATTCATATTTGTAGAACCTAAAACATCTTTCATGATCCTTTGTATAGCCAAACAATGACAACAAATTTGTGAAAATAAAGGATAGAGACAGGGTGGCTGAATTGTATGAAGAGTGTAGATAATTAATGTATAAATTAAATAAAGAGACTATAGTATGTTCATAACAAAATTAACTACCTTTTGTTACTTTTTTAGCCATTTTGTTACTTCTATTCAAGGGGAAGATAGAGATAGGACTATAAAAATTCTAATCTGAGGGGATTATAAGTAAGGGGCCAGTAATTGAAAGATTTATGGGTTATTTTTGAGCACAGAGAGAGACGAAGATGATGAAAGACATTTCAAACCTGGAAAAGTCAACATGCCAGCTTTGTAACACAGTAAATTCAGGTGCATATAAGCACTACAACCTTGTTCACTGAGAGAGACATACCTGAGAGAATGAGTAGAGAAACCTAATATGTCATAGAGAAGAGCAGCCTGCCACTCAGCCTCAGAAAGCAACCTGTCCAAAAGCCTAAGGCAGCGGGGAAGGTTACTGACCACTCCTCGTTACAAATCCTTTGGTATCTCTTCCTTAGCTTCACAAATCTTCCCTGGCTCCTCTCTCTGCCTGTCTGACTGCTTTACCCCAATCTTTCAGCGGATTTCTCTTTTTTTTCACCCATCCCATAAAAATAGTTTATGTCTTCTCACTCCTCACATTCCCCAGGCAACTGCATCCATTCTTCTAGCTTCCATTCATTTGCTGATGACTCCTAAATTGACATCTCTAGTTCAAATCTTTCTTGAGCTCCAGGTCCAATAATCAACTATTATCACTTATCTCTTCACAAATATTTCAAATCTAACATCTCTTCCAAATCTGCTAATATTCTTACCACCATCTATCCAGTTACTGAAATCAGAAATTCTGGAGACATCCTAGACTCTCTTTTCTTCTTCACAGACAACTTCTAATCAATCATGATTCAGAGAAGGCAAAAATCTTTAATGGCAAACTACTCACAAATATAAATGTGAATAAATTCTTATATGATACTAGGAAACAAGTACAGTGGAAGATGTAATTTACTAAGTGGTCGGTAGAAGAATATGCTAAGATCAATCAGGTTTTGGAATTGATGAAAAACATTTTTATTACCTTTCCCAGTTGTAGAGATTAATATTGATCTGAATCGCTTGATAAACAAGGCCAGCCTGAAGAAGTACCATTTCAGCTTCCTGTATGTTCCCACTAAACATTAATATGTGGGCCATTTTTGATTCTTTAGATGGAAGATTTTTTATAGAATTGATGTATTGAACCTTATCAATCTAAAAAAAAGGAAAATATTTGAAGTGAATAGTAACAAATTACGGTAAGAAAAACACACAAACACATACACGTAAGTAAACATTATTTACTTCACCAATTGCTGCGTAGGCTATTTCTGCAGTAGTCATATCTCGATTAGCGACTGCCATAGCAGCTAGGCAAGCCCACATGGTTTGCTCCTAAAGTGAAAAATGAGAACAATTATTTCAACTACAGGGCTGAACTGCCTTAAAATAAACAGTGAATTAAAATAGAATAAAGTTATATTTTAATGAAAAATAAAAAATCACTGAGCATGGCACTGAAAAACCAATAATTGAATAGGTTAATGATGTGGAAATTTCATTGTGGCTACTTTGTTAAAATATATTAATAACACATAGAGAAAGTTTTGAATAAAGTTTTTTGAAAATGTTCATTTCTAATTATCAAAGGTTTATTTTGAACTTACAATATACTTTTACCATAATTCAAGGTTATAAGCCCTCCAGTCTTTTTAATGAGATGTCAAAGAATGCAACTACAGGGAACCAGAGAAACAGTGAGTTTCTCAGACAACGCTATTATAGCAGATTGCCACCAACAACCCATTGTAAGGAAAAGCGTCTAAAAGTCTTCACAAAAGTGTAGTCTAAGGGAATTAACCAATGTAAAACAAAACAGTTCTGCGGTCAAATATGCTTGGAAAATACTTGATTCAACCAGGTTGGGAAATGTTGATCTAAAGTAGTGAGTGGTTCTTAACCTTAGCTGTACAAATAATCTGAGGAACTTAAAAATATGCCCAGGCTCACTGGATCTAATAAATTAGAATCTCTGTGGGGGATAGAACTTGGGAATCTGACTTTTAAAAAAAAGTTCCATAAGAGGTTTTTATATGTACCAGTAAGAAGAAACTACTCACTTAAAGTATAGCTTCTTCAGAGAATAAATCACACAACACCTATCTCTCTGTATCACCCATGTCTTCACTTATTAAAAAAAAGATGTGATCCCATTTGCAATTTTTCCCGCCCTTAGCTCTTACTATTTCTCATTTTGCACAAAGATATTATATAAACTAATGTACAATATATACACAACTATGGATCTGAAATGTAAAGTACCTTAACAAAACGACAAAGTCTTACAGCATCTTCCCATTTTGAACTGCTTACGTATTCGTGGAGAATAGCAGGATATGGTGATATGCTGATGTGAATCAGTGAGCCATCAGCTCTTCTTATAGTTACCTGATTTCCAACAAAACTCACGATATGGGGATTTTTACTAAATTCACTGTTGAAAAAAGGAAAAGTGCAATTTATATTCTAAGCAAAATTTTTCATATATATTAAATTTGGGGAGTTGACCCCTGACTTACATATGAAATCTCCAACCTCCAAAATGCACTCCCAAAAAAGTAAACTCCAGGGAGAATGTATGTATATTAAACAAATATTTGAATCTAACTAGCAAAATACACAAACTAGCAAAATATACAAACATTTTAACATGGCAAAAAATTATTACATATTTGAGAACTATGCCTAAAAGTATTTGAAGTTTGAATTTTTTCTAAGTCTTAAGGTAAATCACACAAATGATTAAAGCACTTAGCTTCAGCTTTTAAAAGTATAAACATTAAAAATTAAGCTGATTCCAGGATTATTTTCTCATAATAACAAGAGGTGTACTTTAAAGAGATTAACTTCTCTCCATTAGTTAAAAAATTTTTTATAGAATACCTCTCTGGTTTTGCTAATGTTGTGAGCTTGAATATTAAAAATGAACTCAAAGTAGATTTGAAAATTAAGCTAAGATTTGGAGTTGAGAAGCCTTTGTATACCTAGTTTGTCAAGAGTGAGAGACCTCCTTGCTATTTCTTAGAGAATTTAGGAATATAAATGCATTTGATTTTCTGAAGACTATAAAAAATTTTAAAAGCTTTTCAGTATACATTTTTCTATATTTAATATTAATTTAAGAGTTCAATTCTAGAAAGACATACATTCCTGAAAGTCTCAAGGTCAATGATAATCTGGGAAAGAGTAAAGGTTGTCACAAAGTTATATATCACAGAAAAATCTTAAGAGTGCCTATATTAAAATAACTAAACCACACTGAAAAAACGACCTGAGTTACCATTAAACAACAGTAAACCTGAAAATTATATCCATATAAGGAAAAATTATATTCATTTAAGGAATAAATAAATAAAATAGTATCATCTGACCCTTTCAACTTGATTCCATCACTTAAATCTCATTAAACTAGTCTTAGTTGAACAATTTTTTTGTTTGTTTGTTTTGTTTCTTTTTTTTTTTTGCCGTACGCGAGCCTCTCACTGTTGTGGCCTCTCTCGTTGCGGAGCACAGGCTCCGGACGCACAGATCAGCGGCCATAGCTCACGGACCCAGTCACTCCGTGGCATGTGAGATCTTCCTGCACTAGGGCACGAGCCCGTGTCCCCTGCATCGGCAGTCGGACTCTCAACCACTGCGCCACCAGGGAAGCCCTAGCTGAACAGTTTTATTTGGTTGACTAAGTAAAGTGAAAAACATCTTGCAGGACTTAAATTAGAGGCAGAAACACAACACCCTGTTAGTTTTATTTACAACAATAAACAATCCTATGCAGTAAAATGTTACCTTGCATCCCTTTCATATAATGTTTTAGGCAAAATGTCTCTGTCCACATAAACCGTATTGGGGTAATACCACACTGTAAATCGAGTATCTTGAAGTCCACAGAGGATGTTGCATGTATCACTCCACGCCAGAGTATGCACCATTGTTCCTTATTTTAAAAAGAATGTTAATGTACTATTCCATTACGTAAGTATTAAAAATACACCTTTAAAATCAGCAGATGTACAAGACCCTAACTAACTGCTTGTAGGTATGACTATTTTCTGATCATATAATGGTGAAAACGTACAAAAATTCACATAAAAATTTATGGAAATAAATTTGAATATTTTACCCAGAACCATTATATTTTTAATCTGCATGTCTTTCTTTCAATGCCAAGTTAGCTGTAGCAGCTAAAGACTTGCTGTTAAAATGGAATTAAGTAGCATTTCATAAGAACATACTTATGAAGTAACATTTCGTAAGAAATGTTATGAGACCAAAGCATTATTCATAGATTCATTCAAGCAAGTAAGCTATTTAGTATAATATACGACAGAGTAGATCTAAGACAACTGAAAGTAATCAAAAATTTAAATGTATTACAATTATTTTACCAAGTTTGATAATTTGTTCTTCCTTCCCAAATCGTTTCACTGAAGTGATACAGAGATCTCTATTTTTATCAATGAAAGCAATTTTTCTATCATTGGTAAGTCCCTTTTGATCTAGAGCAATTTCCAAAATTTCATTCTAAAATTAAAAAAAAAAAAAAGAAAATTCTGGGTTAGTTTTAGTGCTTGACACTAGATTGTTTCAATTGTTTAATTATAAGAACATTTGTTTATTTAAAGATCAATTAAATATCACTTACCTACTCATAATGATAAAATGTCCCTGTTAAATAATTTAACTGCTAATATACTAATAATTCAAAAGCTAAAGTATAGTTACTTTTTTTTTAATTTACAAGGGAAAGATGCCTGTTAAAGCACTATAAAATAATGTATATTTTGAAATTCTGTAAGCTGAAACACATTTCCATGTGCGTCCATCACTTGGGCACAAGTTAAACAAATTCTGATACATCCATAAAATGTTATACTATATGGTGGGAAGAAAAAGGATTGGGAAATCACTTTATGTATTGATATGAAAATATCTCCAGAAACAGAGTGTTGTGTGAGATAAGCAAAGTGCAGATATATATGTTATATTTTTGTAAAAGAAGGAGAAAAGAACATATATCAGTTTTGTCTGTGTATGCATTAAAAATTTCTGGAAGGATATAAGGAGATTAATAGTGATAGTTACTTATTTTGGTGGAAAGGAACTGTATTGACAGGTATAGCAGGCATACTTTTTCACTTTATGCTTGTTTATGCTTTTCTGTTTCTGAACCATTGAATATATTTGTTATTTAACTTTAAAACTAATAATTACAAAAAGAAGAAAATAAAAGATAGGGTAACACTTCACTGGTAGCACTGAACAATAAAGTTAAAAGCATCTTTAAACCCTAATACACCATTTATTAGAAGGATAACTCAATAAAATGTGCTCATTTGTTTATTTTAAGGCTAAAAATCAGAAACCAATAAACAGTTCACAATTCAGGGTCTTTTTATATTTCTATAGATTTTTTTTTTCCAGTTTAACTACAGTCTTAAAATCTAAAGAAAATGTTGGCTAAGAACAGGTCAATGGGGACTTCCTTGGTGGTGGCGCAGTGGTTAAGAATCCTCCTGCCAATGCAGGGGACACAGGTTGGAGCCCTGGTCCAGAAAGATCCCACATGCCGCAGAGCAACCAAACCCATGTGCCACAACTACTGAGCCTGCGCTCTAGAGCCCACGAGCCACAACTACTGAAGCCCATGTGCCTAGAGCCCGTGTTCCACAACAAGAGAAGCCACCGCAATGAGAAGCCCGTGCACCAAAATGAAGAATAGCCCCCGCTCACTGCAACTAGAGACAGCCCATGCTCAGCAAGGAAGATCCAATGCAGCCCCAAATAAAAATACATAAATAAATAGATTTATTTTTTTAAAAAAAGAACAGGTTAATGGGAAAACTACAAGCTGTTTTGAAGTATAAACACACTTTTATTTACTGATTCTATAGGTGCTAAAAGTTTAATCAAGATAGAACATTTTATTGAATAGTAGTGAAGAGCCTGAACAAAAAACATATAAGTCAGATTCTTTTATTCAGTTAATTTGCAAATATAGCTTTCTATTACAGAATTTACTCGTGTTTAGTCTTTATGATATTTTAGGCAAAATACTCTACATAGAACACACACTGGTTTTAAATATAAAACTAATTTCCATGTTTTCCTCCTTAAAATGAAAACATTAATTTAAAAAAAATGGCTATTTACATTAAAAATAGCTAATATCCATTACCTTATGAGAAAGAAGCTTCCCATCTCCCAGTGGTTTTCCAGTTGATGCCTCAAAGAGGAAGATTACTTGAAAAAAAGTAAAGTATTAGTTGATGTATTACATTAGAATTTTTATTAGTAAATTTCTATGGAGTTATCATAATCCTAATGAGAAATTATTTAGCTCTTCGGACCACAGCATACCTATCAGCACAGAAGAGCAGCAGCCTCAAATTCCTACTTAGTAATGAGGTCATATTTCTTAGTGGAACTGAATACGTCTTCCTAAAACATACATTCCCTAATTAGAATTGTTATTAATGGTATGGCATCACCACACCACAGGATCAACAGTGGCAAGTCCAAATCTGGATGTAGTTTGTAATTTTCATAACTCTGATTTAGACCAACATAACAACCCAGACAATCATTTTACAAAGGAAAAATATGTTGAGTGCATACTATACCACCATGCAATGTGTTATGTACTCTTCAATTCCCTGTGGTCGGTACACTAATGTGTAATAACTGATTTGTGTGGTCTTTGTCCTGGGTTCCTGACACAGCTCTTCGTCAACCCTTGGGATTTTCTGAGTGATAGGAGTGTCTTTGTTATGCTAACCGAGAGACTCTTGGTGATTCCCTAGATAGCTTCAGGATAGGGGCTGGTCACCTGAAAGACCAAGCACGTGATTATAGAGTTTGGACTTTCAGCTCCCTGAAATGGGAGGGGAGCTGGAAATTGAGTTCAATCATGTAGCCACTCTTCGACCTATTAACAACTTGATGTTCAGCCTCACTACACTGATGCAAAGGCTCTTGCATGGATCACCAATGACCCCTATGTTGCCGAATTAAAGAGTCTATTTTCAGTCTTCAAGAATCTACTTCTAGTCTTGACCTCCCAGCAGCACTGGATACTCCTGATCATCCTCTTTCTTGAAACTCTTATGTGGGCTACAAAAAACACTGTTTTCTCTTGATTCTCTCCTATTTTGGACCATCCCTAATTCTCTTTTGCTAGTTCCTCCTCATTTGGTGATCCTTTTTCCTAGGTTTTGTTTTAGGTCACATTTTCATGCTATATACTTTCCTGGATTATTTTCATGACATCAATCATTATCTAAAAAATGATAATTCAAAGTTCTCTGTTTCCAACCCCATGTTAGGTGTTCTGAGTAGGCCAAGTTGTAAAAATTACAGTAGATATTGTATTGAAGAAGCCAGGAACAAAAACTGTCTCTGTCCCTTTCTCTGTTTCACCAAAGGCGTTCATAATTCTTCCTGGTTCTAAAATTCTATGAATTATGAAAGGATTAAATAATAATTAAATATGTTTCAGATGTGAATTAACTGTAGAAAAATTCAGAATAAGGTATATTCAGTTGGAAACATACATACTTTATTATAGCTTCTATCTAAAATATGTGGTGTTGGGACTTCCCTGCTGGCGCAGTGGATAAGACTCCGAGCTCCCAATGCAGGGGGCCCGGGTTTGATCCCTGGTCAGGAAACTAGATCCCACATACATGCCACAACTAAGAGTTCACATGCCGCAACTAAGGAGCCGGCGACCCACAACTAAGGAGCCCTGGAGCTGCAACTAAGGAGCCCGCCTGCCACAGCTAAGACCTGGTGCAACCCAAATAAATAAATAAATAGATAAATAAATATTTTTTTAAATAAATAAGTAAATAAAAATAAAATATGTGGTGTTGAATAAGAAAAGTATAGAAAGTTCATAGTGATCACTGGGATTTTCAAATTTAAGTTTACTGAAGACAAAAATCTGACTTCCAAATTATTATTATTAACGATTACACAGCCATCTTGAATCTGTCCACTATCTAGATACTACTGTATTTCATTTCATTCTCTTTCCTCTCATTTAGCCAGAAAGGAAGTCATTTAAAAACAAAACAATTACCAAATGTCCTCTCTCAGAGAAAGCCTAAGGCATAAAGAGAGAGAATAGCTCTACTTAGGAGAATTATATTTGCTACCAGTATGAGAGGTGATGCTATCTGAAAGTACTGAAAATTAAAAAGTGGGACAGTTTTCTAGCTCCTGAATTAGGTCTTCCATGGCATGACCTCACAAAATTAATAATCAGGTCAGACTTTTTTTTTTGTAACATGTCACAGTAATGAACAATGTTTGTTCAGCAATATTTATTAACAGAGAATAACAATTATTTACTATCTTTCCACTAGGCTTTAGGGATATCTCACTCTCACTCTTACCTCACTGGCTCCTCCTCCTTTTACCCATCTCTAAATATTGATGTGCTCAGTCACTGGTCCTCTTCTCTGTCTATACTCACTTCCTAGGTGATTTCATGTAGTATCGTGGCACCATCTACACACCAATGACTCCCACATTTATATCTCGTCCCCAACTCTCTCCTGAGCCCTGGACTTTATCCTGTTGTTTCCTCTCCAACCCTGCTTGGATGTCTAAGAAGCATTTAAACTTACCATGACCAAAACAGAACTCTCTGGGTTTGTGGACCTCCTCTAAACTTCCTCGTTCCCCATCTTTCATCTCGTTCATACAGGAAAAACCCTAGGGTAATATGCTTGCCTCCACTCTCTCATGCCAACATCTTTACCGTGGCCAAGTCTTTACATGATCTGGTTCCTACTTATCTATCTCTCTGTCTTCTCCTACCACTCTCTGCTTTGCTCGTGTTGACCTAAGTCCCATGGCCCTCCAGCAGTTCCTTTTTTTTTTAATTTTATTTTATTTATTTATTTATTTTTGGCTGCATTGGGTCTTCGTGGCAGCATGCAGGCCTTTCTCTAGTTGCAGCGAGTGGGGGCTACTCTTCACTGCGGTGTGCAGGCTTCTCATTGCAGTGGCTTTTCTTGTTGTGGAGCACAGGCTCTAGGCACGTAGGCTTCAGTAGTTGTGGCATGCAGGCTCAGTATTTGTGGCGCATGGGCTTAGTTGCTCCACGGCATGTGGGATCTTCCCGGACCAGGGCTCGAAACTGTGTCCCCTGCATTGGCAGGCGGATTCTTAACCACTGCACCACCAGGGAAGCCCCTGGCAGTTCCTTTTATGTGCCAACAATTCCCATTTGCACCTGCTTGTCCTATGGTCATTCCCCTCCCCCACCTCTAGAATTCTCCATTCCCTCATCCTGCATTAATTTTCTTCACAGTATGTATCAGTGGCTGACTATATTTGTTTGATTTGTGGTCTTATGCACTATTGTATCCTCAACTTCTAGAAAAGTACTTGGCATACAGTTAGCACTCAATACCATTTGTTGGATACATGTTCTGATACAGCATTGCCTTAAAAAAATGGTTTCACTCTCCTATGGAATTCCAAAACACCTGACACATTCATATTTATTTATAAACACTAATGTGGCCTAGATTTTTATATGAAAATTCAAAATTATTCATAACTTTCTTCTACTTCATTAGTTTAAAAATATGTAAACATAAAAATATGAATATATATAAGCAAAATAAATAGTACAATGAAGCACAATATTTACTATGTTACTAAATAAAGAAAAAGGAAATAGTTTAAAAGGTCAATAAACTTAAAAATTAACATACATTTTTAGGACACACAGTCTTGAATTCAAACTCTATACCAACAGCTACTGAATATATAAGATTTATTCCTTACAACTAAGCTTTGATGCTGTGACAATATCTATTTGTTCCATCAGTTGGGAATAATATGACTTTAGTTCTTTAATTGATTCATACTTAGGAAAAATTAGGAAGCTCATAATTCTTTCATATAAAGTTAACATAATAATAGATGAGAAAATGAAAGTTAATTGATGAAAATTTTACAGTGTTAACAAATTTCATGGAAAATTATAAAAATGCACTTACTTTTTTCATCAGCTTTGTCTTTTATTGCTATGGTATCATTACTCAGAGAGACCGTCTGTGCATTTAGAATATCTGTTCTCATTCCAGGAAATTTTGGAGAGGAAAGGAAGCGCCCGTCATAAGAATATAAATAGATACCACCACCATCTACAAGAAGAAAATGTCTAAAAAATAAAGAATAAAAATATATTTTCAAATAGGAGTTTACTATAATTTCATTTTTATGTTAGAAAATAGTTTATGCTTTGGAAAAATCTAAATCTTACAATTAAAACAATAGTAAAACATAAATATATAAAGAATGAAATATAAAACAACCTGAAAAGTCAACATTGGTTGTTTGGTTTGTTTTCTAGGTTTTTGTTTTTTCATGGAGGTAGCAGAAGGAAAAATGAAAAGGCCCATTAATATTATAATTGTAATTCATTTCCTTCCCTAAAGAAGCATCTCTATACAATGGCAATTAAAAAATCGTGTAACTCACAATTCAGTGATTTTTTTAATGTCAGATGCTATTTGTTTCATGAAACAGTACATATTTCACAGTTAAAGATTATGGTAAAGGGGTTCCCTGGTGGTGCAGTGGTTGAGAGTCCGCCTGCCGATGCAGGGGACGCGGGTTCGTGCCCCGGTCCGGGAGGATCCCTCATGCCGCGGAGCCGCTAGGCCCATGAGCCATGGCCGCTAAGCCTGCGTGTCTGGAGCCTGTGCTCCACAACGGGAGAGGCCACAACAGTGAGAGGCCCGCGTATCACAAAAAAAAAAAAAAAAAAAAAAAAAATTATGGTAAGGATCATTAAAATTAAATTACAGTACTAAATTAAATACTTGTTAAAGTCCTAAACAGTGAAAATTACTCAAAAATTAACATCAGAGCCAGCATTTATTAAAATAAGATGTTTTGACTTTAAAACGATATGGTAACCATCAGTAAATGTGTTCATATCTAAAAACACATTTTTTGTATCAGGGACTTTGGTTCATTTGCTGTGTTGACCGCTCTATTCAAGGCATAGGGTCCTGTATAGTTTATTTTTTATTAAGTCAAAATGTAAATATTTTATGGCTGCTATTTTTTTCTTTCAAAATTTATGAACATTGCAAAAAATAATTCAAACAATACAGAGAAAGCAAAAGATCTCCTGCAATCTTCCTACTTCCATAGAGATAACTTATGGCAAAGTATGGACACACCTTAACTTTACTTAACTCATTCCTGATGGACACTTATTTTATTTCAAATTATTCACTGCTTTAAAGAATGTCTAAAGTATATACACATCTCTGTATGTTTACATTAGTTATTTCCTTAGTACAATATAACTTTTAAAAATGCAATAATTCGATCAAAGGGCATATACTTTTAAAAATTTAACATATATTGTTAAACTGCCCCTTGAAAGGTTGAATTGATTTACACTCATACTACTGCTATATCGGAGAGCCTGTTTCCTCAATGCTGAACACATTATTACTTTTTTTTAAAGAAAGTTTCCACTTTATTTTTATTTATTTATTTTTTTTCATGGCTTCAACTTTAAGTCCAAAGGCAGTCTGGAGACAGAGTTCCTTCCAAGTCAGGGGACCTCAATTTTTTGTTTTCCGGGTTTTTTTTGTTTCGTTTTGGTTTTTTTGCGGTACGCGGGCCTCTCACTGCTGTGGCCTCTCCCGTTGCGGAGCACAGGCTCCGGACGCGCAGGCTCAGCGGCCATGGCTCACGGGCCCAGCCGCTCCGCGGCATGTGGGATCCTCCCGGCCCGGGGCACGAACCCGTGTCCCCTGCATCGGCAGGCGGATTCTCAACCACTGCGCCACCAGGGAAGCCCCCACATTATTACTTTTTAAAATCTTATGTTCAAGACTAATATCCTTGATTCAGAACTTTTTTTTTTGGCCACGCCAGGTGGCTTGTGGGATCTTAGTTCCCCAACCAGGGATTGAACAGGGCCCTCGGTAGCGAAAGCACAGAGTCCTAACCACTGGACCTCCAGGGGATTCCCCAGAACTATTTCTTGATTCAAGAATTGCTAATTGTTCTTTTTTGCTATGGAAACAAATAGAAAATAAACATCAATACAAACAAAGTTAATATATAATGAATACCAAATATGTACACTTGAATTAAATTAATACTTGAGTATTGGTGTGTAGCTTATTTAATTGAAGGGTTTGGCCCTTACACATTAGTGTATGAAAACAGTATTTGCTAATGTTGACAAGTGACACATATTAGTATATATTCTTTCTTTGTCTCAGTACTAAAAGCATTTTCTCTTCTAAACAAGATACTAAAGCTTTAACTTCCTTGTGAGTAAACACTGTTTCAAGGGGCAAACATTTCTAAATGTACAAATAAGACCAGCAATGGGCAGTAAATAAAATATTCTTTAATTACTTAATCATTTATGCCATTAACATATGCCTTTACTAATTAAGAGCATATTCAACATACATTTATATATAATATATAAAGAAATAAATTGGTTTGGAACTGTTTCAAGTAAAAAGAATTTCAGAAATAAATAAATAAATCACTGGTTCAACTTCATTAAACAGCTAATAGAAAATTTGACACAATTATTTTTTTGATCACTCAAGGTCATCAATATGATGATCATACTCTTCAGTAACTATGTAACTGATAGCTTTGATACTCACGAGAATCTGATGGTGCATCAGAATAATTATGCTATTCAGCTACGCGGTTCTCTGCTTTTAGTTTTCTCATGCTCCCTTGCCAGGCAGTCACTTTTCTTCCTGTCATTGTGCCAGCCCCTAACAACTCACCAGTACTCCTCTTCTGGTTTGCTATTTATAAAAGACTATGGGGGACTTCCCTGGTGGCACAGTGGTTAAGAATCGCCTGCCTATGCATGGGACACAGGTTCGAGCCCTGGTCCACAAAGATCCCACATGCCGCGGAACAACTAAGCCCGCGAGCCACAACTACTGAAGTCTGTGCACCTAGAGCCTGTGCTCCACAACAAGAGAAGCCACCACAATGAGAAGCCTGCGAACCACAACGAACAGTAGCCCCTGCTCGCCGCAACTAGAGAAAGCCCACGTGCAGCAACGAAGACCCAACACAGCCATAAATAAATAAATAAATTTATTTATTTTTTAAAAAAAGACTATGGGCTAGAAAACCTGATAATAACACTATTAAGAGCTGCCTAGGTGGTGAGTAAAGGGATGAGGAATAAAGTAAATTGTTTTAGTGAAAAGATTTCATGGGTAGCTCTCTTAGGTAATTGCTGATTATATTTTCATACTTTATTCCTGGTTTTATTGAGCTGTAGTTATCTAACTCTGATCTCTGATTCAGTAGGGTATCACTGTACTTGACAGACTGATAACTTTCATGGAAAAGTGTGGGTTCCTGAGTAATAACTACTCCTACTTTACGCCATTTAATTGACCCAGAGTTTCTTAGTCCTGTATACACAAAGTCTTGGTCGAGAATATTATTTTTCAAACTTCAGATCACAGCCTAGTAGTAGCTCATAAAATTAATGAGTTTCAACCAGTATTTAAAAACAAAAACAGGGCTTCCCTGGTGGTGCAGTGGTTGAGAGTCCGCCTGCCGATGCAGGGGACACGGGTTCGTGCCCCAGTTCGGGAGGATCCCACATGCCACGGAGCGGCTAGGCCTGTGAGGCATGGCCGCTGAGCCTGCGCGTCCGGAGCCTGTACTCCGCAACAGGAGAGGCCACAACAGTGAGAGCACCGCGTACCGCAAAAAAAAAGAATGTAAAGAAATTCTGAGACCAAAAAGTTTCAGAACCACTGATCTAAGTAAGAGCTTATTCTCTTACTTTTTTTTCTTTTAAAATAAAGAAACAGATTGATTCCAAGTGACAAATGTACCATTCTGTAAATGGCATGCTTTAAAGAGTGCTCTACTGCAGTTTAAAATATTTTAACCCCAAATTAAATAGTGAAACATGATAAACAAATTACCTTTCTGCCTGCAAAATTAAACTAACAGTTCCTTCTTTGAGATCAAATATAAGTGGTGTATTCCAGTTCTTCGTACTGAAAGACAAATAAAATGGATGTTTATTAACACTTGAAATACCAAATACTTTTTAATAAGTAGATGGGTACTCATTTGAAATGAAGTATCTTTAGTTTCACAGTAACTCTGTATATATTTCTATTACAGCACTTGGTGCATTGTTCTGAAATTACTCACTTAACATGTCTGTATCCCCGACTAGAAAGCGGACTCTGTGTCCCTAGCACCTGGCACATAGTAAGTACTCAATAAATGTTTATTCTAGGAGCCACAATATGCAAATTGAGGAATCATAAGTTCAAGTTCTGTCATTTATTAGCTCTGTGATTGGGCATGTCATCTAATGTTTCTCTTTTGAAAAATAGTAGCAGCATAGTATAGTGAAAAGAGGATGGGGTTTTGGCTAGACAAATCAGGATTAGAAATCTGGTTTCACCACCTGTCGGCCATATGATCTTAATAAGCTTGACCTAAAGAACAGTTTTCTTATTTTTAAAATGGAGATAATGATGACTTACCTAAAGCATCTAGCTAACTGCCTACTGCATAGCAGATACTGAACAAACAAACACTATACTAACAATAACATGATGAACAATTTTTCCTACAGGTCTCCCAATGTAAATGTTGAGCTGAATGAAGATTTCTGTGAAACATTCTGTAAACTGTAAAATACTGTATTAATGTAAGCTATGACTATGCCTATTGAATAAACAGATGAATGAATGAAAAAATAACTCCTATGATTTTTATGATGTTATATGATTCAAAGATAAGGATGGGTGGAGAGAACATTTACAAACTGAAAAACCCATCCCCAAATAATCAAAGGTGTTTCATAGTTTAAAATGTTTTATTACTCCTATATATTCTGAATTTCTCTCAATTACTTTCTTAGAACCAATTCTTTAAATCAGATTAAATCTCATATTGATCCAGGAGATGGGGGGAAGGGGAAGGTTGCAGTAAATTGGGGGAAATTAATCTTGGCTAATGCAGAGCCTGATACCCATTTCAATAAGTAAATGCATGCATAAAGCCAAACAGTGAGTAAATCACTACTAATAATTAGTAAGTCTGAGGTTCACAGGTACGATAAAGCTATGTACTTTTGTACTTTAGAAAAAATATCACAGCATGCTCATTTATGCAGTCATCAGAATTAACGTTCATTCTTTGTCGAGAGAGCTGATACAAATAGTGAGTATGAGGTTTTTTTAATGTCCCCTTACAAAATATCTGAGATTTATGACAACTGATATATATACATATATATATATGACATGGAAATATAAACTCCCTAAATCAGAACAAGAGAATTTTCTATACAACTATTTGAAAAATCAAATGAAAATTTAACATAGAATGCTCATATATGATTTTCTTTGTCTGGAACTTCTTTTCATATAAACCAGTATATGGCTTGCATGTTTGTTTTTAAAATTATATTTTTATTACTAAAAAAGGGGCAACAGTTATTAGGAACTTGAATTCAAATCCCAGCTCTTCCTTTAGTAAAGAAGTTAAGTAATTTCACCTAGGGTAAGTTACTTAATTACCTCTGCGTCCTTTAGTTTCTTCATTTTGTAAAATGGGAATAATAATAATAATATCCAACACACAGAGTAAATTAGATCATGAACATAAAAGATAGTATAATAGAGCTCAGTAAATAATAGTTGTTATTATCTAAAATACTAGGTATTTTTAATTTAATGAACTATATTTCAGTATGATGGGTCTCAGCATCACTTCATTCCCACTACTGCTCCCTGGTATTTCACCTTAATAAATATTTTGTACCTTCATAAATGTCTTGACAACAAGAGAAGGGTGGTAATGTTAAATCAGAAAAGAAAAAAAGCAATTTAATATTTTGACACATACTACCTGGTACGAGAAAGGTACAGTGACAAAAAAATTAAATAACAGCTTCTAAACTTTTGGTAAATATTTTAAAAAGCAACCTCTCTAATACAAGTAACACATAATGATACCAATCCTACAGATTCAAACATTATGTCCTTGCCATTAAAATTAGTAGAATAAATCCCTCGTTTAGGGCAGTTATGAGCCCTACCTTTCTTCAACCAAACCCTAAACTGAGGAAATCTTCTCTGTTTTCCTCAACCCCATGAAAATTATTCAAAACCCATGTGCACTAAGTGATTGTGAGATTCCTCATACTCTATAGTCCCTTTCCTATACCTAAATGGTTTAACTTGGTAGCTTTCTTGACTTTACCCAAAGCCTCCCTTCTCTTTCACGTAAGAAAAGAAATTTCATGTAAAATTGAGCTGCTTATTTCTTTATCCCCTTTCTCCTTTGCTTCTCCCATTTCATTACTCCAGGCTTGGCTGTTATTCTAAGTTGCAGATTCTGATTAGTAGCAGATTTCCACATAAGTGAGTGACAATTTGTAATATATACTTGTAGCAACTGATACTGTTAATTAAATTTTAGGATACCTTTGTGTTGTGTATTACTGAACTTTAGCTTACCAAGACAACAGTATACTTTATGTTTTTCAATTCATTTATTCATCCCAAAATACTTATTTATTTAAGTACTTACTACATGTACTGGGTATACAGTGGTGAATAAGACACATACATACTCTACCCTCAATTTTCTATTCAATGATTAAACTATAACCACATAATGTTATAAATATAAGCACAAAATGTAAAAAAAAAATCTTTATTCACAACTCTTGAAAGTGTCATAGTGGTTCCTTGAGTTTTCTGGATAGTTGAGAAGTCAACTGGTGGCAAACTAGAGCTAGTTTGTACCGACTGTTATATTTTCAGGAATTTTGCAAGCCAACTGTTAGATAAAGCCATTATTTAAAATTAAAATATATAAACATAATTAAGCAAATTATATTCAAAACAAAGATAATACTCAAACTGATCACTTCCAGTTTATTTTATTACATTTTACTATTATCTATGCACTTGAGATTATTTACACCTATTGTTATCTATATGGTGGCAATTCTATATACTGGTTTGCCACTGTGCATCTCTTCTTAATTCTGTGACATCATATTGGTAGCTTGAAATTGGCCATGGTAGAAGTATTTATATAAGAGAAATGAGCTAACACTGCAAATCAGGTTGTTTGGTTGGTTGGTTTGTTTCCAGAAAGCCAGTTCAATATTTGTCAGCACACACTGAGTTACATAAAAATACCAAGTAAGTTTTTGAAGTTTTAGGTGCAAGTTTCTTGGATGTATTGAGTCATTTCCTGTTTTTTAATACAAAGTATACTGAACATATTTTCTTTCATCACTTCTGGACAACTTTGGATTATCAATAGGAACATTTATGATTACCCTGGACTATGATATTAAGCCTGAACACCTCCTTGTGTCCTTACTGAACATCTTTCAGCCTGCTGTCAGGCTGCTAGCTGTCCCCGCTGCCAGTGGTTAGGTGGTTCCTTTTCCCATCATTTATCAGATGCTCCTAACCTTCTCTGGGCTTTGAAATCAAATTACACTGAAGTCCTTAGAGCTATGAGTAAAGTAAGAGTAAACATTATCTCAGAGAAGGTATTTTGTATTATAAAAGTGATTATTAACCGTTGATGCACAAACTTTATTAGATCTACTTTCCTTACTCATAGCTTACTTTTTATCACTTCTTGGTTGGTAGTAAGTTCAAGATAGGCAAGGTTTTGAGAAAGTTAAGTTTAAACCAAACCATGTTGATATGAAAGCTTGAAAATAAATTCCTCCTCACAGACAAAACTCTGGATTTTAAAGAAATGCAAGATGCTTACGAGAACACATAACACTGAAGAGACGTTGAAACAACTAAGTGTGCATAGTTCAAAGAGGCTTTAATGACTCTATCACGGAATTCCAGTAAATCCACTGCATCATTAAGAACGTTACGAACCTAAACAAGGGAAAATGAAATACCAACAAACAACATTAAAATACATCAAATTTTAATTAGATAGGTTAGCAAACACAAAAATTTCTATGCATTCTTGATCATCTAATCATAAAAAGAAGAATAATTCAATAGGAACCAGGCATAAGATTTGGGTATAAAATCATCCAACAAAACTACAGACACAGAAAACTTAGAAATAAGTAGAAAAAGATCTACGTATAGAGATTTCTAACATGAAAGCCAATCTGTATGATGTGGCAGTGGAGCAACAAGGTGAAAACTGCTGTAACAGTGAGATATATAGTCAAAGGAGTATGGCACATAGGAGCTGGAAAGAGACTATATGATTTCTGCCCAAAACAGTAAGAGATCAATAATTTATGAAATATATTTTTAAAATTTTAGGGTTTTAGGGTTAGATTTTACTTTAAAATTTAAGTTCTAAGGAAAGAGATATAATAGCTTTAAAAATCAAAGTGGAATAGGAGGTGTCAGTAAAGAAACCAACTACATAGTGAAGAAGCCAAGGTGTGCAGAGGGGTGGAAAGTATTTCCATGCATAAAAACACAGGGATAATATATAAAAAAGCTAAGCACCAACTAACAAAATGGCGACTTGCCTATGATAGTCAAAATTATTATAAAAGTTTGTTAACTGATAAAGTTTTTATTTTTTAAAGTTTTTTGAAGTTTTTATGTATTACCAGAATGGGTAATACATTATAGTAAGAGGTGAAAATTAGAGAAAAAAAGATTAATTTTACTTAGAAGTTAGTGTTTCTTTAAATTCCCCTCAAAATGTTATCATCTTTCTAAATTAACATGACAATTATAGTATTAATGAAGAATAAAAGGGTATGGAAGGAAAAAGAGGAAGATAAAGTCAAACTTCTTCTAAGTACTTCTTCAAATATACCTACAAGGCATATTATATTTTTATTACCTGTTCCCCAACTCCTATCCCCACCAAACTATTATCGCCATGACAAGAGATAGCAGAATTATATACACATCTAATCCTTGACCCAGCAATCTTACTTCTAGAATTCTATACCAAAATAAACAAGCAAAACTATGAAATAACATATACACAGGCTATTACTACATACAGCACTATTGGTAACAGCAAAAGACTGGAAACAGCCCAAATATCTATCAACAGGGGATAGGTTGAATAAACTACATTCACAAAATAGAATAATATACAGCTATAAAAAGGACTTAGTAAGATCTATGGAGCAACCTCCACGATATATTGTAAAACAAAAAAAGGCAAGATGCAAAACAGTGTGCATAGTATTATACCTTTTATCTTATAAAGGGAAGGAAATGAAGATATATGGATTTGTTTATATTAAAAAAACAAAAAATGTAAAACAGTATTCAATAATATATTATTAGAATAATATTGAGATTGTTATTTTAAACTATATTTTAGGATATATTCTAGGATATATTAATGTCTTTAAGAACAAAAATTTTCTTGTAAAGGAAAAGAACTGCAAATAAAAAAATCAAGAGTAAAATTCCATAATCTTGAATTCTGAACTTGAAACTTCAGTATACACTCATGATATATTTTTATCTGTCAAAAACAAATACATTTTATCTTAATAAAATACATTTTATTTTTTATTTAAAAAATAAATACATTTTATCTAGAAGTAATGATCAAACCAGTAGCAATGAGCACACCTAGAACCTGGATCATGGTCTCTAAATAACATTCCCCTCCAAAAGGAACAAGGCCTTCTTGGAAAAATGGTGGATTTCAAGTCTGGGACAGGAAATGTATCAATATAAGACACCTGGAACATCTTGTCAGAAATGCAAGCAAGCTGTTGAAATCATCTCAAAAGAACACAGGAGTCAAATGGCCAAAGATGGAACCATTGGAGCATTAGAAAGAATAAAGACTGCAATGGATTGAAATATATCAAAAATGTTAAAATCTGCAAGTTTATAATGATAACAACAACAACAAAGAAACTCATTGGGCATACCAGGAAACCAATTCGCCATTTGAAAACTGGTAAATAAAGGAAAATAATTCAGAATTTGTCTCACTTCAGAGTAACAAATAATTGATTAGGCAAAGTCTTTTACAGAAGAATTCTAGCTAATAAATGCAGAAGGAATGATAGAATTACAAGATGCAACTCCTGATGAAATATGGTTCTAAACAAGTACCATCCATGGCTGCTAAAAATATTAAAGTAAAAGCCTAATGGGAAACTATCTGACATATGAATCAGACTTATAACACCTGAACACACTGATAAATCTCATCATTAAAAGAGAGATAAGCAGACATGTGTCTCGCAACAGGAAGTGTACAGCATCACCCACAAAGTATTCTTTATATTTATCAAGGCTCTATATCTAATAAGCAGTCTACAGGAAATACAGGGGCTAGATGTACATGTTAAATGTAATCATACCACAGGGATGCAAACAGGAAAATGTAGGAAATTCAACAGAACAAATGACCTGGTTTTGTAAACAAACAAATAAATAAATAAGGAGGAGGAATTGTTCCAGATTTTAAAAGATTGAAGAGACAAATTAAATGCAATATGGGACTTTGTTCCTGGTACAAATCAACTAACTATAAAAATATATATTGACATGTACCACAATGTTCATTGCAGCTCTATTTACAATCTCCAGGACATGGAAGCAACCTAAGAGTCCATCGACAGATGAATGGATAAAGAAGATGTGGCACATATATACAATGGAATATTACTCAGCCGTAAAAAGAAATGAAATTTGAGTTATTTGTAGTGAGGTGGATGGACCTAGAGTCTGTCAAACAGAGTGAAGTAAGTCAGAAAGAGAAAAACAAATACCATATGCTAACACATATATATGGAATCTAAAAAAAAAAAAAGGTTCTGAAGAACCTAGGGGCCGGACAGGAATAAAGACACAGATGTAGAGAATGGACTTGAGGACACAGGGAGGGGGAAAGGGTAAGCTGGGACGAAGTGAGAGAGTAGCACTGACATATACACACTACCAAATGTAAAATGGATGGCTAGTGGGAAGCAGCCGCATAGCGCAGGGAGATCAGCTTGGTGGCTTGTGACCACCTAGAGGGGTGGGATAGGGAGTGTGGGAGGGAGACGCAAGAGGGAGGAGATATGGGGATATATGTATATGTATAGCTGATTCACTTTGTTATACAGCAGAAACTAACACACCATTGTAAAGCAATTATACTCCAATAAAGATGTTTAAAATATATATATATATATATATAGAGAGAGAGAGAGAGAGAGGGAAAATAATGGGAGAAATGGGACCTGTTACTGTAGACAGACTTAGGAGACAACTGGAGAAATGTGAGATATCACTATGATTATGTTAAAATAAAAATAGTTCCTACCTTTTAGACTTTTTTTTAAAGTCTTAATCAAAAAGAGTGTTGCCAGGACTAGTGGTAAAGAAAAAGACACTGATAGGTTTGCTTCATTCTTCCAAGAGTGGGGGAAATGACTGCAGAAGGGGAGTAGTCCGATGGCAGGTGCTTCAAAGGAGCTGGAGTTCTTTAGGGAAGAAGAAGTTATTGTGGTCTGGAATCAGCAATGAGGGGTAAGGAGACAACTACCCGACCCCCAGACCCAGTAATACTTGACATAAAGAAGAAAAACACCTCTACTTAAGAACGCTGTAGGAGAAACACTGGTCTCAGGAGTCAGCAGGTTTTTTACTTTTTTTTCATAAAAATGTGAAGTGTACTTTCAGTGATAAGGCTGAGCTCTGTCTGCAAGGCCACAGGTACATGCTGCAGGTTGTGCACTGCACAACTCTAGGTCTAAGTGATGGGCCCCCTAGAATTGAGCAAACCATGACTGTAGGTGGTGAACCTGTGAGTCTCTCTTTAAATCCTAGGCTGTTCTAGGTTTGTCTTTCAGGGAGGGGAGAAGAGAGCTACACCACAGACCCCATGCTCTGATTTCAGACAGAGACTGGATCAGGCCACTTGTCTCACTTTGAGTCCTTTCAGGTCCATCAGCCTATAGGAGCCCCTCTCTGCGTTGCCTTTGCCTCCCTGCTTCTGGACCAGGAGTCAAGCAGGTTGGAGGCTTCCCTCCACACTCTGCATTTTTGTTCCATTTCTGGTCCACAGAGATGTTTATCCTATTTTTGAATCCAGATAAGTCTCTTTTAAAAATGCATTTCATAAATTATTGATCTCTTTAGAGCCAAATGTATGTCTCATCCTTCCAAGTATGAACTTATGATACCATTTTCACCAGAAGTCTGAGCTCCCAGAGACTTTTTAAGAGGTCCAAAATGCCATCCTCTCCCAGAAGCATTTTAAAGCTAATGGAATGAAACAGAATTTTCTAAAGGAAGTTATATGGTCATTTCTTTATAGCAACATGATACCCAGTGAAATAAACTGGCTGTTAACACAGGTTTAGGAAAATTCAATATTTATAAAATCCGATGTATAATCCTCTGTCATTACTCAAATTATAGGCAGACTTCTTAAAATTCATATTGGCCTAAAGCTTCACATGGGGGAATTCTATTTTTTGTGAATCTGGAACACTAGAACAGGAATAAAACATCCTGGCCATGATAATAAACAAAAGACACACTGATAATTGCTGTTATAATTTCAAAGCTATGGTAAATCCAACATCAGAAATGTCCTGTGCTGAATTTTAAAATGCACCCATTTACTCTGTTCAATTCAGGGCAGCTTCAGGACTAACCTGTTCATACTTGTATCACCTAATACTTCTATCTGACCACAATATTTAGACTTCTCAGACTGACATAAGTCCAAAAATTCTGTTTCTACACTTCCAAATACTCATTTAATCCTAAACATAGATATAGCCATAGCAATGGTTACCATTTATCTTTGCTTTACATACATTATCTCATTTAATCATCAAAATCACTCTTTCTTTAACTCTTATCTTTACAGGAGATAGAGTGACTAAGAATCAAATAATCTTGAATTATGGCAACAATTAAAAGCCAAAGCTGTGCCCCATGCTAAAGTGAGAGAGGCAGGAAAGAGAAAACGGTAAACTTGAGACCTGAGGAATGCCTCATCTCCTCCACCTGTACCCTCTCCCTCCTAGGCACTTCCTCCCAGCAAAGAGATCAACTATCCCTTTTGGAAAGAATCATCCACTGGGATTCAGCCTGGAGACAAGGGACAACTTAAGAAACCGTCTCACTCTAGGTTACTGTATCATATAAAAGCTGAGGTCCAGAGAGACAGGTAGGGCAATGAAGCCTATTGCCAGGTAGTAACTGCCAGGTCAAGGTCTGGATTTAATAATTAGGACTCAACATGATCTCTGGTTTCTGAGTTAACAAAACACAAATCAACCAAGTCTACCAAGCTTCCGAGAAAACTGTAAAACTCTAAACAAGGCAAACAAAAAGTTGATTGTTGTCCCTATAGCAATCTGTGGCTGCACCTCACAACAACGTTAAGTGGGCTGCTAAAATGTACGGACCCCAGTAAGGGAATCCTCCCAAGTGGGAAATCTTCCCAGAAAGGCAATCTAGAGTTGCCAAATTAACCAAGCAACTAACTTTATTGCTAAGAAAAAGAGTTCTCAAGATATTCCTGGCCAGCTGGGTTTTTGCTAGGAACCTGGTAATCACAGTGCGTTGTTTTCCCTTCTCCCATTTTCCAAATTGTTTTCATTGCAGCCGCCCTGTTTTCCCTTCGTCATTATAAACTGGGAATATGGGGGAGAGAAGAATATTAAAATTCGAGTTTATTTATAGTTTTCCAGACCAGAGAGTTGGAGCTGGAATGACTGGATTAGTCTAGGTTATCATCTTTTAGAGAGGGGATGGGTTTGTTTTCAGTTGCATATAGAATAGCTGCAAAGTTAAGTAGTGCATTTCTGAATTATACATACATGTGAATAAGGGAAAGTATGCGTGGTGAGTAGATTGTAAGGGGATTAGTGATTTCTATATCCTCATATTCACATCCTTATGTAAGTCTCTCCACTGTGTGTAGACTGGACCTTGTAGCTTGCTTCCAGTGAACAGAAATAGGCTAAAGTGATGAGATGACACTTCTGAGTTCAGGTTATAAAAGACTGTGACTTACGTCTTGCTCACACTCTCTGTGCCCTTCGTAACTGCTCTGACAAAGCTGCCAAGTTGTGAGCTGCCCTGTGAAGAGGCTACATGCAAGGAACTGAGGGTGGCCTCCAGTCAACTACCCTCAATTCAACAGACGTTGATAAATGGAATCTTGCCAACAACCTTATCAGTGAGCTTGGAAGCCAATCCTCCCCAGCTGAGCCTTCAGGTGCCACTAAGCCCTGGCCAACACCTTGACTGCAGCCTTGTGAGAAACTATGAGCCAGAAACCCCAGCTAAGCCATGCCTGGATTCTTGACCCACAGAAACTGAGAGATAATAAGTGTTGCTGTTTTAAGTCACTAAGTTTTCAGGTGATTTATTATGTAGCCATCGGTAACTAATACAGTTATGGTTGCTAAACAGCCAAAAAAGATAGACTATAGTGGATATCTGTTGGTTTCTGTCTGCCCAGAATCAAATGCTATCTTTTCTGGTAAATATGCTTTGGTTTTCCTTTGGGAAACCATTCCGCCTATTATTCTAAGTGACTAAGTGGTTTACATGGGGTTGACTCATCATTCCCTCCACCTCCCAACGAAACATACTTGACCCAGACTTGGCACATGAGATCCAATGCTGAGACCTCTGCTGTAATTACGGCTGGAGGGGAAAGCACTCTTTCTGTTGGACTTGAAGTTGGTAGAATGTAAGCCTGGAGCTACCAAGGCCTCAAAAGAGAGACAGCATTTGTGAAAATGAAGCCAATACAGAAAAAAGGACCGTTGAGGAAGAGATATGATGGAACTCCTGTTGATCTTATTTAAGCCTCTGGATCCAGTACAGCCTCATCGGTCCCACCTCTTGACTTCACAAGGACCAATAAATTTCTTTTGTTTCTTTATTCTTTACCTTCATTCAATTAATTTGAGATGAATTTATGAAAAAAACAAAAGGTTTTCAACATATTAATCTAGGAGGTCCCATGAGAACAGGAACCAAACCTGTCTTATTCACAGCTGTACTTCCCATTGCCTAGCTCAATGCCTGGCAAGTAGGGCACTGAATAAATGAAATTGTTCTAAGAAAAAACTATGAATAGACCCAGCTTAGCAAAAATGCAATACAAATGTCTTATAATCACTGAGAAAGACTCCTTTACAAAAATAAAAATACTATTCTAGTCCTAAAATTTTGAAAGATTATTTGCAAACATTACTTTAAGTATAAAGACAATTTGGATTAGATAAGCTATTTAAGAACCTCCACTGTTCATCTTATCTTATGTAAAAATCCTCTAATTCTAGGATGATTCCTTTTTATTATGAAAGAAAACTTCTCTTTTTAAATATATTCTCATCTTGGGGCATTTCTGAAATTAAGGAAATACTATATTAGCTAGCCACCAAGCACTACATGAGTAAAAGTGTGTCCCCAAATCAGCTGATTAGAACTCACAATGCATTCTTTGTCATAGACATAATACTATAAATAATGTTTTGGTTCCCAGGTTGACTAACAAAAATATATACTTACACCATCACCTAGATCCAAACACTCATTTACAAGAAATACAAAAGACAGAGAAGTATGTCAAACCACACCATGGGGATACAATTAGCAATGTCCACACTGTGGGGCTGGACAAACAATTTGGTTTCAACAAATAAACCGCAGGGGGTAAAATAGAGATGGAAGGGGAATCTACAGACTAAAAGAGACTTAAAAGATATGTCAACCAATTGCAACATGTAAACCATTCTGGATTCTGATTCAAACAAACAAATTTTTAAAAATGTGACATGGCGGAAACAATCGAAAATTTGAACATTTCTTGGATATTTGATAACATTAAGGAATTATTATCATTTTTAATGTATGATAATGGTATTGTGGGTATGTTAAAAAGAGTCCTTATCTTTTAGCTGTATATATTGAAAACTTCACAGCTGAAATGATACCTGAATTTGCTTCAAAATAACTGGGGGAGGGGGAAAGTAGATATGGACATGGATGGGGCAGGTTTGATCATGGGTTGACGGCTGTTAGGGCTGGGAGATGAGTACATAGAGATTCATTATACTATTCTTTCTATTTTTGTGTGGCTTAAATTATCCATAATAAGTTTAAAATTTTTTAAATAAGAAAGTAGAGGGACTTCCCTGGCTGGCCAGTGGTTAAGACTCCGCACACTGCAGGGGGCCCAGGTTCAATCCCTGGTCGGGGAAATAAGATCCTGCATGCTACAAGGTGCCGCCAAAATTTTTTTTAAAAAAAGTAGAACAAAGAAAATGTATAAGGTACCTAATTATTATCAATCTGGTGACCATTATCCAGATTGTCTGTGAAAATCTGGATACTCAGTCTAAAGAATACCTGAACAGACACATCCAAGAAATCACAAGATACATGCTTCCAAATTTTTTTTCAAAGATTTTTTTTTTTTTGATGTGGATCATTTTTAGCATCTTTATTGAATTTGTTACAATACTGCTTCTGTTTTATGTTTTGGTTTTTTGGCCGCAAGGCATGTGGGATCTTAGCTCCCTGCGCCCAACCAGGGATGGAACCCTCACCCCCCCCCACAATGGAAGGCGAAATCTTAGCCACTGGACTGCCAGGAAAGTCCCTCAAATTTTTATAGTAATTATAATCATCTGAATTTGGAATACTGAAGATAGAGGCAACTGCTATGGACAGGAGAAAGAAAGGAAGAAGATAGAGTTTCCTTTCCTTTGGGAGAGAGTTTGCCATCAACACATTGTCTTTGGCCATTCCTCCTAACTTTCATCAACTAACTTTTTCCCATTTGAGCTTGTCTTAGGTAATTCTTAAAAGGGGAAAAAATATTTTTTAATCAGGTTAAATAAACTCATACAATTATAAATAAATAAAATAGTGTAACCCTGACAGTGATCAGCAGGTTATTACGTCTGCCTTGAGGTCAGCTCCAGCAGTTAAATCTAACTTGTTACAGCTTCCTTCCTTCTTCCTCAACTGAATCCACATATTCCCTCAATGCTTCAAGTTTCACTATCCCTGTTGTCAAACCCAAGTTCATGTGCCAGAGGCACAGTGAGGCCAAACAAGCCAAGACATTGAAGTCTGGAGAACAGAAAAGTTTATTGCAAGGGCTAAGCAAGGAGAAAGGGCAGCTCATGCTCAAAAGGCCCAAACTCCCCAACAGTTTTGGGGGAAGAGCTTTAAAAGGTAAGATTTGGGGTGAGGGCTGCAGGGTATGTGATTTTCTTCTGATTGGTTGGTGGTGAGGTAACAGGGTGATGTTTCTGGAATCTCAACCTTCTTATTCCAACCAGTCTGGGGTCTACATGCTTGTGGTCAAGCATGCAGTCACCATCCTCCAGCTGGGTTGGGGTCTTAGTTTCTGTAGAACAACTCAAAGATATGGGCTTTTGTACCAGGGAGGGCCCCATAGGGTCCTGCTCAGTTTTAATCCCCTCTTTTCTTTGATACTCCTGAACCTTGAGGGGAACAGGTGAGGGACAAGAAAGGGAATAATGTTTTGGATAGAGAGGTTAACCATAAACTTGGCAGAGAAACTTGGGTTTAGGGGGCCTCAATTTCATCCCTGCCTCAACACCATAATTTCAGTACCTGTGGGCACTCATATTCTACGTCAGTGAAAGGTTCGTATTTTATGTCATGAAAAAGTCACTAATGGTATAGTTAAAATATTTCTAGTATGACTGAATCTTTATAAACCTGATTTAAATATAATTAATGAAGATAATTCCGTTTTCTGTATTGTAAACTAATGTGAAAAGAAGAAGATTTAATCAACCTGAAACATAATTATACCTGCATGGTCCTTCTTTTAGTTAATGTTACTTGAAAATCTTTCCACTCCCAACGTTGCTCCACCACATGTGCAAAAACAACATGTCCATTTCCACAGGCTCCAGCGATCTGGGTGCCATCAATTGACCATGTGATATTAAATATGCTGCCAGTGTTGGGCTTTTCTAAAGCATATGACCACTGGGGAAGAAAGAACAAGAATAGAATTAATTTATTTCAAAAACATTTTAGAGAAGTTTCAAATTGAGCATATGTTAACATACTAGGATGACTTTTTTTTAAAGAATGTGTCTTTATTCTAGAATTATTTAGAAATATTTTCTTAATAAAATGATAGCATACTGAAATGGAAGATATAGATGTGATTTTTAAAGTATACAGTAGAATACATAATATGATAAAAGAGTATGAAATCACTCAAGAACTGCAAAACACCCACACCATTTTGATTTTCATTTAATTTTAAGCAGTTAATACTAAGCAGGTAAATACAAAGATTATGTAGGAAAAAAACAGACATCTTACTATTAATTCATAAGGATCTCTATAGTCCACACATCTAAAAACCTGTTACAATATTTCTATAGTGTCACTAGAAATTGAAACTAAACACACAATGTAACTAAAACACCTCTAAAACACATATCTTAAACCATGAAAGTACAAGTAAATAGATATTTTTCTTTTTCTCACAGTGCAGTTAAGTATAATCTCTTCTAGAATCTATCTGTTTGAGAAAGCAATCTAGCAATATCAATAAGCATCACCTGGAAAAAGGAGATTCTTGTGTGTGTGTGCAAATAAGACAGTAAGAAAAAAAAAACTTTTTCAAAGATGGTATTATATGCATTTTCTTTCATTCTTTCAGATGAAACAAACATATTTACTAGGAGGATGATTTATTTATTTGACTAAATTTATTTATAGTCTCTTTCCATTCTTTTAACCTTACAGACTACAGTCAAATTAAGTCTTGATTTTTTGTTGTTGTTGCCCTTGGGTGGGCATTTATTTTTGTTCTACATTGGTTTTTTGTTTGTTTGTTTTAATATTCATTATCAGCTATGGGCTTACTGAAATAAAATTTGGAGAAAATAGAAAAAATATAGAAAAAATTCACTAATCCACACTACTATAAAACAAGACTTTAAATTCCCAATAAAAGTTCACATATCCAATAAAAAGGCTGTATGACTCTTACTACCCACTGACACACTTTTTTTCAACTCCTTCCCATCCCCCTTCAGATCTCTATTGCTTAAGTAAAAGGCTCTATGATAACGTTACTATGAAGAAGGTAATGAACAAACTGTAAGCTTTGCTTCATCAGCAGCATAAACATATATACATAAAACTCATACTTTTAAACTATTTACTTTAAAGCATGATTTAAAAATACCCAAAGAACTGAATCACCCAGAAAAACCTTACTCAAATTAAACATCCAAATATTTATCCAAGAACTCATGCCTGATACTAAGAAGAGAAAATGAAAAGAAATTTTAGATATTATCATCGCCCTATATTCCTCTGACTTCTTTCAGAGTCCACATGAACCATGATACCCAAGTTATATTAAATTCTTACCTTCTAAAATTTTAAATTTCTTCCTCTTTGCAATTACTCTAGTAATAAAAAAAAAAAAATACAAGCACAAGCAAATCATCAGAGAAGGAGTCTTGAATAGTTACTAAATTTGAGGGGACATATTGAGGGTTATATTTTGTCCAATCAGTAAAGTTAATAATTTTTATTGGCAAATCAGAAAGATTTATCATTTGTCCTTTTTTTGAAAAATTGAGGTATAGTTGATTTACGACATTAAATTAGTTGCAGGTGTACAACATAGAGATTCAAAACTTTTTTAGATTATTTTCCATTTAAAGTTATTATAAAATACTGGCTACATTCCCTGTGCTTATCATTTGTGCTTTTAAAGAGACTTTTAATGCTCCAAGTCTCTTTTCTTCTCCAAATAAGCCATGGAACACTGGATTCACATTTGCATTTCCAACCACTAGAAAGAAATGAAGCAGCCTCCCTGGATGTAATTTAGTGGTGCTAGCAGCAAGAACTCTGAAGATGAATTTTTACCTATCCCTCTCATTTATGCTAATCTCTTTGACCAAACTATCCCTTTGTTTAAGGTAGTGTTACTCAAAATGTGCTCAGGCCAGCACCATCTATATCACTTGTGATCTTGTTAGAAATGCAAATTAATAGGCCCCGCACCATCCTATTGAATCTGACCCTCTAGTGGATGAGCACCAGGAAACTTTTTGTTGTTGTTAGTCTGTTTTTCTTTTTAAATTTTTTTTAATTGAAGTATAGTTGATTTACAATCTCGTGTTAATTTCTGCTGTACAGGAAAGTGATTCAGTTATACATATATTCTTTTTTAAATATTCTTTTCCATTATTGTTTATCATAGGATATTGAATATAGTTCTCTGTGCTATACAGTAGGACCTTGCTGTTTAGCCACCCTGTATATAATAGCTTACATCTGCTAACCCCAAACTCTCACTCCATCCCTCCCCCAACCCCCCGCCACCACCACCTTGGCAACCACAAGTCTGTTCTCTATGTCCGTGAGTCTATTTCTGTTTCATAGATAGGTTCATTTGTGTCATACAGTATTTTAGATTCCACATACAAGTGATTTCATATGGTATTTGTCTTTCTCTTTCTGACATACTTCAATTAGTATAATAATCTCTAGTTGCATCCATGTTGCTGCAAATGGCATTATTTAGTTCTTTTTTATGGCTGAGTAGTATTCCATTGCATATATATACACCACATCTTCTTTATCCATTCATCTATCAATGGACATTTAGGTTGTTCAGGAAACTTTTAATGAGCTCTTCAGGAGATTCTTAAGCATCATAAAGTTAGGACACTCGTCCTCAACTCTGTACATTAGAAATCATCTGGGAAGCTTTTTTCAAAAAAATTACCAAAAACCAGGAATACAACCAAATAAATCCAGAATTTCTTGGGGTGGGGTCTGGATATGTTCTTAAAAGTTCTCTGGGGGCTTCCCTGGTGGCGCAGTGGTTAAGAATCCACCTGCCAATGCAGGGGACACGGGTTCGAGCCCTGGTCCAGGAAGATCCCACGTACCATGGAGCAACTAAGCCTGCATGCCACAACTACTGAGCCTGCGCTCTAGAGCCTGTTAGCCACAACTACTGAGCCCACGTGCCTAGAGTCCATGCTCTGCAACAAGAAAAGCCACCTCAATGAGAAGCCCGCGTACGGCAAAGAAGAGTAGCCCCGCTTACTGCAACTAGAGAAAGCCCGTGTGCAGCAACGAAGACCCAACACAGCCAAAAATAAATTAATTAATTAATTTTTTAAAAAAGTTCTCTAGGTGATTTTAATGTAGAACCACTGTTCTAAGAGAAAAGCAAAATCTGTGATTCGCTTTAAGACTATCATTAGCTGCTGACTCACTGTTAATACCAAGCCAATGAATTTGCTAACACTTGAGATTACATGACCCTTGTTTTATCCACTAATCCAGCTTCTCTTTGTTATGTATAAATTTTTCTTACATTCATCAAGCTAATTTTTTTCTTTGAAACTTTTTATTAGAATTTCAAACATAAAGTGTAATAGGAAGAATAACATAAAGCAGTGGTTCTCAAACTTTAATGTGTATTAGAATTACCTAGAGGGATTGTTAAAATAAATGGCTGGGCTCCAGTTTCTCTGATTTAGTAGATCTAGGGTGGGGGCCAAAGTGTTTGCATTCTAACAAGTTCCCAGGTGGTGCTCAAGCTTCTGGTCCAGCAACCACACTTTGAGAATGGCTGGTATAATGAAGCCCCATTACCCAGTTTCCAACAATTATCACCTAATAGGTAATTCTTATCTCATGTGTACTACCACCACGGCCCAGATCATTTTGAGCAGTCCCTCACATCATATCATTTCATCACAAAATACGTCGGCATATATCACTAAAAACACAAAGATTTTTTAACCCAACCTCAATACTATTATTAAACCTAAAAACAATTAACAGTAACTCCTTAATATTATCATAGTATCTAGTCACTGTTCAAATTTTTTCCAATTGTCCTTTTTTGTCTTCAGTTTGTTGGAATTAAGATACAAATAAGGTACAATAATTTGATCGGTTGCGAAGTCTCTTAGATTTCTTTTGATCTATAAGTTCCCCTTACACATGTTCTTTTCCCTTGAAATTTTCTGTGGTTGAGGAAACTGGATCATGTCCTGTTGTTTCCCATAATCTGGATTTTACCATCTGTATTCTCATGGTGTTAACATGTTAGTCTGTCCCCTTTATTTCCTGTTAATTGATAGTTAGATCTAGAGTCTTGATCAGATTCAGGTTTGATTTTTTTGGCAAGAAAACTTCGTAAGTGATGTTGTGTACTTCCAGCAGGAAGCATTTAATGTCCGAATGTCTTCTTATGCTGTTAGCAAATGATAATCATTGCCTAGGAGGACTAATTCACTTACAGTTGCAAAATGGTAATATTCCAATCCTTCTTTCTTCATTTACTAGCTGTAATAGTGCTACAAAAAGAAACATCTCCTCAACTATTTGGTGACCCTGGGATACAGTTCATATATCAAAGGCAGAATAAATTGATTATTTCCCCTTAATTATTAGTTTTCAAAAATATAAATTTGAATAGTGACAATATTATCAGTAGATAATTGTTAACTGTTAACTGTTAACTGTTTTTAGGTTTAATAATGGTACTGAGGTTAGGTTAAAAAAGAAGTCTTTGTGTCAGTGATATATACTGAAATATTTAGTGATGAAAAGATGTAATGTCAGGGATTTGCTCTAAATGATCTGAGCCATGGAGAAGTAGGTGGTGGTATAGATGAGATACGAATTAGCCATTAGTTAATAATTATTGGGTAATGGGTAAATAAAGATTCATTCATTCATTCATTCAGTTGGTTCCCTTGTAACTTCCAAATGTAACCAAGAAATGTTACTGTTTAGTATCAAGAACTCATTAATTTTAACATATTTGATGTGTTTTTATAAATACAGTGCTCCAATTAGCCCAATTTTAGCCAGTGGAATCCCCTTTCAGTTGGTTCTTTAATCTTTTTGACAGAACCCTGTAGTTTTTGATCACTTCCCAGGCTTTGTACAATGAATGACAAAATGTTCCAGTCCCATTTTTATATTTCCTGACCCACACCTGGCATCAGTCTTTTCTTCAGTGAGTCATGGTGAACTTTATGGAAATACGGAAAATGGTACTGAAAAAAACCCCGCAAGTGCTAAGGGTGCTCGCTGTTACTGAGCTGATCATTAAAGCCTTTTCTAGGCCTTTTTAATAGACAGAACTAGGAAATTTTTTCAATAACTCAAACTGATACTTCCATTTCAAATCCAGGAACTGTAGGATTTTTATTTACCCTCTCCAATCTTACCTCAGTATCTGCTTTCACTTAGCCAAAAATCCCAGCTGTTAAGAGCATCAATATAAATACTCAGAATAACAACATCAACACCACAAGCAAATAGTTACAAAAGAGTTAAAAAATTTTCTTCATTCTTTTGCCCTTAAGCTTATTTCCCTTTTTTTAAAAATGACAACTTTATTGAGATATATTTCACGTTATAAAATTCACCCTTTTAAAGTATAGAATTCAGTAGTTTTTTCAGTGTAGTCAGAGTTGTGCAACCATCACCACTACTATTTTCAGAACATGTTTATCACCACAAAAAGAAACACATGCCCATTAGCAGACACTCCCATTCCCCCCACCCTCACCCCCAAGCTCCTGGTAACCACTAATCTACTTTCATTTTCTATTCTGGCCATTTCATGTAAATGAAATAATACACTATGTGGCCTTTTGTGACTGGCTTCTTTCACTTAGCATAATGCTTTCAAGGTTCATCCATGTTGTAGCATGCATCAGTATTTCATTCTTTTTTATAGTCAAGTAATATAGTATTGTATGGATATACCATATTTTGTTTCTCCATTCATCATTTGATGGGCATTTGAGTTTTTCAACTTTTTTTTACTATTATGAATAACGCTGCTATGAACATCTGTGTATAGGTTACTGTGTGGACATGTTTTCAATTCTCTTGTATACATACCTAGGAGTGGAATTGCTGTGTCTGTGGTAACTCTATGTTTAACATTTTGAGGAACTGCCAAAATGTTTTCCAAAGTCTTAGGCTAATTTTCTGTTGAGTCTCTACTGTAAGCACAAGGAACAGACAATCAAATCATTTAAAGTCATTTGGATTAGCTCCTCTCCGGGTAGGTATACAAATGACTGAATACACAATTAGGCTCATTTTTTTCATTTACTTTGGTTTTAGGAATTGCTTTCTAAAAATTTAATTTTGTTTTATAATTATGTAAAATATTTACAGGGTATCAAAATTAAATTTACCCAAAAAGTATATAAAACAAAGTATAATCAAAGAAGTCCAACCTCTATCCCTTTTCTCTCTCCTATTCTCTCCTTCTCAATATTGATAATTATTTTTTAATTTTATGTTTTATCCTTATATCTTCCTTCATTCTAAGTGTGTATGTGCACAGCTGTGTGTGTGTCTCTGTGTGTGTGTGCATGCACCAGCATTTATCTAAGACAGGGGTAGGAGTAGTGATACAAATAGGTCCAATATGAAGACATTATCTATTGTAGTATATGGATATGCATATCCTTTTATAGCTATTGATAGTATGATCAATATGTTTTTACGTACTCTGTATATCCATACATGTGACTTCCAGATTGCTATAGCTGAAGCTAAAATTCTCCAGTAGACTCCTTGAAAGACTCATGGGAATAACATTCCTTGAGTTCTTGCATGTTTATACCAGTATACTTATGACCTTTATATTTAAAAGCCAGAATAGCTGTAGTATCCTATGTTAAGCATTGTACGGTGACGCTATTAAAATCTGACGGCATTCTGATTTTCCTCCCTTTATGAGTGACTTGTTCTTTTCCTTGGATGCCCACAGGACTTATTTCTTCTTCTTTAAACTCCTACAGTTTTATTAGTGTATATCTGGGTGTTGGCCATCTGGGTCAATTTTCCTAGGTATCTGGTATGCCTTTTCAATATCAATTTCAGATCCCTTAGGTCTGAGAAAATCTTTCTTGAATAGTGGCTTTTAGTATTTTTCTGTTCATTGCCTTGGACTTCTCCTTTAAAGATCCCTATTATATGTACTTCAGATTTTCTCTGCCAATCTTCTGTATCTATCACTTTCTATCAAACTTTATATGTCTTTTGCCATTTCCCTGCTCCCATTTTACATTCTATTTATTTTAAGGCATCATCCACTGTGTTCATTGGCTCTTATATTCCTTCTAGTTTGGTCTTCATTTCTGTAATAATTTTTCCTTTTTTAAATAATTCCCTCCTGAGTTCTGTCACCTCTCCTTAAAAGTCTCCCATTCTCCCGTCACCTCATTTCCTAGTTTTTCTAATTCTGATTTATATGGTTATTTAATAGCTTTTGTCATGGTTTTAAAACATTCTTCAACTTCTTTTGAATTAACTGGTTGCAGTGCTTGTCTGTTTATGGCATGGTTTTGTTGTCTTTGGCAACATTATGTGATTTGACTGTGATCCTGATCTTCTGCTCATTTTTAAGTGAAATGGGTTTTGCTGTACTTTGGGGAGGAAGGGATGTTCCAGAAGGATAGCTCTAGAGCTCTCTCTTCTGTTGTTTTCTCACAGTGATTAAAAAAAAAAAAAAGAAAAGCCTCCATTTTTTGAGACTAGCATTCTCTGCTTCTTCTCCAACTTTATTTGGATCTATTCTCATCTGTGCTCAATTGTGTCTGTTCTAATCAAACTGGATTTTAATCTCAGCAATTTCTGCAGTACAGGGCTTTGTCCCAAGAGGAAGCTTGATTTGTTAGTTTGAAGAGTACATTCGACCCAGGCATCTCCAGCACTGTCAGATCCTGTCATGATCCCCTTGCACTTACTCCGAATTGGATTCTACAGAAATTTCTTTCCAGTTTCAGCTGCTGTTCTCAGATTGGTCTGTCTCACTTTCAGGTATCTGTTGGTGATTTGGGAGTTCTTCTTTTCTTGTGGTCTTAGAAACCTGGCTACCTTTGCTTTGCTTCCTCATACACAGATGCTGTTACCATGTATACCTGTCAATGGTACTTCTGGGAAAATCGCTTGTATTTAGGGTTTTGTAGGGATAGAGTACCACCCACTTTTGCTGTAGTTGCTATCTGTAGGTTTTGGTTATAGTCTTTTCCTTTCTCTGTTTTATGAGGAGATTTGAGAGGATTGAGAAACTATGCCACTATACCCAACAACATGGATAAATCTCACAGATACATGGTTGAATGGAAAAAGTCAGACAAAAGTGTAAATACCATATGATTTCATTTATATAAAGGTTAAAACAATCAAAACTGATCTGTGATGACAGAAGTCAGAATAGTAATTACTGTGGAGGGGTAACTGATGGGGGGAGGCACAAAGGAAATTTCTGGGTTGTTGATAATATTCTATATCAATATGGGCAATGGTTTCTTCGGTACTTGTATATATAAATAATACTGAGCTGTACACATAAGATACTGTACATGTTTTATCTCAATTAAAAAAAAAATGCTGCCTCTGCCATTATCATTCCCCCAACCTATTTTATTGAAATTATACTTTTTTTTGTTTTGTTTTGTTTTGTTTTTGTTTTTGTTTTGCGGTACGCGGGCCTCTCACTGTTGGGGCCTCTCCCGTTGCGGAGCACAGGCTCCGGACGCGCAGGCCCAGTGGCCATGGCTCACGGGCCCAGCCACTCTGCGGCATGTGGGATCTTCCCGGACCGGGGCACGAACCCGTGTCCCCTGCATCGGCAGGCGGACTCTCAACCATTGCGCCACCAGGGAAGCCCCTGAAATTATACTTTGTTTTCATATTTTGAGACATAATATTGATCTAAAATAAGTAAATGTCAATACTAAAAAATAAAAGGATATATAAAATATATATATATTTATAGTAATCATAATCATGTAAAGATGTCTGCTCAATGACTTGTAAGGCACACAGAAAATGAAAATATTTGATTTTTTTGTATGTTATGGTTATGGGTATTATTTTTTCTATTTTTTGTTATCATTATTTTTGTTATAGTTTTTTGCCATAAATTTCTTCAATATATAAGCTGTCTTGTGTATTTAATTAAACTATTTAATACTAATTACTATTTGTGCTTTCACAATACTGGTAAGGTTTTCTATTTTTTTCATAATTCCAAGCAATAAATTGTAGCTAACACGGTTTTCTTAGAATACAGAATATGAAAAAGTATACATAAATTACTTTTGACTTGGATAAGTGAAAATAATTTATAAAAAAATAACAATATGTACCAAAATCAGAAAAAAGCAAATTCATATTTGTGCTTCTTGGTGAAAAAAAACAACAACACATGTTTTGTTGTTCATTTAAAAAAAGGTTTTTTAATGTTTTTAAGTTACTCCACCAGAGAGGAAGTTTACTTTAACCAATTTAGCCTCATCCGAAATAAGTACAGACATATCTGAAAATTTACCATTATTCTATTCTTTATTCATTCTTCCACAATTATAACCTTTGCCATTAAATAAGTATGATATTACATTATCTGTTTACATATCAGTACTCTCAAAAGAGGTGAGCTACTCCTCGAGTACAGGTATGGATATTATTCCTTGAATAGTCAGAATATCACACAGAACTTAACACACACAAATATTTGTTGAATGGATGAATGAATGTGCCTGTGTCTTTAAGCAAGCCTTCCTTCCCAGAGCTTAACCATGACTTCAACCAAACACGACTTTTAAAATTTAAACAAATCCAAGGAGCAAATTAAAAGCCAAAGATTTACAAATTTTAAACTAGCCATCTCAAAAACATCAACGAAACTGACTAAATGGATCAATTCTAGTAAAACTAGTCAAAATGCTCCAATGGAAGTCATTAATTAAGTTACATCAGTTGAGTTAAAGTAAGTCATTAAAAACCAAAACAATATATTTTGTCTGTACAATGATGCGTTAAAACGCAACATTTGGACTTCCCTGGTAGCACAGTGGTTAAGAATCCACCTGTCAATGCAGAGGACAGAAGTTCGAGCCCTGGTCTGGGAAGATCCCACATGCCGTGGAACAACTAAGCCCGTGTGCCACAGCTACTGAGCCCATGAGCCACAACTACTGAAGCCTGTGCTCCTAGAGCCTGTGCTCTGAAACAAGAGAAGCCACCACAATGAGAAGCCTGCGCACCGCAACTAGAGAAAGCCCGCGCACAGCAACGAAGACCCAACACGGCCAAAATAAATAAATAAATAAATAAATTTTTTAAAAATGCAACATTTATGGAACATCTATATGTTAAATGTTTTTATAAAAATTAATTTATTTATTTTTGGGGGCTGCAGTGGGTCTTCGTTGCTGTGCACGGGCTTTCTCTAGTTGCGGCGAGCGGGGGCTACTCTTCGTTGTGGTGCACGGGCTTCTCATTGCAGTGGCTTCTCTTGTCGCGGAGCACAGGCTCTAGGCGCATGGGCTTCAGTAGTTGTGGCATGAGGGCTCTGTAGTTGTGGCTCGCAGGCTCTAGAGCACAGGCTCAGTAGTTGTGGCACACTGGCTTAGTTGCTCTGCGGCATGTGGGATCTTCCCGGACCAGGGCTAGAACCCGTGTCCCCTGCATTGTCATGCGATTCTTAACCACTGCACCACCAAGGAAGCCCTTAAGTGTTGATTTAAAAAAGATTAAAAGTAAATTCTGTAATAGAACTCTGATGTTGTACTGCTTGCTAAGTTTCTCAATTCTGGACAACAGGGTCTTATTACTGTAAAGCCAGCCCAGTTCCCTCACTTTATGTTTACATTTTATGGCTTTATGGTTTCTAGCAAAGTTGGTTTTATAGCAAATCTGAAAATACAATTCTAATTTTCATTATAAAGACAGAAATTTATTCATGCAGAAAGAAAAACTCTCAGAGAATTAAACTGAAAATTTTTGGCAAATATGGCTAAGGAGGCTTTGGAACACAAATGGCAACCTCCTCCATTTTCTAGGACCTGGCCCTCCCCAGCAATCCCTATGGTTACTGCATTAGAGTCCTGATGGCCATGTTTATACAACATACCCCAACCTGACTGACCAGGCATGAGTTCTTAACCAAGGTTGGGCCAGTGACCCCTTCCCTGAGGGTATTTAAAACTAGGACTAAGATTCTTATCTCAGTCTGGCTACTCTCCTGAGTAGAGATGTATACTTGAGAACTGTTGACATTTGTCACTTTCCAGCAGGTAAACTGGGGAGGGTTGGGGAGGGGTCAGTTTGCTGGGAAAGGAAAAAGAGGAGGGATATGCAGAGAGAAAAGCAGAGGCAAAAGGCACAAAGGAACCACTTTGTGTGTTTTCTTGGCATTCCAGTTTCTGATTCCTGAGGCCTAGCTACATCCTTGCTCTGGCTTCTAGAAGATAACCCTGTAATTTTAGAGCAAATTGCTCTTTTTTGCTTAATGGTTTCTGTTACTTGCACCCAACTATAATAAAATGTAGGGTAAGTCTGAAGTTCTAGGATCAGCCACACTTCTCTAGCACTACCTCAGTTTTTCCCACTTCTGGCACATCATGTAGAGTACTACTTCCTCCTCTACAAACCTCATATTAAAACACAAAGAAGCACCACACTAATACTACTCAGGAAAGGAAGCAAGCAATATGGCCAGTGCCCATGGAAAAGGCGTCACAGAACTGTGGAGTTGAAAGGAGAGAGGCGATCACTTAGCCCAGATTATCTATTTTATAGATGAAGAAGCTGAAGGTCCAGAAGAAGCCTTTAACTTTGTAAATTCACCACTGGAGCCTTGACTCCAGGGCTCTACAAACATATCAATACTATTCCTACGTTAAAATAAAATAAAATAAAATAAAATAAAATAAGCAATCATACTGGACAGCACAATGCAGAGAACAATTGAGAATTCATCTTCAAATTGTTGACGTATTAAAGGATATTACATCTCTTTGAGGGAGGATACCATTTTTTTCCTCTGTATTCTGTCAAATTTCTTAGGATACCATTTTTTTTCTGTGCATTCTGTCAAATTCCCAGCAGGGAAATGAGAGCTATTTAAACTAAAAAACATAACTTGATTATAACAACTTATAAAAGTACCTCCTAAATGTCAACTTCACTCTTCTCTTTACTACTTCTATATAAATACACTAGAGTAAAAGGATCCTCAAAAGCATATCTTTAGCCAAGTTGGATTAATTCAATTCATAAAATTGTGCATTCACAAATTAAGTTTAGGAGGAAAAGAAAATAGACGCAAAGTTTCTTATTTTTCTTTAAGGTACACTAACGATTTTTAAGATCAATATTCTCTCTAATATACCAGGAATTAGCAAATTGCAGGCTGTCTTAAATTACGTGTTGACATACATAATTGACAATGAAAAGTGACATATAGCAGTATGACCAGTTACTGCAGATGATGAATCATTGTAATTATTTTAACTGAATGGGAGAATGAATGGAGGGAAGACTTTTTATTATAATGACTAACTGATATTCAAGAACAGAGAAAATGAAAAAAGTTCTCTCTTACATAAGCAATAGCACCACCTGCTGATACATAAAAGCAAAGACGTCAGTTAATTTAAAATCTGGCCAAAGGTACTTTATATATTCAGATCTTTTCCCTTGAATTCTGTTCCACTTAACGTAATATAATGCAATTCATTAATATATTCTGTGTATTTATTTACAATAACTATGTTAATTTTAAAGTTTTTACCTTACATATTTGAATCATGCATTTAAAAAAATCAAAGGTAAAAATAAAATGTATTATGGAATCCAGGGGAAAATTTTAGTTTTTGTCTGATATTCCCTGACCACTTCTCCTAGAATAATGCCATCTCCCATACCTATCTTTATTTTTTTATAGCATTTATTACCACTTAACATATCATGTATTCATTCTGTTTGTTTATAGTCTTTTGTCTGCTGGAATAAAAACGCTCAAGAGCAGGGAATTTATTTTTGTTTACTGCTGTTTCTTTTCTTTTCATTATTATTTTTCTTTTTATTATTTATTTTTGGCTGCGTTGGGTCTTCGTTGCTGTGCACGGGCTTTCTCTAGTTGCAGTGAGCGGGAGCTACTCTTTGTTGCAGTGCGCAGGCTTCTCATTGAGGTGGCTTCTCTTGTTACAGAGCACAGGCTCTAGGCGCATGGGCTTCAGTAGTTGTGGCACGTGGGCTTCAGTAGTTGTGGCTCTCAGGCTCTAGAGCACAGGCTCAGTAGTTGTGACGCATGGGCTTAGTTGCTCTGCGGCATGTAGGATCTTCCTGGACCAGGGCTCGAACCCGTGTCCCCTGCATTGGCAGGTGGATTCTTAACCACTGAGCCACCAGGGAAGTCCTCTTTTTATTATCATTATTATTATTTTTTTTTGGCTGCATCGGGCCTTAGTTGCGGCACGTGGGATCCTTCACTGAGGCGCACGGGCTTCTCTCTAGTTGTGGTGTGTGGGTTTTCTCTCTCTAGTTGTGGTACACAGGCTCTAGGGCACGTCGGTTCTATAGTTTGTGGCACTCTGCACTCGGGCTCTCTCACTGAGGCACCCAAGCTCAGTAGTTGTGGCACGTGGGTTTAGTTGCCCCATGGCATGTGGGATCTTAGTTCCCTGACCAGGGATCGAACACGCGTCCCCTGCATTGGAACGCGGATTCTTTACCACTGGACCCAAATGGAACTACCAGGGAAGTCCCACTTACTGCTGCTTCTTTAACACCTAGGGCAAGTGCCTGGCACATAACAGACTCTCAATAAACATTTGCAAAGAAATTAATATGAAAATAAATGAACAAATGAATATGCAGTGCATTTTTAAGCTTCCTTGAAAGTATAATAGCTGTGTCAAAGACTTCAAGGATCTTGATAGACCTTGCCAAATTATGCTTGAGAAAAGCTGTACTTCAACACTTTATGAAGAGGCCCATTTTCCCATTTTCTGATGAGTGGGAAATGGCGTTAGAAAAAATGAACCCATTACTGAAGAAACTGAATATACTTGGGGGTTCTGGAGGCATTTACAATACACCTCTTTTATCCTTTGTTCATTTTTTTTTCAGTTAAAGATTTTCTATGTGGTTCTTTTTTATAATTTCTATAAGACCACTAATTTAAAGTCTTTGTATAGTAAGTCCAATGATGGGCTCTGGAGGGAGTTTCTATTTCTTTTTTTCCTATGAATGGACCATACTTTGTATACTTGTAATTTTTTGTTAAAACGTGGACGTTTTGAATATTATTATGTGGTAAACTCTGGAAATCAAATTATTGCCCCCTCACCAGGGCTTGATGTTGTTGCTTTTTGAGGGATACAGTCATCTGTTTATTTAGTGACTTTTCCAAATTATTTTTGCAAAGACTGTATTCCTTTCATGGATGGTCACTGAAGTCTTCATTCTGTTATCTCAGTGGTCAGCTAGCAACCTGACAGAGCCAAAAACAAAGAAAAAAATACTCCCCCACTCTGCCAATGGGCTCTGAGCTGGGACACTCCTTCAACACTTAGCCAGGCCACCTATAATTCGGCCTTAGCCTTCACCTCCTGCCTGTGCAGAGCCCAAAGACCTGCCAGTAATACTCCTCTAAAGTCTTTACTGTGTGTATGGCCCTGAGCATGTGTGTTGCACACTGAATTCCTCAGTATATGTGACAGCTCTCCAAAGCCGTTATTTTTCCATACATCTTCCTCCTCAGCCTCTTCCTTCCCAGGCTTTTTTGGTCTACCTGCAGCTTGCCCCATTCACCATCCCTTGCCCCAAGTGGTTGTGGGTAGTATGCCTTTACATGCTTTCAACAGATGCCACCTGGGAAGCTACTCCAGCTCTGAGAGATTTCCAAGGAAGGCAAAACAAAGACAAGCCTCTGTGCAGGTGTCTCAGGAGAACCAAAAAGCATAACTACAGTTTTCTGAGAACATGGTCCATATTGTTCCCCTGGCACCAACAAGCTACACCAGAACTCAGGCTGCCATTCCCATGGCCACTGCTAAGCTGGGAATGAGGGATGGTAGGCAGGTAAGCAAAAAACGCCACAATGCTTTCTTACCAAAATTTAGCACCCTCTTTCTTTCTTCATTAAGCATTTCCCTGGTTGCTATAAAGTGTTTTTTTTTTTGCGGTACGCGGGCCTCTCACTGTTGTGGCCTCTCCCGTTGCGGAGCACAGGCTCCGGACATGCAGGCTCAGCAGCCATGGCTCACGGGCCCAGCCGCTCCGCAGCATGTGGGATCTTCCCGTGTCCCCTGCATCGGCAGGCGGACTCTCAACCACTGCGCCACCAGGGAAGCCCTGCTACAAAGTTTTGAATTAGATTCCAGAGCTCTGAAAAAGTTGATTCTGATATTTTTTTTTTTGGGCCAGTTAATGGTTGCTTGAGTGGAGGGACCAATTCTTGGAGCTCCCTACTCTACCATTTTCTGCAACATCACTTCTTTTTATTTTTATTGAAGAATTTTTTAAAGACCTTTACTGCATCTGTACCATTGATACACAGTCATTTAAAAAGGTTCACACTATACAAAATCATATAAAGAAGCAAAAGATCACCCAAATATAGTATTGGGTGTACCTTTAGCCACAATAGTTAGTAGTTAGAGGTAGTTAGAGTTATGGGTATACAATTTTATACAAGTGAGATCACAGGTCTTTTTACTAAATAACTTACCATAGATAGCTTTCCAGGTTATTAAACATCATCCCTCTTCCCCACTTCTAATGACTTGAGGGTATTCCATTTTAGGCATATAGAATATTAACCTAATCAGCCTCCCACTTGTGGACACTTTATTTCTGATTTTTACCATTATAATACTGCAATGAAATTGTTATGCATACATCTTTGTGTACTTGTCCAATGATCTTTAGAGTAAATTCCTAGAAATGAGGGGAAAAAAAGGTTGAAGAAATAAGAATAGAGCCTTGTTGACCTGTGGGACAACATCAAAGGTCTAAAAAATTTGTAATTGGACTTCCAGCAGGGAAGGGAATGGAGCAGAAAAACTTTGAAAAAATAATGGCCAAAATTTCCCCCAGTTTGGTGAAATCATAACTTTACATATTCAAGAAGTATAAAGAATCCCAAACAAGACAAATACAAAGAAAGTCATACACTATCAAACTATTGAAAACCAAAGACAAAGAGAAAATCTTCAAAGCAGCCAGAGGTAAAGGCCACTTTACACTCAGGAGAGCAATGATACCAACAGTCACTTATTTCTCATCAAAAACAATAAAGACCAAAAGAGAGTACAGCAATATCTTTAAAGTGCTGAAAGAAAGGAAAAACAACTCTGTCAACCCAGAATTGTAAATCCAGCAAAGAGGAAAATAAAAAACATTTTCAAATATACAAAAAGAAAGAAAATTCATCACCAGCAGTTATACACTATGAGATATGCCTAAAAGAAGATTTATAGGTTGAAGGAAAATTGTATCAGATGGAAATTAGTATCTTTAGGAAGAAATGAGAGCACTAGAAATGCTAAACATTTCTTTCTTCCTTAATTTCTTTAAAGTGAATATGACTTTTAACAGCAAAAACTGTATCATATTGTGATAGATGTAATATAATTATAGCATAAAGGAAAGGTGGGTAAATGGAATACCATGGATGCAAGGTTCGTATATTTTACATGAAATGGTATTATATTAACTCTAAGTAGTATGTGAGACAAAACAAGCTCCAAGTAATGCTCATTCTCTGGTCAAGGGGCCAGGTAGAGGGGTTGCAATGCAGGACGGAACCCTTTGGACATAACTACCCTTCTCCGAACACACACCATGAAAGAAACCATGGCACTCTCCCAACCAGGCACTGTGTCCTGTGGAAACAGTGGGATGGAGCCCTGGGGAACATTCCCGCTCTGCACTCAAGTGAGCAGAGGTAGCACCTTTCCGCCTCCCCACGTGGTGCTGTAGAGACAGAGCCCCTCAGGCCATTCCAGCCCTGCAATGCCAAAGCAGTGGCCCTCTCCAGTGAGCACTGTGAAGGCTGCCCAGTGGGGCCCCCATCTACCATGCCTGATTTGCACTAATGACAGCAAAGAGGCAGCACCCAACCCCCTCGCTACAAGAGTTGGGGTAGGATTATGGAGAGGAGGGAACTGGAGAACGGTATTCTTTAAGTCTATGTATAAAGCCCTTGGAACACCATCAAGCAGCCTATTCATGCAGCTGACTTGAATCAACACAGTAAAACCATGACAACTAACTGGACTATGGAATACCACCTAAAATGGCTTTGAAAATGAAATTGATATTTGAACAACAATCCACAAAAGTGAGCCAGGATGTGAGTTCTGAACCAATACAGGTAACTTGCCTACTTAAATAGAGGATGTAAATGGGAACAGGAGTTTCGTATCAGCCTAGTGAGGGTCTTTTTAGAAAATTCCAATTTTATGATGAAAGTTAATGGGAATATTAGATTTACTATATAACAACTGAGTTGGAGTAATGTACCTATACAAAAATATAAAAATTTCTGCTTTTTCAAATATTCTTCTCATCAGTCCATTTACATACATGCATAGTAAGGAATATATTCAAACCAAAACCTCTTAGTTACAGCCTCCAAGCATTTGAGGTTTTTTTCTCCCACTAGAAATATTTCTTGAAAAACATTAAAAGAAAATATTTACAAAAACCACATTTTTCTAGGCTTATTATTTCACAGATAACCTGAAAGTTTACACCAACATCATTCTTTAAGCCTTATATTAAAAAATTACTGTCCAATTTCTGTCAAGGAAGCCTAGATAAGAATTTTTTAAATGTTGATTAAGAACACTGCACTCAACTAAAAATCTGTGAAGAGCTCTCAAAACAGAGCTCTCAAGATAGAAATCTGATAAATTTGTAGCAAATCCTTCCTCAGGACCAGATTTTTATAATATCTAATATTGAAATTATTCCACAGAATCTGGCCCTGGATAAATGATTACTACTATTAATTATACAACTTTAAGTTGCAGATTTTGAGGGAAAAAAAAGAAGCAAGGAGCTACATTTAAGTGTGACATTTCTAGGTTGAAGAAAACATGTACTTACTTCTTAAAAGAAGCCTTAATAAGTTTTTTTCAACAGATAAACAACTGTGTGAGAAAACTATGCAGCACCAGCTGACTTAAATTTTTGGCTCTAACTTGACACCACTTACCCAGTAAGTAGAAAAGGTGAAGAATCTCAATAAGCATTGTCCTTCTTACCTTTCACCATACGAACTTGCCTTGACCCTCCAAATAGATTAGTTCTCATTACGAGGAACAGCCTGTACCTCCTTGTAAAATTTATTACAACTGTAATTAAATAACTGAGTGGGTAATTAATTATTTAATACCTGTCTTAGCAACAAGAAAGTAAACTCCACAAGGGGAATGTCTGCTTGGCATTTTTTAAAAAGATGTGCAGGAAGTAATTATGCAGTAGGTAATTTGGTTTTGATTCAAAATGCTTATAGCATTTATATCTTAGTGAACAGAATTACTTCCCAATAAAGATGTATATATTCTATATCACCTTAAAAACAATTTTCCATGTTTTAATTATATATACATATAAATTAAATAGCTTCAAAACTCAACATTTGTTTAAAAAGGAAAGAAAACTGAATTACATGATTAGAGAATCCAATGAATTTTGCAAGCAAAATAAAATTAAAGGATAAATCTAGTTTTTTCCCTCTTCAAAAATTATACAAAGCATGTTTTTTATTTGAAAACTTTAGAAAACGCAGTTATGAAAAAAAATCACCTATCACTTCAAACTCCAGGAATAACCATTGTTAAAATGTGTTATATTGTCAGACTGTTTTTCTATTCATATATAGACACATATCTTTACACAAATAGGACCATCCTATAGATAAAATTTGTAACTTTTTTCTGACAATATATCTTAAAAATCTTTTCATGGCATTATGAAAGCAGATTATCACTTTTAATAACTATATAACAGGGCTTCCCTGGTGGCGCAGTGGTTGAGAGTCCGCCTGCCGATGAAGGGGGGCACGGGTTCGTGCCCCGGTCCGGGAAGATCCCACATGCCACGGAGCGGCTGGGCCCGTGAGCCATGGCCGCTGAGCCTGCGCGTCTGGAGCCTGTGCTCCGCAACGGGAGAGGCCACAACAGTGAGAGGCCCACGTACCGCAAAAAAAAAAAAAAAATATATATATATATATATATCAAAGCTGATTCATGTAGAGCTTTTCTGGGTGGAGGAGTACCAAGGGCTCAACCTCCTCACCTCTTTTCTACCCCACAGTAACCCCTAAGGGGGCTCCACATAAAATAACTACACTTTAAAATAGTAAAATCTAGACTCTTTTAGATGGCAAACACAGATCTGGTCTGAGAACCTTTTCTGTATTATCTCCTGGTACCATCCCATGCAAAATCTTATTGACATTGCACAAAAAGCACCATACTTTGATGCACAAGAGGTTCCTTCTGCCTACAACTTTCTTCTCCCACCATGTCTCCTTGAAGAACTACTAATTCTTCAAGCCTCAGCTCTCAGTCAGTGTCCCACAGGCAGAGTTAGGCTCTGCCACTCCTCTATTGTGCTTGCACACAGCAACCTCATGTATAGCATTTACACAGTCTTATAGTCTGATTCTCCACTAGACTGTCAACAACTTGAGTGAAAATCTTTACATCTTCCCATCCCCAGTTTCCAAAATACTCTCTGATGACTAGTATATATATGATATCTATTGAATAAAAGAAAATATATTTAAAATGTCAATCTCAAGTCTTAAAAAATTATTACAATATATTCAGTCTATTCAGTTGAACAAGGTAGGAACAAAATTCTTTTAGAAAATTTACTTTTCCTGAATAGTTAACATTCTAAAAATAGGTTTGGTGTTTAATTAAGTAAATCTTTAATTCAGTTATTCGATCAATTCAATGCCCCAAGATTTTTAAATCTTTAAATATTTTCATCAAAATGGCAAACTTAAATTATTATGCTTAAATGGACTTATTAGTGAATTACTGAGTATCTACTGCATTGTACAGATAATAGAGAATCATTAAGCTATAGGACCTTATAAACTATCTACGGAGTCAAAAACAATATACATAAAACTAAAATGGATGATATAAGAGTATATAATACACTGTGAAAATGAGAATATATATTCTATAGGCTGAGAATCATTGATAGAAAATCAGATGAAAATGAGATGGTCTAACTTAACATCCTTATGTTAAAACTAAGAAAAGAGATCTAGGTGAGAGGAAGTTAGAAAAATAGATAAATAAACTTTATCTATGGAAGGTATCATGAAAAGAAGTCAAATATGAAGTGAGCCTTAAAAAATAGGAAGAACTCATTAAGTGTAAGAGATGAGAGCATTCCATGAAAAGAGAAGATGAGGACGTTAGTGAGGGGCAGAGAAGATTCATGAGTCTGATTTGAACACATACAAATTAGAGAGTAATGGGGGGGAAAAGACAAGAGGTTTTATGGCACCAGGTTTCAGACAGCTTCAAAGTCAGGCAGAGGACTTTATATTTCATATGATAAAAAACAAGCAACCAGAAAACTTAATAGGTCATTTAAAAAGCTCTAAGAATTCTAAATTAACTGTCCTGTTTTGCATTTAAGGAAAATAAGCCACAGAAAACTTATGTGATTTCCTCATAGTTAGGAACAGTATGGAATAGCCCCACTCATATAATGCTGCCACCTCTGGAGCACTTTGATGAAACAATTCATTCTTCAAGTACAGTGGGTAAATACTGCTGAGATTGGCTGTTTGCCTAAGTTCTAAACAGAATTTGTATAGAGGGCATATTCTCTTGTGAGAGAAAAATCTCACACACATTCAAATATGAATTCTTTGGTTTTAAAATGACCATTCAAAAAATTTAGTATCAATTCCTTACCAAAAATATGCAACCAAAATTTTTGTATGAAACATATTGACAGTTAAAAAAAAAAAAGGGGGGCTTCCCTGGTGGTGCAGTGGTTGAGAGTCCGCCTGCCGATGCAGGGGACACGGGTTCATGCCCCGGTCCAGGAGGATTCCACATGCCACAGAGCGGCTAGGCCCATGAGCCATGGCCGCTGAGCCTGTGCGTCAGGAACCCCTGCTCTGCAGCGGGAGAGGCCACAATGGTGAGAGGCCCGCGTACCGCAAAAAAAAAAAAAAAAAAAAAGGTTCAAAACTGAACCCTCACAAAAAAAAAAAAACAAAAAACTGAACCCTCTATATTGATTGGGCATAAATTTTAACACTTTACCATCTTTCACAACCATGCTTAAAATAAGTATTTCCAGAAAGATAGTAGAGAACATACCCAATCTTCAGAATGAACTTAAAGAGCTTGTATGGTCCCATAAATCTGGAATTGATTGAACCAGTATATTAAGAAGACAAACCAGAAAGATGCAGTCAAATGCATCACTGAAAATGTTTTTTAAAGATTGAGAACCAGGTGTGTTGTGCATTATGACAGCACATCTGTGATTGCTTACCACTATAACTTACCCCAGTTTTATCACACAAGCGTAAAGTATGAAATGATCCAACAGCAAATAATTCTCCATCTGGAGCCCAGGCAACTGAGGTAATAGGATGCTCATGAGGTTGTGAACTGTACAGAGGGCGGCCGTAGCTATCCCATACCTACAAAAAGCAAATTTTAAAAATTCTTTTATAAGTCACCACGTTATTACAAACAAGTTTGTAGCTTCTAGTAAAGTATCAGGTAAAGATTTAGAAGTCATCACTTTATAATATTAGCAATTACATGTCTTTACTATCCAACAAGGCAAGGTGGGGGTAGGGAAGCTGTATTCCTGGAAACCTAAATATCTCCCCCAAAAATGTTATGGTATCATCATGATAATTTCAGATTTTACTAACTCTTTAATTAATCATAAAAACTACCCATTTTAGGGCTTCCCTGGTGGCGCAGTGGTTGAGAGTCCGCCTGCCGATGCAGGGGACACGGGGTCGTGCCCCGGTCCGGGAGGATCCCACATGCCACGGAGCAGCTGGGCCTGTGAGCCATTGCCGCTGAGCCTCCGGGTCCGGAGCTGTGCTCCGCAATGGGAGAGGCCACAACAGTGAGAGGCCCGCGTACCACAAAAAAAAAAAAAAAAACTTAAATTGATTTAAAGAGTCACTAAAACTAGCAGTTGTTTTCATGTTGCTACTCATTAAATCAAATTCTATAGGTCAGGGACTTCCCTAGTGGTACAGTGGTTAAGACTGCACACACTCAATGCAAGGGGCCTGGGTTTGATCCCTGGTCAGGGAACTAGATCCCACATGCGTGCCGCAACTAAGGAGCCTGCCTGCCACAACTAAGACCCCACGTGACCAAATAAATATATTTTTTTTAATGGTTAAAATGGTAAGTTAAAAAAAAATTCTATAGGTCAATGAAATAGGCCAAATTAGAAAGGCAACACTTCAAAATGCCACTGAAAATTATAAAATAACAATTTGCTAAATTATTAGAGTTAAAAGATATGGCTAAAGAGAAGGACTAAAAGAATACTCTTACATGCTAAATACTTTTCACCAAAATTCGATTCTTTCAACCAGGTGATAAATTCAAACATTATTCAAACATTACATACCTTATATTTACAGTCTTCGCCAGCAGATAAAATTAAATCATTGACTGAGTTCCAGTCTACTTTTAAAATAATGCCATCATGAGCTTTCCACTATGAGAAAAAAATAAGATATTTATTATAACTTCAAGAGCACTGAAAAGTTTTTTAAATAAGAAAAGGCATTTTGCCTCTTTCTAATGATTCTTTTGTCCTCTTCTTGGAGAAGACTCCTATCTTCCTTTCATAACCAATATGCTGGTTTCATTTCCAATTTAAACTAATGAAAAGCACCTTGCACTATGACATCCACTATATAACTCACATCCTTATTAATTTCCTCAATTGCCTGGACTCCAGATGGAAAATCACTTGCTATTGAACTATTCCAAGCTTGACATCTGTGTGATAATAATGGAATGAATATGTTATGTACTCCAAAACTTACTTGAATCCAAATTTTGCTCCCTTTGCACAGTTGATCCCATTACTGATACTGCCTTCATTCTTATTTACTAATTCTTTTATTTTTTAAAAAAACTTCTACTACATGCACATCCTCTTTAGTACTCTCTTCATTCTCTTCTGTACATTCCCCTAAGCTTCATTCTCTTTACCTTCATGTCCCTGGAGTAGTCACTAACTACTCTGAGAAAATTCTGCTGCATTAACCATATAACAAAAGGTTTCCCACAGATATATACTCTACACATATATAGAATGCATACATATTTGTGTATATATCTAAGTCACCAAAAAATTGGCGATCTAGAAATTAAGCGTGGATGTCTTCTTGATCTTAAATATAATTTATGTGCTCATTTAGCTATTAACCACGCACATAATTAAAAGCCATTAATCTTTCACTAGGTTTAAGCAGAATAATATAACTGAAAAAGATTAATTTTTCTTGAAGACTATAAGGTACATTTTAATGTCTGAACCAACTAACTTTGTTTCAAAGAGTGACTGATTTTAAGGGTTTTCTCTCTACAGAGCCTTCCCGGGAAAATCTATTATTCTTAATGTATACAGAAAAAAACATCAAATTAGGGTCAAATAAGCCCTAGGAATAAGCAATAATTCATAGCTTGTTTTATTCAAGATACATAAAAATACACTCTGTCAAAAACAAATGTTTTGGACTTCCCTGGTGGCGCAGTGGTTGAGAGTCCACCTGCCGATGCAGGGGACACGGGTTCGTGCCCCAGTCCAGAAAGATCCCACATGCCGCGAGCGGCTGGGCCTGTGAGCCATGGCCACTAAGCCTGCGCGTCCGGAGCCTGTGCTCCGCAACGGGAGAGGCCACAACAGTGAGAGGCCCACGTACCGCAAAAAAAAAAACCAAACAACAAAAAAAAACAAATGTTTTGATAAAGCAATAATTTTCACAATTTACTGCTAAATTAATCCAATGTCCTAAAATAAACTGCAAAGACAAAAATAACAAAATATAGATATATAGAGATATACACGTGCAGAGATTCTCAAGAGTTTCATTTTAAAACTACAAAAATAAAATTTTCCATATTCAAAAGTTAGGAACAAAATATGGTTTAAATTTTCCTTATACTATAATTTAGAATATCAATTATATATTACATATATTCACATATTACATATAATGCATAGACATTTTTCAATTATTTCTTAATGTATTAGGCATTTTGTAAAATTCCTTTGAATCGTGAGCTCCTCACAGAAGGCAGGAACTATGTTCTGTTTCACTTTTAATACCTTACACCCCAGCATAGCGCCTAGGATATAGTAAGTATGCACTACATTCCCACTGAATGACTAAATAAACAGAAGTCTCCTCACTCTGAAACCAAGTTCTGGGTCTCTAGAAGAGTCCCTAAAGCTCTTAAGGGAAATGAAATATATACTTTTGAACTGTACTCTACAAGCAAGAATTAAATAAGCATTCTTTTTTGTGAATAATCCAAATGTGAGTATGTGTTTATGCCCAAGGAGAATTGCTGCAGCTTTAGTTTTCCAAAAGGAATAGAAGATTTGCACGAAGTTACTAATTATACTTTAACCCCTCTCCACTCTAGCTGAATTTTGGCAATGGATACTTTTCTTTCCCTTCACCACCTCCTGGGCCAAAGGTTTTACCGAGCCACAAAACGATAATTTATCAATGGTGATTTAAGCATCTTCCTGAGTTTCACTTACATATGCCTAATTACAGGTACCTTAACAAATCACATAACTATAAACTAAAAGATTCATCTGGCCTGCTTTTGCTGTATGATTTCAAAGCACATTTTCAGAATATAAGCAGTATTAGAAGGACTTTGACTAAAGGCAGTCAGAGCCAGTCCTCTTTCCTAGCTTATTCCTTTTCCCCAAATTCTTCTCTTTCTGTTGTTCCACAGTTCTTAGCAGAGTGTTCTGCATGTAGAAAAATGTAAATGCATGATGACTGTGTGGAATATGTATAGCATACTCTACATAGAAGTGATTAATATGGAATCTCAAAGCCATTTCTATATCCTTACTCTCCAAATTCTACATCTACTCACTGTTAAACCTAATGTTTCTTCTTAAAACACTTTTTATACCTGCTGTAGCCAGTCAATCCCCAGCACCAAATCCCTTACCCAGGACGTGGTCATTCTATACCTTTTAACTGGCCTCCATGGCTCTAATTTATTAAGGGCTGACTAAAAGGTAGAGATGATAGAACAACACCGCAATATCAACAACAACTACTCTTCATTGTGTGCACTCAATATTTTGATTATATGCACTGTCCCATGCACTTTGCAATTTAACTCATTTAATCCTCACAACATTCCTATCAAGTAGGTATTAGCATCACATCTAAGAGATGAGAACGCTGAGGCGCTAAGACATTTTATAACTTGCCTAAAGTCACATATAAGTAAGTGAACATTTGAACCCAGGTGACTAACTCCAAAGCCTGTAATCTTATTACCCACACTACACTGTGTCATTATCAAAATATGAAGAAAATGATTCTGCCTCTTTGCACTGAAATCAAACATCAAAATCCTGGATATAGGCTTAAAGGTTTTTCATTTATTTGTCCTCCCCTGACCTGTCTTAACTGCCACTATTGTTTTGCTTCCCTATAATTGGTAAAATTATATATACCCAATTGTTCTAAACATTACATTGACGCCCCCTCCACTCTAAAAATACTAAAAGAATTCTAGGGTCTTAGAGAAAGCTCAAGGGTACTGAACAAACAATGAGGAGGAAGACGCTAGAGGTGATGATAAAAAATACAGTCTAAACAACCTCTTAAAAGTTTTATGATTTAGTCCTGTTTTGTCTCAAATCTATACATGTTAGGTTGACTCTGTTAAATTTAAAGATGGCTATTATGCCAAATCATGTGATAATTTAGTAACTCAGAACACATTTATGACTTACTGGTATAATGTGAGTTGGAAAAAGGGGGAAGTGAACCTCGTTGGAAACATAACCAGATATCCCCTGTTCTGTAACAAAGGCCGATAAAACCACACACTTAAGAGCTTCAACTATAACAAGACCACCCAGAAAAAAGGGACTCCTAAGAAAGTGACCTCTCACTTAGCAGTCTGGCAGACCCCAATAACAATTTACAAATGCCTGAGAAGTACCTGTAAAACTTTAGCATTTGGTTGAAGAGGTTTAATGATCAGCTGTTTGCCTGCTGTGTAAAGAACCTTTTCCGAATCAGGGCCCCATGCTACTGAATACACTGGTGTTCCTGTAAAAAGGAAAAGAAAAAAAACCTGATAAACTTAAATTATTATGCTTTATAAAAGGGAGATTGTTAGGAAAATCAAAAAAGCAATTTGGGGTGTCATTTCATTTCCTCATTCAATGGCCCATCCAAACTGCAGTATAAGCCTGATACTGAAACATAGACCAGGTTAAGATTGAGTGTTGAAAATCTACTGTGAGCAACTGATAAACTATATTTTTTACTACTTTTGACCTTGCTGAGAAAATACGGAGCTTTTAGGACTTTGAGAGTGTGCTATGGAAAAACGTAAAATAAATATACTTCATTATGTTAAGATACAAAAAGGTATCAGAAAAGTCATGATTTATCATTTCCCATCATCAACAACTCTTGTGTAGTGGTTTGATATGATTTCAAATCCACTCGTTCACGAAAAAATGAAGTTGTTTTGATCTAAGAATGAAGTTGTTTTTATAAGGAAAGCTGTTTTGCTATAAGAGTGAAGGTGTTGTGTCAGGAGATCATCATGGACATCTGAGGCTGCTGATGAAGCACCCTGTAGCTCAGCTGCTGAGGGGCACCACTGGCGGCTGATCAATAAGAACAAATGAATAAGCAACTATGGCGACAGCAATGGTGAAAACACTGCAGCGGCCCCACCAAGATCATTCACCCGGTCAACACTTGAGTCTTCGTTCCCTAGCAGTGTGCTCCAGCGGCAACATTCGACTTTTGCTTTTGTGCCTTCAGCTTGTGGTTGACTAAGCCAACTCTCCTGAGAACCAACTAGTAAAAAGGTACACCTCAACTAAATTTGGACTTCTTTATTATCATTGGTTTGGAGAATATTTCTTTGTTGGCTTCTTAAGAGACATTATTCTGGGGACTTCCCTGGTGGTCCAGTGGGTAAGACTCCGTGCTCCCAATGCAAGGGGCCCGAGTTTGATCCCTGGTTGGGTAACTAGATCCCGCATTCATGCCGCAACTAAGAAGTCTGCATGGCGCAAATAAAAAAAGATCCTGCATGTTGCAACTAAGATCCAATGCAGCCAAAAATAAAATAAGTAAATTTATTTTTAAAAAAAGAGCTGTCATTTCACTGTACATGAATTATACTTCAATAAAAATGGGGAAAATTAAAAACAAATTATTTTTTAAATAAATAATGAATATCATATCAATTGAGAGCATTAAATTATCTGTGCTCCACTGTCTGGTCCAGTTACCTATTCATTAGAACCTGTTCATTAGGGAAATGAATCAAGTTTATATAATTAATCTATGAAATATTAACCTATTTATATTTATAAAACAAAGCTTTTAAAAATTGTCTAGGATTCCTAAGTCAGACTATTGTAGCAGTTGACTTTATGTGAATGATTGAATAAATCTTTCAGTAATTTACATTCTCAGTAAAATGAAATCTGAATCTGAGGATTTACAAGCAATCAGTAAGATGTTTATTTAAATGGAAAACCCAACTGATGCTAATCAACAGGGAGTAATCAGTAATCAACAGGGAGTAAATTTCAGAAAGATAAATGCTGTGTTTAAGTGGCACCCTACTCCTTTAGTGCCATTTTTTTCCCAACCAGAATGTAATTCAACTGTGAGCAAGTCTTAATGGTTTACAGGACTTAGAAAGTCTGATTTAGACCTAGTCCAAAAAACTCCTGAAGCATTCCTTTCATGGTGTAGGTTAGATATTATATTGGGTCTAAACATCCTGTTCAGTCAGTGACATCTAGGATTGTCCTGTATCAAAGGAACCTACAGATGAGCAGTGAGATGGCTGACCTCAGAGGGTACTTCTTCTAAACTTAGTAAGTATATTCTCTTGAAACATTCTCTGGGAGTAGCCAGGAGCTGACCTGGGCTTCAAAGTAAATCTCCAAATGAACAGAGTTCAAGTCTAATAAACTCCCCAGAAAATGTAAATCAAAATTTCAGATATTCCAAACATGATTCTTGGTGAGGACAGTAAGGGAATAATAGAGGAAAGCTTATTTGATACAGTGGTAGAATTATAGGTGCCTTCTTTATTTCCATTATTATAGTTGTAAGTATTGTGCAAAAAACGTAAATTTATGTATTTTAATTATAGACTATCACATCTTCATGAATACACTCAGTAAAATAACACTTTCCTGAGTGTATACAAAACTATGACAAACATCTACCCCCAAGGAAATAATTCAGTAAACACAGCTCCCATTGAGTTATACAGGATGTGACTCTAGTCTTTTAGTTGTGGTAAAAGGCATGGTTTGGGGTATAGGATGAGGAGTTAGGGACTCTTATGTCCTCTTTCACATTGAATTTGTGGCCCCATTAAGTCAACTGTGTCACCATTTCCTTGTTTATAAACCTTATAAATCTTCAGAATACTTATCTCTCCTGTTAGGACATGGAGATTATTCATTTCCTGCTTATAAAACAATTTTTTAAATAATAATGCTGTTAAAGAAACAGGTATAGTAATTTATAGAATAAAACGAAATAGGCTTATAGAGGAAAATTTAAGTAATTCTTTTGTTACAGCATGTGGTTTTTAACCACATTCCTTCAATCAAAAAATAAATATAGAGTTACTTATGATAAATAAGCAATCCTAAATAAGATCAATAGCTAAAGAAGTTCCAGCTTCCTAACCACCAATATTCAAAATGAATATAACGGACTTCCCTGGTGGCACAGTGGTTAAGAATCCGCCTGCCAGTGCAGGGGACACAGGTTCGAACCCTGGTCCGGGAAGATCCCACATGCCGCGGAGCAAATAAGCCCATACGTCACAACTACTGAGCCTGCGCTCTAGAGCCCGTGAGTCATAACTACTGAGCCCGCACGCCACAACTACTGAGGCCCGCACACCTAGAGCCCATGCTCCACAACAAGAGAAGCCACCGCAATGAGAAGCCCATGCACCACAACGAAGAATAGCCCCCACTCACCACAACTAGAGAAAGCCTGCGCAGCAATGAAGACCCAATGCGGCCAAAAATAATCAATCAATCAATAAATGAATGAATGAATGAATAAATGAATATAACATCAAGAACTAAGAAAACTCTTCCTTATATTCATTCTTTATATTTATAATAAAATGTTAAGTGTGAAACTCCTGTATATATGTTTTTATCGCTATACAACTTCTGATTTGGGTGGTTCTGGAGAAGGCCATATTGAAAGTGGATGAATTAGCTTCACAGAGAAAATGATTTCTATTATAAAAAATCCATCTCACTAGCATTTGAAACAAATCTTTAATATTTAAAATGTTTTTAAAAAACGTATTTATTAAAGCACTGAATTACTCCCAATGCTACACTTCACTTTGCAAAGTCAGTATGGAAATAATAATATAGCCTTTACAACAAAAACTTTAGCAAATTATATGATAAGATGTTATTAATTTCTTTATTAACAAAAATGGACAAAAAACAAAAGTAGTTTTATAATAATTAATTTGTTTTTTATATTGGGAATTTTTATTTATGCTCCATTTCAGTTAAGACACTCAAAAAGATCTTGTTTTTCTGACTTTGTACACTAAGATCATGTGACCTTTTTGACATTTTTTAAGAAACCACATGCACCTGGGGTTGTGTTAAATGTCAGACCCTTATCTCTCTGTAAAACAAATTATCTAAATTCTTTCAACTTGTTGAAGGCATTTTAAACCACAGAAAAGGAGACAAAAATGTATTTCAATTGTTTTAAGGAAGTACATGGTCAAATATACCATGTTTTTCACATTCATACTAAAAGGTATCCCCTAAAAAATGTTGTTTTTGCATGCTTTTAAGAATGATTTTGAAACAAACTCTCACTATTACAATGAAGCATTAGCTACCTTTGCCTTGAGTGCAGTATAGGTCTACATCTTGTGAGTATAAGTAAAGAACTTAGAGCAGAGTTTGGCACTCTATAAGCACGACCTGTTAGCTACTACCACTACTACTTTGTAATGCAATAAGCAACCATTTGTTATTGTGTTGTGCATGGGAGTAAACACTCAAGTATTTTGGTTGTCAAATCATTAAGAATTCAAAAACAAAGAATTATTTCCCTTTCATTCTATTTGTAGGGACATGTATTAACAAATAAGTAATATCGAGTGGGATTTATTCCTCAAAAAAACAACTTTTTGGTTGTGTATGTCACTGGGTCAATACAGAGAAAAAAGCTGAAATGAAGGCATTTGTTTCTTTAGTTTCTAGCCTCAGTCACCTCTCCCTTGGGGATCTCAACTTCCTCCATAGCTTCACCTTTCACCTTTCTGCAACTGACACACAATAATATTTCAGCCTTTACCTCTGAGCTCTAACACATTTCCACTTGCCCCAAAGACATGCCAGAACTTCAAACTCTACATATTCATATATCATCCCTCCACACATATCCCCTCACTTCTTCCTCTGAATTCTTCACCTCTTACAGGATTATCCATTCCTCTTGGCCACTGAGAACTATTCACTTTTTTCAGCTACCCTCATCACTGACTCTGTTCAAGCCTTACTGCACAATAGCATAAAACATTTCAGTAACCTCCATACCAGCGACCCCAATTTAACCTCTATCTCTTCTAATTTATCCTACATATTACTGCTAAGGTAATCTTCCTAAAAAGGCAGACTTTATCTCTTCTCTCCTGCTCATTTTTTTAAAAGATTTTATATGCTTATAGAATAAACTCCAACCCCCTTCATTTAGCATCTGCGAATATCAGTGTCTTGGTCCCTCTGGCAGTACCATCCCTCACAGAGCCTACACTCTGGTAGGCCAGAGCCTACCCCTGGCCCAAGGGGGTTTCTCACCTGACTTCCACGCCTCACGCCATTCTTCCTCTGTGCCTCTGATCATCTAATTTCTTCCATAGCTCCACTTCATTGCCAACAAGCTCATTTATTTATCCTACCTAATTTCTTTATCCTTCGAAGCCTAATTAAAAGATGCTGCAGTATTTGCCAGGAAGCCTTTCTGATACTTTCTCTCCCCACAAAGCATTCATTTCTGCTTTCCTGTCCTCCCACAATGCCTTAAAGAAACGAGTACATTCTGCCTTGTGTTACAGTTATTTATATTTCCTTTACCAAATTCATTATAAACAGGTTCCATGTTTTGTCATCTCCTTCTTCTATTTGAATATAGTATAAGGGAAATGTCCTTAAAGGTTTGCAGTATTACTCTCTTCAATTTTAATCTATAATTAAAATATACAATGTAACACAAGATAGGGCTTCATTATAATTATCCTCGGCTTACACATTATTTTTCTCTAATAAGGAAAAATAATTCCTGATAGGCACCAGTAAGAATAGTTTTTAAACAAAGTCAAATTCCACCCCCTGCCCCACCCCCACCCCCCAAAAAAAGCAAGATTAATGCTTTTTCTGTATTGGAAGAGAAGGTGATGACCATGACTTTTCTATCTTTATATCTGCCTCCAATCATCAAGAAATGAATTTGGGAATTTTTCTACTCATCAAGGAAAAAGTACAATTAACATAAACATGTAGTAAAAATCACAGGATGCTTTCAACATTGTTTACATAATTCTGAGTCTTACAGTAATTCAGGCTTACGTTATTTCATTTTTGTGCCAAAATTTACAGTTTTTCTCCTCAAAGAAGCCAGGAGTCCCCGACCTCTACCTCCCTTGGTCTTTTTACTTGAACCTTTAGCATTTAGCTCACAGTAGGTCAGATTTATAATCACCCTTGAAACTTGTAGCCTATAATATATCAAACCTTATAAATAACTAGGGATTTTTCCTTCAGGGTTAATGTGATTATAACTTAACTTCTCTAATGATTTTTCCCAGAGATAAAACAGGCGAAGTCTATCTATGCCTTATTAGGAAAGTGTGGGTGGCAGCAATGATCAAAAATTCAAAAATTAGGGACTTCGCTAGTGGCACAGTGGTTAAGAATCCGCCTGCCAATGCCGGGGACACGGGTTCGAGCCCTGGTCCAGGAAGATCCCACATGCTGTGGAGCAACAAAGGTCATGCACCACAACTATCGAGCCTGCGCTCTAGAGCCCGCGGGCCACAACTACTGGGTCCATGTGCCACAACTATTGAAGCCCGCGCGCCTAGAGCCCGTGATCCACAACAAGAGAAGCCACCACAATGAGAAGCCTGCACACCACAACAAAGAGTAGCCTCCACACCCTGCAACTAGAGAAAGCCCGTGTGTAGCAACAAAGACCCAACACAACCAAAAATTAATTAATTTTAAAAAATTCAAAAATTAAAAGCATAGTTCTATAGTGAATTTATAATTCTTAATCTAGAAAAAGATATCAGATTATTCAGTTGAAATACCAGTAAGTTAACTAAAATAAAATCTACCTAATTTAGTTTTGTTCATTAATCTCATAATTAACATAAACCTTGAGTGAGAAGAATAAGATTCAAATAGGATAAAAATGATCAGCAGTTTCACAGCCATTTGATGTTAAGGAAATTACAGCTATTTGGAATGTTGATGTAAAATACCATTACATGATCCAATGAATACATAATAAAATTACCTATCTTATAAGACATAATATGTACTTTAGCTTTTAAGAAAATCCTATTTATCCATCTATTTGAGAGGAAGAAAAAATTAAAAAGAGCACCACCCATCCCTCTCCAAAATAAATACTATAAACAAAAACTAACTCAAAATTGATCATAGACCAAAAAAAGATCATACATTTAGCATAAGCACTAAAACTATAAAACTCTTAGAAGAAAATATAGATGTAAGTCTCCATGACTTTGGATTAGGCAATAGTTTCTTAGATATAACACCAAAAGTAGAAACAATCAAAGAAAAAAATAGATAAACTGAATTTCATCAAAACTTTTGTGCTTCAAAAGCTATCATCAAGAAAATGAAAAGGAAACCCACAGAATTGGGAAGTTGCATATCCAAGTTGCAAATCATATATCCAATAAGAGTCTATTGACCAGAATATATATAAAGAGCTCTTACAACTCAACAATAAAAAGACAACCCAATTAAAAAATATGCAAAGGATTTTAACAGATATTTCTCCAAAGAAGACCTACAAATGGTCAAAAAGCACATGAAAAGAGGCTCAATATTATTAGTCATCAGGGAAATGCAAATCAAAACTACAGTGAGATACCACTTTACAGTCACTAGGATGATTGTAATAAAAAAGACAGTAACAAGTGTTGAAGATTTGAAGAAATTGGAACCTTCATATATTTCTACTGGGAATGTAAAATGGTATATTCACTTTGGAAAACAACTTGAAGAAGATTTTAATTCACTGATATGAAACCACCTCCAAGACAGTTCACAATTCAAGTGAAAAAAAGCAAGGAGCATATTATACTAGATACAATATGCAACCACTTGTTTATAAAAGGGAAAAAAAAGAACATATAAAACCAAATTTCCTACACAAGAAAATGGTAACAGCAGTTGCCTCTGGGAATGTTTGCTGGGTGGCTGGAAGACAGGGGTAATACGAGAGACATGCGTAGTATTTAATAGATAACTTTATACCCTTCTTTATGCTTTAAATTCTGAACCATGTGAATGTAGTATCTATTAAAAATTAATACTTAAAAAGATGTAAGTGCTCCCTGCAAGGCACATACTAACAATCAAAATTTTATGATCACTATTATTGAAAATATGAGTTGCAAACTCAAATCCCTTCAGAGATTTATGTTGTGTTCTACCATGTAATATAAATGAGTGAAGTATGTAGAGTGCAAGAAAAATAAGAGAAACTTAAAATCCAACTAAAAATGGAGCAGCCACTATTGAACTCCAGCTGACTGTATTTGTTCTGGAAAGCAGACTTAATGTTGCCAGTTCTTCCAATTTTTCAAGACACCAGAAATCCAAATATGTATGTAAAATATCCTAATTTTTAATGTTGGGCCTGCACCATGCTAGTGGGGCAGATTCAGCCCACGGGCCATCTGGTGATTTCTGATGTATAAAAAGTCCTTAATTTATGAATATATTGGGCTTCCACACTGCCTCTGCACATTTGGGAATTCTAAATGCATTTTCTCTATAAGAGTAAAATAAGTAGCAATCTGGTTTCCAGACCTATTATACAGGTAAACTATAGTACTGAACCAACAGCACTATGTCATCTACCCTCTATGATTAACAATGTTTATGTTAAACAACTTATTCTAAGTTTCAACTTTAGACTTTGTAAAGTCCAAAATGGTAGATCCAAGGGGTAATAAAAGGGAAGGAGATGATTGGGAAGAATTTAAAGAAAGAGAAGGAGCTGTACAGGGACAGTGGTGAAGGATCTTAGGCAAGAATTCAGATTATTATAATGGGTAATGAGGTAAGCTTTCAAAATTCTCTGAAGATCTGTGTCTTCTATAGACAACATATTTAGCAAAAGAGAAAAGAAAGGAAAAAAGGATATGTCTCAGTAGCAGCAACAGCTGAAAAGAACTGCAGCCCCATCTCCAAGGGGGTGGTGATGATCTCTAAACGAATTGTGTAGCTGCTCATAAGTCAGACATCATAAGGTAAGAATGCCAAGTAATTAGCTCTAACAAAAATTATAAAGCCAAAAGTAAATGTCCATGCCTACTAGAAGATTAAAATAAAATTTATTTTCTAAAGGTATACTTTATTACTAAAGCAACAATAAATTGACACCTTTCCCTAACAAATTTACTGATGGATGTTTCTATGAACTCTAAATTTTCCACTCACGGATAAATATTCTATTTGGAGACCATCTGTACCAAAGATTTAACCTCAGGAGATAACCACTACCTATTACTTATGGTTACCTTTGCTAACATTTGGTTGATGTGTAGCTAAAGAAATGTAACTATTTTAACATATCCTAAGAGTAAACATGAGTTAAAAAATGAAATCTGGAAATTTTTGGAAGTCAGTTGTGAGAGATGCTTCACAAAATGACTTTATCATATACTTCTGAAGAATAATCTGCAAACTTTTTGGCAGCCTGTCTCTGAAGATCAGCTGATATGGGCTCAGGACAACATTAAAACTGCTTTATTGTTCCTAAGTAAACCTAACTTGGAAAATAAATCTGCTACATGGAAAAAAATCATATGTAATCTAAATCCCAACAGGTATGACCACTGGATTGACTTTATGGGCACTTCTTCCCAATGAACATGGAAAACCAAGCTGCTGCTCTACGTAGTTGTAGTTTACCAAGTTTTGAATCATAAGAGTATCTGTTCCCCTCCATTAGTATAGATGTACAACATAATTTAGAAAGGGTGCTATTATTATGTTATAATTAGAACTTTTTAAGTAAGGAGATACTCAGTGTTTTCTATTATTATTATTTACTTAACTAGACACCCAATCCTGTTCTAGATAGGATATGCTCATGATGCTTCAGAATTATTTTAAAAAGAATCATTAGCCTATAACTCCATTTATATAGATTCACTAACAAAGAAAAAGCGTTTGAGTGGGTCTTATATTTCTTGGCTTAAACAATACAGTTACCATGGCCCATCAGGCAACATGAAAGTAAGAGGAAAAAGTGTAAATAGAAATAAGAGATTTCAGGTTTTGAACCTGAACAAAATCAGCCTGAGGAACTATATTAGACTAACTATATTAGACTATTTTTACAGGAAAATGCAAAGACATTTAATTGATTATAATACATACCTTGCTGAGCTAAAGTTGATCTTAGCATTCCAGTCTTTGACCAGATTTTTATTTGTCCATCTTCTCCAACTATAAAGAAAAAAGAATTGATTTTTTATCTATAGGAAATAAATGCAAACATTAAATTTACATATAAAAATCAGCAGTATCTACACTAATGCACATTTAAAATTCAGACACGAGTTACTCTACTTAGATATCACTGCTTCCTAAATAAAATTTAACTGAAATTACTTTGAAACAATTTTATCAAAGTAGCCTGACTTCAATGACAAAATTATTTTTTTCCTTTAATCTTAGAAGACTTATGAGTATATTATTCAAATAATGCTTTCATTTTCACTGACATCTCCATCCTAGAATTCTAAGAAAAGTGTTTTCAGTGTAATTAGGAGAGTTACAGCCAAATTCCAGTGAGTTGGGGACTGAATGGAGTGAAGTAATAAACTACTCTTTTAAACAGTTTGCCTGATGGGAAAGAAAGAAAGAGGAAGTTGTAGCTAGAGTTATTTGTTAAAGGAGGGATTTTTATTTCTTTTTTCTCAATTTTCAAGATGAATGACATCTGAACACATTTATATGCTGAAAAAAAAAAAGGAAAAGAAAAAAAACACTGGAAAAGGAGGTGTCGAAAAAACAGGCAAGAGAAGAGAAACTCACTGATAAAAGTCCTACAGAAGGCCCAGGGGATAGGTGTGGTGGTTTTAAAATATATCCACAAATTCTTTGTTATTCCTTCTTTTAAGAAGTGAAGCTTAACTTCTCTCTCCTTTCTCCTTCAGTTTGGTCTATACTTAGTGACTTGCTTCTAATAGAATATGGTGGAAATGATGGAGTATGACTTCCAATGGTGGGTCATAAAATATATTGTGTCTTCCATCTTGCTCTCTCTTGGATCACTCACTCAGGGAGAAGCTCCAGCTGTCATGTTGTTAGAACACTCAAGCAGCCCTATGGAGAGGCCCATGTTGTAAGGAGCTGAGTAAGGCTTCCTGCAACAGCCATAGAGGAAGTAAGACCTCTTGCCAACAGCCATGTGAGTGACCCATCTTGGAAGCAGATCCTCCAGCCCCAATGGGGCTTCATATAACTGCAGCCCCATCCAACTTCTTGATTCTGAGACAGAACCACCCAACTAAACTGTTCCCTGTCTCACAGAAACTGTGAGATAATACATGTTTACTATTTTAAGTCACTAACTTTTGGGATAACTTGTTATGCAATAATAGATAACTAATATGATAGGTGAAGATGAGAATCCCTGCAGTAGGGCAGGAGATGGAAAAGAGATGGAAGGGGGGTAAAGTTAAATGAGAATATTTTGAATTTTAGAATTTTAAAGAATTAAAAGTTTTATTTACCCCACACTTGACCATTCCAAAACCTTCTTGACAGAACATTCTTCATAAGCCATATAGGAAAACTAATATGACACTCTGAATGATAACATTATATAGCAGTCTAGATCAATACTGTGCCAATTATTTGCTATTAGACAATGAAAGACACTATTGCTAAATGAAAATATTCTGTTCCTTTGGAAATTTTTCTTTAAAAATTTCATTTTAAATGTCATTTTTGCAGATAACCTACCTGTAACTAATGCTGTTCCTTCATAATTCCATCGTCCAGCAAGTACTGCTCCACAGTGAGCTTCCACACTTTTTTCCACTCTTCCTAACTTAGAAATCAGATGAAATTTGCCTAAAAGAAATTAAACTTGAGAAATCTATTTTATTAAATTAATTTACCAATCAACAAACATCTGTTGAGTATCTACTAGTAGACTAGTTAGCATAGTGCTAGACATGGGAGATACCAGGGCAAATAATATAATTATTCTTACTCTCAAGGGACACTCAAATCCATTGGGAAACAGGCACAAAAACAAAATTATACAACCTTGAAACAAGTGGTGTGACAGAAATATATATATGATACTATGATAGTTCAGAGGGACAATAAAATTCTGCTGGGATATGGTCAAAGAGGGCCAAGAGGAATGTCAAGAAAGCCTTCTATTTAAGCAGAACTTTGCAGTCTTGCTTTTTTTTCCTTAAAAACAGGCTATAGAAAAGTTAGGAAAGGTGTAGAGGAGAGGAACCAAGATAGTTAAATGGTGTTAAAAGATAAACTGAGGCATATTAAAAAATATTGAGTTTTGGGGAATTCCCTGGTGGTCCACTGGTTAGGGCTCCTCTCTTCCACTGCAGGGGGCCCAGGTTCAATCCCTGGTAGGGGAACTAAGATCCCAAAAGCCACGCTGGCAAAAAAACAAAACAAAAACAAAAACTGGACTTTGTGCAGAAATCAATTCCAATCCAGCAGTGCCAAACTTTAAGTGGTTAGGAACGTTCCACTGACAGGAGCTCAGGGAGAGACTTCTATAGAGAAAAGGCAGAAGTAAAGTAAGGATACTATTGATTGACTACAACTTAAAGCCTGGTTGGCTGTTTGTGATTGGTTGTCCTTAGGTTTCAATTTCATAATCTTGAAGCATTCATTTACAGGCTTAGATTGTGGTTTGGAGAGGTATACAGCATTAGAGTCACCTCAAGTCTAAAGGCCTCCTTGTTTAACTAATTTAATAACTGATAATCCCAAATTTTCAAATTCTTGCCTTATTTGATTTTACACTGTACCAGGCACAAGGTAGACAAAAAGAAGCAAGTTACTTAGTTGCTATTCTCAAAAAGTTCACACATATATAGGCAAACAGCAAAAGGCTTACAACTTCAAAGGACCTAAGCAAACTATATAAGAGATGTCAAGGGAACAAATCAACTGTACAAAGGATAAGTGCTACAGGAAGCCAAAAAAATAATCAGTGTGGTTTTGAATGATCATGAAGTCTAATAATATATAGTTTGTAATAAAATAATTAAGTACAGTTGGTCCTCCACCTCCAAGGGTTCTGTATTCTTGGACTCAACTAATTGATTTTAAAAATACATAAATAAATAAAAACAAAAACCCAGAAAGCTCCAAAAGCAGAACTTGAATTTACCCTGTACCAGCAACTATTTACATAGCATTTACATTGTATTTACAACTATTTACACAACATTTATACTGTATTAGGTATTATAAGTAGTCTAGAGATGATTTAAAATATGTGGGAGGATGTGTGTAGGTTATGTGCAAATACTATGCCATTTTATACAAAGGACTTGAGCATCTGTGGATTTTAGTATCTACAGGGGTCCTGGAACCAAACCCCCTTGGATACAGAGGGACAACTGTACAGTAAAATTAGAAACTTTTCCCCAAATCAAAAAAAAGGTATATATTTTTTTGTAGCAAAAGAATAATGTGGCTTGCTTAATCAAATTTTGCCTCAGAGGATTTATTTTGTTTGAATTCATTTTTAACTTAAGGCTTTTCAAGATTCTAGACGAATATTAACAATCCATTAAAAATACATATTTAATAAGTCAGATGCTTTAGATGGCTTTAAAACATTTCTCTGGAGAGCTCTAATACAGATGGCTTTAAAATATTTTACACTTAGCACCCTGTGGTTATTTCATTGACCACCAACCTATTCCCATCAATAAAGTCATTCTCCCTTTTTACACACATTGCACAATATTTGTAGCTCTGTTGCAGCATTTTTTTATTGGACTGTGATTCTTTTCAGAAGGCCATGTCTTAGTCATATTTTTATTTGCAATAGTGCTTTACGTAAGCAGCATTTGTTAAATTTACCAACTCAGTAACCATACTTAGCAACTTAAAAAAAAAAAAAGGACTACTTTGACATTCTTTTCTTTCTCATTCAATCTGAGAGCTGTCTTTTCCCATCATTCATTTTCTAGGCCCTCATCAATAAACTACCCCTTTCCTTCATCTAACCACCCACTAGCTCCATCTACTTTTCCTCATATCTTCCTTTTAATTTTATATTTACCTCTGGGTTATTTTTCAATGTAACAAGATTACTTTTTTTTTTTTTTTTTTTTGGCCGTACGCGGGCCTCTCACTGTTGTGGCCTCTCCTGTTGCGGAGCACAGGCTCCGGACGCGCAGGTCCAGCGGCCATGGCTCATGGGCCCAGCCGCTCCGCGGCATGTGGGATCTTCCCAGACCGGGGCACGAACCCGTGTCCCCTGCATCGGCAGGCGGACTGTCAACCACTGCGCCACCAGGGAAGCCCTAACAAGATTACTTTGAATTCAACTGTGCTATTACACTCTTTATGATACTAACTTAAAATTAATTTGGATATACTTTTTTTAATGCATTGCTTTAGAAAGAAAATACAAGGGGAAAAAAAATCTCAAGAGGAAACTATAAAGATGACATATAGTGAGTGGCCATTATTTACTTTATCCAAATCTGTTTCACTAAATGTTAGCATATCGCCCAGCACAAAATATCCACATACTAAATTGTTGCATGTAATGAATGAATCTATCACCAAAGAGATTAACCAAATAGCTCCTGAACCTGAAATGAAGGGTCCGAAAATTTTTCTTTTCTTTGTATTTTAGAAATTTTATGTATTTTTGATCACCGATATTTCTTATCCTAAAACATCGAATACTGAATTTTTGACAAGTGCTGAAATTATTCTTGCTTCCCATGACCTCACAGAAGACACATACTGGAACAACTATGGCCAACTCTTTGCATAGATTTGACACTCAATAAATCTTTGGTCTTTGTAGTTTGATTGTTACAAATTGCTTGACTAGCACCCCCAGAGTAAAGCATAAATATAAAACTAAATATATCAAAAATTTTTAAAAACACAGTTATCCTTTTAACTATTTTGGTTCTTCTCTCCAGCTTTTCTATAACCTTTTAAAAATGCTAGACCAGGGCTTCCCTGGTGGCGCAGTGGTTGAGAATCCACCTGCCGATGCAGGAGACGCGGGTTCGTGCCCTGGTTCGGGAAGATCCCACATGCCGCGGAGCAGCTAGGCCCGTGAGCCATGGCCGCTGAGCCTGTGCGTCCGGAGCCTGTGCTCCGCAACGGGAGAGGCCCCAACAGTGAGAGGGCCGCGTACCGCAAAGTTATAAAAGGGAAAAAGAACAGAGTAAGTAGATTAAAATTACACGAAACACATTTCTTAAAGTTAGAAATGCCTTAAGAAATGTCTATGGAAACATGAGAAGGCTTGAAATAGGGTGCTAGGAAAAAGGTCACACGAGCACTTTTGCAGACTGCTTAATAGCAGAAAAGTTTTGGCAGATGGTTGCAAAAAGCCAGAGATCGGTAACCACTAACTTCTGACAGAAAGAAATGAACACATAAATGCTTTTTAAAGTGGGATTTTAAATGTACATATTAACTAGTAAGAGAATATGAGGATTACTTTAAGATACCTAATACAATGTATAAAAATATTCAACTTTCACTAAATATAACTTAAGGAGTATTTACTGGCTTTACAAAAGATTTTATACCAGAATTCCTTTACATAGCAGCTCCCCTAATGCATTTTAAATCATTCTTTTTTAAATGTAAATCTTGCAATACATTGTCAAAGAAAGAAATATCTCCTCTAAAAAGTAGGATACAGCTGCATGAAATATTCAAAAAGAAGTAATAATGTTGAAGAGAGAATTATTGATGAGACAAAATACTTGGCAAAAGTCTGCTTTATGTATTTCAGGACCTGTGCCCAAACCCCATGGATCTTTTTTGAATGTTACCACTAACACAGAAGATGGAGTGGGTATGACAAAGGGAACACTGGAGGAGTGATGAACAAACTCAAAAGCCGTAACCATTTTTGCCAGCCTTGGGGGAGAAAAATCAAGAGAAGAGAGTTGGTGCCAACTAGAAGAGGGAACCTCTTAGACAAAGAACTAAATTTTGAAAAAGAATTTTTTAAGTACTGGGTTAACATCATACAAAATGAAAAAGTTCTAGTGATCTGTTATACAATATTGTGCTTACACAAAAATTATATTATTAAATATTGCACTGTACATTTAAAAATTTATTAAGAGGGTGGATCTCATATTATATACTTTTTAAACCAGAATAATACTTTTTTATAGTATTTGATTAACAGAGAATACAGCATTGATACATAAAATGATCTCAGATGTTTATCTGGCAAGAAACACCTTGACCGACCACCTTTCAATAGCATCCACTTTCTTTTTTTTTTGAACATTTCTTTTTCTGTTTTTTTGTTTGTTTGTTTGTTTGTTTTTTCCGTACGCGGGCCTCTCACTGCCATGGCCTCTCCTGTTGCGGAGCACAGGCTCCGGACGCGCAGGCTCAGTGGCCATGGCTCACGGGCCCAGCCGCTCCGCTGCAAGTGGGATCTTCCCGGACCGGGGCACGAACCCGCGTCCCCTGCATCGGCAGGCGGACTCTCAACCACTGCGCCAACAGGGAAGCCCTCTTTTTCCGTTTTTTTGAACATTTCTGGATTCTGTTTCTTGTCTTACTCTTCTACTTCTTTTCTTTGAACTATCATCCTTTGCCTTCACTTTCACAAGATCCCAGATATTCCTCATCCCAGCCTAAAAGAAAATACTCAACTACCCTGCTTTGGTTCTCTCTTCTTCCTACATCTAGTTGTAGCATGTTATGTTACCTTATTTGTTTGTTTGTTTGTTTTTGTAGTAAACCTAAAAAAAGTAAACACTATAGTTTCTCAAGAGTCATAATATATTTCTCCACTTTTAATCTTGCAAATTTATCTTTAAATGATATTTGTCTTACTTTAGACTTTTTTCCCTATCAGAAAGTATTTTACCTAAAGCCAATGTGAAATAGAGACCCAAACAGCTATTCTTTAGTTAAGTGTACCTAAGTAGTCTTAATAAATCAGGGAAACACTCAGATAACAGAAATTATCAAGACTAACTATATTTACTGTCCATATTCATCAGATACAGGTCAATCTTCATACACTATTGACTTTAAAAAGGAAAATGAAAAGAAAATATATGGTAGACTTCCCTAGTGGCTCAGTGGTTAAGAATCCACCTGCCAGTGCAGGGGACACGGGTTCAATCCCTGGTCCGGGAAGATCCCACATGCCAGAGAGCAACTAAGCCCGTGCACCACAACTACTGAGCGCCACAGCTACTGAAGCCTGCGTGCCCTAGAGACCAAGCGCCACAACTACTGAGCCCATGCCCTGCAACTACTGAAGCCCGCATCCTCTAGGGCCTGCGTGCCACAACTGCTGAGCCCACATGCTGCAACTACTGAAGCCTGCGGGCCTAGAGCCCGTGCTCTGCAACAAGAGAAGCCCGTGGACCACAATGAAGAATAGTCCCCGCTCGCCGCAACTAGAGAAAGCCCGCGTGCAGCAACAAAGACCCAACGGAGCCAAAAATAAATAGAAAGTTAAAAAAAAAAAAGAAAATATATGGTATGCCACCTTCTATGTAATAAAAAAAAGGTGAAATGAGAAAATATACATGTTTTTGTTTCTTTTTGCTAAAAGAAACAAGAAAGGATAAACCAGAACCAAAGGGATTGGTTACATACAGGGAATAAATAAAAATAGGGTGTATGGGATTAGGTGGGTAGGAGTAGTGACATTGCTGAGTATATTTTTTTATATAGTTTTGACTTTGTGGAACCATCCATGTAATATTTTACATATTTAAAAAATAATCAAATCAACAAGGATGGGGAGATGAGACCTTAAATGGAAAACAAACAGAAATAAATACACTTAACTATATTTTAAATGAATAGCAACAACACTAGTAGGGGGGAAATGCCAAGTAACTTTGAACACAAGACTTTGACTCTATATCCTTGACTCTATATCCTCAGTGTAAAGATAAAAACAACAGTAAAACATTAAACTCTATTTTTTTTTTGCAATAGTATGGATTAGCAATTCTGAAACAACCTGCTGTGTATTGTAGAATTAAACAAGTAAGTAAATATATTGAGAGTAATGGGAGCCAAGCTTCCTCACTGTTTCCAAGTATGGGGAAAAAAGACTAGAATTAACCCTGTGGTGCTGAATTAGAATTGGTGGTATCAGAATGAACTCATGATTTTTATCATGGAAAGGAAGGAAGGGAGAAAGGGGAAGGAAGCAAAGGAAGAGAGGGAGGGAGGGAGGAAGAAATTGCTGTAGATTTGTATATTTTAATACACATTTCTATTCGTATTTCTTAGCTCTGTCCTGTGAAAGGACCTTGAAGTAAACACATCCCATTGAAATGAGCATACCTGGCACACTCATCTTGGCTTTTCAATACCATTAAGCACCCAGAAAAGAACAAGTCTCCTTGGAGAAACAGCTGATTTGGAAGCTGGGACTGGGAAAGCACAAAATGAGCCTGGAACATCTTGTGCCAGCAAAGAAGTGCTCAAAAGATGATGGGGAAACATACCCCCCGAGGTAAAAAGAAAATTCATTTGAGCTGGCTTCATGGAGCTCCCACTGGCCAAACCTGGGACAATTGTAACATCAAAAATTTTAAATGGTAGTAATAGGATGCTCAAGAAATAAAATAAGAATCTATGAGTCTAATCTAAGTAAACAAATAAATAAATGGGCAGGAGACAGAAGGCTCTTCCTTGCAGTAAAATACCAACAAATCAATATAAAAGAAATTATGGAGTTAAAAAAAATCACCATTTGGCAACAATCTTAGTAATAAATGATTCAGCCAAGAGACATCAATAGATGCCAAGACAGTGGGAGGAAATCTGAGGAGGAAGAGAATATTTTTATATAGTCTGAAAGTATCCTTTCAGAAATTATTTATTAAAAGGGAAAAACATTAACTTTACACTAGATTAATTTAGTGAACACAACCTTTCAAAATAATCAAAGTTAAAGTCACCAATAATGGGTCAAATCAGCATCATGAATCTTCCAATATGATGCCCTGAGTACTGCTGCTAAAATGTATAACTGGATTTAATCATGAAGAAACATCAGACAAACATGAATTGAAGGACATTCTGTAAAAATAACAGGCCTGTATTCTTCAAAACAGTGGAGATCATAAAAGAAAAACTGAGGGTTTGCTCCAGATTAAAGGAGGCTCGAGAGATATGACAAAACAATGTGTTATTCTGTACCAGAAAAAAACAAATTTCTATAAAAGATATCATTAGGACAATTGTTAAAATTTGAATATAAACTGTAGATTAGATAACAGTATTACATCAATGTTAAATTTCCTGATTTTTATCAATGTATTGTGGTTAAGTAACAGAAAATCCTTATTCTTAGGAAATGCATTGAAGTATTTATGGTTAAAGTGGCATATCTATAAATTACTCTCAAATGTTTCAGAAAAAAGTATATGTGGGTTGGGGGGGAGACAGGGGGGAGAGAGAGAGAAAGAGAGAGAAAAGACCAGCAATGATAAAGTATATGGGACAAAATGTTAACAACTAGTGAATGTGGATAAAGGATATGCAGCAGTTATTTGTATAATTCTTGCAACCTTTCTATAAATGTGAAATTATAACAAAATTAAAAGCTTTTTTTAAAGTCAACCCTTCATTTTATCATAAGAGGTAAAACTAAATTCTAGCTGTGCTCAGAGTCAATCTTGTAAGCCTAGGCACTGTACCAAATACTTTCACACAATATCTCATTTAATCAATATTCAGAAAACTAAGTTTAAAAATTACATGTAGGGCTTCCCTGGTGGCGCAGTGGTTGAGAGTCCGCCTGCCAACGCAGGGGACACGGGTTCGTGCCCCGGTGCGGGAAGATCCCACATGCCGCGGAGCGGCTGGGCCCATGAGCCATGGCCGCTGAGCCTGCGCGTCCGGAGCCTGTGCTACGCAACAGGAGAGGCCACAACAGTGAGAGGCCTGCGTACCGCAAAAAAAAAAAAAAAAAAAATTAAAAATTACATGTAAAAGAATTAGAATCTGATGTGATTGTTTGCCATAACATCCCTTTCCTATTCTGGCTACAAAAGCCCTCTTCTCTTTCCCTTTCCACGGTGGCCTAAGGCCTGCCATGCTCTGTCAATCAGTGTCCCAGTCCCTTGACTAAAATGATTCACTCAGTGATGGGCATGTGACCCAAGCTTGTCCAGGACTTCTCTGCATGTTGACTGCAAGTGATATTGAGGAAGAAGCACTCTCTCTGCTGACTTTTCTTTTCCTGTAGGGTAAGCCTTGGACTGCTGGATGCCATCATGCTCACCTTTTGGGGCGAGTCTATCCAAGAGATGGCAAGAATAGGGGCCTGGGGACTTCCCTGGTGGTCCAGTGGTTAAGAATCCACCTTCCAATGCAGGGGATGCGCGTTTGATCCCTGGTCAGGGAACAAAGTTCCCACATGCTGTTAGGGCAACTAAGCCCGCGCGCTGTAGAGCCTGTGCACCACAACTAGAGAGCCCACATGCTGCAACTACTGAGCCTGCGCACTCTGGAGCCTGCGCGCCACTACTAAAGAGCCTGCACACCACAACTAGAGAGAAGCCCACACACCGCAATGAAAGATCCCGCATGCCGCAAGATCCCGCGTGCCGCAACAATGATCCCACATGCCACAACTAAGACCTAATGCAGCAAAATAAATAATAAATAAATAAATAAATAAAATCTCAAGGGGTTGTGTATGTGTTATTTAAAAAAAAAAAAGAATAGGGGTCTCATGCAGTTGTGCTTAAAGATCTACCTCTGGAGCTAGGTAAACCAGAAAACTCCATCTGTGAATAAGTTAGCCGAGTAAGTTTCTGTTACTTTTGATGAATGTACTCTTAACTGATATAGTAGGTAAAATGTAATACAGATGAAAAACAGTTCAAGTTATTTCTAGGAAAATTAAAACATTTCCTTAAAAAATAGAATAATCATGCTTTTTACTCACCAATAATAAAACTATGGTCAAATTAATCTCCAGCTCTGTAAGTAGGAATTAACATGTACTAGAAAATAAAGACTATATTTGATAGCTTACTAAATGAGTGTGTGTTGTACCATCTATTTTTAGTGTGGTTATGTTATACAGTTAAATTTGACAAAATTAGAAACCAAAACTGAAAAAAGCCTAACAATACCTGCGAGTACAGAAAAAGTAAAGCCAGAGGTTCAGATTCAATCCCAGTATATGCCAGTTTAATTCACCTTCTTCTATGACAATAGTTTTATAGCCTATACACAGATGAACTGACTACATAGGAAATGGATAAACAACTCAAAACATGTCATACTAAAATGTTATGTCTTTTAAGTATAAAGATTAGCATATAACATTTATTTAAAACTTACCATCAGAACTTGTGAGAACAAAGCTTTCTGCTTGAGTTTGTTTCTTTATGCCTAAACTTTTCGGAAACCAGTGAAGATCTATTGGGTAAATATCATCAGGCAGCTTTACTATTTGACTTGTTTCACTAGTTAACAAGTTCCACTTCACTATCTGGTGATCATCACTACATGAATACAGTTCTTCAGCAGTATTCCAGCCCACACAGCTTACTAATTCTTGATGTGTCACCATGTTAAGGAGATATAAAACACACACAAAAGTCTTCAGTCTTAATAAATACAATATTTTGCAGATGCAGATTATAAGAAGAGTATAAAATAGGACCAAATGTTTCAAGTTTCTAAGCCTATTTTTCATTTTATGACTTTCATATTTTTTCCATATAAGGAAAAGAAAATAAGCATCTATCAAAACAGTTGTAAGAAGAATGGAAAGCAAGATAAGAAACCCAGGTGCCAAAAGAGAAAAAAAGAAAGATTTGACTATATGAAAATTTTTTAATTGTGTTACAAAGTATTCCATAAACGAGGCAAAAGATACAAAGACATCTAACAGAACAAAAGTAATGAAAGGATCGACTCTAACCCATTGGGGAGTAAGTGGGGAGAAAAGGGAACTATGCTTTTTTTATTTACATATATCTGTTTCATTTAAGTTACTAGAATAAGCATGTATTATTTTGATAAAAGTTTTCAAAAATCAAGTGTTAAAATAAGACTGACGGGACTTCCCTAGTGGCGCAGTGGTTGAGAATCTGCCTCCCAGTGCAGGGGACACGGGTTCGAGCCCTGGTCCGGGAAGATCCCACATGCCACGGAGCAACTAAGCCCATGCGCCACAACTGCTGAGCCTGCGCTCTAGAGCCCACAAGCCACTACTGAAGCCTGCACACCTAGAGCCTGTGCTCCTCAACGGGAGAAGCCACCACAATGAGAAGCCCGCACACTGCAATGAAGAGTAGCCCCCGCTCGCCACAACTAGAGAAAGCCTGTGAGCAGCAATGAAGACCCAACACAGCCAAAAATAAATAAATAAGTAAATTTATAAAAAAAAAAAAGAAAGAAAAAAAGACTGAAATCTAACAGTAAAATACCTGCTTAAATGACACATTATAATAATTCACCTAGGAAAAAACCTACAGCTTAACAGCTGAAACTAAAATCCTACCAAATTTCCTGACATTAAATTCAGGAAGTAATTCAATTACAATTTACTGTACCTACAAGGTAATATGGATAAAATATGAACCCTAAAATTCTTACTTTAACCTATTTTTTCAGTCTCTGATTTATCAAGTGGATTTCTATAAACTGAGGTGTTCAAGTAGCCCTCACTTCCACCATCAGAACAGGTTGCTTACCCTAGCAGAGTTGTGTATCTAGAGAAGGCACTTCAGTTTGTCATTTTTGAGATGCTTTCTCCTGCTTATATGTGGATTTGTATATTACCACATTATCCTGGTTGGGTTGTTTGCTCTTTTGTTGTTATTGTACAATAATTTTACTGCCTTCTCTTCTCACCAATGCTTTCTACTGGCTCATCCAAGCAATCAGTAAACTCTAAGGAAAAAGAAAGAGACTATGTGCCAAATTAATGCTGGGATGGTCTAAGATTTTTTCTTAATACTTCAAAATATGATAGATTAAGCAAAACAACCAAAAAGGTAAAAAAGAAATTACGGAGAGTTCTTAAGAGACTGCACAAATAGGTAATAAAGTAGCATTGGAATACTCAGAATTCAAAGTAGAATCTAAACAAAAGGATCTGGATGTCCCATTAGAACATTACTGAAAAAAATTCTTCAAGTATAATTGCTATAGCTTAAACAATGTTAGGGAGAGTGTCAGGGATAATCTAGAAAGAAAGAAAATACACATACACACACGCCCCAAAACAAAAAATACTAAGCTTATCCTCATAAAAACTGATGTAAGTACACATCAGACATACGTGACATGTCTTCAAACTAATAAGTTAACTAAAATTACAGGAGAAATGAGAGGACTGCCAGAATAAGAAAGTCTAAAAAGACTGTTATTCTTCAGCTTGAAAAGGTAAAAGCAGACAATAGACATAGTCAAAATCTAAAAGATTGTAAGCAGCATGAACTCCTGGGGGCACACTTTTAAAAGAGAATAAAAATGATTTAAGGAGAAATAAAAGGAATTATATCTTCACTCAAACAGTAAAAGAAGCAGACAAGACAATATTAATTCAAAGCGTTTGATCAAATGTCTAAAACAGTGCTTCTCTATCTCTGAAGGATCCTATTTTTCTTTATTTCAAATCTGTTACAGATCAATATTTTCTAAGATAAAATAAAAATGAATTACTAGAAAAATGATCTTATATTTGGATGTTGTGACTATCAAATTGCTACAAAAATTTCTTCCTTCTTACCTTCAATTTCTTTACTTATTCCTTCACAGACCTGCAATAAAGTCCACAGATGATACTTTTAGAAGCACTGGTCTAAATAACTAAGAATGAAGGTAAAGGGGCCTATCATATATTCCTGACACATAACTGGGAGTTCTTGCTGACAAAATATAAGGTCATGCGTTTGAGAAATATTTATAATTGCCCCCTTCCCACGTGAAATAATAAAGGTCTAACTGCTCAGATTTCCCCAGCTTACCCTCCACTTTATCATGAGTAAGAAGAAATAGAGCAGAACTCAATGAAAACATACTAGATCATACCAACAGATAAATTATTTGATTTTTTAAAAACTTCTCTTTAAGATTTTATTAGACTAAACAAAAACTGTTTTTTATGTACTTAAGTATAGTAGTACTTAAGTAGAGTAAGAAAAATGTCAATAAAAATTTGAAAGTAAGATTTAGAGCAAATAGTTTGCATTGGAGAATTACCTGCAACACAAGACCTCAAATATTTCAGAAACAATTCAGCGAAACTACCAATAAAGGAATGAAAAAAATCCATTATCCAACTAGACTACAAAAATAGAAGAAAACTTTTAATAATACTATAGTAAGGTGATCACGATAAGGTTTATAAGTATTAAAAGGATATGTTTTGGTTCTTTTAAAAGAGATATCTTCAGTCTCATGTCTCCACCTTCCAGCAAAATTTTAAAATGCCACTTGATTGTACTCACTGTAAAAATAAAAGGGGGAAAATATAGAATCTGCATTAAAAACAAACATATATACACAAAAAATTAAAAGTAAACAAAACATCTTAGCACCCCAAGGACACCAAAGCACTTTCAATCCTGCTGGCAACAAATACATGGAAAGAGGAAGAAAACTAGTCAGTGTGCTAATTCTGGCAAGTGAGTGATGGAGGCCTTGGGTTGGATGCCGGAAGTCCTCTACAACCTGCCTAAAACAGTCCTACAAGTACAGAACGCCACTAAATCTGGCCAGGTAAATAATTTCCAAGGGCTGTCCCGAGACCTAATCAAAAAATTTTTTAAACTGGGAACTGTTCAATGGCAGATCAACGTTGGTCCTGTTGAATGGATACACAATAAAATAAATTCCAAAGGTCTGATCGAGGGCTAAGATACATATTTTGAGCTTTAGTTATAGAACCCACATGGGAATACTATGACATCATCAACCTAGTGATCCAATCTGAGATTTACATTCTGTTGGATGTAGATACACTGCCCAACAGTTATGGTTGCCATGGTGGCAAAGTGAAAAACAAGCGAGTTATTTAAAAGAGAGGTAATAAATCTATTATAAAAGCTATATAAAAATCACAATGTAAATAGCAAACAAAAATTTAGAAAAACAAGAGTAACACTCTCTCAAATAATCATGCTATCAAAAGATACAAATCAAGAAAATGCTAAATTGTCTGAATCCAATTTATAGTTGTGGGATTCTTTCTGAGTAATATCACTAGCCTAGAGAAAAAAATAAATGAAAGTGTAATTAAAGGAAAAAAATCCTCTTCACCAAGTAGAAAATTACTAACTACATCAAAGAAGGTGTGAATTATAGATAAGAATTCAGTGGGCCTACCTTAGATAATTTCTCATTCTCTCAAATCCAGAAGACTTTTAGATTGGCAAGGTGCTAAATACAGCTTTATCTCAAAGCACCTTTTTCACTTATTGTACTCATAAATTTGTGAGAATGAGGAGAAAATTGTTAAGACCACAGAAAAAAATCTGAAGTTTTCTATCCAGTCAATATGCAGCTAAGGTCAGAAACCTCTCTCCTCCAGTTCATTTAACAAGATTTATGTTCAACTTTAAAAGTATGAATCTGTGTATAGCGTCCAGAGCAAGAAAACAATTTCTCCTAGGCACACTTCTAAGGTTCACTTTTCCTTAGGAGTTTTAGCACCTTTCTCAAAACTACTTCCTTCTTTCTATCAGACCTCCTTCAATTAGAGGGGGGAAAAATGTAAATACATGCTGCTTTTTCACAATAATTCAAATTCACCCAGCTTATAAGGATTTTAAAAGAATAAAGGCAGATAACTTGTTGATTCTGGAAATAAGAAACAACATAATAGACAAGAAAAAAAATATATATATAGTCTGAATATACAACTACATTCAGAAACTTTAAAGGCATGATGTAGCCTATATCAAAATACCTCAAAGTGCTGAACTCCATAATAATTAGGAATCATTCCTCACCAAAAGAAATCATTATCCCATATAAGTAGTAAATGCAGTATGTTTTTCATGAGAAAGTAATCTGCAACTATTCAGAAACGTGGTGCCAAGGAATCAGAGAAAGAGGAGGCTGGCATCCGAACATTGGGAAGATTCTCTTTTGCTCAGAAAGCTCTTCCCCATACATCCTGTTTAGCTGAGATCATCTGCATGAAGGATATGGGCATTCTGATGTGAGACTGAATAGAGGAATAAAGGAGAAGTAGTATTAGAGCACAGCCAATTCAGGGAAGTACAGAGCTGCCTGGGGATGCACTGAGGTGTTTTTATCTGCCCAAAAGCCTTGGTCACCAAGGATCTGACTAGTCAGTGGTAGGTGGGGTGGGAGGGGGAATGAAAGAAAATTTCTAGAGCATTGAAAAATCTATTTTGCAACTTTATATAGGGAGAAGACAGGAGCAACTATGCCTTTGCTACTAAAAATCATTTATAAGCTATCTTTGGTCCAGCGTGGGTTAACATTCATGGCGCTTAAGAGGAAAAAATATGCCCAGGAAATCCGATCACCAAACTACCAAAATATACTCCAAATCTGGCCACTTCTCAGTACCGCCATCATAAGTCTAAAGCCACCATCATCCTCAATTACTTCAGTAGGTCCAGAACTGATCTTCCTGTTCCTACATTTACCCTTCAAACTCTTCTAAATACAGTAGCTAGTTATGCTTTTAAATCATTAATGCTAAGTCAGATCACGAAGGCCAGTATGGCCAATACAGAGTGAGTGAAGGGGATGGCAGGAAATTGGGGAAGAGGAGGGAGGGACACAGATCACATAGAGGTGGGAAAAAAACAATAAAAGCTTCATTTTTCTTCTTCTAAATGAACGGAGAAGCCAGTAGAGTGATAATATCTGACTTACATTTTTTAAAGTGTCACTATGGATGACACTATGGATGGTATGACCAAAAAAAAGCAAACATGAGCAACACTGGAAGCAGGGAGGCCAGTTAGGATTTCAATGATCCAGAAGAGAAATGAAAGTGGATTGATGAGGAAGGCAGTAGTGGTGCAAATAATATGAAGCAGTCATATTCTGAATATATTTTGAAAGAAGATTCCACAGGATTTGTTGATGAATTCAGTTTAAGAGAAAGAGGAGTCAAAAATGACTCTAAAGTTTCAACAGGTACAGAGTTGCCATTTACTGAAATGAAGAAAACTAAGGGAGGAACAGGTTGAAAGGGATGATATAAAAATTCTATTTTGGGTATGCTAAGTTTAAGGTGCCTATTAGATATCCAAATGAAGAATTCAAGGAGAAATTGGATATACGAGTCTGGAGTCAAGCAAGAGGTCAGAGCTGGTGATATCATTGAGATGTCAGTTTGAGGGTTATCAGCACAAAGATCATGTTCAAAGCCATGGGATGAGACTACCCAGCAGAACTTGAAAAGGTAGTAGCTTCAATGGCCTAGAAGTCCTACTGAAGCCTGAAGAATTGTCAGCATTAAGCTTCTAGAGGAAGTAAACTAGAGAAAGACAAGTGGAGATATACAATGAGATGCTTAAAACAGATTTTGGGGGAGAGTATAGATATTGGTAAGGATGAAGTAGGTTAAGCCTGTCAAAGTGGGTGGCCAAGGTCAAGGTAACTGAGAGGCCAGGGGATGGAAGAATTGATTTCAGGATGTTAAATCACTGAGAATAATGACAAGAATAGTGGTGGAGATAGACACAGTTACCCAGGTGCTAAAATACTATTCATTGAACGAGGAAAAAAGAAGAGATCTGTAGATGACTACAAAAAGGCAGAGTAGATAACGGTTTGATCTCACAAGACTTATCTCAAAGGGACTAAGGGATTGTAGAGAGGAAAGGGGAAGACAGTCAGTTGTGCAGAAACACTAATGAGAAACAAGGCCCTCTGACACATGGGAGTCTGGAAGGCAAAACAGCCTCCATTTGAAACAGCCAAGAGGAAAGCAGTTTCCTTAGGAAACAGCCAGATTTAAGTTAGACTGTGAAGTTAAAGGGGAAAACTATGAAGTTTTAGAGTAAAGGTTGAGAACACAGATTTGGCCAATGACATACTGTGAGTTCCAAAAGGTAGAGTAGTAGGATTTAAATGGTGAAGAGCTAAGAGTTTGGGACAGATGGTGGGAGATGGTAAAAACAGCCAGCTGTTCTCTTTCATTCATCCCTACTTCTGTGGTAGAAGAATCTGAATTTTTGCTGCATACCTGGCCATCCAGAATAAAGATTACATTTCTCAACTGCCCTTGAAACTGGGTGTAGACACATAGGACATTAACAATTCTTAAACCCAATGGGGATATTACAACACCATCAACCTCGTGGCCCAATCTGGAACTTATATCTTGAGGGGGGTAGATAACTCTACCCAACAGTATTGGTTACCCACAGTGGTAATATGAAAAGTAAATGAGTTACCTCTTATAAAATCCACACTACTACCTCTTATAAAAGTTATATAAATCAGCATTATTGGCAAATAAAAACTTGGAATTTAAGAGTAACCCTCTCCCTGCCATGCCATCAAGACCATATATATAGCAGCAACAAGATAGAAGGAACCAAGATTCTTGACCTTGTAAAGAGTCCTATCAGTCCTATTTAGCCTTTTAAGTGATAGAAAATAAAGTTTTATCATGTTTAAGTTACTGTCATCAACAGCTAAATCTAATAATGAACTAATGCAGGGAATTAAGAGCCTTGAATGTAGAGACGGAGGGAAACAGGGTTGTAAGGTATGATGGAATAGTCCCAATCGTCGAATAAAGGAAGGTGTATAATCAATTTAAATTGTAGCCTTCTTCCTGAACTGTTCTCTTAGGTGGTTTGTAGTGTTGATGAAGAGTTTTATAAGACAGGAAAGGGCAGTCTTGCTAGGACCACATGTAACTCTGTGGGAATTCCTTTTCAATCCTGCTAATAAGGTTGTTAGGATTTACTTTAATAGGCAGTTTAGGGAGGGAAAGGAATTGCAGAGTTATAGAGGGAATAAATATCCCCAACCTTTTCTCCTAATTTCCCTAACCTTAAACTGTGCACTCATCCTTGTACCTCTGCTGTATCTATACTTGCTGCCATGGTGATCTCACCCAGTTTCATGGCTTAATATAAGATTAAATTTATTGACTACCTAGTGACAACTCCCAATTTCATATCTCCAGTTCAGACCTCTGCACTGAATCCCAGACTTTTTAGCTAACTGATTATTTGACAACTCTATTTGAATGTGTGACACCTAAAAACTTAAGATTCAAATCAAACCCCTGATCTTTGCTCCAACTTTGCTCCTCCCACAGCCTTACCCATCTCAGTAAATGGCAATTCCATCCTTCCAGTTGCACAGGCCAAAAACCTTGGAATAATCACTGACTCTTCTCTCACATTCCAAATCCAATTTGTAAAAAACAAAACCTGTATGATCTATCTTCAAAATACCTGACTTTCATGACCCCCACTACTATGGCTCCAGTCCAAGGTGCCATCACCTGTTAACCTGAACTATAATAGCCTCCTAGTTGACCTCCTAACCCCTCACAATCTATGCTCACCATAGCAGCCAAAGTGAATTTTAAAATAGGTCATGGTGCTTCTCCACTCAAAACTCTCCAATGGCTTCCTGTCTCACTCAGAGTTAAAACAAAGGTGTTTTTTTGTTTTGTTTTGTTTTGGCTGCATTGGGTCTTCGTTGCTGCGCACAGGTTTTCTCTAATTGCAGCGAGCAGGGGATACTCTTCACTGCGGTTTCCAGGCTTCTCATTGCAGTGGCTTCTCTTGTTGCAGAGCACGGGCTCTAGGCATGCAGGCTTCAGTAGTTGTGGCACACGGGCTCAGTTGTTGTGGCTAGCAGGCTCTAGAGTGCAGGCTCAGTAGTTGTGGCGCACGGGCTTAGTTGCTCCACGGCATGTGGGATCTTCCCAGACCAGGGCTCGAACCCATGTCCCCTGCATTGGCAGGCGGATTCTTAACCACTGCACCACCAGGGAAGCCCCTGAAACAAAGGTCTTACAATGGTGTTCAAAGCCTTTATTGATCTGGACTTGTATCGTGATGGTTAATCTTATGTGTCAGCTTGGCTGCAAGATGGTGCTGTTATTTGGGCAAACACAAGACTAAACGTTACTATAAAACTATTTTTTAGGGTTTCCCTAGTGGCGCAGTGGTTGAGAGTCCGCCTGCCGATGCAGGGGACACGGGTTCATGCCCCAGTCTGGGAAGATTCCCACATACCGCGGAGTGGCTGGGCCCGTGAGCCATGGCCGCTGAGCCTGCGCATCTGGAGCCTGTGCTCCGCAACGGGAGAGGCCACAACAGTGAGAGGCCTGTGTACCACAGAAAAGAAAAACAAAAACAAAAAAAAACTATTTTTTAGAGGTGATTAAAACTGACAATCAGTTGAAGTAAGTAAAGCACATCACCCTGCATAATTTGGGTGGGCCTCATCCAATCAGTTGAAGGCCTTAAGAGCAAAAACCAAGATTTCCCAAAGAAGAAGGAATTCTGCTGCCAGACTACAACACAGAAATTTTGCCCGAGTTTCCAGCCCTAAGACTAATGACTTCAACATTAACTCTTCTTTCTCTGGAGAGCCCTAATAGACAACATCATTTCTCTGACCTCATCTCCTGTTTCCTCTCTCTTTTCACTCAAACTGCTCCAGGCACACTAGGCTCTGCGTTTTTCTTCTTACATACTATGTAAGAAGTATGTTTGGGGGCAAAGGAGAAGGAACCAGTGGACAGGGATTGATTGGCAGTACTATAGAAACAGAAGATAACTAAGACAGCATGGTCCCCTATGAAGTCATTTGATCAAGGACACTGATAATGGGGTACTTCTTTTTGTAAACACATACAAATTGACAGTTCACAGAAACATAAATACAGATGGTCAGCGGGCAATCAAAAACATGAAATAAGTCACAGCCTCAATTTTAATTAAAGAAATGAAAATGAAAACAACTAGATACCATTTTTCTGTTGTCAAAGTGGCCAAATGCAAAAACCCAGCCAGAACCCAGCCCTGGCATACAGAGAAAGAGTTAGTCACATACATTATTGAAGAGCAGGAAAACTGGTGCTAACGGTCATTGATTCTTTTGTTCCGCCCCCCCACCAACACTTTTGACTACATTTTCTACATTTGGGGAATTTCCTACCTTATAAATAAAAAACAAATTATTTCCTCTCTAGCCCTCCTTACAGCTAGGACATAGGCAAATTACCTAGGCTTTGCCAATCTGACACATCTGTCATATTTTGAGTTAGAAGCTACTGATTCAAAAGAAGTATATATAAGGAATCTACCCTGGGAGGAATTCCTAGTCATAGGAATTTGTCATATACATATAAATGTACACCAAGATACATATACAAACTATACAAGCCTATTTATTACAGAACTCTATACAGTACTATCAAAAACTAGAAATTTAAACATTCATCATAGATTACACACGCATGTGCCAGATATAAGTATTTACAACATGGAACAGAATTAGAACCAAGAAAATAGAATTAAGAATTAATGTTAAGGATTAGACTTAACATTATGCTAAATGAAAGAAGTCAGTCACAAAAAGGCAGATACTATATAATTTCCCTTATATGAAGTACATAAAGTAGTCAAATTCATAGATACAAAAAGTAGAATGGTGGTTGCCTGGACGGAAGGAGGAACAGGGAGTTTCTATCTAATGGGTACAGAGATTCAGTTCTGCAGGATGAAAAGAGTTCTGCAGATGGATGGAGGTGACAGTAGCACAACAATATGAATGTACTTAATGCCACTGAACTGTACACTTAAAAGTGGTTAAGATGGTTTACAAAAAAAGAAATGAATTAGATTTAAGAAATAAAACTAAAACGTAAAAGCACTAACAAAATGAGAAAAATTTTAGTCAGGAAAGAGGAAAGGTATGACTTGTCGACAAGAATGTACCTATAGATAAGAGGTAGCAGAAAGCCTACGAAGTAAACAAGAATGTGAAGGAGAGATAAGAAATCCAAGAGCTAGATCACAAGTGCATTTATACCAAGCTCTGTTTGGGTCATTTGCATATTGTCTAACCCTTGGGTGTTGATATTAACAGTTGAAATTAATGGTTTGCTGATGACTACCCAAGGCCCTATTTTTAGAAGTACAATTTTTATCAACAATTTTCCAAATTGATAGCTCTGATTAGACTCCTATGTCTCTTTTCCAGTAAAGAGAGGAGGGAGAGAGAAGCAGATCTTTTATTCAGATTGGTCCCATCATAAAACCACTTGAAGACTAGAGCTGAGATCTCTTATACGGCAGGGAAGGCAGCAGCAGGTTCACCATTTCCAGGGACAGGTTATTCAAACACCTAACAAGCAATGGAACAGGCTTACGAATGGCAGTATAGTTCACTTACTAAAGACCTCCAACCTCCATGCCACTCCACTTCCCGTAGTATCTGAAGTGTATGTATTGATATATGCAGTGGTATTTACATTTCCTTGCAATTTTAGCTAAATTAGAGCTAGCTCTTGCCAACCATACTTTAATATTATTCACATTGGTTATATTTATAATCGTTTTGCAGGACGGCCTAATAAATTCTAGCCAATAAACCATGTTATTCACAAATTTAAAAATAAGTAGTCGTCTTTAATTCATCCTTTTAATTCATCAACTAGCATAGAAAAAAATTACACTCAACTGATAAACTAGAGTGCTGTACAACTATTTAAAAAATGAGATGAATCTATATGTATTGATACAGAAAGATGTCTATAATATGTTAAATGACAAAAACAAAGTATACAGCAGTATTATATAACTCAATCCCTTTTGTGTTAAAAAAAAGGGAGGAATATATATTCAAGTTATTGGATACTAAAACATTCTTCTCGGAAGATATGCAAGACACTTAACGGAGACCTTCATGAGGTTAGGGACACTGGGGTGAGAAGGCACTCTTTTAATTTTCATTTTATATGTTTTTATACTGTTTGATGTTTTTATCATGTTCATAATATTTTATCTATACATTTATATTTTTAATATAGAATTATCTGAATGATAGGATTATGGCCCAATTTTGCTTTCTTCTTTATGCATTTCTGCATTTAAAAAAAACCTAATAAATGTTACTTTTCGTAAGATCACCATTCTCATTCTCTTTGCAGTTTCTACTGCATTTGACCCACTTCTTACTGAAACTCTCAGCTAGAGATCTTCCAAATACTGCACTGTGTTTTCTTCTGTATACAAAATGGGGTTAATAATGCCTACCTCACAGGTTGGTTATGATGATTAAATGAGATAAAGTAGACATGAGGTTAAAAAAAAAAAGGCATCTTACAAATGTCCAGTAGAGTGCCTGAAACATAGTAAGAACTTAATAATTGTTAGCTATTTATAGTGAAAATTGGTGTTTTTGTCACCCTGCATATATTCACTCTTTTCCTAGCTACAAAGAATTTCTTCTTGGAGCACCACTTTCTCACTCTTAGCCATATGGCTTCAATGGAGCTAGCATGAGACCTAGGCTTAAGTCAATTAGAGATCTCCAATAGAAACTTTTATTTAACTAAAAGATGGGGAAGAAAGACACTTCTTAACCCCCAGGTCTTTAAGTTTAGGAAATTTGAGGCTAGAGTTACTGTAACACCTTACCAGGGCAAGGGGAGAGCCTGGAGGTGTCAGAGACCACTACGTGAAGCCTGAGAATAATGCCAAGACAAGGAAATGCAAAGCAGAACAAAGAAAGAAGCACAATCCTAGTGTCTTTGTTTGAACACTGAATCCAGTTATACTCACCTAACTTTTTGGTTATGGAAGTTAATTTTTTTTTCTCAAGACAATTTGGATTGGATTTTCCGTCACTTGTAATCTACAAAGTCCTCTCTGAGACATTACTATAATTATTTCTTCTTCCTATATTCTAAGAATGTACATTCTCTAGTGCTATCCTCTCTCTACTCACAACCTTAAAAATCTAATCTATTTTTAGTGTCCCAACTATTCTTGTAACTCTATCTCACCCTATTTTCCCTTCTGAACTATATTCTCCACCTCTAATGCCCACTGTATATACCTTTCCTAATCTCAACCTATATGAATAAAAACATACTCATTTTTCAAAACAGTCCATCCCCCAAAACTGCTCCATTTCCTCACTTCCCATTTTTTTCTATGTTAAGATAGGTGAGAGTTTCAACAAGACTGGTGTTCTAGGGGGCTTATATTATCAAGAGGAATATTCATTACTATCTCTCCTGTGTCTATATCCAATTTATTCATCTTGAACAATATTCTCTAAGTATTTATACATTACTTACATAAATTCATGTTTATTCATTTTGATCTATTATTTAATGTCTAATTAATCCAAATATTCACAATTAATTACAAACTTTGTTAATATTTTAAACATTTACCCACAAATCTAATTTCAGACTTTATGAAATGCTGTAACCACATAAGAAATGCTGTAACCACATTAGAAGGTAGACAAAACACATATTATTATAATGATGACAAAATCTAACTATGCACTTAAAGAATTGCAAATGTTAATTTTAATTCTATTCCAATTTTTCCCCTTGAACTTATTCTTATTTCTTCCTGTGGGGTACAACTTTTTGAAATATAAAAAGTAAGCTTTCTCTTCTCAGACTGCCTGAAATTATAGATAATGGTTGTTAGTAGATGATTTTGGACCAGAAAGATGAGACTTGGTTATACTTTCCAAGATCATTGTAACCTAGTCCATCCCAATTGGACCAGCTTCTTTTTATCCAAAGTACTGGCAGGGATCAATCAAGTCTTTATTTCTTGTGATCCTAATCTCTTCTCAAATCACTTCTTCACTTTTTCTGAGTGCCCTACTTTCACTCTAGATTTGTCTCCACTGTAGCTGTTTGTTATGAATTTCTTTCCTATGTTATACAACCTGGTTTAAGTCTGCTTAAAAAATATTTATTCTGAGTGGAGCATGGTTAGGTTCAACTAAATCTAAAGCTATTGGTCACTTTATTGATTTACTGAAATTACATTTCTTATCAGTCACTAAGACCAATCATTATTTAAAGCAACCATCAAAGGCAGTAAAACTAGGATTTATTTGTGACTTATCTTTCTTATCGCCTCATCACTAATCCAGGGATTCATAAAAAATAGAATCTGACTAACTTTAAGGGTTCAGACTCTTAACCATTAAAACCTACAAAAGCTATAGATTTTCCCCCAAAATGTGTCCAGATTTTTACCTTTCTACTGCGTAGGCACCTCCTACATGGAGGACTGGACAGTAATAATCCAACTAAGCCATGCCTGATCTCAGTCTCTTTCCCTTTTTACACATCCCACATAACTACTGTTAATTTTTTTTTTTACCAAGTCATTCCTTAGCTCAAAATTTTTCTAATATTTTGAAAACATCCTTGACCTGGCTTTCAAAACCCTTCATAAACTAATCTTCTAACTTGACATCCCATTATTCATCCTTAGCACATACCCTAATATGGTCAATGTCATAAACACAGCAGTACCAAATGCATATAGTGTGTGTGCTAGACAATCATAAACAATCCTATGAGGTAGGTATTATATGCCGGTTTTATAATAAAAAATCTCAGAGATTGATAAATTGAGTAAACTGTCTAAGCATGTAGCTAAAAAAATGATGAGATTTGGGACTCTTGTTATCTGTTACATCTTTCTACTACATCATGCTGTCTCCCATATACATAACTCAATTTGGTCTAGTCTTTGCTTTTTTCATGGTTAATATCTCTCCAACTCAGTTGTAATAGTGTTTTACAGACTGCAAAATTCCAAAAGATTCCAGATGTTTTCAAAGAGAACTGATTGCTACATTTTCTTGTACACCTACCAGCCAAATTTTTTTTTCACTAAGCTTTATTGTCTGTAGTTTGTCTTATGAAAACAATAATTTTTTCAACTTATATTACCTCAAATATAAAGGTATATTACAATATCAAGTCAATGTTTATTCAAATCACACCAGTCTCCCAACCTCACCAAATTCTTACACTTGAGGGGAGTGTCCTCCACACCTCCTCTTGAGAAACACTGAACCTGAATATGCTCCTCAGGGCAAGAGTCATACTTACTTACTTAGAATGACAATGTAAATTCATTCATAAAGCAGATATACTGGGGCTTGAGTATGCCAAGTCCTAAGTCTACAAAAGTTAAAAGGGGGAATAAAAGAGGCTCCCAGTTCTCAATGTCAAGTACTTAAGAGTCGCTGAATAAATGCTTGTTGGACATAGTCAAATCAATTAATGGTTAACATTGTGAGGGATTAGGATCACGTTTGAGAATCTGATCAAAGTTCTGGGAACACTAACTCCCCAGAAAAATTCACAAGCACCCAGAATTTTGTATACGATTTCGGGGGCGGGGGGGCGGGGAGGGGGAAGTGGAGAAGAGGTGGTATGAACTCCTCTGAATTCCAATCACCTACCACCAGATCCACAAACTCCTGGCTAAAAACCTACTAGCAAAACTAAAAACCTACTAGCAAAACTAGATTCTCTGGGAACAGGTATACTTGCTTAATAATCCTGATTATGCCTGACAGTGCAATGTACACAAAAGCTACTTAAGAAATATTTGCTGATCAATAATTTTCTCATACCCAGACACCAGCAAATCGTTTCTTCCATTACAGAGTCTTTCAGACAAATGATTTTAAAAACGCGAAACCCCCTTTCACGAGTGACATTAATGACCTAACACCAATAATTCGAAATCATTATTTTGCTTTTCACTACACGATCATTCACCAATCCAGGTTTTCCCTTCTCCTTGTTACCCCTCTACTCCCTCCAAACTCAGGGCTTCCTCCTTTGCATCCCAAAAGCTACGTCCAGAGCCGCACCGCGCCCAGGGAGACGGAAAATAACTGATGCTCCACTCCGCACACACCCTCATAGCAGGGAAGGTGGATCCAGTAATGGCTACAACTTCCAAACCCTTTCCTCACCTCTCGCCTAGAAATAAAGAGATTTACCTTAAGTGGCAGGAAAGCGGTGGCGATCGTACTCACAGAAGTGGGACCAGTTACCAAGAAGCCTCGGGCCTCTCTGTCACCATAGCGACTCCTAAGAGCTAAGCTCACTCCATCTTCCCGCGATACTTCCCTGCCGGGCGTCACCCGAGCAGGCCCTAGACCCCGCCCCTCAGCGAGCTCGCCCTCTCCTTAAGGGGCGTCATTGGACGACGGAGCTTTGCCTTTAGCTGTGGGCGGAGCCCCACTCTATTTTTTTTATCTTTTTCAAAATTCTCAAGGTTTTTTAAAAAATATTTTTTATAAGAGTGCTATTGCCGTAGGCCCACGGAAAACATTGTTTCGCTTTTCTTATTCACTTAATAGAAAACGTCCCCTGCCGCCTGGGTCCCGCCAGCAGTTCGCGCATGCGCGTAAGCCACCAGAAGATGGCGGCGATAATCGCCGCATTTTTTTCAAATTAGTGGTTCCCAGAAAGCATTGCGCGCATTTGTAACGAATTTCCGTTCGAGTTTGTATTTTAGGCGCCATTTTCGAGTGAAGGACCCGCAGCCGAAACACCGGTAGGAGAGGGGGGGTATGCAACCGTTTCCAACCTTGGTCTGAGTGGACTATCCGGCAGGTAAAATACTTCTTTTCCTGATCAGGTTGTCACACTCTTACTTCCTGTCCCGTCCGCGGGCTCCTGGAAAGTAGAGGCCTTGAGTTGGAGCAGCCGAAGTCTAGGCTGAGGCTGCCGCCGGGAGATTTCTCTCGCTGTCACCCCTCCCCCCTCGGCCGCTCCCCGGCAGTCGAGGCTCCCGCGCGCTTCTCCCGGGCGCCACTTCTCTGAGCTACATAAGCGTTGCTCAGGAGACTGGGGGCCCGGGGGGGGTGGTTGGGGGGAGCCTTTCAGCCTCGCGGACCTCTTCTCAGAAATCTCGGTCTTGGTCGGACTCTAGCGTGGCCCCCTGCCCGTCTCACTTCCCGCAAGGGACTAACCACCGGGTCTGAGCCCTTAACTGGTGACCTTTCGTAGTTTATTGTCCAACGGGATTCTGCCGCGGACCCCGGAGGGACAGACCCCTGCCACCTCAAGGCTATTGAACCGGAGCCGGCGCTGCCGGCTTCCGATTTGAAAATCGCGAGTGGTCGGACCCGGCCGGACTGTAGAGAGCAGACCTCAAAGACCCCGGGCCGTCCGCTGCGCCGAGGGCTAAATGGCGGGGAGAGGAAAGTGGGCGGCTCGCCGCCAGTTGGTTCTTCGCTGCTCTGGGAAGAGGTGATAGATAGCCCTTCAAACGAACTCTTGTCTCTTAGAATCTGTGCGCTTGCATCCCTAGCCCAGAGAGCGTGGGAATGTCCGCAAATGCTAGCGTATGGGAATTGCTTCGTTTAGAAATTACGTTAGAATAGTCTTTCACACTTATACTGTGGGCGGACGGCGGGGGTGCATTAAAAAGTAAAAAGAACCTAAGCAGTTGCTCTGTTCTTGCTTGATCCCCAAGCACGTCTAGGTTTTCCCACTTGCTTAGGACTTAAGAAAACGAATCCCGCCTTCTTGGCACTTGAGTTTTTTGTGCCTTCTTTCTCGAGGACCCGCTGGCGTTAGCGGGGTTTGACGACGGGGCTCTGGAAAACGGGTGGACGGAGTTTTCCCCGAGTGGGACAGGGTGGGGAGCTGAGCCCGTCTCACCGGGAGTGGGGGGGGGAACGTACCGGCACTGGCCCGCGGCCCGACTTGCTCCCGGCTCTCCCTCGGCCCCAGCGACCATGCCCCGTAAAGGCACCCAGCCCTCCACCGCCCGGCGCAGAGAGGAAGGGCCGCCGCAGTCCCCGGACGGCGCCAGCAGCGACGCGGAGCCCGAGCCGCCTCCCGGCCGCGCGGGGAGCCTCGCGCCTGCCACCGCAGGTGAGTGGCCCTTCGCGACGTCGCGGGCAAGCGCGGGGGAGACCCGGGTGCATCCGCGCCCAACCCAGGACTGGCTGGTGTTCTTGGGCGCGTACAAGAGGGGCTGCGGGGTTGACATCTGAAGGTCAGGTAGAGCCGCTCAAGAAAGCGATTGGGCGATTTTCACAGATTAGACAATGTGCAATCGGTGTAACGGTGCCGGAGGGGATGGGGGCGAGTAAATAGCTTCAATTCTGAATTTCTGTTCATTGTCTTCTATTTCCACGGAAATCGACACGGTCAGCCAGGAGCTAGTGGACTGTTTTTCAGACAGAGTCAGCCTGACTAATAATAATGATGAAAAGTTTCTTGACCCTGTAACTTCACCTTCGTGGTCTTAAATTGCTAAGAGAAGATGATAATTTACTCGAAACTACCGTAGCTTTTGTGAGTCCAGGAACTGAATGACATGAAACCCCTGTGACAGTGTCTCTAGAGCTCGCGAGTGTCCAAAGTTAAGGTTCCAGGTGCTCACAGATACGGAGAGAGTTGGATCTAGAGCCTTAGGATTTAACCACCTGTTTAGACAGGGAGCAGGGAATCAAGTGGTTGTGGATTTCCCAGATTTGCATGACGATGTAGTGTTTCGGCTCCTAAAAGGTATATTTCTATAGGATTTTGTGACTGGTCGCATTTCTTTCAAGAATTTCTTTTTTGATAAAACCAAACCAAAAGATTCTCATCCCCTGTGAGTTTAGGATAATACTATATTTGAGTGAAAATACAGATTCCTAGGTTTCATAAATAACATCTCTCCAGAGATGAGCAGGCAGTAGTCCTCCGAACTAATTGCACTAATGCAGGCTTTTTTCCCCTTGTTTTCCCTTTCCTTTGACTGACTTAGAGACTCCAAGTGAGGAAATAGATAATAGAAGTTTAGAAGAGATTTTGAATAGCATCCCTCCTCCCCCACCTCCAGCAATGACCAATGAAGCTGGAGCTCCTCGTCTTATGATAACTCATATTGTAAACCAGAACTTCAAGTCCTATGCTGGGGAAAAAATTCTGGGACCTTTCCATAAGGTATTTGACCTTTTTAAAATAACTGTTGTAATGCGTCTTTATTATAAAATGTTTCAATTTTGTAGTTATTGTATTTATGCTGATTGATTAAAAATACGGTATGTTTCCTATGCTTTTAACAACTGAAATTAGCTTTTGTTTGGTTATCTTTTGGTACCTCTCTTTATAAAGTTTTCCACACTGAATAGAATTGGTGGGTTTTCTGTTTGAAAGGAGTATTTTCTCTTTAACTCTTAAGAATGAATTTTGTAAAAAGTCTGAGTTAAAATTAGAATATGGTGTTATTTAAAGTGTTGAAGCTTGTGATATAAGAGGCATGATATATGAAAACAGCTATCTTTAACTTTTTTTTTTTCCTGTTTTTATGCAGCGCTTTTCCTGTATTATTGGGCCAAATGGCAGTGGCAAATCCAATGTTATTGATTCTATGCTTTTTGTGTTTGGCTATCGAGCACAAAAAATAAGATCTAAAAAACTCTCAGTTCTAATACACAATTCTGATGAACACAAGGATATTCAGAGTTGTACTGTAGAAGTTCATTTTCAAAAGATAATTGATAAGGTAAGGGACTTTGTTTAATTATTTGCAACTTCAAGTAAGGAGCACAAAGGATTTCAACACGTTGCACATTTTATTATTTTTGGCTTAAATTGGCTCGTAAAAATTAGTATATGATTAAAGCAGAACCAATATTTATTTCATTACCTCCATGACTATATTTTCTTTTTGAGGATTGGTGGTAGTGGCTGTTAAACTTAGAATATTAAAATTTTTAGCCAGGGAAAAGTGAATTATAAGTAGCTAATAATAATGCTTACCTTTTTGGTGTAAAACATTGAGCAGTTTTAGTATCCCGAGTACCAAGTAAGCATTCTTTTACTATAAATTTTGGATTCATTTTTAAAGTTATGTTTTTATTGCTTTCAGATAAGTTACCTAAACTTGAAAATGTTAAACAGTTTGACTAAGTTTACCATCTCCCGTATTTCATTTCACATTAAATTTAATGTTACTAGTAGTCATCTGTATAGGTGGTACGAAAGAGCTTTGCTTCAGTTTGAAGTAAACTACCCTTTTAAAACAGGAAAGGGTAAGGTAACATGTTTGTTTTCTAGAAGAGCAGACAATTATAGGTAAAATGCCTATTTAGATTATTCACTTGGCTCTGTTGGTATTGGGGGTTTTTTTCTCTTCTATTTAATAATTAACTTGTGAAATACGTGGTTCAAAAATGACTGACTGGAACCTAAAAATGACGCCCAACATCACCAGTAGAAAACTAATTACATAATGAAATGAGGTTGTGATTTGGCCTCTAGGTCTTGTTTTGGTTTTGTTTTGTTTTTAATTTTAAATAAACAGCTTTAAATCTACATGGTGGTATATATTTTAATTTTGTTTCTTAGTGCTTTTCTATTGTACAGTTTCGGTTGGAAAGTAGATTGCCAGTAAATCAGATTTGATTCCATCGCTTATTAATTACACTTGATTTGTGTAAATTTTAAAAACCATGATTTCAAAATGACATAGATTTTAAAGGAAAGCAAGTTTTAATGTTAAACCAGATTTGCACTTCATTTTTTAAATTTGATTAAAAAAATAGGGGAATGTAGTTGTCAATTCTTTGCAATTTTTTTTACCTTCAATTAATGACATTCTTCACCCAAAAAAGGAAAAAAACTAAGCTGTATCATCCAACTACTATACCTTCCTTCCGTTTTCCTCAAATCATCTCTTGCAGCTTTTTTTTAATGGACTAGTAATCTGTCAACATGGTTTAATAATTTGGGTGAGTTTGTTTTGGATACAGTGGGTTTCTTGTGCCCCTTCATCAATTCTTTTCTCAGTCGAATATGATTTTAGGCTTGAAGGTGGGGTGTTTTCTTTTTTGTTTGTTTGGTTGCATTGACTTTTTGGTTTTTGTGATCTACGAGGAAGGAATCAAAGAACTTGAAAAATTATTTCTAATCTTAGCTAAGATTAATTCTAAGAACTATTGTCAGTTTATGTGCATATTCAATTGAAGTTCTTAAGCCATAGAATTGGTTTCAGTATGAAGTGAGTGAAATTTGGAGCAAACCTCTGACTTAATACCAACAATTGTTTTCTGGTTTTGTTTTTCCTCAAAACAGGAAGGGGATGATTATGAAGTAGTTCCTAACAGTAACTTTTATGTATCCAGAACGGCCTACAGAGATAATACTTCTGTTTATCACATAAGTGGGAAGAAGAAAACATTTAAGGATGTTGGAAATCTTCTTCGAAGCCATGGAATTGACTTGGACCATAATAGATTTTTAATCTTACAGGTAAATTTATTAAAGATATTAGAGGTTCTCTCGTTCTTCCCCCCACCTTTTTTTAAAAATAAAGTGTAAGGAATTTTTCCCTATTGGATGAATCCTGTATTTTTGAGGCCTTAAAGTACTGTAGCAGCACATCATGGTTTACATACTACAGTCAAGATGCGAATCATTATTTGCTGCTCTAGAAATTTAAGGAAATTCATTCAGAACTGTAATTTCATCATCATATGCTCATTTTATGTTTGGATGGACTGACATACTTGTTCCGCTCTAGCAGCACGTAAATATTGGCGTAGTAAAATAAATATTAAACACCAATATTATTGTGCTGCTTTAGCGTGACAGGGACATAGCAACTATTTATCATTTCTGTTTTTATTTCTTTTTAAAATAACATTTTAAATGAGATTTGTTATCTTTTAATAGTTCTTTTCCTTTACTTTTGTTCTTTGTCATCTCTACTAATATTATATACTCGAAAGAAAAAACTCTATATACTTGGTGTTTCACAAATTTACCTGGGCACCTAACTGATTTAACTTTTTTTTTTTTTTTTGATGCTTAGAATGGTCGATTAAAAGCTTATTCAAGCTCTTTGTTTTGTTTCAAATGGCCTACTTGAACCACTTCTACTGGAAGATCAGAAAGTAACTGATATTTCATTCTTAAGTATCACAACTTTTAAAGTCTTTTTAAAGGGGTATAAAATTAAGTACCTGGTGTTAAGCTGATTTTTATTAGAAACCCTGTATTCTTTATCTGAGTAAAGATATTTTCTACCAGTGTTGTTTGGTAAGAAAAATTCCTTATCTTCTCTATGTCTTACCTTTCAAAAAAGTTCTTAGTGTAAAACATGGCTTTGTCAGACATATTAAAATTCCCTTTTGATTTGAGGCTATCTTCTTTTCCTTTGTCCTACCTACAATCACCAAGAGCATAATAATAAGAGGAAAACTATATTGTGATATAGAAATAGCTGCTAATATTTAGTGTCCTGTACTACTGATTTTAAACTAACTTGGGAATTTTGGTTTGATACTAAAAGTTTGATTAGTATGACTGAGTGTTCCCAGTAAGAAACTTATAGTGTTAGCCTCTGTTTCCATTTTAGTCTATATTCTTCAACTGCTTTTTTTAAAAAAATGTTACTTTTAGACATACATAGTGTATGTAGAAGGTAAAGAAATATTGGATGACTTATATTAATATTTTCAGTTCATTTGTAATACTTCTATAACCCAAACTTATTTTAAAATGGATGTTGGGAAATCATCAGCAGATATATTTCTAAATAAGATTTGAATTTACATAAATGTGGGATTAAAGCTGTGTGTGTGTGTGTTTTAATCAGATTTAACTTTTATGAACTTTTTGTATTCTGGGATTTGATTTTGTTAATTATGGATTAAAGATGCCCCTTTAGAATACTAAATTTGATAGTGATACCATTTTGCAGGAACCTATCATTGTGTTTATCTTATTTGCTGTTTATTTACTGTCACGCAGGGATAATCAAAGTTTTACACCTGTGCATAGACTCATCAAAATAGGCTGCGTTTTAACCCTTGAAAGGGTGATTTTTTTTCCCTTGATATTGCCTCTGTATACATAATTCAGTTAATAAAGGGAGCTAAATAAAGTAACTTCCCAAAGATGTAAATAAGAGTAGTTTTTAAATTGTAAACTTTATATTAAATATGTGCTTCTTAAATGCCCAGGATGCTTAAGCCATTTGTCCTCATAATAATCTCAACCTTTTTATGTCATCATAATAGTTATGTTGTTTAAATCATTTTTAATACTGAGATGAACTTTCCACGTTAACAAATTGAATTCCATTTGATTAAATTTACAGATAAGAGCCTTAGAAACTCACCTGTTAGGAAGAAGAAACAGGGATTGGACTAGATAGAACTAATGATGCCCTATTTAAAAGTTTGAGGGAAAGTGGCAGTGGTTTCTATGGATTTTTATTTAGTTCCTTATCAAAATCTTAGACTCCTGCACTAGAGATTTAAAGCATTTGAAGGTAAGTAAGAATGCAGTTTTCATTACCTTATCTCCCACTAAATAACATCTTAAAAACTAGCTGTGGTTTGGGAGGCTGGGAACTTGGAGACATCAGAATATCATCATCTAAGACATAAGTGATTACTTTGAATAAAATGTATAGGCTGTTTGGCCAGTGGTAGTGATTAACAACCTAAGAAATATAAATCCAGCTCAAGTGAAAACTTACTTTTAAGACTAAAAAGCACTAAAGTTTAGAAGTCCATAAGGGTAAACTTTTTTTTTTTTAAGTATTTATAATGGTATAGTAGGGTCTTCAAGTAGGCAATTCTAGTATTTGAAGTCATTTAAAATTTCATCGTTGACTATTTGAATGAATTCCTAGTGAGTCACTATGCTGAGATGCTATAAATGATACAAAAATGGTAGAATTCCGTTTCTTGTCCTTGGAGGCACTTAATACACATGCCTTCCAAAAGTGTTAGATTATAATTGGCCGTTGTGCTTTTTATGTTTGTACATTTCCCTGTTTATATATACCTTGTTTGGGAGCTGTTGTCCCATTGTTGTAACTATAAGTGTAAACAAGTAGGGTTTTTTTAGCTCTGTGTAGCATTTCATGGGTAGCTAGTTTTGTCACAATTTTCAACTTCATATGCTTTTTGTCTTCATATTATAAAATCTAAACTAAAATTTAAAACAACCAAAATTTTTTTCTTATTGTTTAGTAATTTGGAGATTGGATTAACTGAGATCTGAGTTGTTACCTAGTCATCTCTCCCTTTTTCTTTTCAGTATACTTCTAAGCCTGGCATGACATATAAACTTATTTGGATTCTGGTCTTTTAGCCTGTAGAAATAAGTCTGTGCTATATCAAAAGAATTTTAGCTTTATCAATAGTACTTTAGTTATCCAAAAGTGTCTTGTTCAACCGCCTCAACTGTATGAAAGAAAATAGGAAACTACCCCTAAGCATCCAAAATAGATAGCCAGCAGTTTACCTCCTAAAGCATTGTCCTTTCTGTTTATGCACTTAATTTAGACAGATACTAACCTCAGTCATTTGGTTTCTTGCCCTCTGTTAGTTCACAAAGAGCAATTAGAATAAAATTTATCAGAATAAGAGAAAGAACAATAACTTACATTACAGTGGAAAATGGAGAAAATAAAAATATTGCCAAGGCAAAATAAAATTTCAAAGCCTAGTAAATCTGGGCCATTTAGTTTTGATGCAAACACCCATATTTACCTTAAACCTTCAGGTCTTATTAGGAAAAAAGCTTTGTTATAGCTATATACTACAGTTTCCTGTGGTTCTTGCTTGCTAAAATTTGGATTCTGTTTCAATAAAGATAAGAAAGCATCGTACCTATTCATTCCTCTTAGATTTTTTATTATTTTTTTATTTTTATTTTTTTTGCAGTATTCAGGCCTCTCACTGTTGTGGCCTCTCCCGTTGCGGAGCACAGGCTCCAGACGCGCAGGCTCAGCAGCCATGGCTCACGGGCCCAGCCGCTCCGCAGCATATGGGATCTTCCTGGACCGGGGCACGAACCCGTGTCCCCTGCATCGACAGGCGGACAGTCAACCACTGCGCCACCAGGGAAGCCCTCCTCTTAGATTTTTAAGCTATATTCTTGTAAATTGTAAATTAGATTATTGAGGAATGCTATAAATGAATCACAATACCCTGGTTTGCCATCCACTTCAATACGGTATGGATTAGGCCTTGGATGTTATAAATATCCTCTTGAAATACGTTTGCTATTTTTATGTTACTTTAAAAAAACACAGATGGGGCTTCCCTGGTGGTGCAGTGGTTAAGAATCCACCTGCCAATGCAGAGGACATGGGTTCGAGCCCTGGTCCGGGAAGATCCCACATGACACAGAGCAACTAGGCCCGTGTGCCACAACTACTGAGCCTGCGCTCTAGAGCCCGCGAGCCACAACTACCTAGCCTACGTGCCACAACTACTGAAGCCTGCGCGCCTAGAGCCCATGCTCCACAAGAAGAGAAGCCACCACAATGAGAAACGTGTGCACTGCAACAAAGAGTAGAAGCCAGCACACAGCAATGAAGACCCAATGCAGCCAAAAATAAATAAATTTATTTTTTAAAAAAAACAAAACCACAGATGGTATTTCCACAGTTGCCTAGTATCTCTGATATAGTGTGAATATAAATTAAAACATAGGAAGTTACTAGTAAACAACAGTGAAAAAAATTGTTTAAAACCTTGTTTAGTATACTTAAGCTATAGAAAATAGAAATAACCGTGGGGGCGCCTACAAAACTTTGCCAGCTTCAGATGGTAGCATATAGCAACTTGAAACTTTTTTTTTTTGGTCTCATCATGCTACCACTACTTGTGATTTGGAGCTTTGAGTGGTAAGGTGACTTTAAATCCAGGGTGATGCTTTAAAATTATTTCTGAAATTATTTCTGAAATTTCTGAAAATTATTTCTGAAACTTTTTTTTTTTGGTCTCATCATGCTACCACTACTTGTGATTTGGAGCTTTGAGTGGTAAGGTGACTTTAAATCCAGGGTGATGCTTTAAAATTATTTCTGAAATTATTTCTGAAAAATTATTTCTGAAGGTATTTCCCTAAAACTATATTCTATAATTTCACATGGAATAGGTACATTTTCTGAAATATGAGTGGTCCTCTAAGCAGACTGTCTACCCACAGATTATACATGAAATGACACAAAATGGAAAAAGAACGAAGAAAACAAATAGTAACAGGTAGTAAGGCAGAGGACATCAAGGAACAGAACCACAAAAAGGTCCCAGGTTGTCATTGAAATACCACAACAGTCCTAATTGTCACATGACAGGTAGAAGGCTAAATGTTCTAATAACCTGTTGATTCAATAGTGCTAATCTGATAATAACCGGTTTTTTCGTTTGTTTTTTGTTTTTAATGAATACCATATAATAAAACTGAATGTTATATGGGACTTGAGGTGCAACTATGTTGATTCATAAACGTCCTTGTCTTTCACTTGAAAATGTTTTTTTCTACTGGGCAACCTTGTTAGAATGAAAAGAAATCAGAGCTGTATATCCTTCATTTTAATTGGAAAGGGAGGAACAAGTAACCAAAAACAAGCAACCACTATGCTTTATTCAAAGCTAGGCAGTCTCCTAATGGTGGTAATCCATCTCTTCAATAAGTAATTTGGCCAGGAAAAGTGTGATGCCTTTAGGAATATTTTTATCATTCTTACACCAAATCATAACTTCTGGTTATCTGAAAAGTGTATACTTAAATAATACCTTATAGTGATTTGACGCGGACATGTAAGTTCTCTTGGCATGGTTTTCCATTTTTCTTAAAATAAGTGTTCAGATATTCAAATTGAATTCGGTAGAATGTTAGACTATCAGGTGTCAGATATTTGGATTGTTAAACACTAATACAAAAAAGTTAAACTGACTACCTCCAGATCAGTGATTCTCAGCTGGGGGTAGTTTTGCATCCTCACCCCCAGTACATTTAGCATTGTCTGGAGATAGTTTGGGCTGTTACAGCTGGGGGAAGCCTGATGCTGCTGATATCTAGTGGGTAGAGGTCCCAGATGTTATTAAACATGCTGTGATACCCAGCCTAGCTCCCCACAACAAAGAGTATTCAGCCCAAAATGTCAGTAATGTTGCTGTTGATAAACCCTGTCTAGATAACAACTGAATAAGTCTCTTGGCTTCTTCAGTGGCTGGAGTCCCTGTTGTAATCTAAAGCTTTGGACACTCTGCCAGGCTTAAATCCTGTGTGAAACTTAAAATTGTTATGAAAATATTTGGAAAAAACTGATAATTGAAAGCAGAATAAAACATTTTATATAAATAGCTACATATTTTAAACGCTAATATTTAGTTAAAACTAATTCATACATACCCACGGTTGCAGAGAAATCTAAAAAATAACAGGCTCTTAGGATAGCATTTCAGTTTGTATTTTATAATCATGTCCTGTTGTCAAAGTACAGAAAAGTGATCATCTGTAAAAAATGTTTAAAATTATGCCCTTTAATGAGTAGATTTTTTTTTTACACGGAATCTTAGTTCCCCGACCAGGGATCGAACCCATGCCCCCTGCAGTTGAAGTGTGGAACCCTAACCACTGGACCGCCAGGGAAGTCCCTAATGAGTAGATTTTAAAATAAGCTGTTTTATCTTTTCTTTTATCTTTAAATTTTTTTACCTTGTATAATTATGTTGAGGATTTTGGTAAATATGATGCTTTGTCATTAGCAAGTTTTACCCCAGATTTTTAAGGTTCATTCACAAATACATATTGTAGATATTTAAATTGAGAAAGACTATATGCTTTTTTTAATATATAATTTTAAAAGATTTTTTTCAGTCTTTGCTATCTTGCAGAAATAAAGGGGTATTTTTTTTTTCTATTTGTCCCTTTTCTTCTGTTGCAATAATATAGAGTACAAGCAGGCTACTGGTGTGAAGTAAAGTAGCAGCAGTTTGCCTGAGCATTGTTCAGACAAAATTTTCTTCCCCATCAAACTAAATGGCTGCCTGGCAATCAGCCTTGAAAGTTACTGATTGTGAATTTTTTTCTTCTTTTCTCTTTGTAATTAAACTGCGTAAATACAAATATATAATGTTAATCTAAAATTTTAATTATAGTTCAAAAGTTGTTGTAATAATGATTGCAAGCAAAAGTTTTCCAGTGTTGTATGTACCAGGATCTTTAGTTTCCAGTCAGTTGGATTTCTTCTATTAATATTATTACCATGAGAAATAGTAATATTTCCTTTTTCATTTAATGGTCTTGTTTTTAGAAAGTTACAGCATTAAGTTTGAGACATTCTTACGAAGCCCAGCGCTTGCTGAGGAACTCATAACACCAGGTTTATAGAGAAACCTTAATGATACTAACCATCTTGGGACAGGATTCCTACAGTTTAACCGTGAAGGGTCTTTTTGAAAATTCTTCGTTTTAGAATAGGAGCTATAATTCTGTTAGTAGTTGAAAATGTTGCCACAGTGATTTAATTGTAGATTGTATGAATACTTTGTTGAATTTTGCTTAAAACCCTTAAGAGTATCAGTGGAGAGAACATTTTTACTTTTATTAAATGTCTTTAAACACTGATTTAAATCATTTAGTTGTTCATTACTGTTGGATTTGTTCATTGTTTCTAGTTCTCACTTAAGGTTGATGTTGCTAAACATACGCAATGAGTGTGAAATATTACTTTTTTTAAAGGGTGAAGTTGAACAAATTGCTATGATGAAACCAAAAGGCCAGACTGAACATGATGAGGGTATGCTTGAATATTTAGAAGATATAATTGGTTGTGGACGGCTAAATGAACCTATTAAAGTCTTGTGTCGGAGATTTGAAATATTAAATGAACACAGAGGAGAGAAGGTGAATCTTCTGTAGACTTTAGTTGTATTGTAAACCAGAATGTTTTCTGTATTAACTAATTTTACTGAGCTAGATATTCAAGTTATAGTCATAATTATTCAGGCAGAGTTTAGTGTTTTAGGTTGAATTTTATATTTTTCTTATTGGCATTTCAGAGGAACATTGTTATATTAATGTAGTTTATATGTTTTTTTATCTAATGTTGGCATATTTTAAATTCAGATTGCTCAAATACACTTCATATGAACAATCTCTACACTTTTAACTTTTGTAGTTAAACAGAGTTAAGATGGTGGAAAAGGAAAAGGACGCCTTAGAAGGAGAGAAAAACATAGCCATTGAATTTCTTACCTTGGAAAATGAAATATTTAGAAAAAAGAATCATGTTTGTCAATATTACATGTAAGTACCTTAATTTATCAATTTTTGTATTAGTTTCTGGCAGTAAGTCTAAGCCCTTCTCTTTTCCCATGTTAGAGAAATGTAAAGACTGAAGTTAAAAAAATTCTAAAAGTTGCTTTATGTGATGAATTCATTAAATTAGGGTTGTTTACCACAGTATCGAAGTTGACTTTTAAGTATCCTACTTTAAGTTGGGAGGTGGGTTCACAAGTATTACTATGCTTAATAGTTTTACATATACATTCTTTTGAATTCATATAATAGCAGATCTAATTTTGTTTATGTGGAGCCTATTTTTATTCCTAATTCTAGCCTTGACCCTAGGTTGGTTCCCCCTTCCCTGTCAGTAATCCTAGGTAATTGTTAATTGACTGTGGTTAAGAATACTTTAGAAACAGCTGATTTTACTAAAATAGAGAATTTTAGAAATGGTATTTTAGGATCTCTGATATCTTTTTTTTCCTCTCTCTAGTTATGATCTGCAGAAACGAATTGCTGAAATGGAGACTCAAAAGGAAAAAATTCATGAAGATACCAAAGAAATTAATGAGAAGAGCAATATACTGTCAAACAAAATGAAAGCTAAGAATAAAGATGTAAAAGATATAGAGAAGTAATAATCTTTTGGAAAGTACTAAAAGTATTTAGATTATATAGTTACATTTTATTGCATGTATGTGTGTGTGTCTGTATATAAACTTACTGCCAGCACATGCGTGTAATACATTTGCCAGCATATAAAATGGTCTCCTTTTGCAAACAAAAAACTTAATTGACTTACATCTAGTTGATGATGATTATCACAGATTTGACTGCCCAACACTGGTCTTAAAATAATGCAGGCTGCTACCCCCTAGTGGCAGAACATAATAACACAAAACATCGTAGCAAACAAGCATTTAACCTGACAGGTTAGTTGTCTTAAAGTTTTCTCATTACCTTTCTCATATCAGTCTTCAATGACACCAATATCCCTTACCTATGCAGTTTTCTTTTTTATTCTTTAAAATGAGTTTTGCTTATTTTTTATGGTCAAATTTTTCTATACCTAGACATCATAGTGATTATTTCCAATCCAGCTTAGAAGGACAAAATAACTCCTATAGTCACACATTTTAACAGCTCCTTCAAATATGGGTGGAGGAGAGGGTCAGCTTGAAACAGGATCCTACCTTATAAGAACTTGGATACATTTATAACCAGGCAAGGTATATAAGGTGGCTTTAAAATATCAGAATATCCAAAATAGTGACTGAATTTTCTTACTTTGCTAGGAAGCTGAACAAAATTACAAAATTTATTGAGGAGAACAAAGAAAAATTTACAAAACTAGATTTAGAAGATGTTCAAGTTAGGGAAAAGTTAAAGCATGCTACAGGTAAAGCCAGAAAACTGGAAAAACAACTTCAAAAAGATAAAGAAAAGGTAAGTTATAGGGGAGAAATTCTTAAAATTTCAGGTTTGAATATCACATGTAGTTTTTATTATTTTTCATGAATGTTCTTGGCCCATACTACCTAAGAGAATGAGTTGGGATTCTGAATGTTAAGTGTTTCAGGATTTATCTCAACCTGATTTTTCCCCAAAGGGAAATCCTGTATCCATTGACTTTGAGTTTTAGAGCTTATGTTTCTGATATACATTGTTGGCAAAATATTTACCAAATCAGCAATTCTATTTTGGTGACAATAATTTTCTTCTTACTAGAGTGTATGATTTAAAGAGATGTTTTTGGCTACATATCATAGATTTTTAAAAATAGTACCTTTGTCTGCAGAAATCAAGTTAAGAGTATCAGCAGTTTTCCCTTAAAAGGGAGGGAAGGGGAAGTTCATAATTTACAGCAAGTGGTTGATTAGCTAGACTGAGGTTTCAAAAAAAGAAAGATGAGGTTTAGACCAGAATGCCTAACTTGCTAGGAGCCAGACTAATAAATCAATTAATTTGGGGTGTTTCAAACTATATTCATAGTTTAATCAGATATTAATAGATGAGACACATAAAGCCTCTCCCCTCAAAAAAGTTTTGTACCGGGCTTCCCTGGTGGCGCAGTGGTTGAGAATCCGCCTGCCAGTGCAGGGGACACGGATTCGAGCCCTGGTCCGGGAAGATCCCACATGCCGTGGAATAATTAAGCCCGTGTGCCACAGCTACTGAGCCTGTGCTCTAGAGCCCGTGAGCCACAACTACTGAGCCCACGTGCCTAGAGCCCGTGCTCTGCAACAAGAGAAGCCACTGCAATGAGAAGCCTGCGCACCACAACGAAGAGTAGCCCCCTGATCGCCACAACTAGAGAAAGCCCACGTGCAGCAACGAAGACCCAACGCAGCCAAAAATAAAATAAATTTATTTAAAAAAAAAAAAGTTTTGTACCATATAATTACATGGTAATTATAAGACAGGCTCTGCTTCAACTTGTAAGCATTTTCTGAATGCATTTGTTCACAAAATGCTTTATGCTCAGTACAGTAACACATCTATGTGAATCAGTGTTTGAGGGACACCATTTTGGGAAATGTTTAATTTCTCTGGTAATAGATAATCAGAATAAACAATAGCATGGATTTGATAGAAACCCCTGAATTGGGCAGATTAAGCCAAATGTAACTGCAGTAGAGATAATTAGCCTTTAGGAATCAACTGTGGAAAAGTGATAACTACTGGAAGGTATTAATGGAATAAAATATTAGTCCTATGTGGTGACTCTGGAAGGGTAAAGTTAGGAAAGATCTTAAGATTTGAGGGAAACTAGGGGTGTATGGGTAATTTGTGGTAAGTTGTAATGTACTTTGAAGGGTACTTCAGGGAATTCCGTGTACTCAGACCATATTCATAGGTGAAGAAGGATAATTACAGCCTAAAGTTGGAGCAGAAGGAAGATCTGCTCAGCGAGGAAGAATTGTTCTCCATAAGGAATCAGGAATTCGTAGAATTAGTTTTACCATTAGACTGAGAGAACATAGAAATTGCAGCAGATGATTAAGGAAGTACTTGCTAAAACTAGCTGCTTTAAACTTAATTACAGTGAAAACCGCAAAGATCTAGAAGATCCTGAGAAATGCTTTTAAATAAGCCAAATATTGATGGTGTTGGATAGCCTAAAGGTACATGCTTCTAGTAACTTTAATTTGTTTTATAATCTTAGGTTGAAGAATTTAAAAGTATACCTGCCAAGAGTGAGAATATCATAACTGAGACAACAACTAGAAATAATGCCCTTGAGAAAGAAAAAGAAAAAGAAGAAAAAAAATTAAAGGAAGTTATGGATAGCCTTAAACAGGAAACACAAGGGCTTCAGAAAGAAAAAGAAGTAAGATTTCTTTATCAGTTGGCATATATTTTGGTGGCTTTTTTTTTGTTAATCTTGAAGATTGTTTTTATAGTAATATTAAAAAATGAACTGTTAGAAGAAAAAGTTTGGACTTTTAATATCTACCATTCCTAAAGATGGTTAGCCTAGACTCTTTCCCTTTTTTGTTGTTTGCTTTCTCGTTTTAAAAAAAAAGTTAACGAGAACTTACAGTGGTAGAAGAAAATACTCATCAAATACTTTGTTTTATGTGCAGTTCTTCGTTACACATTGACTTCATCATCAAATTTTCTTTTTCATCTTCTCTTAAATTATTTTCTTGGTAATTTATTGGTTACTACCTATAAATGCTTGGGACCACACTAACCGTAGATGACATCTCCTTTCTTTGCTTCTGTAGCTCTTCTGTAATAGTTTTAACCATGGCTCATGTGTCAGTTCTTGGCTCAAATCCTAGGTCAATCCCTTATTATCTCTGAACTCAGGTTATGTCTCCAAGTTATCTTCCTCAAAATGCGGAAGAAAATATTACCCATCTTGTGAATCTTTGTGAAAATAAAACGTGTGTTTACTTACATAAAGTGCCTAGAAAGTAAGGAATTAATAAATATTAGCTACTACATTATGTTAGCACTTCCCTAAAGCAAGAGTGTGAGATTGTCTCATTGATATGTCTTGTCTCCCCAGCAAGAGTATAAGCACAGAGTTTAGCTATCTTTGTTTATATTCACCACAGCCTTTTAGACAACACTGAGCATGTTAAATAGATATTTAATAGATGACAGTAATTGAGTTGAATTGACTTAACGTTACTTAAGTCAGTTACATAAGACCTTTGTTAATTATACCTCCATGAAGTGTTTTGGAGTTTCTTTACGGACTAAATTGATTCTGTTTTGAAATATGGGCATGTTCTAATATCATACTATATTACTGGGCCAATGCTTTGTATGTGAAATAAAAGGGTTAGGCTTTTGTAAGGGCTTTTCTTATTCCATTATTCTAATAAGTAGGTCCTGTCTACACAGTCAACTACAGTAGTCCAAAATTTCTACTCACTCATCAAATTATGACTTGTGTTGGGGATTACCTCACCTTACCTCTAAAACTTAAAAAGATTTCCAACATAAATATACTTGAGGAAACTTTCTGCTGAGTAGTCCTTACACCTTACCATTTTAGGTAAGGTAATGTGGAAAGACCATGGAATCTAGATTTCAGATCCACATTTTTGTTCTCTTTCAACCACTCCTTCTTTGTCATTTTAATCTCTAAATTGAGATATTAGATATTCGTATGGTATCTACCTTGTTAAGCTCTTGTGAAATCAGTTGGGAAAAGATTGTATACCATGAACATTCACAACTAGGCAAAAACTGTTAGTCCATTCCACTTGTGAGATTTATTTCTGTATATTGTGCTTGTAGAATCTATTAAGTTAAATTCAAAATGAATGGTTTCCATTTCAGTTTAGGTTTGAAAACACATATATTTCGGATTTAATGGGGTCTATCATATTTTAACAGAGTCGAGAGAAAGAACTTATGGATTTCAGCAAATCAGTAAATGAAGCACGTTCAAAGATGGATGTAGCCCAATCAGAACTTGATATCTATCTCAGTCGTCATAATACCGCAGTGTCTCAATTAAGTAAGGCCAATGAAGCTCTAATGGCAGCTTCTGAGACTCTCAAAGAAAGGAAAGCTGCAATTGGAGATATACAGGCAAAACTCCCTCAAATTGAACATGAACTAAAGGAGGTAAATCTTCTTCTGTATTTCATCTGAACATTGTTTATGAACCCTAGTTTTATTTATTTTTATATTTACATATTTTTTTTAAATCTCAACATCTTTTTTTTTTTGGCTGCGCTGAGTCTTCGTTGCTGCGCACAGGCCTTCTCTAGTTGCTGCGAGTGGGGGCTCCTCTACGTTGCGGTGCGCGGGCTTCTCATTGCGGTGGCTTGTTGCGGAGCACGGACTCTAGGCGTGTGGGCTTCAGTAGTTGTGGTGCACAGGCTTAGTTGCTCCGTGGCATGTGGGATCTTCCCTGACCAGGGCTCGAACCCGTGTCCCCTGCATTAGCAGGCGGATTCTTAACCACTGTGCCACCAGGGAAGTCCTGATCTCAACATCTTAAGTGACTGGTACATAGATATTTTTGTTGTTATTGTTCAGTGTAATCTTTCCGAAAAGAATGGGGTTAATATTTCAGTATTCTATCTGATACGAATCGAGACTATCAAGAAGCTGCATTCTCCCTTCAAGTGTCAAACAGCAAATAATATCACTGCCGCCACCATTATTTCCCATTATAAAAATTTAAACAGAAGAAAGTTTTTTGTTTCCCTAAATCTAAGTGTAGACAACTTCGGCAATGGTAAAGGAAAATCACAAATAAGTGTAAGTGTGTGTGTGAACAAATATGCAAGTCAACTATCTTAGTGTATTTTTTTCTGTTTTTGAATTTATGAATGTAGTTTTCTTTGTTGGGACTGCAAGTTGTTAAACTAATCAAGACATCTGGCTTATTAGCTCATCCACGTCCTCTGCTATCCTTGAGTGAATTAGACATCTAAGGAATTTCATAACTTTAATCTCAAAAGCATCATTAGGCAAGATGGCAATAGAAAATGCTGCTTGGAGAGAAATTACACTGAAAATGAAGTCTTTTTCATTTTAGTAAATGCACGCCGCTTGGTCATCAGAGAACTTAATGGCCGTATAGAATTTAAATGTAAACTTAAGTTATATTCAGTGACTACTTCTATCTTCCTTATGATTCAGTTTATTTTTGGATAAATTAAATCTGCAACTTGAGCTTTTATCAATACTTTAAACCAGTATGACTGGTAATAGAGGTAATAATTTAAAGCCAGGAAGTGAAGGAGAATGTCAGAAAAATGGCTGCACTAACTTGGAGATTGAGAAACTGAGAATTAGGCTTTTTGTGTGCATGTGTGTGGTTCCTCTTCTTGGCAGCCTGACGTTTTTGTTTAGCAATAGTAGTGTTCACTCATCATGCTCTCCTTCATTTCAGAGCTATGCTTTTTTTGTTCTTTGTTTTCCTTTATTTAATTAGATATAATAATATATGCTATATAATACTATATAATAAATCTCCTTTTATTTAAAAAGCAAGGCACAGTGTAATCATAGCCCTGCCCGGTCACCCATAACTAGAGTCCTGTATTGAGGTCTGTTTTTGATTAGTGTAAGAATATAAGAATTAGGACACGTTTATGCCTAACTGTGTGGTGCCAAACTGGGATTTCCACAACCCTAACTCCTCTAGCTCTAGCAGTCAGTGCACTGCTCCTAGGTCTATATTGTGTTTATATTCCTTATTATTGACCCAGATAATTTCTGCCCCCTTTAAAACAGAAAACCCATCCATATTTTTCAAAATCAAACCAACAGTTGCAATGTGACAGCTTAGTCCTGGTTCAAGTGTTGATTATTGGCCTTTCCTTCTTTTTTTAGGTATTACAACTAATTCTATACTGTGATAGGGTGTAACCTTCTGGGATTCATTTTCTTTATTTTCACCTTTAGAAAGAAAAACAACTTCAAAAACTTACACAAGAAGAAATAAATTTCAAAAGTTTGGTTCGTGATCTTTTCCAAAAAGTTGAAGAAGCGAAGAGTTCCTTAGCAATGAATCGAAGTAGGGGGAAAGTCCTTGATGCAATAATTCAAGAAAAAAAATCTGGCAGAATTCCAGGAATATATGGAAGATTGGTAAAGTAAATTTATTTGTAAATGACTATACATTTTTCTCAGATGTTATAATTTTCTTACCTTGACTTAACTGTATATTGTCTCTGTACATAAAATAACATTTACTTTTGTTTCTTTTAAAGGACTTTCATTTTTAAACATTTTGCTCTTACACTCAGGCATGATAAAATTCTTTGTGGTATGTATTTGTTCATGTTACAGATAGTTTTGGGTTTTTTTTTTTTAATTTTGTATAATTATAGTCATTTTAAGAAAGTGATCCAACTCTAGTGATAAACTTAACAAACTCCTTTTTTCTTTTTTAAAAAAAATAAGAACTTGATAAATTATATTCTGGGTTTTATACCATTATACTAAAGGTTGTGGCTAGAGTTTAGGAAAATCAACAAGGGATGATGTCAAAACCCAAGGCTAGGGATAGTGGGTACCTGAAGCCTGAGTTGAGCCTGAAGAAGGAAGGGAGCTGTGGCCAGCTAGAAGGTGGCTGGAAAGAAATGGGGATAGCTTATGTATTAATAGACTGAGAAGCAGATTTACATAATCTTAAATGGCTTTCAATAATTCAGAGTTTTATTACTCTATAAGTTATTTTGCTTATAATACTTTTAGGTTTCAAATTTTCACACTATACATTTTTATTTACATGCAGTGAAAACAGTTCTCTCATTTTGTGCTCATTAAAAATTCAAACTCTGTATATCCATAAGTTTTTTTTTAAGGTAGATTAAAAATTCTAGTAGTGATTGCCTTTGCAGAAGAGAAAGGTTGAATGTGAGGAACACTTAAATTTTTCACTGTGTACCCTTTTTGTACTGTTTAAAACCATACGTAGGTATAGTTCAGTTAAACACAACTTGAAAAATCTATATGAATTACTAATAAAATGATCCTGTGCCTAATTCCTTGCTGATTGTGCATTGATTTTTCCCCCCTCTTCTCAATTATTAGGGGGACTTAGGAGCAATTGATGAAAAATATGATATTGCTATTTCATCCTGTTGTCATGCATTAGACTACATTGTTGTTGATTCTATCGATACGGCCCAAGAATGTGTAAACTTCCTTAAAAGACAAAATATTGGAGTTGCAACCTTTATAGGTTTGGATAAGGTGGGTATTCATAATCTACCTGTAATTTAGTTTTTAAGTGCCAAGTGTTTTTTGATTTTGAATCCTAGCTTTTTTTTCATAGTTATTTAAGTGAACACTTGATAGGTTTTGAGGATTATATTAGGCTCTGGGGTTACATGGTTGTGAAAAAAAATCCTCTACTGCCTCCCCTAAAGGAATATACATTCCAATGTTACAATGATTGGTAGTTTGTATTTCTAACTTCCATCGTCAATAACTACTTTAAAAAAAAAAAGAAAAAGAAACACTTACTGAGATACAATTCACAACCATAAAATTCATTATTTTAAAATACGTAGTTCAGCAGGTTTTAGTACATTCACATGGTCTGGATTGTTCAATCATGACCACTGTCTAATTCCACAATATTTTCATCACCCCAAAAGAGGAACCCCATACACATTAGGAGTCACTACCCCTATTCTCCCACCCCTCCATCCCCCTGCAACCTTTAATCTACTTTTTGTCTCTAGATTTACATATTATGGACATTTTGTATAAATGAAATCATATAATATGTAGCCTTTTGTGTATGGCTTCTTTAACTTACTTTTCAAAGGTCATCCATGTTGAGACTTCCCTGGCGGTCCAGTGGTTAAGACTCCACACTTCCACTGTGGGGTGCGTGTTCAGTCCCTGGTCAGGGAACTAAGATCCTGCACGCCGCATGGTGTGGCAAAAAATAAATAAATAAGTTCCCTCTCTTCTCTTTGCAGGGGGTGGGGCTAATACATGTGTATCAGCACTTCATTCCTTTTTACTGCCAAATGATATTCCATTATATGATGTAGCACAGTTTGTTTATTCATCAATTGATGGACATTTGGGTTGTTTCCATGTTTTGGGTATCATGGTTAATGCTGCCATGAACATTCCTGTACACAGGTTTTTGTACGACATCTTTTCATGTGCTTATTTATTGGCCATTTGTTTATCTTTGGAGAAAAATCTGTTCACATTCTTTGCCCATTTGTTAATTGGTTTGTCTTACTGTTGAGTTGTAAGAATTCTTTATATATTCTGGATACAAGTCTCTTGTCAGGTATGTAATTTGCAAATGTTTTCTCCCATTCTGTGGGCTCTCTTTTCACATTCTTGATGGTGTCCTCTGAAGCAAAAAATTTAGATAGAAGTCCAGTTTATTTTTAGTTCCTTGTATTTTGGGTGTCATATCTAAGAAACTACTGTGTAATCCAATGGCAGGGTGATTTACCTCTGTTTTCTAAGAGTTTTACAGCTTTAGGTTCTAAATTTAGTTTTTTAATCCATATTAAGTTAATTTTGTAATACAGTGTAAAGTAGGGGTCCAACTCTACTCTTTTGGATATCAGGTTGTTCCAGCACCATTTGTATTCTTTCCCTGTTGAATTTTCTTGGCACCCTTATCAAAAATCAACCGATCATAAATGTAAGGGTTTATTTCTGGACTCTTCATTTATCTGTGTCTGTCCTTACACTGATACCACACTGTCTTGATTACTATAGCTTTGTAGTAAGCTTTAAAATCAGGAGTCCTTTCATTTTGTTCTTTAATATCAAGAGTGTCCTGGGGTTTTTGTTTTGTTTTTAGTATATTGTAAATGGAATTTTCTTAATCTCATTTTCAGATTATTCATTGCTAGTGTATAGAAATACAATTAATTTCTGCATATTGATTTTGTATTCTGCAACTTTGCTGAATTTATGTTATTTCTAATAGTTTTTTAATGTATGAATTCCTCGGGATTTTAATACGTATAAGATCATGTCATCTGTGAATAGAGATAGTTTTACAATAACTTCTTTTTTAAAATAACAGTAAAGTAGGGCTTCCCTGGTGGCGCAGTGGTTGAGAGTCCGCCTGCCGATGCAGGGGACACGGGTTCGTGCCCCGGTCCGGGAAGATCCCACATGCCGCGGAGTGGCTGGGCCCGTGAGCCCTGGCCGCTGAGCCTGCGCGTCCGGAGCCTGTGCTCCGCAAAGGGAGAGGCCACAACAGTGAGAGGCCAGCGTACGGCAAAAAAACAGTAAAGTAATACTCAATTATGTAGATACTCAGAACTTTGTATACATGTCCTTATGTTTAATACATGTGTATTACTTCTATAAATTATATCTAACAGAAATGATCTTTATATATATATTATTTTTCTTTTTTATGTTTAGATGGCAGTGTGGGCAAAGAAAATGACCAAAATTCAAACTCCTGAAAATACTCCTCGATTATTTGATTTAGTAAAAGTAAAAGATGAGGAAATTCGCCAAGCTTTTTACTTTGCCTTACGGGATACCTTAGTAGCTGACAACTTAGATCAAGCCACAAGAGTAGCATATCAGAAAGATAGAAGATGGAGAGTGGTAACATTACAGGGGCAAATCATAGAACAGTCAGGTAATGTTTTTTTTCTCTGCCATTGAGTTTATTTAATCTTGTTGGGGGAGACATCTAAGTCTGAATTCTCTCCTCTGTTCTCCAGGTACAATGACTGGTGGTGGAAGCAAAGTAATGAAAGGAAGGATGGGTTCATCAGTTGTTGAAATCCCAGAAGAAGAGGTCAGCATGTACAAAATTACGGTCAAGACATTTTTGTTAAAGCAGCTTTACTGATAAGTAACATACTGTAAAATTCTGCTATTTTAAATGTACTGTAGTCAAATTTTCAATTAACAGATTGAATTTTCTCTAAATGACTAGTATATAAGCTGTGGGATTTTATATGAAACTTGTTAAAGTTTTAAAAGTATGTTAATTTAAAAATATATGCTCGGCATATATATCTTTCTCTGTTATGACATTTGGATCATATCATAATTTAACCATTTACTTACTGTTTGACATTTAATTTGTTTCTTCACATAGTTACTGATGTATAATTATCTTTTCTATTTTGACATAATTCTTTAAGTTGTAAATATAGCAAAGACTTCTGATACATGTTTCCAAATTTTATATGTCCAGAAATATAAGAGGAATGTCAAAATGCTCAGGAAATACTGCTCTGTTCCATTATCACCCTCGGAACACTATACTTTTTTCTTCCTTAAAAATATGTACTTAGATGTCCTGGATACCTAACTTTTTCTGAAGAGTTGTGGCTTGATTTTTTTTCATATTTTGAAATAGTTTGTATTTTTCCACTTAAATATTTGTGTAGTATACCTTCATTGTAATAGTAGTTGACTATACAACACTTAAAATGGTCTTTTCATCTGATTCTATGATACGGAAATTAGTTGACCATCTCCTAAGCTTTAGGTTTTGGAATTGGACCTGGGTTGTTTGCTTTGTTTCTAGTCTTTAAGATCAGAAGTTTGGGTTTTCTTCATTCATAAATTGCTGTTAATCTGAAATGACTCTTGGAATAAACTTATTTCACTGGTATTCTTCTTTGTAGGTAAATAAAATGGAATCACAGTTGCAGAGAGACTCTCAAAAAGCAGTGCAAATTCAGGAACAGAAAGTACAACTGGAAGAAGCGGTAGTTAAGTTAAGGCATAGTGAACGAGAAATGAGGAATACACTAGAAAAGTTTACTGCAAGCATCCAGGTACTTTTTAAATCAATATTAGCTGAAACTATTGGAATTCAACAGCAATTTGGCAGAAGCATTTTGCTGTTTGCTTATAATTTTAAAATATAAGGGGGGAGGAGGAGGCTGAGTCTCTAGGTGTAAGGCGCATCTGTTGATTTTGTTTCTCCGAGTACTAATGGATAAACGCCCTGTCACAGTGTTTGCTCCAGCCACAGCTATTTCTGGTTTCCATTTGTACTCCATAGAAATGTGTCTTCCCTTAGCAACTATGTGACCCTTTATTTCATTCTCTTCTCAAAGTGAAATGTTTTCTTAATTATGAAAAAGCAATACATGCCCAGTCTCTTTTAAAAAACAAAATCAGAAAACAGTTTTTAGGAAATACTCAAAAGATTATCACCTTAAATTTTTATGTATGTCTTTCAACTTTTAGTGTGTCTAGTTTGCATGTATGTGTTTATGTATATGGTAGATATTGATATACATATTAAATTTGCATATGAATTTTTAATGAGTCTTATTAACTTTTCTTCACTTATTAATTACGATTTTCTTTCCAAGCCAATGTACATTTACTTTGTGTGCAATTGTATTGGCATATTTTGTTCATATCACGATTTGATAAATATTTTTCTGTGTTGACTATGTATACTGCTGTGTTTTAAATATCCTTCTTATGCAGACCTTAATACACTCATCCAATTATTTCCTTAGGTTAGAGTTCTAAAACTATAATTATTACCCAGTATGTGTACAGTGTTATTTTTGGGTTTTTTGGGGGGGGGGTTTGTGGTACGCGGGCCTCTCACTGCTGTGGCCTCTCCCGTTGCGGAACACAGGCTCCGGACGCGCAGGCTCAGCGGCCATGGCTCACGGGCCCCGCCGCTTTGCGGCATGTGGGATCTTCCTGGACCGGGGCACGACCCCGTGTCCCCTGCATCGGCAGGCAGACTCTCAACCACTGTGCCACCAGGGAAGCCCTGTACAGTGTTTTAAGCGTTTGTTGCATAATGCCAAATTGTTCTCAAAAAGACGGTTCTAATTCATTTACTAATAGTAGCATATGCAAATAATTTTTCCAAGTCTTTGAACACTAGGTGCTCTTCAGTTTGTTGTAAGTTTGCTAATCTGATATAAATACTAAAAAATAGCATTTTAACTTATCTTCCTAATGAGTGTATACATTTCATGCGTTTTGTTGGCCATTTTCGATTTTTATATTAATTGTTCGTGTTTTCTGCCCTTTCTTGTTTTTGTCTTTCTCTTAAAGATTTTAAGAACCTTTTTTTTTAGAATGTTTAAAGCAAATGTTATTGTTAGTAAGTTTAAAATACTAACAGTTTTGAATGTTAAAACATTTCTGTAGCGTTTATCAGAGCAAGAAGAATATTTGAATGTCCAAGTTAAGGAACTTGAAGCTAATGTACTTGCTACAGCCCCTGACCAAAAAAAGCAGAAATTGCTAGAAGAAAATGTTACTGCTTTCAAGACAGGTATGTTTAAGGATATACACTTTTTTTCCCCCTGTGTGGTCAAAAACAGGTTTGTAATATTTAGAATGTTTAAGATAGCAGTTTGTAGAATAAAAAGTAGATTTCATATATTATAGACAAGTGACCACTCTGTTTTAATGGTTTTTGTTTTTATTTCTCAGAAGGTTATAAAGTACTATTAAGTACTTCATTTGACAGATAAGAAAACTGAGGCACAGAATGGTTTATACAATTTGCCCAAGGTCGCATAGCATATGGTGGTGGTATAGGAATTCAGGAACAAGTCAGTCTGATTCTGATACCCATGCTTTTAATTTTATATTTTGTATACTTTGGCCCAGTCTTCCTAAGGACCCTTCAAGATAGTAGTTATTTTATTTGTTTGAGAACTGAGAGAAAACACATTTTTCCTTCCAGAACTTTTTCTTCTTGTATATAAACATATAAGTGTTCTTCCAAAAGCTTTCAGCAAGAAAAGGAATTAGATCATAGGCTCATAGTCAGAATTGACTTTGACATTAAAATCCTCTGATCATGCACTTGAGCAGCCCTGCTTCTATTTCCATGTTGGCTTCAATTAAACATAGGTAGATGTGCATCTTATTGCACGAGGAGGTAATGGTGAGTTACACAGTATCTTAGGGACACCAACAAACACAGTGAGCCTTCATCATGTCCTCAAGAAAGACCCTTGTTACAGTCTGGTTCATGAGCAAAGGAAGGCAAATACTGATTGTTTATCTGAAAGAACTAGATGGACTGGAATTGGAGCAATTATCCAAATGTTCAAAAAATGAGGTCGAGTTTTCTTCCCAAAGAAAAAGAGGTAAAAAGATTGTAAGCAGACAGATGTCCACTGGGCATATTGAATATTAATATATAGCTGTATTAATTTTTTTATTTTTGTGGTCATATTTATCTACGTTTTTAATATTGAGGCATTCACTCAAATAGCATCTGCTACTGGCCAAGCTTTGTTTTAGGTGCTGTTGATCAAGCAGTGAACAAAATAAAGTCCCTCTTTTCAAGGAACTCACACTTAAAAGATGGGGAAGATAATAAATACATTGCATACTGTATTAGGTGGTGCTAGGTGATAAAAGTAAAACCAGGAAAACAGGATGGGATGGGGATTCAGATAGACACAGTGGTTATACAGGCCACTGCCAGAGATACTTGAGCAGAGACCCAGTGGAAGTATGAGTGGACATGTGGATATTTGGGAGAAGAACATTTCAGGAAGAATGTAGAGGAGTAAGTAGAGGCCCTGGGGCAGGAAGGACTATGCCAGAAGTTTCTAGGAACACTAGGAAGCCAGAGTGGCTAGAGTTAAACGATGGAAGAATCCAGATAATGTAGAGCCTTATAAGCCCTGCCTCCATGTGAAATTAAAAGCCATTGGAAAGTCGTATACAGGGAAGTGATATAATCTGTCAGGACTCTTTTTTCCTTGCATTTATTTTGGGTATATATTTTGTCCTTGGAGACACAGGGACTTCACCCTACCCCTCCTTCCCCAGAATACCTACAATATTTGTTGTGTTTGCTTTGATGGAACCTAATGGTCAATTAAAACAAAAAATGTGTATCTTTGTCATTTATAGCAGCACTTTCACAGACTACAGGAATCTGTATTCTTGTTTGAAAGGGAATCCTTGACTTCATTAGGAGCCCCATATATATTTACTCTCATGGAAACACTGGCTATTAGTAGACTCTGTTAATATCTAATATGGAAGCCCATTTCTGCAAGCGTATCTTTAAGATTATATATTTTATTTTACATTAATTTATATTTTTAAAATCTCTGGCTGTTGTGTAGAGAATAGAGTAAGGGGAGCAAGGTGGTATAAAATAGTGACTTCAAAATTATAGACTATCTGATGTTAGTTTTCCCCTCCTACTTCTAATAGACATGCTACTATAGATAGGGAAAAGAATTTTTAATGCATGTTAGGTACTTGAAAATAAGGAAGAAGATGTTCTGAAGGGTGGAACCCTTCCCAGTTGCATACCTGGCCCATCCCCCAGTATAAGTCATGATGCCAGACCCCACAGCAGCTGGTACTCTACCCCACAAGGGAGCTAAGCATACAGACAGCCTAATGGAACTTAAACTACAGAGAACATCGCCACTTTGAGCAAAAGAATTCCTTCAATAAATACATTATTTTAGTATCCTTAGGGGGAGAGGGGGATTCAGAAGACAAAAAAAGGGCAGGGTTTTGTTCTGCTTTGTTTTTTTAAAAAAGCCAAGTGGTGATCTCAGAAATATAAAGAATAGAGGTTGGAGTTAAACTCACTAGATGAGTTTGAAAGATCAGACTAAAGAATTCTCTGATAATGTAGGACAAAAAGATGAATACTAAGTTGTGAGATTTGGAGAATATTGAAATTCCAATCTACCTAACAGGAGAGAAGAGACAATCTAGAGGAACAACAGTTAAGTCTTTATCTAATCTTTTCCTCTTAGCACATCCTATCTCCTTTCCTCTATGCTAAATGTATTGATACACTCCTCCCATAGGAGCTTTATGGGAGTCTCTTTCCATAAGTTGGCTCTGTTTCTGCTTGCTTTTCTAGACATAGATATTGAAAGCTTGAACTCCTTACCTTTTTGCCACCTTTCATCCTTCCTATATTGTATAGTGATTAGGATTCAAATATGGAGAACAGAATCCACTCTGGTTAGTACAGATATGATTTGGGGTGTGGGGGTGTGTGTGTGTTTAACAAAGATTGTTTATACAGAATCACTGTGATGGCTTAAGAAATTCTAGGTTGAACATGAAGAATAATTTCCAGAGCTACTCTGTAGAAGCATGAAAGGAACTATACTGCCTCTTCTACAACTGGAAAGTCATCTCTCAAATGGGGAAGATGAGGGACTTCCCTGGTGGTCCAGCGGCTAAGACTCCACGCCCCCAGTGCAGGGGGCCTGGGTTCGATCCCTGATCAGGGAACTAGATCTCACATGCCGCAACTAAGAGTTCGCATACCGTAACTAAAGACCTGGCACAGCCAAATAAATAAATAAATACCAAATTGGGAAGATGACACTACAACTGCCAACAACAGAAGCACATTGTACCTACTATAATCTACACTGTCAAAGTTAATGCCAGTACCTGTCAGTATTCACAAAGCTTTTGACAGGACACCAGAGCCTCCAACACCACCAAGAAAATTCAGACTTTTCCATGACTGCCAGCAGAAACATGCTCAACTTATCAGTTTTGCTATCCAAATTGTGTGAACTTTTTTTGATTGAATAAAACAACCACAATTTTCTTCACCCCGGGCAGTAGTCAGGCACATAGTCTATCTAAGGGTAAAAATCATTATGAGACCAATAGTCAAGAAAGTACCCTAAAAACTTTTGAAAAGAGCTTCAGGGCATGAAGCCAGTAAGAGATAAGTGGGTTATGTTCACAGCTGAGCCAGAGAATTTAACCATGTGTTGTTATATAACACCATTTGTTTTGACTTGGGCATTCTGGTTTTGTGTTTTGGGGTTTGTTTGGTTTTTTTTGAGGTACTTTTCCTTAAATGTCTAAAATTTCTTGGGCATGCATCAGGTTAAGTCATATTGACTGAAGAGATTTACATCTAACAAGTGACGCTCATTAGCGTAGAAACACAAATTAATTTCACTTTTTTTTTTTTCCAGAGTATAACAATGTGGCTGAGAGAGCTGGTAAAGTGGAAGCTGAGGTTAAAAGGTTACACAATATTATCGTAGAAATTAATAACCATAAACTCAAGGCCCAACAAGACAAACTTGATAAAATAAACAAACAGTTAGATGAATGTGCTTCTGCTATTACTAAAGCCCAAGTAGCAATCAAGACTGCTGACAGGTAGAGTATGCATACTACCCTGTCTTCCTCTTCCCTACATCCCCTTTTTAAACTTAATGTCCATTAAATGTTTCTGTTACTGTTACTTATTAAGCCCTTCTGACATGTTGTTACCTAATAGGAGTTTTGGTGGGCACCTATAATAAACATCATATGACTAGTTTTTAAAAACATAAATGGGTATGCTTTGGCAAAATGTGGTTATATAATTCCCAAGTTTGTGAGGACACAGAAGTCAGAGTTTCATTTCTCTGGCTTAAAGGGAGTAGAGGGTGATTCATTGAAATAGATCTAGGTTTTAGGAGAGTAAGAAGGTTGAGATTTCTTAGCAAAATTGTTTTAATAACTTAAATTTTTAATTAACCTGATTAATTTAATTAACTAGATTCCATTGTCCCAAAAAGTTTTTAATACGTTCATAACAGATCTTGTTTTTAAATTAATTTTCAGAGTATTAAAGTATTTCTAAAATAATTAAAGCTAAATATGTATAAAAATGTTGAAATGTAAACAGCTGTTTCTTTTGTCTTAAAATTATAACATTAGTCACATTTGATTATCTGGTTATTCCGCTATTACAGTGTCTTTTGTTCAAAGATAAGGTGCTAATAATAAGCCATATGTTTTGCCTAAACACAATTATCAGTCAAAATAGAAGTAACTTCATTAAGGGAAAAAGTAGTCTGTGTGTGTGGTCATGTGTCCAGTTTCCTCCCCGCTCCACCCTGCCAAAAACACTTGTTTGCCCTGACTTGAACCAGGGCGTATTTATTTACTTGATGGTATAGCTTCATGGGTGTAAAGATTTAAGAATCTCCAATCTGACAAGAAAATGACAAGAATATAATAATCCAATGGACAATTTTGCTTCATAGTCTAAGTCTAAAAGCTTATATAAGGAAGTTTTATTAATTTATACTGAGAGTTTAATAAAATATACAACATCCCACAAGTGTATGTATAAACATAAAAAACCAATTCAAGGATTTTAGTAAATCATAAATTTTAAAATATGATGAAAAAAATGTTACATTGATGTCATGAAAAGTTCTTTGGTAGGTTTTCAGAAGTAGAATAACAAATCACACATTACCACATTTTTAATATATGATTTTGCTTGTTTAGAAATCTTAAAAAAGCACAAGACTCTGTCTTTCGCACAGAGAAAGAAATAAAAGATACTGAGAAAGAAGTAGATGACTTAACAGCAGAGCTAAAAAGTCTTGAAGACAAAGCAGCAGAGGTCATAAAGAATGCAAATGCTGCAGAGGTAAGACATGGAGAGGGGAGAGGATGGTATTTCAAGCAATTAAGATTTATAGATGTCAATACCTTGCCTAGTAAGCACTCAATAAGTTAAACTTACATTAACTTTCATCTGTACAGTAAAAATGAGTACTGTATTGTAACTTTTCAGTAAATAAAAACATTTTCATTTAAAGTGGAAGGGGCGTGGAGAGAGATTGCTTGCTTCTTCATCTTTGTAATGTGAAAATCCCTGTTCTGTTTGAGAAGATCATATCTGTAGCATTTCTTCTTGGTTTTTAGGAGTCCTTACCAGAGATCCAGAAAGAACATCGTAACCTACTTAAAGAACTAAAAGTAATTCAGGAAAATGAACATGCTCTTCAAAAAGATGCACTTAGTATTAAGTTGAAACTTGAACAAGTAGATGGGCATATTGGTGAACATAATTCTAAAATAAAATACTGGCAAAAAGAGGTGAGAATTGTTATGGATAGTTAAATGTAACTTTAAGATATCCTTTATGAAAAAAGGTTAGGGTTTGTTTTTGTGTTTTTGAGGTATGTTGTGATTCTTAATTTCATGATGTATAATCACTTCTCAGGTTTATAGGGGCAAAATGAACAGTATATAGGAGTTATTATATACAGAAAAATATGCATAATGGTCAGAATTAGTCAACATTTTCAGCCCAGGGCTGATAACGGAGATTTAACAAATGGCTACATGAACACCTGGAACACTACAACTATTTTTCTTGAAGTCCTTTGAAACATAGTTGATACACAAATTAGTTACCACTCCTTAGTATCTGTTGTTTTGATAGGCAGTTTGTCATATTAATTTGTGAGGTTTAACAATGAATTATAATACTATGCCTTTTCTAACACTGATCTAACTTAAACTTTTAGATTTCAAAAATATCATTGCATCCCATAGAAGATAATCCTGTTGAAGAGATTCCACTTCTAAGCCCAGAAGATCTTGAAGCAATCAAGAACCCAGATTCCATAACAAATCAAATTGCACTCTTGGAAGCCCAGTGTCATGAAATGAAACCAAACCTTGGTGCCATTGCAGAGTATAAAAAGAAGGTACAAATAAACTGTAATAGTCAGGAAGTCGCTACACCTTAGCCTAAATTGTGGCCTTTATTTTATATAATTAGCAGTGTTATTTCTCATCTCAAATGTATAACTGAATTGATGTTTTTCTCATTCTTTTCATAGGAAGAATTATATTTACAGCGGGTAGCAGAATTGGACAAAATTACTTATGAAAGAGATAATTTTAGACAGGCATATGAAGATCTTCGGAAACAAAGGCTTAATGAATTCATGGCAGGTTTTTATATAATAACAAATAAATTAAAGGAAAATTACCAAATGCTTACTTTGGGAGGTGATGCTGAGCTGGAGCTTGTAGACAGCTTGGATCCTTTCTCTGAAGGAATCATGTTCAGGTTTGTAATTATGCTGTATACTGAGTTTCGGATTCTTCTGTTATATCTCTACATATTCTCCAAACTCAGTATTATTTTTAGGGGTGGGATGTGAAGGTTAGATGTACAACTTGTTTTATTTCATAAATACTAGTTTGCCTAGATATTAGTTTACAGCATAAATTCTAGGCAAACAGTAAATACTTGATTTTACAGAATATTTGTCTAATTTTCGAGGCATTTCAATCTAACATATGTATTTTAAAATTGGAAAGCAAAAAGTGCATTGGAAACAGAGGGAAAATACCAAGAATTACTTGTTAGCTTGCTGTTTAAATCTTAAATTTTTGTCAGGTGTTCCTGTGTGTTCATCCTCCAATAACATGTTTATAAAAGAACCCCTCAGAAGTTTATATTCGTGAAAAGGAAATTAGAGATTCCCAAGGAAGGTGGTAGAAGCCAGTTATGGGAAACAAATCACGAAGTCTTAATTTAGCTTTACAAGTAATTTGACTGACGAGATTTTCTTAATTATTTCAGTGTCCGACCACCTAAGAAAAGTTGGAAGAAGATCTTCAACCTTTCAGGAGGAGAGAAAACACTTAGTTCATTGGCTTTAGTATTTGCTCTTCACCACTACAAACCCACTCCCCTGTACTTCATGGATGAGATTGATGCAGCCCTTGATTTCAAAAATGTTTCCATTGTTGCATTTTATATATATGTAAGTAATCATTTAGAGCTTTTCATTCTGAAAATTTTATGGGTTCCCTAAACATTACAGATGAAATTCTTTGACTTATTTCTTTTGAGCTTTTTTCCCTGTTCTCTAATCCCACATCCCATGGTATTAAAGGAGGCCACATCCTTTATTTCAGCCAAATAGTTCCATTTTGGAAAAGTGAAATATAAATGGATAATGTAAATTAGTAGCAGAAACACAGCTAGAAATTTTTTTTCTATATCTTTTTTCTACTAGAAGAATTCTAGGCAACCATCCTTCCAAATACCCGAATTCTTCTCAAACCCAAATACTGTTTCATGAATTAATCCATGTTGTCATTCTTCATGTTAATTAATTATGTCATGTTGAATTTACTGTCAAGAAATATTTCAGGGAAGTAAAGCTTAGATGTTTATTATATGATTTATATATTTATAATATATGTATAATTTTTCTAATTTATTCTTTCTTTCTCTTTAGGAACAAACAAAAAATGCCCAGTTCATAATAATTTCTCTTCGAAATAATATGTTTGAGATTTCAGATAGACTTATTGGAATTTACAAGACATACAATATAACAAAAAGTGTTGCAGTAAACCCAAAAGAAATTGCATCTAAAGGACTTTGCTAAACTTGTTTATACTGAAGATTTCTCAGATTGAATCACCGCAGATTCAGCGTACTGTATTTACTGACTTTCTATTTGTAAAGGGTTATAAATTATATAAAATACATATTCTTAAGCTGGATCATATAACTAGTTTCTGTTTTATGCTGTTACTTAAGAGACATGCAAGTGTAATAAAATATTCTCTATATCTGCTTCTAGGAGATTGTAAGAAACTGACAACTTTATAAGCAGCAGACTATGGAGAAAATAAGATGCCTGGGGTGGGGGGTGGGGGGGTTAGGTGACTTACCCTTAGCCCCAAACTGCTACCTGCAGAGTTAAAAGTGAACAGTACAGTTCTAAACTAGATCATGTTACCAAGACACAGCATACTCTCATGGACCTTTGACCTACGCTGGAGAAGCCTATCAACTGCTACTATAGTAAAATTTTTAAGGTATTTCACTTAGTAATTTAGATAGTCACTATTACCCAAATCCTAGAAACATTTTTTTTTTAACCGTCATTCTGAATTATAAGGATGAGAATTTAAATATTGTGTTCTTTTCTAAAACTTGATATGCTTGACTGTTTAAAACACTTGCAAAAAGGGTCAGCAAATATGTCTGAAATAACTTGGCTATCTCATTAGTTGAAAAGGAAAAATACCCACTTCAGAAAAAGAATAAAGTGTATAAGGACTAATTTCCTTAGTATAAATGGCAATTAAGATGGAGTGCTGTTTGCCCATCAAGTTGTCAAGGGTTTTTTGTTGTTGTGTTACACTGTATTGGCCCAAGAATATTATAATGCTACTGGAAGCCAGCAACCACTTGGTTTTCAAAAGAAATTTTGGTATTGATTCAAAAGTCTGCCCTAGCTATTCAGTTTCTAGAATATTGATCCTGAGGAATTAAAATTAAAAATTACTATGTTGTTCAATGCAGTATTGTTTAGGTACTAAAACCCAACAAAGACAGTCTGTATCATAATATAACCGTTAAAAGTGTAAATACATTAGCATGGACTTAAATAAAGCAAGATCTATAACTCAAGTATGGTCATTTGTTTTAAATCAAGATTATACAAAGGAAAAGTAACTAGAAAAAAGTATCAACATAATCAAGGGCTTTTTCATTGGTGAGAACAGAGGTGAATGGAATTTAATATTTTTATATTATATTTTAATAACCAATGGAGTAGTAAAGCTTAGTACTTTTTATTTTATCCATTTATTTAATTTGGTGCTGCATTGGGTCTTCACTGCTGCACGTGGGTTTTCTCTAGTTGCTGAGAGCAGGGGCTACTCTGTTGTGGTGCACAGGCTTCTCATTGCGGTGGCTTGTTGTGGAGTACGGGCTCTAGGCACGTGGGCAGTAATTGTGGCACACTGGATCTAGAGCGCAGGCTCAGTAGTTGTGGTGCACGGGCTTAGTTGCTCCACGGCATGTGGGATCTTCCCAGACCAGGGCTCGAACCTGTGTCCCCTGTGTTGGCAGGCGGATTCTTAACCACTGCACCACCAAGGGAAGCGCCCAGTACTAACTTTTAAAGAGTTAAAGTAGATAGATAGTGCCCGTAAGTCCATATGAAAATCCCAAAGCAACCACTCCCGAGTTTGACTGCCCTATTAAGCCACTCAATGCTTATATCAAAATGAGTTTATTAAAATATATACTTTTGTTATACATAAACTTAGAAATATTTCAGGATTACATACTTTAAATTTTACAGTCTCATCCTCCTGATAAAAATACAAAAAGAAGAGCATGTATAAGACTCAGTTATTTGTATATTTGACTGTATTCACGCACACTACATAAAATTTATCCAACAGTAAAGTTCTACTAAAAACTGGCAAGTTACAAAAAATATTAAGGTCAAACTTAAAATGCTTCCGTTTTTAGCTGTGATTCATAGACATAGATTAAAAAATCTTGGCTTAAATCCTTTAAAAAGGTAGCACGACAGATGAACTCTGAAAATACATGGAGTCTCATATACTAGATACATGGCCTTGGGCAATTTACTTTTGTATCTGTTTCCTAATCTACAAAAGTGAGGATTAATACACACGAGAAATACGAGATTACAATTTTGACACATAATACCTAACATTTCAGTGCTAATACGTATTCCAAAAAGTATGTGGCATTTTTGTGTTGTAACTATTACTTTAATCAAGTCGATGCAACTTCAGTCTAAAGTTAGTTGGTAAGCTGAATATATACCTCCTCCACCTCCAGATGTTCTTTGCCCACACAACAGTTAGTCGTGCTATTCTGATTCTGATGTTCTGATTCTGATCATAAATTGACAATACAGCCAGCCATCTTAGTGTTCAGACTTGTTCTCAGTAGATAAGACACTAAGGAGTATTTTAGAACTAGTGCCCTGAGTACAGTCACAGCTATAGGACCTAATCTGACCTGGAAAATGTGTGAACTAAGTAAGGCTCCTAAATATGTAATCCAAGAGCCAATTTGGAATTTCTGGAAAGTGAGTGAGCTTATACTTACGATTACAAGGACAAAAGGGCTAAGAGCCCTACCACAAGCACCACGGTTCAGCCCCTGTTAATAAAAAGGAAACTAAATCAAAGGGATTTGACTTAATGACTAAGTAGGCTCCCTTTATAACACAATTCAAGAAAATACGATCAAATTATTGGTACTTTGGCATTAGCATAAGAGAAATTTCAACAGAAAATTTTAGACCTAACAGTTAACATGATGCCATTCAAATATGATGAGGGTGGGATATATCAATAATATTCCATTCTAGTAACATGTTTTAGAGTTTTTAGCCAAGAACTGATTTGACTGACATGACTAAGACTACACAAAATTAAATACAATCCTAAAATAAATTTACACAAACCATAGAATAATAAGTACTAGGGAATGTTACTGTTTGGTCCCTAATGGCACTTTAGCGTTCCCAAAGCAATAGTTTTATTAGGAGTGAATGCTGATATAAACATTTTAGAGCTCTTAAATCTACCTAAAACACATTGTGTGTGGATCACGTACATTTGATCAAACACATCTTTAATGTAAGCAATCCACTCTCACTATGAGACTTTGCTACTTGAATTTAAAACCTCTTCTCACCATCATTTGTCCATTCAAAAGTGTCAAGCTTATACCTTTCGGGATTTTGCCATCTTTTAATTAAAAGCTACGTATACACAAAGAACTGCAGAGCCAACCACTGCAGTATATAATGCTAAAAGATAATATTGGTACAAGAATATTTAAATATCACAGTGATATTAAGTCAACCTCTCAAACCAATAGAAATGGGATAATACTCAAAATCAAGTAATTACTAGATTTTGTTCTGGTTTTCAGAAAACGAGAGACATTGTCTCATTTCTAACTTTTGATGACACATTTTCTATTCAACAGAAGCATGAAAGGGATTATATTTGTTGCAACTCTAATAAACTTTAGCTTGCTATTTTATTTATCCATGCTACCCCTATTGCTCCATTTAGCAATGGTCATTAATTAGTCTCTGCTGTACAGAATAAGCCTACTTAATTCAGATTTGAATTTTCAACAAATTATTTTCCACATGAATTCCTTCAGTAAATATAAAGTGTGACACAGTAGATTCTTTAAATCATGCACATTCTTATATAAACTTTGGTAAACAGATAGAGAGGCTTCAGAAAAACACATTGAGGTGATTTCATTTAAAAAGGTCATTATGTGTTGGTTAAAAAAGAGGATCAGCGTCAGCATCACTGAAATTAGTGTAACTATAACAATGTTTAGAATCTTTAAAAATTCAACTTCTTTTTCCTCCTTATCAGGCCAGGAACATGGCATCCTTTTTGAAGAAATTTTCATTTCAGGAATGAGAAGTTTCTTAATCTGTCCAATTTCTGTTCTGCTCCATTCTTCTTTCAGTACTTGGCTTACTTGAGGATAAATTTCAACAGGCTGGACCTCAGGGAGTGGTCTTTGTTTCAAGACCTGCACACGTTGGCGGACATCATCAACTTTTTCAAGAAATTTAAGTGGAGGCTCTTCTTGTAAAGATGTTGTCAGTGTCACTAATTCACGCTGCTGCTCTCTTATTTCTTTCATTCTTTCAATTTGTGGAGTATATTCTAGATTAATCAGATTGCCAACATCACAAAGAGCAGTTAGGAAAAAATTTTTTTTTTGTTCTAATGTATCACTAAGCTCCTTAAAATACTGGAGAACAACTTCCTTATCACCTTGGACCATTTTCTCTGAAAGAGATTTTTGTTCTTCCAGCTTTTCAATAAGACGGGTAAGATCTGCCCAGTGTGTGTCAGTTAACTGTTCAAGTAGTTTTTCAGGCGTGTCCTTTTCTTTCATATAGGCACTTTGAAGGTCATCTATAGGATGACCATGATGTTGACCTATGGTAAGGCAATGACCACAAACTAATTTTTTATCCAGGAGACAGTAAACATTTAACGGCTGCCTGTAATGTTCAGGGCAGGTGACAATATCTGGATGGTCTTCTTGCTGGTACTTTTCAATAATAGCCCTTAACGCAAAATTAACAGGTAAAGACTCAATACCAGTTGGAGCAATTTCAATAATACTTCTGCAGTTAGGGCACTTGAGTGGAATGCGTAAAGGTCTCCATATATAAAAGTTACCAGATGCCTGTAGAACATTTTCCAAGCAATTTCTACAAAATGTATGAGAGCATGGTAGTACACGAGGATCTTCAAAAATACTGTAACAAATAGGACATGTTAACTCATCCTCAAAATTGTGCATTTCCTGTCAAGAGAAAAAAGTATTTTAATTCTACATACAACAAAGACACATGCACATATTATGTAAAGTTTTAGGTGTTAACCTCCAAATTGTTAATATACTGTACTTGTCATTTAAAAGAGTAAGATTTTTAAAATTAGCTTTCTATATAATGCAATTCCTAACACTGAATAATTGATCACCTTTAAGAGCTTATTTACTTTGGGATGTTCTGTTGAAGTCTATTTAATGATTATAACTAGTCTGTGCAACTTTTTACATTCTAAGATGCTAAAATCAAAACTATACACAAATCATGAATAGGTAAGACTAAATATTTCTATGAAATAAAAAGTTAATTCTTAACAAAATTACATTCTTCAATTCACACTCTCAGTTGGCTCAACCATAGTTTCTAAAGTAAGTTATTAAATTTCTAACTGTTCTATAAATTTCAAGTTTCTTGAATTTTGGAGTATTAGCGTGTATGCTTAAAGCCCTGAATCAGCACAGTGTAATAGTATCAAGTAATATTAATTTTAAGATTTGGAAGGGAGTAATATTTCTGAATTAGTCCTTGCGATAAAAAAGTTTGAAAGATGAAGTGTTGATTGTGGTAACTATGAATTACGGACCACTAGAGCATTAGTGGTAAAGAACATCATTAGTCATCTTTCCTTCATGAAAGAAATCCAGCAACAGTTCAGAGACCCTCTCTGACACAAGTAACTTGACGTCTTGGCAAGCTATTACTGATATTTCCAACAAGCCTTCCACGTGCCATTCATGCAAAATCTAAAGCTTACCAAATCCTCCTCTATAAAAACTGTTAGAAGTATCTACAAATAACTAATTGTACTTTTAAGAAACAAAAACCTCTTCAGACTTTTTTACAGCTCTTATGCACCTCATCTTCACCAACTGCAAAACCCAACTCATTCATTCTTCAAGTCTCAAGCTGAGTCCCACCTCCTCCCCCAGATTAGGTCCCCTAATCTCACTGAACACTGCACTTCTACTTTATAGCGAGCACTTAGATGGAGTTTATTTAAAAGAATTTTGTCGGAATTCCTTCAGGTCCAGTGGTTAGGACTCAGCACTTTCACTACCGGGGCCTGGGTTCGATGCCTGGTCAGGGAACTAATATCCCACAAGCTGCGTAGTGCAGTCAAAAAAATAAAGAATTTTGTAACATTTTTCAATACATGAGAATATAAGCCTGCAATAAGGGCAGGAACTGTATCTAAGCACAAAAGTTGACACACAGTAGGCATTCACTCAGTGTTGGTTGAATAAACACTGCCCCTTAAGAGACCAATGTTAATAAAATGCCAGACCTTAGTTTTGGGGGTTTTTTTTTTCTTTAAATAGCAAAATCTCTGCTTAAGAAAAGCTTTTATCAAGAGTCCATCAGAAAATAGAAAATACTCCATTCAGACTGACAATATTAAGAACCGTAATGAGCCAAGATGTGAGAGACTAATAAGCCTGAACTATGAGGCATTCCAGGAAACAAAAATAACTGGACAACAGAAGATGACATTCACTGCAGATAAATTTAAGTGCCTACATGTTGGGAAACCTTTATGACTACCCTTTACCTACAGAGAGCTCTGAAATAGAAAAACCACCCAAGAAAAACGTTTCTCAGTTTATTTCGGTGATGTCAGAATTCATAATGAAGGAATAAACAGAATAGCACTTTGCAAAGGAATAAAATGTGAGCATTGGACATATATTCAATTTAGATTTAATATCAGAGTTATTTAATGTAAGTACCAAAAATCAACTCTAAAACAGAACCCAACCTTTCCCTCCAAAGTCCTATATTTGTCAAAAAGTTAGAAATCATTTTCCCTGGGAACTCATTTAAGGACCCAAAAGCTCAACTTTCTTTAGAATGAAGATATTCAGTAACAATATTGTAAAGAAAATATCATCTCTTAAACTTACATAAAGTGGAAGCAAATATCCTGGTCTCAAAAGTTACTTCCATAGCACATAAAATTTTTAACAAAATTTAATCAGAAACGTGTAGATAACTTGAAGATACAGAAATCAAATCTAAGACTACCCTCTTCTAGCTGATTTTTGAAAAACTGATTTTAGGCAACAAATTTGTAAGTCCGAACTGGCTAATAGAAGTAAGCCTGATTGAAAATAACTACGTAAGGCCAGGAACTTTCTAACTCTGGTTGCTGCCTGAGAAACAGAAGATAAAGGTGGCTATCATGCTTAGGGGCTAGTTCTTACAGAAACTAGTATGAAATTTTATGCATCAGAAATTTTCCATAACCAGCCTAGACTCCTGAGGGGGAATAAAGGAGCAAAAAATTTTCCTATGAATATTTTCTGGTACGAACATCTTGGATTTAGCTATGCTGTGTGTATGTAACAACACTGGAAACTAGAAGACAATGAAGCAATTCTTCAATATTCTCGGGAAAACATGGCTTCCAACCTAAAATTCTATACTCAGACAAAGTAAATAAATTTTGTAGATAGTCTAAAGATAGTTTAACACAAGAGGTCTCAAAACTGAACCACCCATCACCCACCCTTTCTAAAGAAGCTGCTGCAGGAAGAAAAGAAAAACAATAATTCTCACCAGGATAACTATGAAATGAAGTCCTGGATAACTGTGCAGCAAGCCTAGAGAAACAGTAGTCTGGAGGAAGAAGACAAATCCAGAAGGAATGCTTTTAAGTAAATAAATGGAACTGACAACATTTCACGTGTCTGAACATATTGAGAGGTAATGAGAAAACTAAATTTAGGGAAAAGTGATGGAATCATGAAAAGAGGAAATACTACAACACATTATATAGCTCAATTGTCCTATTTGTTATAATATTTTAAATATTAAATATTGATTTTACCAAAAAGCATGACTGTTAAGGATTGAATGTGTCTCCCCAAACTCGTAAGTTGAAATCGTAACCCTTAATGTGATGGTATTAATGAGGTAGAGCCTTTGGGAGGTTATTAGGTCATCCGAGTAGAGCCCTCATGAATGAGATTAGGCCCTTATAGGAAGAAGAGATACAGGGCTTGCTGCCTCTCTTTCTCTGCTCTTGGCCATGTGAAGACACAGCAGGAAAATGGCCACCTGCAAAGCAGAAAGAGAGCTTTCTCCAGAACCCAACTTTGCCAGCATCCTGATCCTGGACTTCCCAGCCTCCAAAACTGCAAAAACATAAATGACTGTTGTTTAAGCCACCTAGTCTATGGTATTTTTGTTATAACAGCCCAAACTAAGAAACTGACAAAATTATGTTGGGAGGAGGGAATAAGGGAAGGAAACAAAGTTTAAGAACTTATCTTAATCTTCTAAGAAGTCAATATATGCCTAAAAGTGAAAAATCAAGAAATCACATTAAAAGCAAATTATTTATGAATAAAGAAGCAATACCAAAAGAAATATTTAAAAGAAATGAAGTGACTGCTTCTGGAAAGCAGGAATCAAGAGTGGGGAGAGTGAGGGCAGGAGGCTGCTGTTTTTCATTATAAGCCTAAGTTCTGTTTTACTTTCAACTATTAACATACAATTTAAAATATTAAAATTTTAAATAAAGAAATAAAGACAATCCCACATGCATCCAGGAAGAAAAGTAAGATACCCAAAAAAGGAAAACAATACATAATAGTCTCAGAATTCTCTGGGAGACTATAATTTCCAAAGATGGCCACAACAATTAACTTCCACATGTTGTTCTGTGACGTGACTTTGCTGGTATTCTCCTATCAAGAGATGAAATCTATTCTCCCCTCAAAAAGATCTGGGCTTGGGGCTTCCCTGGTGGTCCAGTGGTTAAGAATCTGCCTTCCAATGCACAGGAGGCGGATTTGATCCCTGGTCAGGGAACTAAGATCCCACATGCTGTGGGGCAAGTAAGCCCATGTGCTGTGGAGCCTGCAGCACAACTAGAGAGAAGCCCGCATGCCGCGACGAAGATCCCGCGTGCCGCAACTAAGACCCCATGCAGCCAAATAAATAGATAGTTAAAAAAAAAAAAAAAAAGATCTGGACAGGACATGTGACTGCTCTGACCAATCTGATACAAGTGACACTATGACAGTTCTGGGTATAGCCCTTAGCTAGCCTAGCAGATTGCTGCCTCTTCGCTATGTGAAAAGTCTAGGCTACTCTGCTGATGAGAGAGGCCAAAAGGAGAAGCAATGAGGTCCCAGACATGTGAGTGAAAAAGCCATCTTGGACATGCAGCCATCCAAACCATCAGACGTTTGTTGCACAGCAGTAGATAACCAGAACATCTCCAGAGCAACTAGGAATGCTAAAAGACATGTAGCAATCAATATCCACAAGGATCTGGAAGGAGAAGGATATGACCTAAGAATTCTATACCCAGCCAAGATGTAATTTATCCATATGAAATAATAAAAATACTCTTTAGCAAAATCTACAGGGTTAAAAAAAAGTTCTACATGGCAGAGCTGAAGCCATATACTTTCATTAACAAACAGAAGTAGTATAAAAAGGATTTATCTAAAAAAAAAGAGAGAAAAGAAAATGAACCTAGGAAAAGCAGAAGAAAATTCTAATGCATGATGAAAACCATGAATTAGAATATAGAAAATTGTTAGAGTTGATAAACCCAAGAGCTGGCTTTTTAAATAAACAAGCCGGGCTTCCCTGGTGGCGCAGTGGTTGCGAGTCCGCCTGCCAATGCAGGGGACACAGGTTTGTGCCCTCGTCCGGGAAGATCCCACGTGCTGCGGAGCGGCTGGGCCCATGAGCCGTGGCCGCTGAGCCTGCGCGTCCGGAGCCTGTGCTCCGCAACAGGAGAGGCCACAACAGTGAGAGGCCCACATACCGAAAAAAAAAAAAAGTCACCAAGAAATATGAACGTAAAAAAGAAATCTTTTCAGAAATAAACCTGAAGCTAAATCATCTACGTATAAATTATTTCACAAATGTCTTGTGCTTAAGTGTCAAAAACAAACACATACTGAATTTCTAAACTTTTTATGCAGTCTTTCTCCAGAGGGCCGATATCCTGTGGAGACTCCATAATGTCTAACCAGCATATTATGGATGGTCAGCACTGACAGCAGATGATGGAGAACTGGGCAGTACCAAAAATATCATTACCCATTCTCCTGTGTAAACTATTCTTTAAGTTTTAATTCCCTAATGCATTATTGCCTTTCATCTCTAAACATGAATGGTTATAAAACATTCATTACATTTTACACCTTCTGAAGAGAAATTTGCCACATTATAGTTAGATGACTTGCTCTAGGACTTAGAGTGAGTCAGCTATAAGTCTGGGAAAATTCAAGAGGTGCCACTTCCCAGGCTGGGTCTCACATCTTTGTGGCCCTACCTAATAAAAAGCACATTTTATGCAATTCAAGACTTACTTTAGAAATACTACATTTGTGCCATCTATAAATATGGGGCAAGATTTTTAAAATACTTTTGTACATATAAATGTACAAAAATAATGAAAGATCACCTAACTCTTTCAAAACAAAATCCTATGGTCAGATCTGATTTTAACTCTGCCCATTTGCACTGTTTTCCTGCATTTTGACATCAACCTGTTTCCCCAAACTAAAAAAGAAACTATTAATGCAATTTAACCAGGAACTGATATGAGCAGTTAAGATTTTCTTTGCTTTTTTAAAATATTTTTAAAAGTGAAAAATACATATATATTTGGTGGGAAAAATTCAGCAATATGTTTGCTGGAAAGAAATGTTAAAACTAACATCACTGGACTTCCCTGGTGGCACAGAGGTTGAGAATCTGCCTGCCAATGCAGGGGACACGGGTTCGAGCCCTGGTCCTGGAAGATTCCACATGCCGTGGAGCAACTAAGCCCGTGAGCCACAACTACTGAGCCTGTGCTCTAGAGCCTGCGAGCCATAACTACTGAGCCTGCATGGCATAACTACTGAAGCCCGCCCATCTAGAGCCCATGCTCAGCAACCAGAGGAGCCACCGCAGTGAGAAGCCCACACACTGCAGCAAAGAGTAGCCCCCGCTCGACGCAACTAGAGAAAGGCCCGCACGCAGCAATGAAGACCCAGTGCAGCCAAAAATAAATAAATAAATTTATTTAAAAAAATAAAAAAACCAATATCACCCAAAACTAAAATTTCGTCTTGCCAGAATAAACTATGGTACCTTACTTTAAAGGATAGCTACCTGGTCATTAAAATGGAATGCAGACCAATACGAAAATATATGGTAAAAAGGTATCCAGATAACTTAATAAATTCAACTATTCAGATAAATTCAGATAAACTATTCAGATAAATTCAGATCTGTATGTGTTAAATGTGTGTGTCTGTATTAAGATACACACATCCTTGTAAGATTTCTAGAAGAGTAAACAAGAGTTAACAGTGACTAACTTTAAGATATAGGTCAGATAAGGGAGTTGTTTACTTTTCACTTTATGATCCTTCTATATGGTTTGAATTTTATACACCACCAACATACACACCTTTTTTCAAAAGATTTAAAACTTTCCCCTTACATTTTAAATCACACGCTCAGTAAAAATTTACTGAAAATTTCTTTGGTATTTACTTAATCTCCCAGAACTTACCACTTCGTTGACCTTCTGGTTTGCAGACTGAATATATATCTTCAACTTTTTCAGATTCTTTTATTTTTATTCTAAAATAAAAATAATTTTATCTTAATGTTCTAGACTTATATTCTCAAAACGTATGTTAAGTATGATATCATAGGGAATGATACCGTGGTAATTTCACTGTCTTTGACGTTTACCTTCCCTAAGCGTCACTGTGTTTTTTTAAAAGTAGCGACAAATATCAACAGCTGTGGTGCAGCAGGATAGGTATCACCTGTACCTTGAAAAGCCCAAGTCTGTGACCAAATAAATTGCCACAAAGGACCTCTTTTTATAGCGTCAAGTATCTTATGAGCTCTTGAAAATATTAGCCAACAATCGTGATGACGGAGCAAACATTCACCGTCATTTTAGACTGCTGAAAGTTAACTGGAAGACAAGTAGCACCCATGAGAGTGAAATATTTTGCCAGCTTAAAATTATAAATCTTGATTTAGGTTATACCCATTAATACGTCTGTTCATCTCTCAATTCTACCATTTAAATGCTGACAGACCCTGGGTCAGTTTTACCTAGTGCCCCTCAGAACTGACGTTTCACATCTGTAAAATGGGCATAACTACACCTACGCGGTTAAGTCCAATGAGAATGCCTCCCAGAGAAAGGGCTCGAAACAGCAGTGCCCTTGCCCTTCCCCTTCCCGAAGGTTTGTGACAAATCCTCCCGGGCCTCTCTCCCAACGCGCCTCGGCGCCCTCCTTTCCGAGCCGCCGCGAGGCTGCCCAACTCGGCGGAGTCCAGCTTCTCTCCGCCTCCCCACCACAGAGGGCCTTCTCCCTCACGGAAATGCAGTTCCTTATTGGCGGGAGGAAAACGAGGTCCCCCAAACTCTCCACCTGGAACAAGAGGGACCCAAGACGCGGGGCCCAAGCTAGCCCTCTCCATCACCAAGCCCCAAACACATGCAGTACACCAGCCTGCGCTACAGGGAAAGAAGAGGGACCAAGAGCCGCCTTGTCGGACCGAAGAGAAGCTCCTTATAAACTCACCGTGGGGAAGGGAAAACCAGGCAACTCCACCAGCAGAAACAGAGCTCCACAGCCTGCGGGCTGACGCAGAGAGCTACTCAAATTCCCGCCCTCCCTCCTCTGCCCTGAGGGCCTTCAGGTTCCCAGATGAGGCGGGGCTTGAGAGCCTCAAGACGCAGGCGCAGTCTCCCGGCAACCTTCAACTGCGTAGCATCAGCCAATAGGAAGAGCGCGGGGCCGCTGTTCGAAAGTAAACCGCCGACCCCTGGGGCCGAGGCGGGGGCGTGATCTCTAGGACTTGGCACGAGGCCCGCGGCGAGTTTTCTGTGCCTGCGCACTAGGCGTGGGCTGCCGCTCCGGAGCTCCAGAGGCGCGCCGCAGGGGACGCTTCAGTGTGCGGCGGTGCTTCTTGCAGCCGTGACCCTGGCCTGGAGTCCCTCTTGGGGCCGCGGGATGGCGTCCCGGGAAAGGCGGGGCCTGGCGGAGGCAGACGATATTTACAAAAAGGATTCGTAGGGCTATTTTTTTTTTAACCTTGAGCCAAGCCGGCACGTCCTGATTCTAGACTTTAAAGCGCGGCGTCTTGCATTGTGACTTAATAGGTTCCCTGAGGCTTCCTGAACGCAAACGCACCCCAGTGGGCAAGCGCCGTCCTCCCTAAGCCCGGGTTTCCTTTTATTTACGGTATCTGGAGACATAAACCCAGCAGAGTAATTGGTTCAGCATAGGAGGAGAGGGCTTCTGATTATTGAGAATTCTCTTGTACTTAAGGAGACCTATCTCTGCGGGCTACTGGGACCTTAGGACTCATTTAGGACTATCTCCCTCTGTCTCTCCCTATTCTTCCTCCCACCTCTGCCCCCTCTTTCCACGTTATGAAATTATTGCCTGGCAATGACTGTTGCAAAGAAGTCCTGACTTCCAGTTCAATTTTTCCTCCAAGTCCCTATTTCACCTTCTTAACCCTTAGAATTAGAAAGCAAACAGTTCAGTAGTCCCTTCGCAGTTTCTTTTTCTTCAGAGACTTTATCCAGCTGTATGGCAGGACACTTTCATCACAGCTTCCCTCTCTAAAATGGAGTTAGAGGTCATTTACAGCTGTGCTAAATAAAGCAATGAGCCTCTGTATACTGTGCATTGCCGGTACTTTCAGGTCTTAGTTTCTTATACAGTAAATTACAGAAAAATATTAAACAGAATAAAAGTAATATCAGTGAGTCCTGAGTCCATCTCAGATGTCTTCACCAATTCAGCTGCTGAAGAGTTTGCTTATGATGTGTGGATTCCAGTGATATCCAAGATATCCGCTGTTAACAAGGTGACATATATCCGTTTAGATTTTATTATGCACATAGGTTTTCTGTTTAAACATTGTAGTCATCCTGATAAACAGTTTTTTAACTTGCTGTCAAAACAATATGTTGTGACTCTTTCCATAGCAATAAATGCAGTATACTGCTGTAAAAATATTCTTTCTTAAAAAAAGTATAAGGCAGATGTTAACAATGGACTTTGAATGATTATGATGTGTCCATGTAGATGCATCACTTGTAACAAAGGTATCACTCTAGTGGAGGATGTTGATAATGTGGGAGACTATGCATGGGGAGTAGGGCAGGAAATATATGGGAAATCTCTGTACCTTCCACTCAATTTTGCTGTGAACGTAAAATTTCTCTAAAAATAAGATAAAGTCTTAATATTTTTTTAAATTTAAGTGTAATTGCCTCTAGAATGCATGAATATTGCTGAATAATGCCTTGAGCTATAATTTTTCCCACCTGTGTTTCCCCCTGCACTTCCTTACCTAAAGAGTTATGTATGTAGCAAGAAAGCAGAAGTACCTTTCACTAGACTTCACTGGCATTTGTTTTCCAAAAAGCCTCAATCTCCTCAATCCATTGAGATAAATAACATTGAAGGGAAGAGGCTGAATGTTTGGGAGAAGTAAAAAGAGAGAAGCCCCCGAATAGAGGGGGCTATGGAGGGAAGCTATGACACCTAAAAGGAAGGGCTACATCTGTTCCTACAGGGAGACTGGCTTAGAGGCCCATGGATTCCCAACTCTACCAAAGATTTCTATAACCCAGCATGACCAGGAAGTGGCAGAGAGCTACAGAAGCCTACAAAAACAACGGCGGCCTCAGCAACAACAGTCAACTCTTGGCATACGTGGGTTCGTGGACTGTGATTCATGCACTCTCCAGAAGATAATGTTGGCCTGGAAAGACTAGACAAGAGTAACACTCAGATGTACAAGTACATGCTTAAAATCCATAAGCTTGAAACTCTGAGGTGCTAAGGTGCTCAGCCACCTAAAAAAAACAAGTGAGGAGGGAGAAAGCTCAGCTGCTCTGGGTCTCTGCCTGTATACTTGCACCAATCTCCTTTTGCTGGAATGCAGGAAAAGGATAAAAGATGAGAAATTTTTTGTGGTTATTAACAGGTCATACGAAGAGGAGGCAATAAAACATGAATTTTATGACAAACTTTGGTGCTTAGGTCAGACTCTCTACTTCTGTCTCCAGAGCCAAAACAGGAGGCCTCAGTCACAGAGAGGTGCCCCATAGGCAAGCTAAAACACTTTCTGATTTGGGGTTTTAATAGCTACTGAGTTTAAATACCTCTCTGTTGTCTCCCATCACATTGGCCTCACAGAATTATAGTAAAGAGAACATGCGATTTTCCAAATTATAAGGCACCCATGGTTCATCTCTAGGACTTCAAAGAAAGCACAGCCACAACTGGTGCCATGATTACAGTGGCAGTGAGTCAGGGACAATGAGCTAGGAGGATTTACCTAACAGTTCTGAGAAGGCCATTTTATCCGGAAAGAAAAGCACTCAGCATGATGCAGTGGAGTTCACAGACTCAGGGATTTGGAATTGGAAGAGATCTTAGACGCAATCTAGAAAAACCTCATCTTCAGAAGAGAAAAGCCTACTGACCATGTTGGCATTGCCTTAAATAACCTGAGTTTGAGCCCAAGTTTGATATTAGTACCTAAAATTATATAAACTACACAGTTTTAAACATTAGAATATATTACATAGAATTTATTTTCACACAGTCCTTTTCAGCTGTATCTCTGAATGCAGCTTGGAAAACTAAAAGGATGTCTTCTGTTCAACAGTAGTTTACCTCCTAACTAGTTTCCCTTTCACTTATTGTCTATCATTAAGAATCATTTTATTTCAAATGCTGCTTTTTTTTTTTTTTTTTGGCTGCGTTGGGTCTTCGTTTCTGCGCACGGGCTTTCTCTAGTTGTGGTGAGCGGGGGCTCGGGGGCTACTCTTGATTGTGGTGCGCGGGCTTCTCGTTGTGGTGGCTTCTCTCGTTGCAGAGCACGGGCTGTAGGCATGCGGGCTTCAGTAGTTGCGGGCTTCAGTAGTTGCAGACATGGGCTCGGTAGTTGTGGCTCGCAGGCTCTAGAGAGCAGGCTCAGTAGTTGTGGTGCTTAGTTGCTCCGCGGCATGTGGGATCTTCCTGGACCAATGTCCCCTGCATTGGCAGGTGGATTCTTAACCACTGCGCCACCAGGGAAGTCCGCTGCTAACTTTTTTTTGAGTGGGGAGCCACTAACTGTTTTTTTAATTAAGATATAATTGACACATAACATATGTGTTTCAGGTGTACAACAAAATGATTTGATATTTGTATATATTGCAAAATGATCACCACAATAAGTCTAGTTAACATCCATCGCCACAGTTACAATTTTTTTCTTGTGTTTAGAACTTTTAAGATCTACTCTTTTAACAACTTTCAAATATATAATACAGAATCATTAACTATAGTCATCATGCTGTACATTACAGCCCCAGTGACTTGCTTATTTTATAACTGGAAGTTTGTACCTTTTGAAACCTTCACCCATTTCAACCACTCCCCACGCCATTGCCTCTGGCAACCACAAATCTGTTCTCTGTATCAATGAGTTTTGTGCGTTTTTTTTGGCAGGGGGGTAGATTCCACATATAACAGATCTTTCAGTATTTGTCTTTCTCTGTCACTTAGCGTAATGCTGTTAAGGTCCATCCATGTCATCACAAATGGCAAGATTTCCTTCTTTTTATACATATCACGACTTCTTTATCCATTTATCCATCAATCAACTCTTAGGTTCCTTTCATGTCTTGGCTATTGTAAATAATCCTGCAATGAACAAGGGGGTGCAGATACCTTTTCAAGGTAGTTTTTTTGTTTCCTTCAAATAAATACCAGAAGTGGAATTTGTTGGATCATATGCCACAAGTTTTTTTAAATGTTCAGTTTTATGGGTGGCTTTAACCTTAAATAAATTTGGAGATCTCTTAATTTAGGCACTTAATATTCAATTTTCTAGAACATTCTGTGTAACTGTTATGCCATCATCACATTTATTTTAATTATCCAAACATTTTGAATTTCAAGAATTTTTTCTTATATGTCATTCACAGAATTTTAATTTTGATACAGTCATTTAATTCTCTAATCTATTTCATCAAACCAATATTTGGTTTTTGCCTAATAAATGCACAACATGAAAGATACAAAAACATAGGTCCTGTACTCAAGTTGCTTTTCTAAGTGAGCTAACACTCAGATATAGTACTTTTAAATGATAATATCAGATAAACTGTAGTCTAGAGTGATTGTACAGCAAACTGGGACAAGGAGTCTAGATCTGAAGTGTGGAATTCCCCAGACTGCTGTGACTGGTGACCTGGTAGCTGGAGCTGCACATAGGTGACCTTCACCTGTTTTGAGGTCCATAGAGAGGTTTCTATAGTAGATACAAATCAGAGTGTCTGCCCACCTCAAAATTAGATCCTCATTGGTCATATCTGTACTACACCACATTTTCAGGTTATGGTCTCTATCTCCTCTATTTAGAATGGTTGGATTTGCAGCAAGAAAGACAAGTCTGAGAGTGGCTAATATATTCCTAAGCCTGGTTGGCATCACAGTTGAAAAATCAAGAAACATTCGTTCAGTTAGAACACACCCTCACGCCATGCACAAAAATAAACTCAAAATGGCTTAAAGACTTAAACATGAGACATGATATCATAAAACTCCTAGAAGAGAGCATAGGCAAAACATTCTGTGACATAAATCGTACCAATGTTTTCTTAGGTCAGTCTCCCAAGGCAATAGAAATAGAAACAAAAATAGGCAAATGGAACCTAATCAAACTTACAAGATTTTGCACAGCAAAGGAAAACAAAACGAAAAGACAACCTACGGAATGGAAAAGAATATTTGCAAATGATGCAACTGACAAGGGCTTAATATCTAAAATATACAAACAACTCATACAACTCAACAACAACAAAAAACACCCAACTGAAAAATGGGCAGAAGACCTTAATAGACATTTCTTCAAAGAAGACATACAGATGGCCAGTAGGCACATGAAAAGATGCTCAACATCGCTAATTATTAGAGAAATGCAAATCAAAACTACAATGAGGTATCACCTCATCCCAGTCAGAATGACCATCATTAAAAAGTCTACAAACAATAAATGCTGGGACTTCTCTGGTGGTGCAGTGGTTAGGAATCAGCCTGCCAATGCAGGGGACACGGGTTCGAGCCCTGGTCCGGGAAGATGCCACATGCCGCAGAGCAACTAAGCCCGTGCGCCACAACTACTGAGCCTGCTCTCTAGAGCCCGCGAGCCACAACTACTGAAGCCCGCGCACCCTAGAGCCCATGCTTCCCAACAGGGGAGGTCACCACAATGAGAAGCCTGCGCACCGCAACGATGAGTGGCCCCTGCTCACTGCAACTAGAGAAAGCCCACGCACAACAATGAAGACCCAACGCAGCCAAAATTAATAAATAATTAAAAAAACAATAAATGCTGGAGAGGGTGTGGAGAAAAGGGAACCCTCCTACACTGTTGGTGGGAATGTAAGTTGGTACAGCCACTATGGAGAACAGTATGGAGGTTCCTCAGAAAACTAAAAATAGAATTACCATATGACCCAGCAATCCCACTCCTGGGAATATACCTGGACAAAACTATAATTCAAAAAGATACATGCACCCCTATGTTCATAGCAGCACTATTTACAATAGCCAAAACGTGGAAATAAATGTCCATTGACAGATGAATGGATAAAGAAGATGTGGTACATATATACAATGGAACACTACTCAGCCATAAAAAGAATGAAATAATGCCATTTTCAGCAACATGGATGCAACTAAAGATTATCATACTAAGTGAAGTAAGTCAGAAAGAGAAAGACAAATACCATACGATATCACCTATATGTGGAATCTAAAATATGGCACAAATGAACCTATCTACAAAACAGAAACAGACTCATAGACACAGAGAACAGATTTGTAGTTGCCAAGGGGGAGGGGAGAGGGAGAGGGATGGACTGGGAGTTTGGGATTAGCAGATACAAACTATTGCATTTAGAATGGATAAACAACAAGGTCCTAATGAATAGCACAGGGGACTACATTCAATATCCTGGGATAAACCACAATAGAAACGAATACTAAAAAAGAATGTCTATATGTATATAACTGAGTCACTTTGCTGTACAGCAGAGATGGGCACAGCATTGTCAATCAACTACGCTTCAATAAAAAAAAGAAAGAAAGAAACATTCAACTTTTAAGTTTTGGAGCCAGGGGAATAAAACACCTGTGTTGTTTAAATCCTCTGCTGAGACACTGTCCCATACTCTTTTAAAGGAGAAAGATTAAGGTCTTTCTAGTTACCAAGTCCCTCTTACTTGGCACATGACAATGTACATGTCATCCTGTATATTCAGGGGGCAAATGCTGAATACACGTGTGCGATAAGGCCCTGAAATAGTTTATGTGGATGATAATATATAGTGCCTTTTCTTTCCTTTTTGAGGATGCTCCTAACATTCATAATAACCAGAATTCACCCCTTTTTTTTAACATTTAGGCAGATTTGGAGACAGAAGCATATGGTGTGATTTTTCTCGTAGCCTGTCTCATTTTTGAGATTTTTCTAGCAATATATGAGTAAACACCAAGCAAGTTTTAGAGACAGCATTCGAAAGAGGAAGAGATTGTCATCTCACATATGCAATAACCTTAATTACAATGGCTAACCTTTATTAATCATTTACTATGAACCAGGCACTGTACTAAGTAATTCATTATCTCAATCCTCACAACCATTCTATAAATGTTACTATTTTTTAAACTTTTAAATGAAGTATAAAAAAACAGTGTCTCTATTTTTATCCTAATTTTACAGAGGAGGGAATTAAACGCCAGCAAGTTGAAATAGCTCCCTCAGGGCTAGGCAGCGCGGTTCTCTAATCCCAAAGCAGGTGCTCTTCATGCCAGGCTGTATGCTTTCATTTCCTTCCACACCTTCTGTATTGCTTTCTTAGGGTTGCTGTAAGAAATCAACACAAATTTGGTGAATTGAAACCAGAAATTTATTCTCTTGCAGTTTTGGAGACCAAAGTCTAAAGTCAAGTTGTCAGCAGCTACACCCCCTCTGAAGGCCCCAGATAAAAATCTGTCCTCATCTCTTTCAGCTCTGGCTCCAGAACTTCCTTGCCTGATCTTCCAGATCAGCTCTAGCTGCATAACTCCAGTCCCATCCTCTGCTTCACGTGGCCTTCTCCTTTTCTGTGTCATATAAGGACACTTGTCATTGGACTTAGTGTCAACCGGGGTAGTCCAGAATTATCTCATTTCAAGATCTTTTTTTTTTCTCCAAGATTCTTAACTACATCTGCAAAGACCCTTTGCTAATAAGGTCACGTTCACAGGTTCTGGGGGCTAAGATGTGGACATACCTTTGGGGGGAACCACCATTTAACCCGCTGTACGTTCCTAATGAGACCTCCGAGGGTTGTAGTTGTCACTTATACAGTGTTCAGGGCTTCACAGACTCACAGAAAACTAGATAGAGAGTGAATCCCAGAGATCACTTCCTCATTTTCAGCAGGGTGAACGCAGAGGCACCCAAAGGAGAGGTGCCTCTCGCTCAAGGTAACACAGCAAGTGCATCACAGATTCAAGGCCCCGCTTAAACTCCCTGATGCCCTATCCAAAGGCCACTTCACATGACCAGAGAATGACTAATATATGTCATTGTGTGGTTAATAGTGTTTTTCATCTGTCGAAGAATCATGATAATAACAATTATCCGTATGTCTCTGTGACAAATTTCTCTCAGATCTCAGGGCCAGGAAAAACTTTTTTTTTTTCACAACTAGACTAAGCTTCACATAGCTATGAAAGCTACATAATTATATCTATTTGTGGCCAACTGCTATATGTACGGTATTATGTCTAAATCTTAGAACTGGACCGATTTCCTCCTCTCTAGGCCAAATAAATTACTTTTCCTCACATAGCTTTTGTATTAGACATTTCAGTTGCAGCTTCAAGATACAAGATATCAGACACTGAAGTGAACCGTGAGGCAGACCACTCTGGGGAAGTTATGGAATACGGGGGCTCGGAGTCTTTACCTCCCTCTCACCTTCAGGGAAGGTGTGCAGGGTTGTGGAGAGGGTCTGTGAGGAGGACTCCCTCTGGAAAGGCTTGTGGAGGGCACTATCAGTCCCACCTCCCTCCCTGAGCGTCTGCCCCTCACCTCAAGCCTGGAGAGAAGGGCTCGGCTATGTCTACCCTGTGTTGGAGGGATTGAGTGCACTGGCATCTACTAAACACGTGGGAAGTCTAAGAGGTGACACCCTGAATGAAGGAGAATTGCTGCTGCATGGGGACTGGCCTGCCTCCCCCAAGCTGGTGGGCGCTGGGGAAGCATGAGTGCTCTCCAAGGATCACATGAGCAGCGTCGGTTTCCCTAAGGCCCTGCCCAAATGAACCAACTAGAGGGGAAAGCAAGCTTCAGTGGAGAAACCCTGAAAGTGTCCCAGGTCCTCCTACAGGCTGCAGAAAGAGTGAACAAGGAGCTGAGGGGAGCATATCCACCAGCCCAAGCAAACTCAGGTGAGACGTCCCCAAGGATAGACTCCAGAGAACCTGTGAAAGAACCCCAAAGGGCACAAAGAGCCTCAGGAGAAGAGAATCAGCTTCGAACATCACCCAGGCCCAGGGAATGCCATCCAGGCTCCCAGAGCATCAGTCAAGTGAGAACTTTCTTCTCCACCTTCTGCCCCAGTGCAGGAGGGACTAGAGACAGGAGAGACTGAAGTAGTTGGGATGGGGGGGCAGGGAGAAAGTAATTCAGAAATGAGCCAACCCTGTACCTTCCCCAGGAGTTGGCAACGCTTCTGTAGCTGGCCTTACCTCCCTGGCTGAGAGTGAGGGAGTAGCTGCAGTTTCAAGTGAAGTTAGAAGCTTAGACAGTGGGACTAATTTCTGAAATGAGACTGTATTTTGCAATTTGAAGGAGCCTCAGGGCTTTGTTGTGTTCCCCAGCAGTGACCAGAAAAGTCAAGCCTCCTGGCATATTCATGCAGGATCAGGGGAAGAACTTGCCCCGTGGAGTACATTTTAAAGGAACCATTGAAGAACAGAATTAAAGTTGCTCTGGAGCTGATATGTTCTTATTCAAATTACCAATTATATTGCGTCGAAAACAAAAGTCCCAATCTCCACTGCCTGTCATGAACAATTGGAGATCTATTACTCTTAAACAAAAAGATGTTTGTTATGTGGGACAGTGTTGGCAGAGATGGGTCCCAGCTTGTGACAGCTTAAGCAGACGGCCACTGTTCACCATTGCCTCCCTCATTTCACGGACCCTGTCTTCTGATTGCTCTCTCCCAGCAGCAATACAGTCTATTCACGTTCCCATGTAGAGCAGGTTAGCCATTTCTTATTAATAAGCTTCTGACTTCCCTACTCACAGGGTCAACTTATTTTTCCTAAAACGAATAAAACGTTCTTTCTCTACTAGCAATTCTGGCATCCACTGAAGAGACATTATGTTTTTCATTCCACACCCATTTTATAGCAACCAAAATGAGTTGTGCATTTATAAAGATAACATGCTGTGTGCATTTAGAAAGATAATCTTTTAGGCAAAAATTATGTAGCTGTCAAAACCATGAAATTCACATGTGTGGTGAGACTTTGCTTGACTAAAGTTCAGTGCTTCTGGTTCCTAGCAGTTATTAGGGAGTTATAAGCTTCAAATTCACTCACAACTTCTGAACTCTTGTTCACAAAGTTTACTCAGTCCAGTTGTAGGATTGACAGAAGTAGGTAGTGCCAGGTTAGTGACCTGTTACCAACACTAATTTATTTGATGACATTTCCAATAAGACAAGGGTCCATGTTTCATAAAGCTGGGAAGCTTTCTATTATTTAAAATTATTCAGGGACTTCCCAGGTGGCGCAGTGGTTAAGAATCTGCCTGCCAATGTAGGGGTCACGGGTTCGAGCCCTGGTCCGGGAAGATCCCACATGCCGCGGAGCAACTAAGCCCATGCACCACAACTACTGAGCCTGTGTGCCACAACTACTGAGCCCACGCGCCTAGAGCCCCTGCTCCGCAGCAAGAGAAGCCACCTCAATGAGAAGCCTGTGCACCGCAATGAAGAGTAGCCCCTGCTCGCCGCAATTAGAGAAAGCCTGCATGCAGCAATGAAGACCCAACGCAGCCAATAAATAAATAAAACTTTTTAAATTTTAAAAAATAAAATTATTCAGCTGAAGAATATTCTGCTCAGTCAGAAATGACTGACAGTGTTATTTTTATAAGTCTAGTGATCCTAGATTATGAAGAATCATTTGCAATTGACAAGAGAGTTACCACGGGAAAAAAATTACCTACTGAAACAGTTCCTAGTTCACATTGTAATATTCCAGAATATTTCGAATTTTCTCAAACGTTATTATAACTTTCAAAATATTTTCTCAGCAAAATATTTTTCACTTCATTTTTAAAAAAATATTACATAGTTATTGACTATATTTCCCACACTTTACATTTCATACCTGTGATTCATTTATTTTGCAACTGGAAGTTTGTAACTCTTAAATCTCTCTCACTTATTTCTTTCCTCTCCCCTCTGGCATCTACCAGTTTGTTCTCTGTTTCTATTTTGTTATATGTGTTCATTTGTTTTGTTTTTTAGATTCCACATGTAAGTGAAACCATACAGCATTTGTCTTTCTCTGACTTATTTCACTCAGCATAATATCCTCTAGGTCCATCCATGTTGTTGCAGATGCCAAGGTTTCATTCTTTTTATGGCTAATATTCCAATGTATATACGTGCCACATCTTCTCTATCCATTCACCTATTGATGGGCACTTAAGTTGCTTCCGTGTCTTGGCTATTGTAAGTAAGGCTGCAATGAATATTGGGGCGCATGTATCTTTTCAAATTAGTGTTTTCATTTTCTACTGATAGTACCCAGGAGTGGAATTGCTGGATCATATGGTAGTTCTATTTTTAATTTTTTGAGGATTCTCCATACTGTTTTCCATAGAGGCTTCACCAATCTACATTCCCACCAACAGTGCACAAGTGTTCCCTCTTCTCCACATCCTTGCCAATACTTGTTATTTGTTGCCTTTTTGATAATAGCCATAGTGACAGTGTGAGGTGGTATCTCATTGCTGTTTGGATTTGCACTTCCCTGAGGATTAGTGATGTTGAACATCTTTTCATGTGCCTGTTGGTCATCTGTATGCCTTCTTAGGAAAAAATGTTTATTCAGATCCTCTGCTTTTTTTTTTTTTTTTTTTTTTTTTGCAGTACGCGGGCCTCTCACTGCTGTGGTCTCTCCCATTGCGGAGCACAGGCTCCGGACGCGCAGGCTCAGCGGCCATGCTCACGGGCCCAGCCGCTCCGCGGCATGTGGGATCTTCCCGGACCGGGGCATGAACCCGTGTCCCCTGCATTGGCAGGCGGACTCTCAACCACTGCACCACCAGGGAAGCACCCTGCTATGGAATTTGAGGAAAAGAAAGGAAACAAGGGAAGAGTGAGAGCAATTTTCAGGGTAGGTCACAGAGCACACAACAGCTTGATTACTTTCCAGAGTAAGGGCCTTGGTGGTGGCAGGGGGGCGGGGGTGTGTGGAGGGGGCAGGCTGGGTAGCCACCTCCTCTGTGAGACAGTGTGTGGCCATCTGCTTTCATACAAAAGTCTTTTATACCTCAGGTTTGTGTCCCTTGGTCATCACTGCATATGCGGTCCAGTTAACCATTCTGATCTCCAGTGTGATTAACCTTCATATAGAATCTCTTCTCTAGTTCCACGCATTGCCCAGAATCTTCTTTATCTATGAATAGCCCCCTTCGTTTATTTTTGGCATAATCCATCCTTCTTCTCCTTGAGAGTGCAACAGAAGTCTTACTTTTATGGAAAGGAACTTTCTGACTCAGGCTAGAGGAATAGCTCTACCACCATATTTTGACTCTACCTAGAGAGAGACAGGTAACCTCTATTTATATACACAGATCTCAGACACTCTTTGTGCTTCTTTTAATCTACATAGCCTCAGAATACACCTGGGAAGCTTTTTTGCACCCTAGAGCTATTTAAATTAGGTTATCTTCCAATGAATAGAAGGATTTTTTTAATGGAACCATCTTTATTTTAAATGAAATTTTGTTCTAAATTAACTTTATTTCAAAGGCAAATATTAAAAGTTGTTTAGCATCTCATAAACTATCATTCATCATTTATATTAAAACCTAATCTTTTAAGACAAATACACAGTGGAAGGAGTAGACAGATCCATCTACCTTAAATGACTCTTAATTCACAGTTCTCTCTCACCATTCCAGGTGAGAATTATAAGAATTATAAGAATAACATTTAGAAAAACTAAACAATCATGCTAGTCATCACTCTAGTTATTTAATGGCAGCACGTTGGCTTATTTAACAGGTAATGTTTTCTTCCTTTTCCTTCACACACAAGTAGAAAAGCAGTGATTAGATTCCTCATGAAAGCAAATCCAAGGTTATTAGGGAGTCACTGTATGTAGTTTTATGTGCAGGAAAAAAATCTAATGAATAATTCTATCACTCCTGTCTATACATTATTTGCCAGTATTGAAGGAGCTGTGAACTAGATAAATGTTTACAAATGGATTTTAATTTTAGTATAGCTAAATATTTAGTATACTAAATATTAATAGCTGTGGATTTAATTTTGGATAAATGAAATCTTGGTACTAAAAGGCCAGGGGTTTGATAACTACCTGATGCTCATTATACAGAAATTTGTTTGCTTTTATAGCCATAGTACTTCTGAACTGTGCCTGTGATAAAGGGAAGCCAGCAGTAAAAAGCATGAAGGTGACTGAGAAGTAGCTCGAAGTATGCATCCCCTTGAATGAATAGTCTCAGCTGCCTCAATACACGAAGAGCAAATTATTTTGGCTCTTTTTAGCTGTGTGGACATCCCATCTCATTTCACAAAAGGTTTAAGGCAAACCATTATTCTTAATTCACAATTTAAAAACTGATTCTTGTTTTTGTTTTTGTTTTTTTCTATACGCGGGTCTCTCACTGTTGTGGCCTCTCCCGTTGCGGAGCCCAGGCTCTGGACACGCAGGCTCAGCGGCCATGGCTCACGGGCCCAGCCGCTCCGTGGCATGTGGGATCTTCCCAGACGGTGGCACGAACCCGTGTCCCCTGCATCGGCAGGTGGACTCTCAACCACTGCGCCACCAGGGAAGCCCTAAAAACTGATTCTTGAGGAATCCATAAGGGAGGAAGGAAATCATCTGTGAGAACAAGTTTAAAAGTTGAATATCTAGTGACCCTATGATCCCCACCTTCTGGTGTTCACCCTCTTACATGATCCCCTCCCCTGAGTGTGGATAGGACCTGTGACTTGCTTCAAACCAATAGATGATGGTAAAGGTGATGAATGTCACTCCCATGATTATGTTATGCTTATAAGATTCCATCTTGCTGGCTGTCTTGCCCTCACTCCCCTGCTGACTTTGAAGAAGCAAACACCCATGCTATGAACTGCCTGTGAAGGGACCCACATGGCAAGGATCTGCAGGTAGCCTGTAGGAGCTAAGGGCCTACAGCTTCAAGGAACAACAACCTGAGTGAGCCTCAAAGTGGACCCTTCCACAGTCAAACTTCAAGATGAGAATACAGCCTAACTAACCCCTTGGTTGTAGTCTGGCGAGATCATGAAGCAGAGAACCCAGCTAAACCAGGGTGAGACTGAATCACAGAAACTGTGAGATAATAAATGTGTGTTGTTTTAAGCTACTAAAAAAATAAGTTGAACTAACTAGGAATATTCTATTTTTCAGTAATTCTACATGCAGAAGGATTTTTAAGCCCAATTATTCTCCCCTGCTCAATTTCCTAAAAACCTTAAGGCCCATGCTGTCCAAAAGAAGGAGAAAGAGATTAAAAAGGGAAATAAAAATGGAAAATACAGAAGATAACTTTAGTGGTAATATTTGAGACATAAAGGAAACAGAGCTTGCTAAGAAGGATTTTGTGAGAGGATTAACTATGGTCATTCTTGGTAGCCATGCTATGCTCAAAAGCCATAGCTTTCCAGGACCAGATGGCTTCACAGGCAAATTCTATCAAACATTTAGAGAAGAGCTAACACCTATCCTTCTCAAACTCTTCCAAAATATAGCAGAGGGAGGAACACTCCCAAACTCATTCTACAAGGGCACCATCACCCTGATACCAAAAGCAGAGAAAGATGTCACAAAGAAAGGAAACTACAGGCCAATATCACTGATGAACATAGAACAAAAATCCTCAACAGAATACTAGCAAACAGAATCCAACAGCACATTAAAAGGATCATACACCATGATCAAGTGGGGTTTACCCCAGGAATGCAAGGATTCTTCAATATACGCAAATCAATTAATGGGATACACCATATTAACAAACTGAAGGATAAAAACCATATGATCAGGCTTCCCTGGTGGCACAGTGGTTGAGAGTCCGCCTGCCGATGCAGGGGATACGGGTTCGTGCCCCGGTCTGGGAGATCCCACATGCCGCGGAGCGGCTAGGTCCGTGAGCCATGGCCGCTGAGCCTGCGCGTCCAGAGCCTGTGCTCCACAACGGGAGAGGCCACAACAGTGAGAGGCCCGTGTACCGCAAAAAAAAAAAAAAAAAAAAGAAAGAAAGAAATGCCAATTTAAAGCTTAGTTCAGTCTTATACTTTAAAAAGTTTCTTTAGGTAATACTCAGTCTCTTGAGGCTCCTCCTCTCCTTAAGGTGGGTCTGGATGATGGGGAGACAGTTGTTCCTCTGTGATTTTGTGCAACTTGTTGGGGTAAGGCAAGGTCCTTGGAGCCATATTCAGTTTTTGGTTTTGTACCTGGAAACTGTGCAAAATCCATTGTCCACTCAGCCTCTCTGTGCTTCTGGAATTCGTGGCTCAAGTCTGAGGCTGGTGTGAGTGGTGACTGGACTCTTTCCAGCGGGCAGTGCTCCCAGTGGGGCTCCCCTGGCTGCCTGGCTTTCCCCAACTCCTGCTGCCTGCAGACCCCCGAGTCTCTGCCATATCCTCTCTGCAGTCTCTCTGCCTGTTCTCTACCCCAGCCTCTGGGTGGGTTGCCTCACTGGGCCTCAGGGTAGACATTCCGCTACCAATTCAGGGTCTGCACCCCATGGGAGCTGTCGGTGCCTCAGGCAGCAAAACTTGAGGTAACCATATTGCATCACTTCTCTGATACAGAAGCTCCCTTGCTGGCGTGGGGCAGCCTGGGAGGTGGTGCTTTCCAAGAGCCTGAGCAAAGTTGTGTGTCCTTCCTCCTCCTCCTTCCTATTTCCTTTCTGTTTCCACTTGAAAGATTTAGGGAAGAGCAGGAATAATAAAGACCATTCAGAGCAGCCAGGAAACTAACTTTGTTCTCAGTGGTCCCTAAAAAGCTTTTAGGCAAATTGCTAGGGAGGAACGTTAAGGAGCCTTAATTAGCGTTTTCAAAATCAAACCCAAGACAGCACAGAATTTCATTGTGTAATCTAAATAGTCATTGGTAAAATTGGAACTACAGTCCTAAGGAAAGAAGATGGAACATGAAGAGAGGTGAGCAGGTCGTCCTGAGGTGGTGCCACTCTTCCTGTTATCCTCTTGGTGTTTATAGCAAATTCAGAACAGCAGGAAGGATGTAGCTACTGTGTAAGCAATGACTCCACACTGATCCTGTCAAGTTCTTTCTCAGACCCCTGCACACTTATTGGCCTGGATTCGGGTTTAGAGTCGCAACTGCAGTGCCTAATAATAAATATATCTGATACATTTATCATTACACCATTTATAAATTATATATATATATATATATATATATATATATAACAGTCTTCTGCTATAATGTTTGAATATAAGCGCCATGAGATAAGGGACTTTGTCTTATTTTATTTACTACCGAATACTCCTAGGACCTAGAACTTTGTACAGTATTTAGTAAATGGAAGATGTTTAGGAAATATTTGTGACCTGATTAACTGATTATTTTATGCTATGTTGAAACTCTTTTCTCAGCATGTCCTATACTGAAGGCAGTAATTCTAGTGTATTGGCTTACTTAAAATTTTTCCATGTCATAGTTACATTTTGGACCCATACTTTAGATATATAAAAACTTTTATCACAATGCTAGTTTCCACCTATTAAAAGATGATTTCCAGGGTGTGTGTGTTTATGTGTATGTGTGTTTCCCACAATCAAAAGATGTAATCCTGCAATTATGGCAAAAACATAAATGGTCACATTTGAAATATCAAATAAGACATTAAGTTGAGAACAAAGTTATTAACATTGGTTTAGTCTATGGTGGGTTTTTGTTTTTGGCCATTTGATTTATCAAGTATTTATAAAGCATCAGTTGTGATGACTGAAATATTTGACACTTGTAAGATATGAACGCAGGTCTTCTTAGTTGGGGAGCCAGGAAACCTACACTGTAAGGAAATAGCTAAGTGCCAACACAGTGAATACTGATTAAATGCTCAAATGAGTGATATCAATGGTGACTGCTCTGGGAGCATGAAAGGCAAAGGTGAGGTCACTGTGAACTCTAAGAGACAAAGGAGGCTTCAGGAAGAATTATAGTCTGAGGTGGACCAAATAGCTCCACCCTGGACCCAGAGTGGAAGGACCCCCTCCACTCCTTCTTTGGTCACACTTCCCGACAAGAGTGAGGAGTGTAGGGAATTGCATCCCCCCTCTTCTGGGCCATGCTCTGTGTACTGGGACCCCAGGATTCCGGCCGAACACTGAGCCCCTTTCCAGGGTCTTGTCTCCTGGCAGCCACAGACAGGTGAAGGATTGAGTAGAAGGTGGAAAAGAAGCAGCGTGGACCAAGGGCCTGAGGCTGAGGACCAGCGGCTGGCTTTTCCTGTATCATCACATCCTGGCACAGAACACGAATTCTAAATTAGAACTCAGCCTTCCAGGTTACTATGAAGGTGAAGCAGGAAGATAGAACACAACTTTTTTTTTTTAATTTTAGGTTAATTTGTAACATTTAAATATTTAGATATAATAATATTGATTCAAATTTGTACTTTTGCCCCAGGCCTGACAAATATCAGGGGCACGTCTGACCAGAAAGGATAGGGAAGGGGAAGAAGGAGGGAGTGGAATGAAAAGGGAACATCTAGGAGAAATGCTGTGCAGTGAGCTCCACGCAGCAGGTAAAGTGAACCTCTCAGAGCGTGCAGGAAGGCAACAGGAGATGAGTTCTTCTCCCTGACTAAGAAAAGAGAAGCCCTTACCTGAACTTGTGCATATACACATTAATAAAACATAAGTTCCAGGTGATTTGTAGTAATTTTGTGGGCTATCTGCTCTCCTTTCAATAAATTCCTTATTGCGTAAAACAAACAGAGTACAGTTCTGAACCGCCATTACGACTAGTATAGAGACTTCCCTGGCAGTCTAGTGGTTAAGACTCCGCACTTCCATTGCAGGGGGCACGGGTTTGATCCCTGGTCACAAAACTAATAGCCTGCATGCCACATGGTGCGGCCAAAAAAAAAAAAAGACTAGTATAAAAGCACAGAAGAAAGGCCAGAGGTGATAGATATGTTCTATGACAACAAATTAAGAAACAAACAAACAAAAAAACCTGGGACCAACCAGAATCACAACTAACTGCTGAACAATCATTGACAGGAAGACACTGGAACTCACCCAAAAAGATACCCCACATCCAAAGACAAAAGAGACGCCACAATGAGTTGGTAGAGGGGTGCAATCACAATAAAAGAAAATCCCATAACTGCTGGGTGGGTGACTCACAAACTGGAGAACACTTACACCACAAAAGTCCAACCACTGGAGTGAAGGTTCTGAGCCCCACGTCAGGCTTCTCAACCTGAGGATCTGGCAATGGGAGGAGGAATTCCTAGAGAATCAGACTTTGAAGGCTAGCGGGATTTGATTGCAGGACTTCGACAGGACTGGGAGAAACAGAGACTATACTCTTGGAGGGCACACACAAAGTAGTGTGTACATTGGGACCCAGGGGAAGGAGCAGTGACCCCGTAGGAGATTGAACCAGACCTACCTGCTAGTGTTGGAGGGTCTCCAGCAGAGGCAGGGGGTGGCTGTGTCTCACCGTGAGGACAAGGACACTGGCAGCAGAAGTTCTGGGAGGTACTCCTTGGTGTGAGCCCTCCCAGAGTCTGCCATTAGCCCCATCAAAGAGACCAGGTAGGTTCCAGTGTTGGGTCACCTCAGGCCAAATAGTGAAAAGGAAGGGAACCCAGCCCCACCCATCAGCAGACAAGTGGATTAAAGTTTTACTGAGCTCTGCCCACCAGAGCAACAGCCAGCTCTACCCACCACTAGTCCCTCCCATCAGGAAACTTGCACAAGCCTCTTAGATAGCCTCATCCACCAGAGGGCAGACAGCAGAAGCAAGAAGAACTACAATCCTGCAGCCTGTGGAAAAAAAAAAAACACATTCTCAGAAAGATAGATAAGATGAAAAGGCAGAGGGCTATGTACCACATGAAGGAACAAGATAAAACCCCAGAAAAACAACTAAATGAAGTGGAGAGAGGCAACCTTCCAGAAAAAGAATTCAGAATAAAGACAGTGAAGATGATCCAGGACCTCGGAAAAAGAATGGAGGCGAAGACTGAGAAGTTGCAAGAAATGTTTCACAAAGAACTAGAAGAATCAAAGAACAAACAAACAGAGATGAACAATACAATAACTGAAATGAAAACTACACTAGAAGGAATCAATAGCAGAATAACTGAGGCAGAAGAATGGATAAGTGACCTGGAAGACAGAATGGTGGAATTCACAGCTGTGGAACAGAATAAAGAAAAAAGAATGAAAAGAAATGAAGACAGCCTAAGAGATCCCTGGGACAACATTAAACACAACAACATTCGCGTTATAGGGGTCCCAGAAGGAGAAGAGAGAAAGGACCAGAGAAAATATTTGAAGAGATTAGAGTCAAAAAGTTCCCTAACATGGGAAAGGATATAGCCACCCAAGTCCAGCAAGTGCAGAGAATCCCATACAGGATAAACCCAAGGAGAAACACGCCGAGACACATAGTAATCAAATTGGCAAAAATTAAAGACACAGAAAAATTATTGAAAGCAGCAAGGGAAAAACGACAAATAACATACAAGGGAACTCCCATAAGGTTAACAGCTGATTTCTCAGCAGAAACTCTACAAGCCAGAAGGGAGTGGCATGACATATTTAAAGTGATGAAAGAGAAGAACCTACAACAAAGACTACTCTACCCAGCAAGGATCTCATTCAGATTTGATGGAGAAATCGGAAGCTTTACAGACAAGCAAAAGCTAAGAGAATTCAGCACCACCAAACCAGCTCTACAACAAATGCTAAGGGAATGTCTCTAACTGGGAAACAAACTTAGAGACAGGACCACAAAAAGGACCACAAAAACAAACCCAAAACGATTAAGAAAATGGTAATAGGAACATACATATCGATAATTACCTTAAATGTGAATGGATAAATGTTCCAACCAAAAGACACAGGCTCGCTGAATGGATACAAAAACAAGACCCATATATATGCTGTCTACAAGAGACACAATTCAGACCTAGGGACACATACAGACTGAATGTGAGGGGATGGAAAAAGATATACCATGCAAATGGAAATCAAAAGAAAGCTGAAGTAGCAATACTCATATCAGATAAAATAGACTTTAAAATAAAGAATGTTGCAAGAGACAAGGAAGGACACTGCATAATGATAAAGGGATCAATCCAAGAAGAAGATATAACAATTATAAATATATATGCACCCAAAATAGGAGCACCTCAATACATAAGGCGACTGCTAACAGCTCTAAAAGAGGAAATTGACAGTAACACAATAATAGTGGGGGACTTTAACAACTCCCTTACACCAATGCACAGATCATCCAAACAGAAAGTTAATAAGGAAACACAAGTTTTAAATGACACAATAGACCAGATAGATTTAATTGATATTTATAGGACATTCCATCCCAAAACAGCAGATTACACTTTCTTCTCAAGTGTACACAGAACATTCTCCAGGACAGATCACATCTTGGGTCACAAGTCAAGACTCAATAAATTTAAGAAAATTGAAATCATATCAAGCATCTTTTCTGACTACAACGCTATGAGATTAGAAATGAATTACAGGGAAAAAAACGTGAAAAACACTAACACATGGAGTCTAAAGAATACATTACTAAATAACCAAGAGATCCCTGAAGAAATCAAAGAGGAAATCAAAAAATACCTACAGACAGATGACAATGAAAACACAGCAATCCAAAACCTATGGGATGCAGCGAAAGCAATTCTAAGAGGGAAGTTTATAGCAATACAATCCTACCTCAAGAAACAACAAACATCTCAAATAAACAACCTAACCTTTCACCTAAAGGAACTAGAGAAAGAAGAACAAACAAAACCCAAAGTTAGTAGAAGGAAAGAAATCATAAAGATCAGAGCAGAAATAAGTGAAATAGAAACAAAGAAAACAATAGCAAAGATCAATAAAACTAAAAGCTGTTTCTTTGAGAAGATAAACAAAATTGATAAACCATTAGCCAGACTCATGAAGAAAAAGAGGGAGAGGACTCAAATCAATAAAATTAGAAATGAAAAAGGAGAAGTTACAAGAGACACCACAGAAATACAAAGGATCATGAGAGATTATTACAAGCAACTCTATGCCAATAAAATGGACAACCTGGAAGAAAAGGACAAATTCTTGGAAAGGTACAACTTCCAAGACTGAACCAGGAAGAAATAGAAAATATAAACACACTAATCACAAGTAATGAAATTGAAACTGTGATTAAAAATCTTCCAACAAACCAAAGTCCAGGACCAGATGGCTTCACAGGTGAATTCTATCAAACAGAGAAGAGCTAACACCCATCCTTCTCAAACTCTTCCAAAAAATTGCAGAGGAAGGAACACTCCCAAACTCATTCTATGAGGCCACCATCACCCTTATACCAAAACCAGACAAAGATACTACAAAAAAAAGAAAATTACAGACCAATATTACTGATGAATATAGATGCAAAAATCCTCAACAAAACACTAGCAAACAGAATCCAACAACACATTAAAAGGATCATACACCATGATCAAGTGGGATTTATCCCAGGGATGCAAGGATTCTTCAATATACACAAATCAATCAATGTGATACACCATATTAACAAATTTAAGAAGAAAAACCATATGATCATCTCAATAGATGCAGGAAAAGCTTTTGACAAAATTCAACACCAAGTTATGATAAAAACTCTCCAGAAAGTGGGCATAGAGGGAACCTACCTCAACATAATAAAGGCCATATATGACAAACCCACAGGAAACAGCATTCTCAATGGTGAAAAACTGAAAGCATTTCTTCTAAGAGCAGGAACAAGACAAGGATGTCCACTCTCACCGCTATTATTCAACATAGTTTTGGAAGTCCTAGCCACAGCAATCAGAGAAGAAAAAGAAATAAAAGGAATACAAACTGGAAAAGAAGTAAAACTGTCACTGTTTGCAGATGACATGATACTATACATAGAGAATCCTAAAGATGCCACCAGAAAACTCCTAGAGCTAATCAATGAATCTGGTAAAGTAGCAGGATACAAAATTAATGCACAGAAATCTCTTGCATTCCTATACACTAATGAAGAAAAATCTGAAAGAGATATTAAGGAAACACTCCTGTTTACCTTTGCAACAAAAAGAAGAAAATACCTAGGAATAAACCTACCTAGGGAGACTAAAGACCTGTATGCACAAAACTATAAGGCACTGCTGAAAGAAATTAAAGATGATACCAACAGATGGAGAGATATACCATGTTCTTGGACTGGAAGAATCAATATTGTGAAAATGACTATACTATCCAAAGCAATCTACAGATTCAATGCAATCCCTATCAAATTACCAATGGCATTTTTTATGGAACTAGAACAAAAAATCTTAAAATTTGTATAGAGACACAAAGACCCTGAATAGCCAAAGCAGTCTTGAGGGAAAAAAATGGAGCTGGAGGAATCAGACTCCCTGACTTCAGACTATACTACAAAGCTACAGTAATCAAGACAGTATGGTACTGGCACAAAAACAGAAACATAGATCAATGGAACAGGATAGAAAGCCCAGAGATAAACCCATGCACCTATGGTCAACTAATCTATGATAAAAGAGGCAAGGATATACCATGGAGAAAAGACAGTCTCTTCAATAAGTGGTTCTGGGAAAACTGGACAGCTACATGTAAAAGAATGAAATTAGAACACTTCCTAACACCATATACAAAAATAAACTCAAAATGGATTAGAGAGCTAAATGTAAGACCAGAGACTATAAAACTCTTAGAGAAAAACATAGGAAGAACACTCTTTGACACAAATCACAACAAGATCTTTTTTGATCCACCTCCTAGAGTAATGGAAATAAAAACAGAAATAAACAAATGGGACCTAACGAAACTTAAAAGCTTTTGCACAGCAAAGGAAACCATAAAGAAGACGAAAAGACAACCCTCAGAATGGGATAAAATATACGCAAATGAATCAACGGACAAAGGATTAATTTCCAAAATATATAAACAGTTCATGAAGGTCAATATTAAAAACACAAACACCCAATCCAAAAATGGGCAGAAGAACTAAATAGACATTTCTCCAAAGAAGACATACAGATGGGCAACATCACTAATTATTAGAGAAATGCAAATCAAAACTACAATGAGGTATCACCTCACACCATTTAGAATGGGCATCATCAGAAAATCTACAAACAACAAATGCTGGAGAGGGTGTGGAGAAAAGGGAACCCTCTTGCACTGTTGATGGGAATGTAAATTGATACAGCCACTATGGAGAACAGTATGGAGCTTCCCTAAAAATAGAATTATCATATGACCCAGCAATCCCACTACTGGGCATATACCCAGAGAAAACCATAATTCAAAAAGACACATGCATCCCAATGTTAATTACAGCACTATTTACAATAGCCAGGACATGGAAGGAACCTAAATGCCCATCAATAGATGAATGGATAAAGAAGTTGTGGTACATATATATAATGGAATATTACTCACCCATAAAAAGGAATGAAATTGAGTCATTTGTAGAGATATGGATGGAGCTAGAGACTGTCATACGGAGTGAAGTAACTCAGAAAGAGAAAAACAAACATCATATATTAATGCATGTATGTGGAACCCAGGAAAATGGTACAGATGAACCAGTTTGCAGGGCAGAAATTGAGACACAGATGTAGGGAACAAACGTATGGACACCAAGGGGGGAATTCTGGGGGTGGTGGTGGTGATGGGATGAATTGGGATATTGGGATTGACATGTATACACTAATATGTATAAAATGGATAACTAATAAGAACCTGCTGTATAAAAAATAAATAAAATAAAATTCAAAAAAAAAAAAAAGAGAGAGAAACTGGCAGAACTCAAAAACAAAGTAAAACCTGGGACCAAGCAAAATGGCCAACAAAAGGAGAATTAGTAAGTGAATGATGGTCTATCCCTATTGTGAAATACTATGTAGACATTAAAAAATCATGTCGGAGATGATGATTCTGTGACTTGAGAAACTGTTCATGATATAAGTGAATAGAGCAGGATACAAAATTTTACTTGGTATAATATTGTTTGTTTTTAAAAATACATCATATGCATATTGAAAAGACTGAAAATAAATACATTGTAATGGTAACAGTATTTCTATTGGGTGAGCAATAGACATTTCTCATTTTCCCATATTTCCAAATTTTATATGGTGACATGTATTAGGGTTGCAAACTACTGCTATAACACACACACACACACACACACACACACACACACACACACACACACACACACGATCTGGGGAAAAGAGAAAAAAACCAGAACTAAGAACCATCACCAGAGTATTCCAGTTCAATATGGTAATGGAACATGTGTGTTCCCATATGAGAACCTGTTGAAATGCTGAAATGAAAATGACCATGTGAAAGAGTGAAAAGAAATAAACCCTTAAAGGTAAGGAGAATAATAAATGAAAGGGTGAGTCATCAGAAGAGAGGTGTCAAGTGATTTCAGGAAGATGAGAAGCAGCAGCAGGTTAATCAGAGTGGAGGAAGTCCATAGTCCAAGTCTGAAGAGACTGAAGTGGAGATGAGAGCCACTCTTAGGGGTGGAAAGCTGGGGAGGTTCTAGGCCAGGAGGGGGCTGGTGGATGGAGAGATGAGGGGGCTCTGAAAACAAGGATACACTGAAGCTTAACATTTGGCCCCTTAAATGCCTCCCTACCCATATATATGTGTAAAACCATTGACATCTTGAGTGCAACAAAATGAAAAGAAAAACAAGTGGGCTCTTACCCAAAGAAATTGATCTGCTTGGGAAGAACTAAGGCTTCCTCTTCTATAATCTGAAATGTTCAGGCTCTCAGTCTGATGATCAGCATCCTGTCCACACACTTTAAAGCAGTCTGCAGACAACATGAACTACCCAAAGCATGCAAAGTTCTCAGCCTCGTCAGTTTAAGAAGAGGCCTCTTGGGGAAAAAGACCTACAGTGCAATGCCAGAGAAGACTCAAGCTAGCAACCTAGAACAATCAACCTGATCCTTCAGTTTTGAAGATGAACAGAAAACCCGGGATCCCTGCATTTATGAATACCAGTGGCAAGAAAGATAAGGGTCCAGATAAGCAAAACACCTGATCACAGAAAAAACAAATATAATTTGGGGAATAGAGGGGTAAAGAACCTTCTAATTAATACTTAGAGAGATTTAAGAAGTCAGTTACCCATAAAACAAGAATAGAATGCAAAGAAGGCGGCACATTCAGGAATACAAATGAAGCCGCTGAAAGTTAAAAACAAAAATTGCCAAAGTAAAAAAAGAAAATTAATTAAAAGACTGGTAGATAAAGTCAAAAAACCTCCCAGAATGTTAAGCAAAAAAAAAAAAAAAAAGACAAAGGGATGAAAAGTAGCATCTAAGATTCAACATTTATGTCCTCAAAAAGAAGGGAAGTGAGAAAATGGAGAAGAAATTATTTTTTTAAAAAAAGGACAAAACATTTCCAAGATCTGAAGAAAGACATGAGTCTGTCTAATGTGATAAATGAAGCAAGATTCATGGTAGACACCATCATCATGAAGTTTCAGAACACCAAGTATAAAGAGATCATAAAAAGATTCAGAGGGGGAAGGGGGATAAACAGACTACCAACAAGGGAATGAGAAACCAATTGTCACAAGAATTATCATCAGTGATATTAGGTACCAGAAGACAATAAAGTAATTTCTTCAAGGCTCTGAGAATTCTAGATTTGAATGAAGAATTTTATACCTGGCCAAATTAATGTGAAGGTAAAATAAAGATATTTTCAGATGTACAAACACGTCAGAAAGTTACCTCCATGAACTATTTCTGAGGAAGTTACCTGAGGATGAATGTCCTTAAAACAAAAGGAATCAACAAAAAAGAGAAAGACATGGGATCCACCCAGGAATTATCAATCCCCAGATTACCTCTTGCGATGAGTTTACATCGGGGCAGAAAGTGGAAGGCTCTGGAAGAGATGCCACAGGGGAAAAAAGGAGACCATGATGTCACTTTTGCAGAGAAGTAAATATAATCCCAGTGCACTATTTGGCTCTTGTAGTGAGCAACATGTACACAATAAGGTAATCAAATTAGGTATTTTTCAACTTTTAGAATCAAACCATAATCAAGACAGACAAGACGATTATAAAATATGGTTAAAGACAGAAAAAATGATTATGGAATACAGTTACAGAATAAAATGAACAATAAATCTAACTGTTTATAGTAACATTATTCATAATAGCAAGAAAAAAAAAGTAGAAAAGACCAAAATGTGTGTCACCTAAGATGAAAAAACAAAATGTGGTATATCCGTACAATGAGGTATTATTCGGCAATAAAAAGGAATAAAACACATGCTAAAACACCGATGAACCTCAAAAACATTATGCAAAGTGAAAGAAGCTAGTCACAAAAGACCACATATTGTATGATTCCACTTCCATGAAGTGTCCAGAATAGGTAAATCTATGAAGACAGAAAGCAGGTTAGTGGTTGTGTAAGGTTCTGCAGAATTGGGGAGGGACAGCTTATGGGAATGGGGTTCGTTTTTGGGGGGTAAAGAAAATGTTCTAAAGTTAGATTATGGTGATGGTTGAACAACTCTGTAAATACACAAAAAACCATTGAATTGTACATTTTAAATGGGTAAACTTTATGGATTGTAAATTATATCTCAATCAAGCTTTTTTAAAAAAAATAAAAAGTAAAGGTAACAAAAGTTGGGAGGTGGACGGGAGGGGCAGAGAGGAGAAGAGAAGAGTTGAGATGGTAACACCCTTATCTAACATATCAGGTGGTTAAGAGGTAATGTTGAAAACCGACAGAATAAGAACTGGAGGCTTAAATGAACAATTTAAAGTATAAAGGTAACCACTAGAAGCATTCAAAAATAATTTATCAAAAACTGGTAAGAAAAGAATAGAAGTGGAGGTAATATGAGTGAGTTAAGTCTGTCTTTCATATATAGGGAGCACATACTATCTAAAGTTGGTAAAATAAAAACTAGAGGTATATGCATATTATTCAAAGTTTTGCGTGTAACCCCAATTATAATAAAAGGTAGCTGCCTCTGAGGAATGAAAATGGGATGGAGAGAAAGACTGTGATGTTTCATTAAAAGCCCTTTTGTACTATCTCTTTGTTTGTTTTGTTGTACCAGGGGCCTATAGTGCTTTGATTAAAGCAAAAAGAGAACAAAATTGACTATGAAAAACTAGGGAACTAAAGAAAAAAATATTTACATGGCTCCCAAAATATGCTGTCTTGCCTTAAAATACATTTTATACATTTTCAATCCTCGATTAGATCCTTGAAAATTACAAGCCAAATAAAAGTTTGTCATGAGACCAATTTCAAAATACTGTGCTCTTCCATAAAGCCTTTTTAACACTGCCATCTTGTGGCAGAAAAAAGTAAAATTGTATTTACGTAGAAATATATTTATACATTTTACACATGGTTCAAAATTCAAAAAAATTTTTTTAAAGCATCATGTGTTAAAAAGTGTCTCTCCAACCATGTCCTTCAGAAACCCAGTTCCTCTCCATAGAGAATCCAATGTTAATTTTTTTGTGCCTATTCTTCCAGAGATATTTTAAGCGTATTTAAGCAAATAAATTTATATGTAAACATACACACACAAAGAATACTATACACAGTTATATATTTTGCTTTTTCAGTCTTTCAATATTTTGGAGATTTTTCTATATCAATACACAGAGTCTTCCTTAATTTTATTAGTAGGTGTAAAATATTCCATTATATGAATGTTGATTGACGGTTAATTCTAATCTTTTGATTTTTCACGATGCTGCCATAAATAAATTTGTATGATGGCATTTCTCACATTTGGAAAGGGTACATGTATTTATAATTTTGAGAGATTTTGTCAAATTCCCCTCCACTGAGTTTGTACTAGTTTCTCCTCCCAACAGCAAGGCATGAGTGTACTGTTTTCTGAACACAAATGACAACGCATTAGGTGTTATCCAGACTTTTTTTTTTAAATTTATCGACTTATTTTTGGCTGTGTTGGGTCTTTGTTGCTGTGCACAGGCTTTCTCTAGTTGTGGCGAGCGGGGGCTACTCTTTGCTGTGGTGCGTGGGCTTCGCATTGCGGTGGCTTCTCTTGTTGCGGAGCACGGGCTCTAGGTGCATGGGTTTCAGTAGTTGTGGCGTGCCGGCTCAGTAGTTGTGGCTCGCGGACTCTAGAGAGCAGAATCAGTATTTGTGGCTCATGGGCTTAGTTGCTCTGCGGCATGTGGGATCTTCCCAGACCAGGGCTCGAACCCGTGTCCTCTGCATTGGCAGGCAGATTCTTAACCACTGCGCCACCAGGGAAGCCCTATCCAGACTCTTGATCTTTAACAACCTAGACCACAAATGGTTTCTTGCAGTTTTACCTTTAATTTCACTTATTATGGGTGAGACTGAATAAATTTTCATATGTTTACCAGCCTGTATTAGTTTGCTAGGGCTGCTGTAACAAAAGACCACAGAGTCGGTGATGTAAACAACAGAAATGTATTGTCTTATTCTGGAAACTAGTAGTCTGAGATCAATGTTTCAGCAGGGTTGGCCCCTTCTAAGGGCTCTGAGGAAGGATCTGTTTCGGGCACCTCCCCTATCTTCTGGTGGGTTGCTGGCAATCCTTGGCGTTCCTTGGCTTGGAGAAGCATATCCCTGTCTTAGTTTTCACACGGTGTTCTCCCTGTGTACATGCCTGTGTCCATATTTTCTCTTTTTATAAGGACACCAATCATATTGGATTAGGGCCCACCCTAATGACTTCATTTTAACTTAATTACCTTTCTTTTTTTTTTTTTTTTTCTGGCCATGCTGCGAGGCATGTAGGATCCTAGTTCCTCCACCAAGGATTGAACCTGTGCCCCCTGCAGTGCAGTCCCAACCACTGGACCATGAGGGAAGTCCCCTTAATTACCTCTTTATAGACCCTATCTCTAAATAAGGTCACATCCTGAGGTACTAAGTGTTAGACTTCACCATATGAATTTTAGGAGGACACAATTCAAGTTAAAACAGAGCCATTTATATTTTCTTAAACTTTATGTATTTTATCCATTTTCCATTGAACCTTTAAAAACTGATTTGTAGGATCTTTTCATGTTAGAAAAATTGGTCCTTTCTCTAAGATGATTAGAAATATTTTTCTTAGTTGTTTTTCTTTTGAAGTTTTCTTTCTTATGAAGATTTTCCTGCAGAGATTTTTATTTTTTATGTAAGTAAATTAATCCATTTCTTGTTTATGGTGCTTCTGAGTTTTCATATTACATTCGAAAAAATCCTCCCTTTACATTTATAAAATAATCCTCCCATGGCTTTCCACTAGTACTTCTATAGTGAGTTGTTTTTACTTTTATTCATTTGGATTTTTCCTGGTATGCAGTGTGAAATACAAAGCCAACTTTCTTTCTGGATGGTTACTCAGTTTTCTATTACTATTTATTGAATAATTCATTTTTCCCCATTTATTTGAGATACTGCTTTTTTTTTTAAGTATTTTATTTATTCATTTATTTTTTGGCTGCGTTGGGTCTTCATTGCTGTGCGTGGGCTTTCTCTAATTGTGGCAAGCGGGGGCTACTCTTTGTTGTGGTGCACAGGCTTCTCCTTGTGGTGGCTTCTCTTGTTGTGGAGCACAGGCTCTAGGCACGCGTGTTCCAGTAGTTGCAGCACGTGGGCTCAGTAGTTGCGGTGCGCAGCCCTAAGGCACGCAGGCTTCAGTAGTTGTGGCACACGGACTCAGTAGTTGTGGCTCGTGGGCTCTAGAGAGCAGAATCAGTAGTTGTGGTGCATGGGCTTAGTTGCTCTGCAGCACGTAGGATCTTCTCAGACCAGGGATTGAACCCGTGCCCCCTGCATTGGCAGGCGGATTCTTAGCCACTGTGCCACCATGGAAGCCCCGAGATACTGCTTTTAATATATAGCACTATGTTCTAAATGTGTTTAGGTCTATTTCTGGATTTTCAGAAAATTTGTCTCTAGTAAATTATTATTAATAAGCCAGTTCTATACTGTTTTAATTAAAAATTTATATTTTACAATCTGGCAGAGCTACTAAGTACTCCGTCTCAGAATTTTCATATTTCTCTTCATATTTTTTTCTTTTAAAAGATCAACTTGGAGGGAAGTGACATATTTATGATTCTTATATAAGAAATTTATATGACTTTTAATTCAAATCTCCATTTGTGTTCAGCAAGCAGTAGCATTTTTTTTTAAAATTGAGGTATATTTTATAGAGAGTAAATTTCACCCTTTTTAGTGGACAGTTCTATGAATTTTGACAAATGAATACAGTTGTGTAATTGCCATTACAATCAAGATATAGCACTTTTCCATCACTCTCAAAATTTCTCTTGTGCCCCTTTATAGTCAATTTCTCTCCCACCTAGTCCTGGGAAACCACTGACCCAATGTTTTATCCTTATAGTTTGCCTGTTCCAGATTGTCATATAATTGGAATCAGACAGTATAAGCCTTTGAATCTGGCTTTCACTTAGCATAGTGCATTTGAAATTCATTCATGTTGTTGTAACAGTTTCTTTCTTTATATTGATGACTAATAATCCATTATATGGATGTACTCATTTATCCATTCACCAGTTGAAGGAATTTGGGGAGTTGTTTCCACTACTGGGTGATTATGAATAATGCAGCTAGAAACATTCATATGCAGGTTTTCCTGTGAATGAAGTTTTCATTTCACTTTAGTAAATACCTAGGAGCGGGATTGCTGGTTGTAGGGTAAATTGTATGTTTAACTTTATAAGAAACTTCCAAACGGTTTTCTGAAGTGACCAGGCCATTTTGCATTCTCACCAGGAATGTAGGAGAGTGACAGTTGCTTTGCATCCTTGTCAGCATTTGGTGTTGCCAGTTTTTTGGCCTTGGTTTTGTTTTTTAAATTTTAACCATTCTAATATGAGTGTAGTGGTATCTTGCAGTCTTTATTTACATTTCTCTCATTATTAATGATGTTGACCAGCTTTTCATGTGTTTGCTATCCACATATCACTTTTGAAGAATATATGATGGGGCTTCCCTGGTGGCGCAGTGGTTGAGAGCCCGCCTGCCGATGCAGGGGACGCGGGTTCATGCCCCGGTCCGGGAGGATTCCACATGCCGCGAAGCGGCTGGGCCCATGAGCCATGGCCGCTGAGCCTGCGCGTCCAGAGCCTGTGCTCCATGGCGGGAGAGGCCAAAATGGTGAGAGGCCCGCGTACCACAAAAAAAAAAAAAAAAAAAGAATATACGATGGAGAAAAGACAGCCTCTTCAATAAGTGGTGCTGGGAAAACTGGACAGCTACATGTAAAAGAGTGAAATTAGAACACTCCCTAACACCATACACAAAAATAAACTCAAAATGGATTAAAGACCTAAAGGTAAGTCTAGACACTATAAAACTCTTAGGGGAAAACATAGGCAGAACACTCTATGACATACACATCACAGCAAGATCCTTTTTGACCCACCTCCTAGAGAAATGGAAATAAAAGCAAAAATAAACAAATGAGGCGTAATGAAACTTAAAAGCTTTTGCACAGCAAAGGAAACCATAAACAAGATGAAAAGGCAACCCTCAGAATGGGAGAAAATATTTGCAAATGAAGCAACTGACAAAGGCTTAATCTCCAAAATTTACAAGCAGCTCAATAACAAAAAAACAAACAACCCAATCCAAAAATGGGCAGAAGACCTAAATAGACATTTCCCCAAAGAAGATATACAGATTGCCAACAAACACATGAAAGGATGCTCAATATCACTAATCATTAGAGAAATGCAAATCAAAACTACAATGAGGTATCACCTCACACCAGTCAGAATGGCCATCATCAAAAAATCTACAAACAATAAATACTGGAGAGGGTGTGGAGAAAAGGGAACCTTCTTGCACTGTTTGTGGGAATGTAAATTGATACAGCCACTATGGAGAACAGTATGGAGGTTCCTTAAAAAACTAAAAATAGAACTACCATATGATTCAGCAATCCCACTACTGGGCATATACCCTAAGAAAACCATAATTCAAAGAGTCATGTCCTGCAATGTTCATTGAAGCTCTATTTACAATAGCCAGGACACTGAAGCAACCCAAGTGTCCATTGACGGATGAATGGATAAAGAAGATTGTGGCACATATATACAATGGAATATTACTCAGCCATAAAAAGAAACGAAATTGAGTTATTTGTAGTGAGGTGGATGGATCTAGAGTCTGTCAAACAGTGAAGTAAGTCAGAAAGAGAAAAACAAATACCGTATGCTAACACATATATATGGAATCTAAAAAAACAAAAAAAAAAGGTTCTGAAGAACCTAGGGGCAGGACAGGAATAAAGACGCAGACGAGGAGAACGGACTTGAGGACACGGGGAGGGGGAAGGGTAAGCTGGGATGAAGTGAGAGAGTGGCATGGACTTATATATACGCTACCAAATGTAAAATAGATGGCTAGTGGGAAGCAGCTGCACAGCACAGGGAGATCAGTTCGGTGCTTTGTGACCACCTAGAGGGGTGGGATAGGGAGTAGATACGGGGATATATGTATAGCTGATTCACTTTGTTATAAAGCAGAAACTAACACACCATTGTAAAGCAATTATACTCCAATAAAGATGTTAAAAAAAAAACACCACTTTTCATGAAATGTCTGTGCAAATTTTTCCTCTTTTTTTTTTTTAATTTATTTTTGGCTGCGTTGGGTCTTCGTTGCTGTGCACGGGCTTTCACTAGTCGTGGCGAGAGGGGGCTACTCTTCGCTGCGGTGCACGGGTGTCTCATTGCGGTGGCTCCTCACATTGCGGAGCAGGGGCTCTAGGCACGTGGGCTCAGTAGTTGTGGCTCGCGGGCTCCAGAGTACAGGCTCAGTAGTTGTGGCGCACAGGCTTAGTTGCTCCGCGGCATGTGGGATCTTCCCGGACCAGGGCTCGAACCCATGTCCCCTGCATTGGTAGGCGGGTTCTTAACCACTGCACCATCAGGGAAGTCCCCTCATTTTAAATTGGGTTATTTTCTTACTGAGTTGTGAGCTTTTATACAGTTTCGAGGTTACATCGATTTCCTGCAGTGGCATTTAAAGTTTTCTTTACCTTAATCTGGCACGCTTCTTATAAAGTTATTCTTTGGATAAAATTTCAACTATACATATATTTTCATCATATCTCCTGTATGATACACACATATATACACTGCTGTGGAAGCATCCTGTTGGAGCTGCTCTGAGGCAGCTGCTATGCTGAGAGAGCATGGCCGGAAGGCAGAGCACAAACTGGTCCCTTAGGGTCTCTGGGCTCTAGTGGTGAATAATAAAAATGGACAATTGCATCCAGAAGCGTCATCCTGCCACAATGGTCTTGTGGTGTTACTCCCGGGCTCTCTAATGACAAAGCCAAACATTGTGCTAGCTGGTAATGAAAAAACATTTACACCAGCCAGCTGCAGTGTCATAAAGTAGGGCAAAGAAGAGTGGACTTGGAGCTGAAAGACAACTGGTAACGGATATACCTCTAAATATTTTTTAGGCCATTCCCTCTTCTCTATTTCTACTGTGTACTGCCCTGTTCAGTACCTCCTTTTCTCATGCCCAATTGCTCTAAGAGCTTCCCAATTGGTCTTTCTGCCTTTATTCTTATCTTCCTGAAATCCATGTTCAACAAAGTTGACACAGTGATTTACTTAAAAGTTCAAATTTGACAATGACACTCTCCCACTTAAAATCCCTAAGTCTCTCCTAAATAAAGCATATTATGTGTTGCTTGTTCTGGTCCCTTCCCACCAACCCTGATGTCAACTTTTAGACTAAAAATGATTCCGTTTTCCCTATCCCTGACATTGCTCACTGGGGAAGGCCCTTGCCCCCCACTTCATCTGGCTAACTCTTGAGTCAGTCAGGAGGGCCCTACTTCCTCCAAGAAGCCTCCCCTGACTGCCTTCCAATGCAGGGGACGTTGGTTCGATCCCTGGTCGGGAAACTAAGATCCCACATGCTGCGGGGCAACTAAGCCCACGTGCTGCAACCACTGAGCCTGCGCAGTCTAGGGCCCGTGCACCACAACTACAGAGAACCCCAAGTGCTCCAACAAACAGCCTGCACCGCAACTAAGACCAGATGTGTGTGTGTGTGTGTGTGTGAGAGAGAGAGAGACAGACAGAGACAGAGAGAGAGAGAGGGAGGGAAGGAGGGAGGGAGGGAGGGGGGAGAGAGAGAGAGAGAGAGAGAGAGAGAGAGAGAAAGGGAAAGAGAAAGAGAGAGAAAGAGAAAGAGAAAGAGAAAAAAAGAAAAGAGAAAGAAAGGAAGGAAGGAAGAAAAAGAGAAAGAAAGAAAGAAAAAGAGAGAGAGAGAGAAAGAAAGGAAAGGAAAGGGAAGGAAAGAAGGAAGAAAGAAAGAAAGCTCTATGTTCCAGCAATGTGCTACATGATTCCTGCTATAGTCTAGTATTGTATGAATCTTAATTGTGAACTTCAAGGTGTGCTAAACAAAAGGAATGGAGTTCTATGAGAGCTTTTAATAAAGGAATTTAAGTTGGGCAGTAAGTGCCAGTTTCTCTTAGAAAGTGATGCTTAAGCTAAGAGATGAACAAGGAAAGGGGGGAAGGGGATATTCTAGCAGAGAAAACAAAATCAAAGGCCTCACGAGAGGAGTATCTGAAAAGCCAGTGGAGTCAAAGCACAGAGAAGAGTGGTGTGCGTGAAAAAAAATGGCTAGAGAAAAAGGCAGGGGCCAAAAAATGAAAGGCTGTGGCCATGTTAATGATTTTGGCTAAGTCAAGGACATTTGAACATGGACTAGATACTATGAAGGAAGTGTTAATTTTTTAAAGATGTGATATTGCTGTGGTTATGTTAAGAAGAAGTTCTTAATTTTTTAGAGATACATAATGAAATGCCTAGGATTTGCTTCAAAATAATTCACGGGAGATAGGAAAAGTTGGTGGGCCAGAGATGAAACAAGATTGACCATGTGTCGGGACTTCCCTGGCGGTCCAGTGGTTAGGACTCCACACTTGCATTGCAGGGGGCACGGGTTCGATCCCTGGTTGAACTAAGATCCTGCAAGCAGCGCGGTGCAGGAAAAAAAAAAAAAAAAGATTGACTATGTGTTGATGATGGTTGAAGCTGGGTGACAGGTACATGAGGGTTTATTATTTTACTCTACTCTTGCACATGATTAAAATTTCTGGGACTTCCCACGTGGCACATTGGTTAAGAATCTACCTGCCAATGCAGGGTACATGGGTTCAAGCCCTGGTCCGGGAAGATCCCACATGCCGTGGAGCAATTAAGCCGTGTGCCACAACTACTGAGCCCGTGTGCCACAACTACTGAAGCCCACACACCTAGAGCCCATGCTCCACAAAGAGAAGCCACCGCAATGAGAAACCCGCGCACCGCAACGAAGGGTAGCCCCCACTTGCCGCAACTAGAGAAAGCCCACGTGCAGCAACAAAGACCCAACACAGCCAGAAATAAATTTTTAAAATAATAAATAAAATTTCCAATAACGAGAAAAAAGAATGTTGCTTTTTATTCTAAGAGCAGTGAGAAGATATGAAGTGTTCTAGGTAACAACACTGGCACACTCAGATTTGAATTTTAGAAACATCACTCTTGGCTTTAATGCAGAGATCAGATTGAAAGGGAGCCACAGTGGCCAAAGGAAACCATTTTAATAGACTTTTGCAATGGTTCAAGAAAAGAGATGATGGTTGGACTAAGGAGGTAGAAATGGGGATAAGTGAAAGGATGCAAGAGCCATTTTGTAGAACTCAGAGGAGCTGATACTCACTGAGATAGGGAACAATTCAAGAGGACATGCTTGGTGGTAGGAGAGGAAGATCATAGGCTTGGACAAGCTAGAGTTGTGGTTGCCTTTCAGGTATATACGTGGGAATTTCAAGGAAGCAGTATGGAGATTTTAGAGAAAGCTGATACTAAGCTGGAAATCAGTGGCATGTCATAGCTGATCCTTGAAGTGTGATTACTCTATCTTTGCATAGATTAAAGGAAGCTTGGTGTGAGAGGAGAACCCTGGGTTGAGAGTTAAACCCCTTAAACATTTAATGACAGGGAAAAGCATGTGCTAGAAAGGAGATAAAATGCTGGCTAGGAGTTTGGTGGGGAAGGGGAGAGAGAGAGGGAAGGAGGTAGCAATGGTCAGAGGAGGAAAAATAATGTGAATTTGTGAAAATCTAGACGGGAGTGGTCAAGTGTCTAGTTTTTCTGAGTCAAGATAAAGATAAAAAATTGCCCATTTAATCTAGTGACATATAGGCACTGGTGATTTTTCAAGGGCTTTATGGAGTGATGAGGGCAAATGAAAGACTAGTGGGTTGAGAATGAGGCTTGAGCAATTGGAAGAAGCAAACTTCTTAAAAGAACTTTGGCTGTGGTGGTAAGGGGAGGATGGAGCTGGAATGGGAGGGAGGGCTCCACTTTCATTTTTATGTTGGGAAGTATTTGTTGCATGTTCAAATGTTAATGGGAAGGATCACACTGAAGGGTAAGAGTTGAATACAAAGGAGAGAAAAGCCATAATTCATAGTGTGAGATTCCTGAGAAGTAGCAGGAGATAGGACTGAAGACAATGGGACTGCCTTAGTTATGAGGAAAGCTATCTATCTCCTCTAATATAAGTCTCCAAGCTGGAAGTGAGCTGAGGAAGTTTCTCTCATATAGTTTCTCTTTGCCACCTCCCCGCCCCTAAAATAGGAAGGGTAATCTACTAAGAATGAGGGAGAAATAGAGGGCTAGGATTTGAAAAAAAATTAAAGTCTGAATAGCCAAACGAAGTCTTAAGTTGGAGATAATGAATTTAGAGATAGTAAGTCTAAATTTTTTGTATGCTCCATCAAATGCTCTGATGCAGTCCCCAAACATTGGGGTTTACCAAAGGTACCACGTACACCTGTCACTGTACTTACTTCTTTTAACGTATCCATTTGACTGTCTTTCCCTCAGTAAACTAAAGTGAGAGCAAGTACACATTTTAATTGGCTTCATACTCTAACTCCTGACTTAATGCCTAGCCCAACATGGGTTCTCAGATATTTGTTAAATGTAAAAAATACGGCTTCTGCCTTTATTTCCAGCAAAAGTTAAAGGGAAATTCTCCTAGCTGCTGTGCTTATTATTTACGTAGGATTATTCTGAGTGCTTTACATGAATTAACTCATTTAAACCACAAAATAACCCACTGGGTAGGCATTACTACATTTTCCATTTTTCAGATGAAGAACCAGAAGCACCTAAAGTAACTTTACAAGGTTCCACAGGAGTTAAGTGGCAGAGCTAGGATATGAAGCCAGAAACTCTATCAAAGGGGCCACTGTATGAATTTGCTCTTAAAGCCTCTGCAACACTGAACAGGAAAAAATGAGTAAACACCATGGTGATTATCAGAACTGTTTAGATCAGGACTAGATAAAACTGAGGGAGTTCCTTGGGCTTGTTCCTAATTATTTCTAGCACCTAAAAATTTGTATAATTACTAGTCTGGTAGAAGAAAGCTTATGTAATTATTTTAATCAAAGAGCACTGCAACATCAATAACCAAAAAGCATTCTAATAATTTCATACTATAGACTAAAACAGTAATCAGTTACCTTTATGGTTTGGATACTTTCTTTGTAAAAACACTATTATGATACAGATATTTCAATAAATCACACATTTCAAAAATTAATTGCATCAATAGTATTATATATTAGGTTACCCCCTGCTTTATATTATGGAAGGCTGGTATTTGAAAGACACATGACGATGCATCGCAATATCCTGTGAGTGTCAGATATCCAGATCTGACATTGGGTAAATATCAAAAGTGAAAAAAGAAAACAAAGAAATGAGCATTCATCTGGCAATGAATGCCTTCCTACAGAAAGCATTCTAAACTTCAGATGCAATGAGGCAAACTGAAAAATTCCAAATTGAAGAGTTTTAGAAATAGTCACTACTATCAGTTCATGTGAGAGGTTGTATTGTAATCACAAACCTTTCAGCGTCTACAGAACTCATGGCACTTTCATAGGGTTTACAGAGCTTTGTTTATTTGCTGACTTTGGCCCTTAAGAAGCTTACAATTTAGTGGAAAGACTGAAATGCAGATGTGATAGAGCAGTGACTGAACAGACTCTACAGACTGAAAAATTACCATCGGTGTAAAACACACACTGCAAAGTGACAGCTAATGGGGATGGCAAGGGTAGTAGACGGTACTGTATATATTTGGCTTCCTGAAGGAGACAGATATCTGGAATGTTCAAGGTATGTAAAGTGGTTGAGAATTCAGGATCCAAACAAGACACTTCCTATCTGCTACCTCTAGCTTTCTTTACTCTCTGCAGCTGGGAAGAATGGCAAAAGAGTTACCCGGGGATAGAGAAAACAGGGAAACAAACTTTTCAGTACATCACTAGTTGACTCAAACTGGAACAAAGTTACTATTTAGGTACCTTCACAGCTCCTTAACAGCTTTCCTATAACCATCTTAAACAGGTTCAAAGGGGGAAAAAAAAAAGATAAAACCCAGTTTCTCTGCATCAGTTATATGGTTACATAGGCTGGGCATCTTGTAGATCACACTGGGAGCTACTAGATTTGAGGCAGTATGTAATTTGTTTATGGAGGGAGCACACTGGCAAGTACAAAGGGAAATGGTAGGAGATAGAAAATACCCATAATAGGTTAATAGATAAATTTTACGTTAATGAGTTGAACAGAGGGGATAACCCCTGAGAAACAAAAAGTACGGCAGTAAGGCAGGAGAGACTAAGGGTATGTCGATTTCTTCCCAACCCCACAACTATGAGCCAAAATGACTTTTGGCTGTGTGGCATGTGGGATCTTAGTGCTCCGGCTGGCAACGGAACCTGTGCGCCCTGCACTGGAAGCGTGGAGTCTTAACCACTGGACCGCCAGCGGTTTCCCTGTTTTTGTTTTTTTTAAGATAAGAGAAATACCCTCCTAAGCTGAGTCCAAGTGTTGGATATTAGCATTATAGTATCCAATTACAAAATCAGTAAAAAGGTAACCATGTAGAAAGTATGGGGGAAAGGTGGCTCAGAATGCTCAAAATCCAGAGGACGAGAGAGGATGGGACACTGAACGAATGATATGGAAGCAGGATTCATGCTTGAAGAATAACAGAAAGAAATGAAAAGGTTATAAAAAATTTTCTTCACGAAGAATAAAACTGGAAGAACTGACAGTCTGGAAAAACTAAGTTAACCTGGAGTAAGCATAGTTAGAGCTGCAAAGATGCAAAACTTGTGGAGACAAGGTAGAAATTGGGCCAATAATGTAAGTGATAAGAGAGGAGTGCAGGGACTTCCCTGGTGGCGCAGTGGTTAAGAATCCACCTGCCAATGCAGGGGACATGGGTTTGAGCCCTAGTCCGGGAAGATCCCACATGCCGCGGAGCAACTAAGCCCGTGCGCCACAACTACTGAGCCTGCGCTCTAGAGCCCATGAGCCACAACTACTGAGCCCGCGTGCCACAACTACTGAAGCCCACGTGCCACAACTACTGAGCCCGTGTGCCACAACTACTGAGCCTGCATGCCACAACTACTGAAGCCCACGTGCCACTACTGAGCCCGCATGCCACAACTACTGAAGCCCACGTGCCTAGAGCCCGTGCTCTGCAACGAGAAGCCACCACAATGAGAAGCCCGCGCACCACAACTAAGAGTATCCCCCGCTTGCCACAACTAGAGAAAGCCTGCGCCCAGCAACGAAGACCCAATGCAGCCAAAGATAAATTAATTTTTTTTAAAAAAGAAAAAAAGACAGGAGTGCAGGCCTCTGGCAAGAGGTAAATCAGAAATGTGCAGGGCGGTATTTACTTTCCTTCACACTCAGCTGCTCTTATACGCCAAGTAGCAGCTGTCAAGTCAATTTTATAAACAGTACATCCTGGCATGGACATCCTGAACCAAATTTGTCACCTAAAGGGCCTGAATTTAGAATATTCAAAATTAATGGAACTGCTTAGTTGTATCTTGAGAAAAAACATTCAATCTACCTTCCTGTATATTATTGACATGATAGTTAATATGCAATGTGACACTACAGTTCAGTTGCTTCTGATCACACTGGAATACAGGCTTTACAAATCTTCGTTTTTTCCGTCTTCCTTTAACTTAGGAATTAACTCATTACAATAAGACTACAAATGTGCACTCTGATTTTATTTAAAGGCATATGTGCATAATTTCATTACTTATATTTTTAAAGAGTATACACTTCATTAATGTGTTTGTTAAAAAGAAAAACCATTTTCTCCTTAAATGTTTAAAATGTCAAGTTTAGGAAGTAAATAATCCATTAAACCTCAGGAGTTAACTGGTAACTTCTTTTGATTCAAGCTAAATTGGCCTGTTTGTAGTTCACCTTCTTAATATCCATAATGAAAGATCAATTTTTGGAAACTCAAAGAAATCAAATACAGTGGACCCTTGAACAACATGGGTTTGAACTGCTTGGGTTCACTTATACATGGACTTTTTTCACTAAATATGCACTACAGTACTACATGATCTATGGCTGGTTGAATCCTTGGATGTGGAACCACGGATATGAGGATTTTCGATTTTTGACTGTGCAGAGGGCCGGCACCCCTAACCCCAGCTTTGTTCAAGGGACTAGCTACACAGCACTTAGATTGTACTTAACAATTATTTACATGGCATTTACACTGTATTAGGTATCACAAGTAATCTAAAGATGATTTAAAGTACAGTTGACCCTGTAGTATTTAGTGAAAAAAAAAAATTGGCATTTAAGTGGGCCTGCAAAGTCCATACTGTTCAAGGGTCAACTGTAATTTCAAAACTCACAAGCTTCTATAAGAATTAGTGTTAGCCATTCCTCAAAATACAGATATGAAAAGCTGCATAAACATTTTTTTGCATTGGCTCACAAATTTAAATGAACTCAGTTTTAGAACAGTAATTGAAAGCATAGCTTCCAATGGTATGGGAGGTACAATCTGGGTCTTCTCTAGCCCTTAGTAGCTGTCTGGCCTTGATCAAGTCACTTCTTCACAACTCTATCATCTGAAGCGGGGGACTGGGACAGTTCATTCATATTCTGAAATTCAGACTCCCACAGAACCCCTAAAACTGTATGTATATGCATTTTGGAAGGAAGCCGGTGCAAAGTTCTCAATAGATTCTCACAGGTAAACTTCATCTAAAAATAAGTTTGCAATATATTACTGATCACTTCTAAACTGCTCCAGCTCTAAATACTAGTATTTCTTTGTGATATAGGAACTCTAAGATGGCTCTCAAGATTCCCTGGTGTACATAATACCCTTTATAATCCCCTTTACTCAAGTGTTGGCAGGATACGTGAATATGATGGATATCATTCTGTGATTAGGCTATGGTATAAGGCAAAGAGAAAGGGATGTTGCAGGTATAATTAAGGTACTAATCAGTTTGGCTTTGGGTCAATCAAAAGGGAGATTATAGGGCTTCCCTGGTGGCGCAGTGGTTGAGAGTCCGCCTGCCAATGCAGGGGACACGGGTTCGTGCCCCGGTCCAGGAAGATCCCACATGCCGCGAAACGGCCAGGCCCATGAGCCGTGGCCGCTGAGCCTGCGCGTCCGGAGCCTGTGCTCCACAACGGGAGAGGCCACAACAGTGAGAGGCCCGCATACCGCAAAAAAAAAAAAAGGGAGATTATAATGGGTGGGCCTGATTTAATCAGGCGAGCCCTTTAAAAGAGAGCTTAGGGCCTTCTCTGAGATCAGATTCTCCTGCAGGCCTTGAATAAGCAAGCTGCCATGAGTCCTGCATCTGTAAGAAAATTATTCTATAAAATCACTTGGCCTATTATAACCTCACTGGCTTACTTTGAACCAGGTTTTTGTTTACTAAGAAACATGAATTATGCAAAGTACTATTATGTTCACCTTCTGGTAACTTAAGCCATTTGTAAAAACCATGCTTTGTATGCAATCTATTTGGAACCATATGTTGTAGTTACAGAAATACTTAAAATATAGCTCAAGTTGTCTCTCTCAGTCCATTTTGCTGGAGGGGTGAAGGAAGGTCAAAAGCTTGGTTTGGACAGGGAGAAAGTAGAAGCAAAGATGGTGTCACCTGAACAAATTCAGTCAGTTAGAATATTAATACGTCTATACTGAAATTAAATAACAAGAAATTTCTTCTGTAATGTTGGGTCTATATCAAAAGCTTATGAAAGACAAGCAAACATAAGCCACTGAGTTACTCTAACTTTACACTAATATATGAAAAAATCCACACAGCACACACACACGCCCCATGTAAAACATTGCTTTGAGTTTTAATGTTTATCTCCCCAAGACAGCCTAGCCTGCACTCTACTTGGATAAATTTTACAAGCTAGTTTTCTGCTGCTTCTAGTTTTAAACTTTAACCATGTTTCTGATGACAAGGAATGCTGCAAAAATACTCTAGTTCAACAAAGAGTTATGATCACAAAATAATTTTTATCCATTCTACAGTGTTTCAGAATTACCAGTTGATTTTTAAACACAAAGTAGATATAGATGCTAATGGTGGCTAATCTGGTATGTTTCTTATAGCAAACTGTTGTTCATGCAACACTTGTGCTCAAAGGGGAAGGCACAGGATTTCCTACAATGAGCCACCTTATAAAGAGTTCTTTTTGTACAAATTAATTTATGTCACATTTAATTTAGTGTGCATAACCTCGAAACTGAGGCATTATTCCAATTTATAAAAACCACTTGCATAACTTTTATGCAAGTTTTAAAAATACAAAGTTTTCTCCCTAAAGTGGCTCAAAATAGATTGTTCATGGCTGCCTACATCTAAGATAAAAAGATTCTAAAACAATTGAACAGATTAGGCATATTATTAAAGGTGTTCAAACCATTACTTGATTTGTACATCTACTCAAACCTCTTCATCGGTCTTTATTCAGCAGTACATATGCACCAAATTCCATTTTAGAAGTTTCCATATCATTTTCATAGAAAACAAAGTTTGAAAACAAGTAACATTTAAACACAGCACGGTATTCTACCACAACTGAAACTTTTTTCTTCTTCTTCTTTACAGGACTCAACAAAATCTAAAAATGAACTAGGCTGTAGATTTACCTCATGCAAAGATCTTTATGTTATCTCTGAAAATGAAAAGGATGGCTTTTTAAAGCACATTTTACTGTTTTATACTATTATGGTAACTTGTGTACTGCAACACAGTCTATTTTGAGGGAAATTTATGGTTTTTTTTCATGCAAAAATCTACACAAATTAGTTTTGATGATATGGAAAGCTTTTCATAGCATCAAACATTCATCTGGTGCAAATGCACAGGGAAACCTTCCTGAAAGTTTTCTGACTTGAGAAGCAACTAAAAAGCCATACTAGGTAAAGTAAATAAAAACTAAAAACAAAACAAAAACCCCACAAAAAAAAACAAAACAAAAAAAAAAACAAAAACTAAAAAAAAAAAAAAACCCACAAAAAAAAAAAGAGGGGGAAAAAAAGGAGGGGTGGGAAAAGGGAAGAAGGGAAATAGAAAACACAGGCTGCAGAGTACACCAATGTCTGCTGCTGAACTGGTCTTTGTTTTCATGTCCAGTGTACAGTAACACTTATGATCTCACTTTGATGATTTACTAGGTTTGTTATCAGCCCCCTGAAGGCAAATCAAGCTTGCATGCGTTCACATACAGCACCACAACCATACTCTCGTACACAGTCACTCCAGGACTAGGAGTCTGCTTCATGAATGAAGAGCCCTAGATTTCAAAGATGAACCTGGCTCTCTATCACTGAGCCAGACATTCATTCAACATTGTCCATTCACACACTGCTTCATAGCAAGGCCTGGGCTCATTTTCCTTTGACTTATATGGGCATCCTATTCTCTTTTATGCTTATAAGGCTTGAAGATGACATTACTGCACTTTCCCCTCAGCTGATATAATGTCAATGTTCCTCCTCAGGCACTGAATATCTGTGACCTGTAGCCCTTTTACTCTGAACAACCTAAATAAGCATTCATGTAAAGTTTTCATTACATTTTGCCACTCATTCTCACTCGCACCCACTCGCCATCTTGACCTCATTTGGGCATTTTCTGTGATTCCAAATGAAATCTTCACATTTTCTTTCCCGATTTAATGCAGCAGCAGATCCCATGAGCCAAGCTTGATGGATCAAACCTTTTTATATATATGTGTATATATATATATATCTCAGTGCTGCATTGTACCTAACTTCCACAACATCTTTCTAAAACTGGAACCCTTCTGTTGGTACATTGGCAGATGAATTGAAACCAAATGTTCCACCTTGTATTGCCTCTGGAACAAGACTAGGATCTTCATCAATCTAAGGGAAAAAAGGAAAAAGAAGGTGATAATTAGTTTAAAAAAATAGCATTGTAGTACTATTTCCATTTAAAAAGTATGGGAGGGCTTCCCTGGTGACGCAGTGGCTAAGAATCCACCTGCCAATGCAGGGGACACGGGTTCGAGCCCTGGTCCCGGAAGATCCCACATGCCGCAGAGCAACTACGCCCATGCGCCACAACTACTGAGCCTGCGCTCTAGAGCCCGTGCTCCACAACAAGAGAAGCCACCGCAAGGAGAAGCCCGCACACCGTAACAAAGACCCAACACAGCCAAAAATAAATAAATTAATAAATTAAAAAAAAAAAAAAGTATGGGAGATGATAGGTGCCAACACTGTCCTACCACCCCTTTAGAAACCTGAAACACTTTATAAAGGCTTTTTCTTAAGAGATGCCAAAAAGAGAGGAAACTTAAGAGAATATGCAAAACGTGTATCTTCTGAAAGAATGAAAGAGAAGTAATACATTGGAAATGGTCCTACATCTCAGAGTATACTCACTGTAATGCTACCACTTTTGGAGAGTAAGTGTATTCTTTGGTTTATCTTTTAATAGCAATTGGAGACAAATGACTTTTGAGCTTAAAGTAGTAAAATAATAGCTCTGCTAAAAATGTATAATATTCTTTCTATATGCTTTATATCTAAACGTTGAAATTCCACAAAATTATGCACCTATAGTGTAGTTCCTATAAATAGGCACATCATCTTTATTATTCTTTTCATGATGCAACAGAGTAAACAAGACCTGCACGTTGAAGTATCAGAAATCATAAGGCTTTATGTATACCTAATTATCAATTAGGACTTCTAAAAACCCAACTTTAAGACATGTGACAAAAACTACCTTTAAAAAAGTATGCTTTTCAACTACTATTATATTTTAAATGGGACTTAGCTTGATAATCTGTAATTCTTCTTTAGTATTGTCCTTGTCAAGTTAATGTTCAAATCATGCATGCTTAACAAAATATTTAATAACATTCCATTTTTTTTTTGAAAAGTTGAGAAAATAATTCAAGAGATCCACTGGTGGTTCTATCTATAATCACTATAATTTTCTAAGAAACAACGGCTTTAATTTTAGATTTAACTTTCCCAAAGAGGTGATACTAAAAATAATTCTTTAATTTCAATTACCATATACTGACAATCTGAAGATACTCTTCTGGACTATACCTTACATTATATAGTAATATATATATTATTAAGAAATAATTATATTTCTTGATATTTTTTTCATTTTATCTATTTATCTTTGTATTAGTTTTTGGTGACCAACTAAAAATAACAGTTACAATATATTCAAATACAGATTAATTATTGTCATAATGGATTTATTATAGGATATACTAGGCTTCACTGTTTTGTTTATAAAGACATCAAGGGAAAATAAAGCCTGATTTATCCACTGTCAAAAATTCTTTTTTTTTTTTCTTGCCATTAGAGCTAGTACTACTTTTTAATACCTTGAAGGACTTTAAAATACTGAAATATTTGTACTTCTGAAATAAGTAACATTACTGTCATATATCTATTTCAATTCCATTCCCCCCAAATACATACATATACGTCCTAGCTTACATTTCATCCAGACTTATGCTTATACATAAAACTAAGAAAATTATAAAATTATTAAATACATCATCTGAAGAGAAGAACTGATCAATGATCTCATAGGCCAATTTGTAGATGTCTTCATTTTCATGATTTTGAAGTTGTTCAATTTTCTCCAGTCCTGTAAGAAATTTTATGAAGTGAAATAATGGTAATATTTAAAAAGCAGTGACAAAAAAAGTTACAATAATCTTGGGAACACAAAATCCAATTTTGAGGAATCTATTCTAAAGGTGAATCTTATAAATAAAAAGGTTTTATGCACAAAGATATAGCATATTTATCTTTAAAAAATTATCTGAGTATCTAACTACATATAAACATAAGCAATGGGACATCTATCTACTCAGCAGAATAACTATACACATCAGTGTTTATAAAGAGTAATAACATGTAAAATTGCTTTGTTAAAAGTTAAAAGCTGGGAGATCCCTGGTGGCCAGGTGGTTAGGACTCTGGGCTTTCACTGCTGTGTGGGACCGGATTCAATCCCTGGTCGGGGAACTGAGATCCCACAAGCCATGTGGCATGGCCAAAAACACACACACACACACACACACACCCCCAAAGATGCAAGGAAAAAAAAAGTTAAAAGCAAATTCCTTCTACTTTGTAGCATCTGCCAAGTTTTTCTAGTGAGCATTTAGGAAAAGAACTTTTAAGTACTCGTGATTAATAAATATGAATGTTAAGACAGCTATTCAAGTATAATGAAAAATGATCAAGATCAACCACAGTATTTCAGGGGAAAAGGGAATTTTCCCTGTAAATATTAATAAATTTATTAAATCATAGGCAGAATATATTAACTTAACCTATTGATATGCAAACTGGATATTGTTTTGCTTTACAGGAGTAATAATTACTTTTAAGGCCTCTGAATTAAAGTGAAATTGCCCTTTCATGAGTGTTCTTCCTTTATCTATTCTTTAAGTGGAGGAGTTGTTATGGGCATGTTTCTCACTTTTCACATTCTCTTTATGGGGCCCTTCCATGAAAAAGTTTAACTACTACATATAGGCTGAGGACTTATAACTCTATGGCTTCATTTCTTTTCTGAGCTTCAGATGTTGAAAATCTTAAACATGTATGATAATTCCACAAGGATATTTCAACAGGTATCTAAAACTCAAACTATCCAAAACACAATTTGTTCTTTGCCATTCTTCATTTACACTGTTTATTATACTGTATTCTTATTGGTGATAATCAACAACAGTTTGAAATCTGAGAGACAGACTAATAAATTCCCCTTACCCTCAATACTCTATAATCAAATCTCAAAAATCTTAAAGTCTATCCGTTTCTTGAATCTTGTCATCTCCCCCTTTTCTCTATTATCACTGCCTTCATTTATTGTGGCCTCAACACAATATATAGAAACCACCTAGGTGGTTTCCTGCTTGTCTCTAAATGGTTCCATTCCCTTCATATCCATGGCTCCATTTAAATACATCAATTCACTAGGTAAAATCTTCCAATGGCTTGTCATACCCTACAGCAGAATCCTTTGGGAAGTTTATAAGATACATATTCCTAGGGCTCGCCTCCAGTGAAGTAGGCAATGCTCAAGATCTATATTTTTATTTTAATATATAAGAATAAATTTTTAATAATTAAAATGTTTATATGGTAAAAGAAAAAAACATACAAGTAGGAAAAATTTTTAACAATTCCTGCTTTTAATTTTTCTGGTACTCCCTTTCTAATTATTTCCCTAACAGTATTCCCCATGTCCTGTTCCCAACTTGATAGTTATGCATTTTTTGTTGCTGTTCTATTTGTCACTTTAATAACTTTAAAAATACTTACTTCTTATTAATTTTCAAGCCTCTGAACTCTACTAAGGAAGCTGAAGATACTGGTTCTCCTACTCCTAGTTACCTCTCCCTCCTTTCATTTACTTCTCAACTTCCATCAGAAAGATCTTTACTTTTATGCTTATTCAGGTTGATAACATTTACGTGTTATTCCACAGCCATATCTGAGACTTCCATGTTCTGTCTACATGTTAATCCTAAGGGTTGAAAGCTAAGACATGTTGTTTATCTTCCTGGTGGCTCTGGTACACTGCCAGATTTGGGAACCACTGCCCTAAAGTATCTGCTGTGCTACAAAGCTTCTAAGACTGCAGGGGCCTGGTCAATGGCTAAGTCTGCAGCCTTGTCTTTTGGCAGTTTCTACCTCATATTTTGTGATTCAGCAACACTAAACTACTTATAATTTGCTGAATGCTATTTCTCACCTCAGACTTTGCTCATGGTGTTATTTCTGCCTGGAACACCTTTCATCCCTTTTTACTTTATTAATCCTTATTCATCTCTCAAAATCCAGCTCAGGTGTCACTTCCTGCTTCTTCCAGGATGGATTAGGGTATTTCCTTTTGTTGTACATTTCTATTAGGGTAATTAGCACATTAAATCAGTTCATATTTATCTCCACGACTAGACTACATGCCTTGAGGGAAAGGACTGTGTCTTGTTTACCACCGTCTTCCCAGTACCTTAGCACAGTGCCTGTTCAATATATGGCAACAATTCAGTTACCTAAGCATATGCAAGAAGCTGAGCAGGACTGTACATATAGAATACAGTATTTACTTTATTCTATTACTTGATTATCTAAGACAGAAAAATACAGAAGTGCTGTATTAGTTAGAAAATAAAAGTAGTTACAAAAAGAACATTAAAATGTGGAATAATATCAATAGCTTATAATAAACTTACCTCCACATTCTTCTATAAGATTGGCTATGGTTTCTGCCTCATCTTCAGCCATTTTTAATATATTACTTAGTCCATCGAGTACTACTTGCACAACTTGTGCATCTTTTACAGTCAGCAAATTGCAAAAAGGTGGGATAACATTTTGTTGGATTAGGTAGGCCACCTGAAGAATGAAAATACCATGATATGATAAGTGTTAAGTGAACTTCATGCGTGCACCCTATTATCTCACTGGAATAATTTTTTTTTTTTTTAATTTTCATTACTATCTAGCTAGCTAGCTAGCTGTGTTGGGTCTTCGTTGCTGCATGCAGGCTTTCTCTAGTTGCGGTGCGTGGGCTTCTCTTGTTGTGGAGCACGGGCTCTAGGCACGTGGGCTTCAGTAGTTGTAGCACCCGGACTCAGTAGTTGTGGCTCACGGGCTCTAGAGCACAGGCTCAGTAGTTGTGGCGCACGGGCTTAGCTGCTCCGTGGTATGTGGGATCTTCCCGGACCAGGGCTCGAATCCATGTCCCCTGCATTGGCAGGCGGATTCTTAACCACAGCACCACCAGGGAAGTCCTCACTGTAATAATTTTGACTTTAAAATCTTGAATATGGAAATATGACCTCACCTCTCACATGATAAGTTAGACTACATTAATCTAACCTTCTTTTCTTTTTAATGTAGTATGTTAATTTTACATGAACTTAGAAAAAAAACTAAAGTGAAAATGAAGGAATCACTCAAGTTCATATGACACATTTCTTTGCCATAAGGAGTACTTCCTTCAGAGATCCTTTCTAACATTAAGAAATTATGAAATCAGTTGAGAGGCTGGATGATTATTTTTTTAAAACTGTAATTGTTCAATTTGAGAGCATCCTCTCTTTGCTATAACATTTAGCACTAATATATACCTGGCCACCTCTCAATCTGCTATTCTATTGGTTCCATAAAATTTGCAAAATATTCTTCTATCATTTTTCTATTTAGTTATTTCCATGTATTGTATTTATATTCTACTCTGTATTCATATTTGAGTGGATTCACTGGTCACCACCAGTCTGTACCTTATTTGTGACAATTATCAGCTCCAAATTCATCCTTTTTCACTTGTCTGTGAAACATATTTGGGACTTTTTTTTTTTTAATTTAGTTTTGGCTGCGCGGGTCTTAGCTGCGGTATGTGGGTTTTCTCTTCTCTAGTTGTGGCGCGCGCGTTCCAGAGCGCGCGGGCTCAGAGTTTGCAGCAGGCTCTCTAATTGAGGTACATGGGCTCAGTAGTTGTAGTGCAACTACATCGTGTAGCTGTAGTGCATCGAACACATGTCCCCTGCATTGTAAGGAGGATTCTTTACCACTGGACCACCAGGGAAGTCCCCCATACCTGGGACCTTTAAAACTCATTTTCTTTCGCCAGTTGGCATAATGTTAAGCTTTGTCACCTGCACAACTGTGAGAGTAAGTGCCTCTTTATATTTTATGCCCTAGGCACCTCACATTGTTCACCGTAGTTCTTAGTCCCAGCTTTCTGGCTGAGTTTAGTTCCTTGTTTGGTTTGCTGCCAGATAATTTTTGTTGTTGTTCATTTGTAAGGAGAATCTGTGAGGCAGTTTCATGCTGCCCTATTAACCTAAAAAGTCTTGTTTTTTTCTTAACACTGTTAAAAAACGAAAAAAACAACCCTGACCGTAAATGCTTCATCTTACCACGGATTAGAAAATTCTTGTAGGCCAAGAAGCTGGAAAGAAAACACTTCACATCTACGAAATATAACTAAAGGAAGTCAAGGTGACACTTTTATGTATCACAGAATGCCTGTTATCTTGCTATTATCTTAAATTATGATTTACTAAAATCTAAATCTTAGAATTATTGGTACTGTTATTTTACCAGTTTTGAGAAATAAATAAGAGCTGAACTTACTTGATCTTTCCTTCCGCTAATTGTTAAGTTACTTATGGCCCATGCAGCTTCTTTCTGAGTGCCAAAATCTCCCTGTAAAAGCAAAGTAAAGAATACAAATTGCAATATAGGGTAAACTGGAAAAGGTGTTTTCTGAAATGATTTTTCAACTGCTTATTCCCCTAGGTTTTCTTCTAGCCTTTCTATATACATATAATAAAGATAAGGCTTTGAACTCAAATTACCCTAAACAAATGGAGATTCCTTTTTGTGAACTTTCCCGGCAACAAATTGACTTGATATTGCTGTTCAGTAATATCAGATTAAATGAAGTCAATGATTAAATAAAATCAGTCAAAAAAAAAAAGGAAATATACAATTGTACTTTAATCAAAGAAATGTCAGGGTAAGGTATCCTTTTAAACACATAAAGTTTTAAAAATGAAAATACCCACCATTAATGAGACTGTCATAAAGCCATTACCCTCATATATTGTCTTTCAAATATAAATTGATAAAATAAATTTAAAATTCATTTAAAAAGTCATATATATGATTTAGTAATCTCACCTTTCAGAATTTACCAAGCAAATAATTCAAAACAAAGTAATATTATGTATCTTTCCATATAATGTCTTAGCAGCACATAAGAGTCAGAAAGTAAAAGCAACTTAAACAACAGAGGAATAACTAATTATAGCAAATCTAAATAATAAAATAATAACCAGCCACTAATGTTAAGATGACTAGCAACTTGGAAAAATGCTTAGGATGTATTAAGAAAAGAATATGTAAATAAGAATGAAAATTAAAACTGAAGTGGATTAACACAACATTGTAAATCAATTATACTTCAAAAAAAGAAAAACTGCAGTGGGATATCTACTCTTATTTATCAGATTGAGAAATCCCAAATATGTGTTGGTGAGACTGGCAGGAGTGTAAAACGGGACAATCTTTCTAGAGGTGGATGGGCATTATATAGCAAATTTACATATGTGTCTATTTGTAGATCCAGTAATCCTAAATACAACCTGGCAAAAAACATGGAAAAAAACTTTACATAGGCATTTCCTTATATTTAAAGTATAAACAATAGACGAATAAACCAAAAACTAATAAAAATGATCATCTGTAAAGGAAGGGAAAGAACAGGGAGGAATGGACAGAAACAGAAGTTAGACCTCTGTGTACATACCTTGAAAACAAAGTACATATTTTTTACTTGGAAACTATAAATGCTTCATATAACCACAACAAAATAAAAAACAAGGGAATTCCCTGGTGGTCCAGTGGTTAGGACTCCGTGCTCTCACTGCTGAGGGCCCAGGTTCTATCCCTGGTTGGCGAACTAAGATCCCACAAGCCACACAGTGTGGCCAAAAATAAAAAAATAAAAAACAAAACCTAAAGTAATTCCCCCCAATAAAAAACAAACAGAAATAACCTAACTGTATATCAAGCTGTATATGTTAACCACACATAACAGGAATTATTTCAAGTGACATTATTTTTAAGTACATCATTGATAGAATACATCCTAAAGACAAAAAAGTCCTCAAGGAAATCTCAAAAGTGGAGTAATCATGTTGTTAGTGTCAATGTAGTCTTGTTATTTTGATAGATTTTATATTATATATCTCAAAATATAACTCAAATAATTATGTTCATGTTTTTGGAAGATTTCCAGCATAAAAGAGATAAAAATATAAAATCGAAGAAGTAAAAATAAAAACACTGCTATCTTAAATACCCAGTAATATCTGATAGCTTCCTTTCATTCATGATTTGTTTTTTATGAATCTCATGTTCATAAAATTACAATATGCGTATTTTTCACTTTCTTAAAAAAAAACGGTCACCTATTTTGTTCATTCAAGCCTACGTACCACGACAACCTTATAGCAATGATTATCCTCAGTACCTGAACTATGATCTTTAAATACCATTTGCTACAAAAAGGAACCACGACACCCTGGAAAATAGTTAATTCCAGGCGTAGATCAGGAAATATACAAGGTAAGCCTGGGAATCATATCACATCCAAAAGGTAGGAAGCTCTCAAAAACTACTGCAGTGATGTAAAAAAGACATAGGCACCAAATTTAAGAGTTGGTCAGGGACAACCTGAACGTCAGAAAGAATAGCTACAAAGGACTAAAACTTATATAAAAAATATACACATATGTAAATCCATAATTTCCTTAATGACACTAAAAACTTTACACTCGTCTCCTTTTGAGGTCATTAGGGAACCATGTCATTCTAAAAACAGTGATAATGAGCAGGGATCAAACATTTGTCTTGCCTTTCCTATATGAAATATGTTTTAGAGTAAACCAACAGTTGATAGGGAAAAGCTCTTTTTTCTTCTTTATTGAAGAATCATGGCTAATACATAAAGAATGGCAGAATTACAAAGTCATCATTTTGCAGTTCCTAGTATAATAAGTGATCTAGGTAATGATCATCATGACTGCTGAAAAACCATTATGTGAAAGAATGATGAATAACTTTATAATAATTGGCTGGAACAGGCTGATAACATCTGAGCTGACTTAATCTAAATATCACTAAATGTAGGACAAACAGATAGAATGTTTCTCCTCATGTGAATCATTAGTGCATGACTGAACCCGATCTACCAGTTTATAGGAAATTAGCCTCTACTACCAGTTTGTAGGAAACATGGAAGAAAAGAAGATCGAGATATCCTCTCTTTAATTAACAGATCAGTGTTGAGAAAAAAATCCTCATGCTGTGAGTGGACACTTTAAACTGTCTCTTTCCCAAACATTAATGTAAGCATGCAATGATATGGCGTATAAAATAGCACACTTACTTGCTGTTTGATCTTGGGCAATTTATTTGTCTATACCATAGTTTCTTCATCTGTCAAATGGGAATAATTCTTAACCTCACAGAGTTACAGTAATAAAGAAATAAAGTAATATATGTAAAGTGCTTGGTACAATATGTGAGCATTTATAGTCAGTAGTAGTAATATGAATTTTTAATAAACTTCAGGATAATGGTAGTTTTGACAAAAGAATGATATAGAAAAAGGGCCAGGGGTTTCTAAAAGGAACTATTTCTTGTATATAAAAAATGCTTGAACGTTTTAATATTAATACTATTTTACTGTACTACTCATGCCATTATATAGGTTGTAATTAAACAGAAAAATATATATTCATATAATTCTTTTCCTCTTACACAGAACATACAAGATGACTTTCTTACCTTATCCAAAAGGTGTATTATCATTGGTACAAGATTGGCATCAATTACTGCCTGAACCTGCTGCTGATTTCCTGCGGTGATGTTAGAGAGGAACCACACTGCTTCCTGTAGAACAAGATCCTTTCAATATTTCTCATTAAAAAATAAAATCTGCAGCTGAACTAGGAAAAAGCACATTCACTACAACGTCCAAATGATTTTATGGAGTATGTTCCATAATAAAAAATTTAGGAATATGAATTCCTCTATCCCCTTTCCATATTTTTCTTTGGACAAATTGCTAATGACCCTAGTCTAAGTTATAATGAACTAACCCTTCTAAAAAATTCTTGAAAGCAATGTTCCCAAACACTAAGACTCAAAAGAAGCTTGGCTGAACAAATACTAAGGAACTGATGAGCTGCAATACAAATACAAATCCTAAAACAATTGTAAAGGAGATTCAGCATCCTCCTCACATAGCGTGCTTTATTTATTCTCTCTTCTGTTCTGATTGAGTCGTAGCCAAAGTAGATAAATCTCTCGATTATTCATGATAATGGAGACACAAAAACTGAAATAGTGGATTGTTTTAGTATACTTATTTGTAATAGTCATTCATTGCACCATCTCTCTCAAGAGGTAAAGTGGAACCAGATGTTTGACAGCTTTATTGGTCTACCTTAATGATCTTTTTATGCTACCCTTTACACCACAATGTGCTACTTCTACCAAGTTGATTACAAGTCTTTTTTTTTTTCATAGACAATAAATGCATACTAAAAACACAGAATGAAATAAGACAAAATATCTGCCTAATGTCCTATGTAGGATATTGCTATAATTTACCAAAGTTAATAAACTTATTAAACATATGAATTTACTAAAGGGAAACATTTTCTCTATTTTAAAAAAGTAGTAAACAGTAGTAGTGTGCAGTAGGCTCTTTTGGATCAGATCACAGGATCATGTTTAATGAACCTGTTAGAGATTTTAGGGTGCTAGGCTACTTAGGTGAGCTGTTCTTGGGTTATAATCATCGGCAATGTTGTAATCAACAACCCATGTATTTCTACAACAGCCTCAGATGCACTCCAACGTCAGCATCACCAGTCAGTGCCCCCTTTTCATAGCCTCCACAAGCACACACACATGCACACACACTCTATCAAATAGCTAAAAAATATTAAACTTAGATTACTTAACTTACGTATTAAAATCTTCCAATCACACAACATTCAACACCCAATTATCTCTATTTCATCATTTCCAAGAGAGCCAAATGTGCACTGTTTACAATCGGTTTTATATATGGAAAATCATGTACCAATCCATGTCATAAAGAGTAAAATACTTTCTCTTAATGTCTAAATGACAGTTTATGTTAATAAACGGTATTAAAGACACTTGAGTCTCTAATTTTGCAAATGAAAATGGCTACTTTATATGCTAATTATTAAATAGTATTTAAAAATACTTACTTTATTAATTTTCTCTTTGGGATGTGTCAGAAGTGCGGGGAAGTGTGAAAGAGCATCACAGTTCAAAACTACTTGTGTTTGCTCATCAGTTCCAGTAACAATGTTGCCCACAGCTCGAAGTGCTGCTGTCTGAAACATAAAAAGATTTAATGAGATGTTGTTCTATATGAATCACTTATTACCACAAAGGTATGTTAGGCAGGTTATGAAAGATATATATATATATTTTATATAAATTTTTTATTTATTTTTGGCTGCATTGGGTCTTCACTGCTGTGCGCGGGCTTTCTCTAGTTGCAGGGAGCGGGGGCTACTCTTCATTGCTGCGTGGGTTTCTCACTGCGGTGGCTTCTCTTGTCCAGAGCACAGGCTCTAGGTGCATGGGCTTCAGTAGTTGTGTCATGTGGGCTCAGTAGTTGTGGCTCATGGGCTCTAGAGCGCAGGCTCAGCAGTTGTGGCGCACGGGCTTAGTTGCTCTGCGGCATGTGGGATCTTCCCACACCAGGGCTCGAACCCATGTGCCCTGCACTGGCAGGCGGATTCTTAACCACTGCGCCACCAGGGAAGCCCCAGGTTATGAAAGATATCTTTATGCATTCATGCCTACCTATCCTTTTTGAGCAAGTTGTGTCAGATACTGATTTAGGAACAGAGGAGTGAATAGGACAGACATAAACCCATCTCCTATGGAGCTTCCATTATTGTAAGAGGAAACAGCCAATAAACAAGTAAGTATGAAGGATAATTTTAGATAGTAATTATGGCCATAAAGAAAATAAGATAATACAAAAGCTTTTGTGGGAATATGTTTTCAGTTCCCTTGGGTATATACCTGGAAATGGAATTGCTGGGTCATATAATAACTCTACGTCTAACTTTTCCAGGTACTGTCAAACTATATTCCAAAGAGGCCGTATCATTTTACATTCCTACCAGCAATGTATGAGGATTATACTTTCTCTACATCCTTGCCAACACTTGTTACTGTCTTTTTGATTATACCATCCTGGTGGGTATAAAATGGTACTTCACTGTGGCTTTGATTTGCTTTGCCTTAATGACTAAGGATGTTGAACATCTTCATATGTGCTTATGGACCATCTGTATGCCTTCTTTGGAGAACATTAAAATTTTTAAACCATTTAAAATTAGGTTGCTGGAACCTCCCTGGTGGTGCAGTGGTTAAGACTCCACGCTCCCAATGCAGGGGGCCTGGGTTTGATCCCTGGTCGGGAACTAGACCCCACACGCATGCCACAACTAAGGAGCCCTCGAGCCGCAACTAAGAGCCCACATGCCACAACTAAGGAGCCCACTTGCTGCAACTAAGACCCAGCACAACCAAATAAATAAATATTAAAATTGGGTTGTCATTTTTTTTTGTTGAGTTTTAAGAGTTCTTTATGTATTTTGGACACTAATACCTTTTCATATATATGATTTGCAAACATTCTCTTCCATTCTGTAGGTTGTCTTTTCACTTTCTTGATTGTTTCCTTAGAAGTTTTTAATTTTGGAAGTCCAATTTATCTATTTTTTCCTTAGTTGCTTGTGGTGTCATATCTAAGAAACTACTGCCTAATCTGAGGTTATGAAGATTTATGCCTGTGTTTTCTTCTAAGAGGTTTATACTTCTGAATGTGACATTAAGCTGTTTGATTCATTTTGAGTTAATTTTTTAAAAATATGGTGTGAAGTAGGGTTCCAACTTCATTCTTTTACATATGGATATCCAGTAGCCTCAGCACCATTTGCTGAAAAGACTATTCTTTGCTCACTGAATTTTCTTGGCACCCTTGTTGAAAATCAATTGATCAAAAATGTGTAAGCTTATTTCTAGACTCTTGATTCTATTTCACTGATCAATATGTCTATCCTTATGCTAGCTAGAATCACAAAGTTTTGTTTTCTCTAGCTTTGTAGTCAAGTTTTGAAGTGAGAAGTCCCCAAACTTGGTTCTTTTTCAAGATTGTTTTGGCTATTTCTGGGTCCATTGAATTTCCATATGGATTTTAACAGGAATTGCATTTAATCTGTAGATAAATTTGGGAAGCACTGCCATCCTAATAATACTGAATCTTCCAATCCACGAACATGGATGTCTTTCCACTAATTTAGGTCTTGTTCAACTTCTTTCAAAAACGTTTTGTTGTGGCCTAGCTTCTTTAACAAGTAAATTTAACATGGGAAAGAAAAAAAGGAGAAGAAAGTTGTAGAGTAACAGAAACATAAAGACATAGCTACCACATGCAATGTGTTGACCTTGTTTGAATACTGATTTGGTCAAATTGTGAAAAAAAAAAATGAGGCAATAAGTAAAATTCAGATACTGATTGGATTTTAACATTACGGTTTCCTAAAGTGCTCTAATTATTGGTATGGTGGATATGTTAAAAAAAATAGCCTTACTTTTTAGAGATGCAACCTGAGTGAAGTTAGATATCTGGAATATGTGTCAAAATAATTTGGTGGGGAAGTAGAGATATAGAGGAAATCTACATAGTTCATTACATTATTCTTTCTATGTTCCTAAATTATGGCATGAAAGTTGAAAAAGTTTTAAAAAATCTCTATTAGTTACCAGGTAAAGTACAGAACATAACTTTCCTTGAGAGATGGCTCAAGTGAAAGTCCAAGCCCTATTTTCTCAATAAAGTCCAGTATTAAAACTGAAGATGCATTCTGAAAAAAACAAAAACAAAATGCAAACCAAAAACCTATACCAAGACATAAGTACCACACTTAAGAAATGCAAACTTCATAAGAATCTAGTAGGAATATTTAAAATAAACCACAAATAACCCTAAATGACAACTTATTCTATAATCAATTCTTCTGAATTTAGCTAAGTGTTCCCTCTTTTCTTTAAAGTGCTTTAAATTTTATAGCAGTGAGTCTCCATTTTGACAGTACATGAATATAACCTAAAGAGCTTTTTAAAGCCCAGGTTTCTAGGAAATATCCAGATTTACTGAAACAGTATTTCCAGGAGTAGAGCAAGGGAAATACACTAATTTTTTTCTTTAGGCTTCCCACTGCTGATTTTATTGTCCAGCCATGGTTGAGAAATAGTGAATCAGGTTAACAGTTTTCCTTATGCTATTATTGTGCTTTATAGGCTCTTAGTCATTCTAAGATTAAAGCATGCTATTTACCTCAGAAGGACAGGGAGAGCTTGCTGCTTGCTGCATCTCCCTTTACCACCGTAGTTTGACAGCTACTGCTTATAATATTTGTGTGAACTTCTCACCTTCTCTTTTTTGGCTCTTTCTAGATGCAGATTCTTTGGGATAAATATTTACATGGAAGGATTTTAAAATAATAAAACAAAACAAAATTAAAGAAAAAAATTTTAAATAACTGAGAGAAGACAATTTAGGAAACCCCTAAGCAGCACACTTCAGTACAAAGCCTTATCACAGTGCCAGTGAAGCTAAGCATTAACTAAACTTGCCAGGTGCAGTGAAGGAGAATAAAAAAGGACAGCTGTTGGGGGGAGGGGGGTGGGGGAAGGAGCAGGACAGTGGAAGAAGAAAAATAGGAAAAGTAGGAAAAATAATCAGTACTTGTTTCAGATGCTATCCAAGTTGCTATATGAACTGCCCTGGTCTGCGTTAGAAATCAGTAATTTACAAAGAAGTCAACTTGGCTTTTTTGGGGAGGTTTGGGGGGTGGGGAGGAGGAGGTTCTTGTAGTAATCTATCTCATTTTCTCCATCTTTAAAATGGGGATATAATAACTCACTCTTTTCATCACAGATATGTTGTTACTAGGCTAAAAAAATACTTTACACTATTGACATTACCCATGTTCAAATGTCACACTTAAAGCACACAGTGACATGCTTTTATCAATAAAAAACTCACCTGAACCTTAACTTCCTGGTGGCTGAGCAGAGGAACCAAATGAGGGACTATTCCAGAGTCTATTACCATCTGTATCTGTTCGTTGCCAGCATCAGTAAGGTAAGAGAGGGCCCAGACCGTATCTACCAATATCTAATGAATAAAAAGAATTCAAATAGTCTTTGAATATTTTCTCATTTCAAAAATTCTTAACCATATGGACTAACCTATGATTGTTCTACTATCTTCTTTCTTCCCTTTTCTCTCATCTAAATTCACTGGAATCAATCTTCTCTATTATATTAAGCATCGTCATCTATGAACGTCTATATCAAGTGTGTGCATCTTATCTTCTAGCCATATTTAGGATATTTAGGTTAATTATGATCTTGTTCACAGATTGGTATCCACTCTTAACTCACAAAGATACAAACACACTACATAGCACATAAAATATGAGAAAAAGACATTCTCTTTCCCAAATGCTCAGATTGAGGGATACTAGGTCCAAAGACATTGTGATAAACGCATGTAGTTGGAAAGAGTATATGTATCCAACATACAAGGTGGTTCAAAGCATCTGGGCTAGGTGAATATATTCAAGGTGTTCTTGCATCAATACCATGTTGGTAGGTCTAAAGCCAATACTCCAGTATTAGGATTATAGTACTTTCATCTTTTCCAACCAGTATGCTTTGCCTTATAAAACCAGAGGCAACTTCCCAAATAGGAATCTCCCACAGCTGCAGATCAAGACATTAAAAGCAACCATAGGTCAACTTATGAGATCTATAATCAAAAAACATGTTCTAGTTTAAAAAACAAAAAAAAAACAACAAACAAAAAACCCCCAAAAAACCAACCAACTAAACAAAACTATAATTTACATCAGGTGCCAAAAGTACTTAAAAAAAAAAAAGCCTCTGTAATTAACTTATAATGATTATATTTCAAAGTGCAACAGGCCATTGTGTTTCTTCTTTCTTTGTATGTGAAGTCCTAATTAGAAGTTATGGCCAAAACGAAGAATGACAAACAACTGTTAAACTGCTAAATAATACAATTACTGACAAAGACACAGTATTAAATAATTGTGCCTGAAACTTTACTTCCGAAAGCTTTTCTGGAATATGAACTCTGTGTCAAAAGACAAACCAGAGAAGTCTGAAACCTTTAAATTCTAAATCAATGATATGTTTAAAACATCCAAGAAGCTCCTAGAAGAAAACAGCACTTTGCCATTTTTCCTTTCAGAAATTCAAGAAAGCACTATGGATATTTTTAACGTAAAAAGAAGACACCAAATGAAAAATTCACACACATAAAGTGGTATCAAAATATGTGAGACAACTAAATTTCAACTTACAAAAGTAACTTTTTTTTTTGCCAAAATTTGCTGACATAGTTACTTTGTGCATGACTGTATGTAAAATCCAGATATACTTTTTTAAAAAGGCCCAATACTAAACATGTCATTAGTATGCTCACATCAAAATCATAATTTAAATCAGACCTGATCTCATATGCACTTTTTGTGTCAGCAAAGTCTATGATAAGTTTACTAATTACAACCAGAGTGTAATTTCAATGTTTCACTTATGGTTTGTGGAAGCAGTTTCGTTATTTTATTTTTTTTATTTCTTTGATGGCCTGATTTAAGAACTTGCTCCTAAGTGTTAACCTAAGAAGATTTCATTTTTAGTAAACATTATTGTTTAGTAAACAATATTACTAATGCTACTAAAAAAGAACAATGCAAACTGGCTTGAGAAATGCAAGATATATCAAGAGCAAGAAAAACAGTTACAATCTCAAATGGATTGGGGTAAACAAGTGGAAAGAACACAATACATCTCTGAATAAGGTCAACCAAGATGTCTAGTTTTCCAGAAGAGTTGTAAACTTTGAGATTAATCTTTCTTGGAAATCTTTTAATAAAAGTAAAATACAAAAAACTGTAATTTAATCAAAGAATTTGTGAGCCATGGCCGCTGAGCCTGCGCATCCAGAGCCTGTGCTCCGCAATGGGAGAGGCCAAAACAGTGAGAGGCCCGCATACCGCAAAAAAAAAGAATTTGGCTATAATAAGCCAAAACCAAAATTTGTTTACATGTGTGGTTTTTTTGCTTGTTTGTTTTTTAAACACCCTAGACTATCTGGAGCTAGAAAAAATATCTTTAGGACAAAGATCATGTTCATCTAATGAATAAATCAAGCACATTATGTCACTGCTTGATGTAGTACAATTCTAACTTTAATTTGCTCCATATCTTTACAGAGATCCTGGCAAAAGGGTATTAATACCCTAGAAACTGTGAAGGAATGAAGCAGCTTGTCAGACAGTGATCATACCAAACTGTGTTTTTAAAGAACTACACAAGGTTCTGATTGTTACTATGAGTTTTATCCATGTGATTTTCTTTTACCCATTATATTCCTAGCTCTTCTAACACAATAAAGGCTAGACTGAATTTATAAGCAGTTATGGCAGTTTCCCACTCATTCATACTTCCTGAGTTGCTTTCTCCTTTGCTCTCTGTGTTAGTATGAGTAGGATATATTTATTATGTTTAAAATCTAGTCTGCACTGATTTGTTTCCTTTTTGTTTGTATACTCAATTATCTCTACACCAAGTGAAGCCATTACCAAAGTCATTATAAATGAATTAATAGAGTAAAAATGAAATTAAAGAGCAACTGATATTCATGGTTTGGTGTAAGAATGGTATATGAATACAAACCCATGCATAAAGGCACAAATATTTCTCTTTTTTACCTTTCGAAAAATAATACCACTAGGTGTAAGTGTTCTCTCAATGGCCAGCTGTCAAAATGAGCTTTCATAAGAAGCTCATGAACAATCAAAGATAAAATCTTAGTGAGAGAGATTACTGACTGGCAACTTTAAGAACTTCCAATGCCAGTTTTCACAACACTAATATATAATATATGCACATACATTACTGCCCAGACCAAAATAACAGGCTTGATTTCTTCACTGAAATTTCATACTGTGATATGGGTAAACACAGAGAAAATATAAAATACCAAACTATGTATTGCAGCTCCTGAAATGAAAACATTTGATAGAGTGCACTGACATAATGTCATTTTCTCCCCTGTGTCATAGGGATAAGCCCTAACCATATATACATATAAAAATATATGACGGGAAGCATTTACTCACATTTACGTCTGTGTGATGAATTAAAACACAAAGAGCTGGAAGAATCTGAAGAGAGAAATATATAGATTTTAAAATATACACAGATAAAAATATACACATAATGGTATCTACTTTACTTTAAAGGAAAACAAAAATACTTGTTACCTCCTGAATGGTTTCCATTGGGGGTGGTGGGTCTTTGTGGCGACATAAGTTGACCATAACCCAAGTAACATTTCTTAGGAATGTTATAGGAATAGATGGACTTATGAAGGAAAGTAAAGGTTTCACAACTCCAAGACTTATGACATAATCTCTACACTGTGGCCCATCACCTGTAGGAAGAAGGATTTATTAATTCAATACAATAAGCAACTCAGAAAACGTAAAGCACTGGGTTCAACATGCTACTTCCTGTATTTGAACCAAGTACACTATTTTGTTTTATGTGAAAGTTTTAGACAATAATAACCTAGTTCTTTGAGCCAAGAGAAGCAAGATAAGGTACTAAGATTTTTTTGCACATTATTCATGTATTCAGGTTTATATGCTGTTCACCCTAAAATGTTTTTATGCCATCTAAAATGTTTTTATGCCATCTAAAAGCCTCAGTAAGGCTTTAAAGTACTTTGTGAACACAGAATTCTTGCTTTTTCTCTTCTCTCTCAATGGTACTCTAAGTTTAAGAAACTTTCACGTTATAAAAAGAGATATATTGAAATACCATTACAGAGAAAATATTTGTAGAATTTATACTGATGATCTAATATCAAAGCATAGAGAGTATTAACTATAAATTACTCTATACACTTAGAAACTATGTCTCAAAAAGGCAGGGGAGAGGGAACCAATACCCCTAGATCAGTGGTTCCCATAGTGATTTTGGGGCCCTATCCCAAATCTGTTGAAACAGAAACTCTGTGGGTCCAGGATTCTGTTTTAACAAGCCCTTAATATAATTTTGATAACAGGCTAGAGTTTGAGAATCACTGCCCCAGAGAAAAGTGCCAAAGTTAATTTCCTCTATCTAGAGTATCACTATAATTTGTAGTATGAAAGCCACACTGAAGTATTACATTCCGTAAGTGAAAACACTTTGCCCTGCACTGTGGTATCTGAAGATAAAATGCTTGTTCTTTTTGCAACCATGTATTCTAATTAATTCTAAAATGTCACTGGAATTAAAAGCCAAAGATCAAGATGTTGTACTAATAGTTCTAAATCTACAATTTGGTATAAAAGTGAGGGACTCTGGATATACAAACGATAGCATTCCTAACAGTAATATACCATATGCCAAGAACAGTTTATAGGGAAATTCTCCCATTTGAAAACTCGCAATTGTGGAGCACTAACCATACCTTACCTTCCATCTTGGCCCCCAAAAGGGTAATAAAGAGGAGGTATATCAGAGCAAAACTGATTACTTCTATGCAAAAATAAAAAAATCTGTGGCAAAAATAACTTTTAACATCATGGTACACAATACAGTTCAGACTGCAGATTTTTTCCATTCTCCACTGGAGGACAGATTTTTGAATTTTTGAGTTTGGGTGAAGTTAGGTTGTAGTTAAAAAACAAATTCTTGAAATACTGGAATTGTCTTTAATTATTCTTCCTACAATTATTTATCAGAAAAAACCTGAAGGTATGGCAATCATGGTGGTCAACATTTAATGAGACTGCCTATAAGGTACAGATACCACATGTATGATGATGACCTCATGATGACAGTGGATAACATTACTATACTTCATTGCACTAAAATCCACAAGAGATATAAAAAATTTCAATTTAGATTCTTCTCAGAACTGCTATTACAGAGAAAAATTTTGGTTTATGTTTTGCCTCCTCCTTTTTTCTTATTATTTCCTAGGATAGTAAGAGAGTTGAGGAATAAAATGGACCAACATAATAAAGGAGAAAGATGAAAATACCTAAATCACATACATATTTCATAATTATTCAAATAATTAAGAGTTGACTATATACAAAGAGATATACTGGTATCACAAGCAACAAAAATGTTCATTCTGTTTACTATGGGTTTATACTTAAACAGCTGTAATTTCTGTAAACTAGTTCATAAAAACTAGTACTAAAAAAGGCAAATTGCTTTTTCTTTTCAACTACTAGTAGTCATTTTTATTACACAGTACATGATAACAATGATTGTTGGACTAGTATTACAAGTTTTAGACAAACCTATGATATTTCCCAATGCCCACACTGCTTGCTCACAGACATTTTGATGGGGTGAATGGAGAAGCCTCAGGAAAAGTGGAACAGCATCTGAAGGAGGAAAACATAAGCTATCATTTAAATTTGAAGATACTGTTATATATCAATTATATTTTAATAAAATTGAAAGGAAAAAGGTTGAAAACACTATAATCTAAACCAAAAATCAAACTTGTTTCTTTGCTGAAATCCCAAAAGAAAGAAACCTATCAAAAATATATTTAAGGGCTTCCCTGGTGGCGTAGTGGTTGAGAGTCCGCCTGCCGACACAGGGGACACGGGTTCGTGCTCCGGTCTGGGAAGATCCCACATGCCACGGAGCGGCTGGGCCCGTGAGCCATGGCCGCTGAGTCTGCACGTCCAGAGCCTGTGCTCCGCAACGGGAGAGGCCACAGCAGTGAGAGGCCCGCGTACAGCAAAAAAAAAAAAATATACATATATATATATACATATATATATATATTTAAAATATATCTTCATTAAATGATTTTCATTAGAATAATGGTAGTGGAAAATTTCCAGGTAGCAGACTATTCATCATCAAAGTGACAGTTTTAACACACAGACAAATGTCAAATTAAGCTGATAAAATTTCATTCACAGTTAAAACCGGATTTAATTCCAATTTCAAGAAATTAATTCCTTATAGATTAGCATTAGCTTCAAATTTGAAAAAAACTCCAATTATTAAAATAACTTTTGAATATAGAAATTTAAAATAACATCATATGGGTCTTTAGCCAGGCCAGTGATTCCTGTGCCACGTGAGACCTTTTGAATCAGAAAATGATTCTGTTGCTTAACACAAGGAAAAACAAAGAGATGTTTAACAGAATAATACTGCACTGAACAAATGATTCTTCTATTTCTTTTCTTCCCTCTGATATTGCTCTGAAAAATGCTATTTGAGTACATGTAGATCAATCATGCTTACTTATAGTAAAAAGTAATTCATTTATCCATTACTTTTGGTATATTAAGACAGACTAGCAGTGTTAAAACAAATTCTAAGCCTCTTTCTAATCTTTAAGGAACACAAAAGAGAAAAGAAGAGGGATTAAGACATTGTCTTGAGATCATAAAATTAACTAAACAGTCAACTATACAAAGCAAAACCAAAAAAACCAAACCCCAAAATCACCTGAACCCAAAATTAATCAGTTTTATTATAATTTAAGGAAATTATCTTTTCTATGTAATATTATAATACAAGTGTCTATATAATAAAATCCTCACTGGATAACACTTTTGTTCCCTTTCAAAATCTTGACAGTGCTTAAGATTTTAACAGGCTTATTAGACAAGTATACTGCTTACATATTTGAAGGGGATTCTGAAAGTACCTTCTTTAAAATTATTAATTTCTTTGTTTAGTAGAAGAATCAAATAGTACTTATGAAAATAATTCAAGTTATTACTTTCAATAATTATTTCCCACTTACAGTTCTTGGAACATAAAAAACAACCAATCCTATAATAACAATGAAAAAAAAATTTCAAGCCATTCTCTAAAGTAGGACTACTTTATAAAAGAAGATTTCTTTAAAATGTATAATGGACATCTCATTAACAGTGTCCAACAGGTAGTATGGCAACAGGAAAAACACCTTTATTTCTGTAATGTCCTATAAACACAATAATGTAACTACTACTATAATTACAAAATGTTTTCAGATTTAGAATCAAATGAATTTTTGGAAATAGAAAATGTCAGTCAATGGGACAAGATGATCAAAGTAACATACCTGAGTTGGCCTATTTCAACTACCTTATTTGTTACTGAATTCAAAATACTTAATTACTTTATAATATAAATAGCTCTATTCTTTTAGGAAAAGCATTGAGTTTTTTAATTAACTTTTTTTTGAAAATCACAATTTTGTCTCTTAATAACCAACTTACTGGACTGAACTACTGCTTGAGTTTGTTCAGAGGTTCCAGACGCAATGTTTGTCAAAGCCCATGCAGCTTCAAACTGTAAAGAAGGACTACAAAAAACAAATAATTTTAAACAGCAGGAATTTCTACATTGGCCCAAATATCCACCAACCACTCCTCCCCCTAGCATTTTAAAAGTATTACATATTTTTATTCAAAAGATCTATGCACCCAGTACTTTTTTTTAAACTTCCAATGACTATTTAAAATATCTCTTCAGTATAAAAAGCATACAACCTCCTCAGGTGTCCTTATTTTTAGTAAGAACTCTTTATTAAGATACCTGCACATTATTACCCAAACAGTTTTCTCAAGTACCTATCTGGCTAAACTAGTTCTTGCCAATTTTCAAAGCTTAAAAGTTAAATATATCATTCGCAAGTTCCCGTTTGGTCTTTACTTTCCTCTCTTGGTGTAAACATTCCTTACACTGTTTTTTACTTTGGCTTCTCAACTCCACCTTATAGCCCCCTTTTTTTTTCTTTAAAGACCAAACTAACTACGAGAAAATCTTATCTTCTGCAAAGGATACATCCTAAATTATTTCTTAAAATAATGTACTTACTTGTCATCTCTTTCAAGACAATGGACTAAAATAGGCAATATTCCAGATTTTATTAAGTCATCAATTGGTGGATTTCGATCACTGGACAAAAGCTTCCTATAAGAGATATAAACATACCCCTTGTGAACTTAATGACATATAATTAAATTCAAATTCACATTTGATATATTACAATAAACTGAATATTTGGCACAAATACTCTCCCTGCAAGCTACTTTTTAAATTTACATAATGCAACCTTTTCTCTATTATAAATTAATTTATAAATTTACAGAGATTACTAATAATTAGGAAAAAATGGTAAGACATGAACCACTTTTTTTTAAGTTAGGACAAAAGCAGATAGGATGCTGGTACAAGTTTATAGCTGATACTAGTGTCCAGTTCTTCATCCTACTCTATATACCAAATCAAAGGTCATAAAAGCTCAACAACATTCTCATCTCAACAACTAAAGGAAATGAAATAAACACAGCAATACATAGGAAAATATCCAGAGAGATATTGGAGATACTAAGGTGAATAAGACAGACACATCCTTGCTCTCATGGAGCTTAGAGAGTAAAACAATACCTAGTGCCCATTTACACATATGGCAGACTGCAGTTTTAGCTGACAAATCCTAAATGTGGCCTAACACAAATCGTCACCCATCTGAATCCCCTGCACTACTATATGAAGACAATGTTTAAGCAACTTTAATCAGATTATTCCCCTATATAAACCAAGTGATGGCTGCTAATTTACTACCCTATCAGTGTAAACTCCTTGACTGAGTTTTTTATAACACTCCACAAACTAGCTCCATCTTATTTATCTACTAATCTTATTCTCTGTAATTCAACAACAGGTCAGTTGTCTGTCCGACCATTTCAGTCTAATTTCTAGGCCCTTCAAATCCTATTCCCCTCACTTGGAATGCTCTCTTTTTTGCCTATTCAAACTCTACCTTTTCAAGTTAAATGTTTTCAAAATACCCTCTCTGAATTCCGAGAATATATACACAGCATATGGCTACATTCGCTGTTGAGCATCACTATTTTTAATATAGTTTTGCCTTCCCGATTAGGTTCTAAACTTCTTACAAAGCAAGAATTATTCCACATGCTTCTTCACAGTATTTTCTGTAATAAATGGTACGATTCTTTGCACAACACAGGAAATAAACCCAGTCTTTCTTTTTCTTTTCTTTTTTTTTTGCGGTACACAGGCCTCTCACTGTTGTGGCCTCTCCCGTTGCAGACCACAGGCTCCGGATGCGCAGGCTCAGTGGCCATGGCTCACGGGCCCAGCCGCTCCACGGCATGTGGGATCTTCCCAGACCGGGGCACGAACTCGTGTCCCCTGCATCGGCAGGCAGACTCTCAACCACTGCGCCACCAGGGAAGCCCAACCCAGTCTTTCTTAATCAAGGTTTCAAATTTAATAAAAGAAATTATTTTTTATTACTTCACTAAGGACATTCTTAAAGAGAAATGTCCCTCTTTCTTTGTAAAATGGCGCATATAATATCTACAGTGTATCATCAGTTTGGTGACACTGTCTTGCTCTGTGCTAAAGTGCCAGTAGTTTACCCACAGTTGCTTTTGCAACATCCATGTGAATGTTAACACAGTAAAAACAACAACAAAAAAGGCAAATAAAGTCTTATTATTATTGTGAAAATAATACCTCCTTAAGTTATCCCAGGCTCTCCTAGGGATCCACACACTATATTTTGAGATTCCCTGCCTTAGGGCTTTAATTATCTTACAGAACTCATGTTGAGAAGAGCTGCTCCAATACTATAATCAACTCTGACAATGGTGAGCATAATGTATCAATTTCTTAATCATTCTTCCTATTACATTAATTTGCCATTCTGAGATGTGAAAACTTCTGTGATTTTCTTCCTACATAGCAAAGTTCTCTCTAAGAAGTTCTTCTACCTGTGGTGGGCAACATTTAATTCTATAATTTCCGTATGTGTTCTAGGCCATTTAAAGTGAATATGCAAAAGTAAGAAAGTCTAATAAACATAAAAGGGACTCATGCACTAGATAAGATATTACATAAAACTGTGAAGTTTTTTTTTCACTTTAAAATTCTGTAACTAGAATCAATTTCTTGCTTAAGTGTCTCTTTCCTACAATTACAACATAGGGTGGTATTCTTTTATTTATAAAAAAACAAAGGGCTTCCCTGATGGTGCAGTGGTTAAGAATCCGCCTGCCAATGCAGGAGGCACAGGTTCGAGCCCTGGTCCAGGAAGATCTCACATGGTGCGGAGCAACTAAGCCCATGCGCCACAACTACTGAGCCTGTGCTCTAGAGCCCACGAGCCACAACTACTGAGCCCATGTGCCACAACTACTGAAGCCTACGCGCCCTAGAGCCTGTGCTCTGCAACAAGAGAAGCCACCGTGATGAGAAGCCTGAGCACTGCAATGAAGAGTAGCCCCTGCTCACCGCAACTAGAGAAAGCCCGCACGCAGCAACAAAGACCCAATGCAGCCAAAAATAAATAAAATTTAAAAAAAAAAGAAACCACTATATTGTACTATGATACAACCATGTCTTCCCCGAGCTATGTATTAATACAAATGTCTCAGTAAAAAGTTTTTGGTTTTCCCTTAAAATATGAGTGCATAGGTTTTATAACAATGTGCAAAAATAACTAAATATTCTTACACTGACTGAGAAGTGGGAGTCTCTGTAGCCCTAAATCTTAATGTGTACTTCCCTGTACACTGCTACAGTAAGCTTTAATTCAATTCATTGTTTGATCAATATGAGGACTGTGAGAAGAATTAGCTACCTGAGTAGGATTTGATGAATCTGAATTTTAATAAAATTAAATACCTATTAATCAGTAAAAGGTAAAAAGCTTTATAAATAATGTTTTTCTATTAGTCTATAGCAATACCCTGTCAAATCAACTTTTCCCTGGCATTTGTACCTATTAGCCACACTAAAGCCTCAATGTATTAGTGAGTTTAGAAAACTGCTAATTTTAATACTCTAAATCAGAGAATAATTTTGAAAATAAATTCAGTTGGTCTATGACTGTTCTTTATTGTCATCAAAGTTAATATAAGAAACAGGACTACTATATAGTGAAAACCCAAAAGAGAACTCCTGTGTAAGTTACAAAATTTAACTTACCTAGCAGCTTGAACTGCACTTAACTGAATTCCTTGGTTATCACTTGAAGCATTCTATAAAAAACAAAACAATTTTTGATGCAGATACACAGTAATTAGTTGTTAAGTCCAAGAAATACAAATGAAAAGGGGGGGAAACTCAACTTACTTGAACAATAGCTTCTAGAGAGGTATTTTGCTGGGAAAAAAGTTAGAGAAAACTAAGTTAAAAAATCACCTTGTAATTCTATATTTATGTAAAAATTTTTCACTGGTATTTTTAAATTACCAGAATAACAATTACTTACCACTCTATAATCACCATCTATGTCAGAGTCTTCACAGATATCTTCATGTGGTACATTCCTTCTCTTTAAGAGATGTTCATCTCTTTTATTCTTTAAAAAAAAAAAAAAACTTCAGTTAATTTTTAAAAAGCTAAATACTTTCATACGAAGGTTAGGCAGTCCTGTGCCTACAAAAAAACATGAAGTGACTTTTAAAAGTAAAATGCAAACGCAGAAAATTAAACCAAATTGTGAATTAAACACTTAAGCAACACTAATTTGAGCCCCAAACCCCAAATATTACATTTTTAATGAACCGTGAACAATGTAAAAATAAACTAAAAAACAAAATAATTTGATTTAAAAAGATAGTGTATAGTTTAAGCCAGAACCAAACATACATATTTATTTAAAAGTACTAAACCATTTTATACATCATCTGGGAGCTTCTCTTTATCACCTAAAAACAAAGTCAAAGCAAAAGTTGCGCAGTTCAAAATCAGACAAAAATCAACAATACCTTACAAAACTGAAGGGCCACTTGAATTTCACTAAAAATGTTTGTGACAAACTTAAAAATATATTCTCAACTAACCTACTTTAATACTTGAAAAGTTGATGAAATTTTTAAGTACCAAGTTCCTTTTATGGAGTAATTACTACTGTAAATAGCAGAACTATTTAGTATGACATATATTTTATATAAATCATTTAAAATTACAGAAGAAAAAATCATTTGATAATGTGTTTATCTCTATATTTGGATAGTGGACAAACTGTATCTTGTCAACTTCAATAGCTTGTCAAATTTAGTCAATCTTTCCATTTTCAAAAGAAAAAGAAATGCCAATTAAGCACCTGAGATTAATATACATTTGCTAATTTCTCTATATGCTGTAAGGTTGTTAGAATTATGCTTGAAAGTACCCAATATTAATCAGGCTCACCTTCCTTAATTCAACTACAACTTCATTTCGTTGTCTTCTCATAGTCTACAAGAAATTAAAGAAAATTATTTTTAAAAAAATCACCTCAAATTCCATCAGCCAGAGAAAACTGATATTAACATTTTGATGTACATCCCCTTATCTTTTCTTCTACTCATATATATACATAGTCATATTTTACTCATAATAAAGGTTATATTATATAGATGATTTCCTATCTTCATTTCATATTCACATTCTCAAATACTGAACATCACTGAAATTATTAATGGAGCTATAATATTGGATATATCATAAAAATTTTAAACTGTAACATAAGAATTATTAAAAACACAAAGGTACAAAGAATAAAAGAACCCATAATCTCACCCCCTATATGAACTTCCTATTTAAAAAGTAATATATATACAAGATAATCTCACCCCCCATATGAACTCCCTATTTAAAAACTAATATATGTATAAGGTTAGTAAATGCAACTGCTTTAAAAAAGGGGGGATGGGGGAAGGGGAGAGAACCTTCCTGCCCATTCACAGTTTCTTTCTCTAAAGGTAAACATTGTTAGATTTACTATGATTTTGACACACTTATCTATTTATTCTGATCTTCACCTTATTTTTGTTTATTTAATTAAAGATCTTAAAGATCTTCCATGGTGGTATAGGCAGATCTATTTCATTCTTCCTAAGAAGCACATTAATTATTCTACCACATACTGTAACCATTCTGTTTTTTAAAGTGTTTTTCTCATTTTAAAGTTACCTAACATAGAGGACTTCCCTGGTGGTGCAGTGGTTAAGAACCCGCCTGACAATGCAGTGGACACGGGTTCGAGCCCTGGTCTGGGAAGATCCCACATGCCGTGGAACAACTAAGCCCGTGTGCCACAACTACTATGCCTGCATTCTAGAGCCCACGTGCCACAACTACTGAAGCCTGTGAGCCTAGAGCCTGTGCTCCGCAACAAGAGAAGCCACCACAATGAAGAGTAGCCCTCGCTTGCTGCAACTAGAGAAAGCCCATTGCACTGGATATTAGATGAAACACATTTTGCAACAATAATCTGATTTTTATTGGTGGTGACAAAAATCACAGGTAACTTTAATAACTACTGAGGTTTATTGGCTACATTATTAACTGAAGGGAATACTGTTTCAGTTAGAAGTTAGTGAAAACAAAGATGTAATTAATTTTTTTCTAAGTTCCCAGGACCTCCTGAATTCCACCCATAGACTCCATGGGAATAAGGACTCAGCAAAGAACTCCTTTCTCCTTTTTAGAACTCCTTTCTAAAAAGTCAATCAGGTCATGTTATTCCCCTCTTCAAAACCATCCACTGGCTCTCCACTCTGGAGTAAATGCCCAGTCATTATAATGGCTTAAGTCTTCCCACCTCACCCCCCCCACCTCACCCCCACCCCCGGTTACCACCTCTAAGATCTCAGCTCCTATCACTCTCTCAATTCATTCTGCTGTATCCTCACTAACTTTGCTATTCCTCTAATGCACTGGAAATTCTCTCTTCAAGGCCTCTTCTAATACACTATACAGCAACTGCTAAGAAAATGGACTCCAAACTCCCAATGCAGGGGGCCAGGGTTCGATCCCTGGTCAGGGAACCAGATCCTGCATGCATTCTGCAACTAAGAAGCCTGCATGCTGCAACTAAGAAGGCTGATGTTGCAACTAAGACCCGGTGCAGCCTAAATAAATAAATAAATATTAAAATAAAATAAAAATACCAAGACAATTAAAAAATACTAATAAGATAGGCTGCAAAATGAATAAAAATAAGTAGACAAGTATTACAAGAGTTTCAATATTCACCATAGTTTAATCATTACAGCCTTTAAGAAGTAAGAAGAAATATTTTTACTTTTACAAGTGAGGACACTGAGGTTTAGAGAAGTTAAACTACTTGGCCAAGGCTACATGGCTAGAAGTGGGACAGCCAGGATTAGAATTCAGAGTCTCATACAAAGCCAATTAACCACTATGCCATATTGTCTCCACAAGTCTTAAAGTCAAATAGAGTTCAAGCCAATTTTAGAGCCTATGGTTCTTGTACAATATAGAGTACTATTATCAAGACAATGCGCTTTCGCTGTATCACAATACAAAAACAATAAATAACTCAAATAAACAATAACATAAAACTATGTCCTGTTTCTCACAGAAAATAAAATCTGCAAAATGTACTACTTAAAAGATTTGTTCAGTAAAAAGGTAGACTTTTGAGGGACAGAGATTATTTCTAGTCTAGTCTGTAATCCCATCTAAAAAAGTAGGATTAATGTACAATGAATGGGCTTTAACTTCTTAATAAAGCAAACTATTAATAAATCCTAAACAACTGCTATATATTGACCTAAATATTTATTTACACACATTTTTCCCCATTTTTGTACATCTTACTTATTAAATTAGTTTCTGATAATTTGAAACTCTTAATAAAGGATTTGTCAAAACAATTTAGCACTGTAGTTGCTGTGACATAAGCTTTGGGCTATTACTCTCCACAGAAACATTTGCAAAATAAAAGAACTGACAACCTCTTTACAATAGAGCAAGAAAGAGTTTCTTCTCTTGAGAGAAAGCTGTTACCTCCAAGGTAAAGAGAAGATTGAATGAAATAGTTAGATAGAAAGATATCCTACACAACAACCTGGCAGCATTTACCCATGTTTTTTATTGCAAAAAACAAAGTGTCTTAAAAGTGGTATTAGATATTTAGACATTTTCAAATCACAACCCCATCTCGAATCAAGAAGGACTTTTATTTCTCTGAGGTCTCATGAAAGGGATACACAAGACTTCTTTTTCTAAATCTTAACTTATCTTAAAGAGCTGGGTTTTTACATACTACATACAAATATAATAGTTCTGGATTCGCATGACTTAACTGATACAGTAAGCTGTCAATCAGAATTCCAAAAGGCTGCCAAACTAGCCAAAGGCTTATTTATAGGCCAAAGACTATCTAAAAAACAAAGGCTATAGAGGGTGCCCGCCTCCAGCCCCCCACCCCCAATAAACAGTAGAGTTCAGGCTGCTCTGATCATCCAGAATTTTTACATTTCTTTGCTTGTGATACAGCTTCAAAGTTCTAAACTCAGGCAAAAGGGAACAAGAAATTGTCAAAAAATTCAAACAAGTGAATCTTACAGAACACAGAATGGCATTTCCATTTAATAGTTATGTAGTTTTTAAAATTAACAAATAATTACTATGTATCCATTACTGCGCTAGGTTCTAGGGATTACTTTCTCTGCTCCAATGGGGTGAAAAGTAGAGTACTTTCTTTCCAACTTATGGCTAGTTAATTTCTAAGTCACTTTTTATCCATATAATATACTGTTTTCTTTAAAACTTTAGAAACTATTAAGATATGATGATGTAATAATATACTGTATGAAACTGAATGGTTTAAATTTTCTTGAGTAAAAAGTTAGGGTTTAGATCAGTAAGGACTCAGTAAGTCTTACTAGAGAAAAACATTTAAAGAAAATTCTAAAGTTAGTCATTCAAAGGTAAGGGATATAATACTTTGATTTTATTTCATCCAGCCTGTCATTTTTACCTTAGGAATACTGATACTTGGGTAATAGCACAAAAAAGCAAAAGAATAAAAAAATTTATCAGGCATAAGACCTTTTGTGAAGTGATGAGCTATATTTTAAAATTGGTATTTAGTAATATTACCACAACTCTGAAAATTGGCTAAAAATCATTTAATTGTATACTTAAAATGTGTGAATTTTATGCAAAGTAAACTATATCCCAATAAAGCAGTTTTTAAAAAGTTACACACACACACACACACACACACACACACACAAATCCTCCCCTCAATGTGGATTACTACTGTATTACTACTTACAGCCTGCTAAAAAGCACACACTCAGGTATTCAAATATTTATTATATTGGCAATACCTACTTGCCAATCATAAGAAATACAAGGATGGACCAGAATAGCATATCCATGGCCTTAAGGAGGTAGTACTCTTATGACAAAAAAATACAATTTAATAAAATAGTAATAAGGTCTAACACCTAGCAAACACTGGGTGTCAAACACCATTCCAAATATGTTACTTGACTTTATTCATTTAAATATATGTAATGTGTTATAATGTGCATACTAATCTTAACAGCAGAGAGACTATGTAATAAAGATGAAATATAAGCTGATGAAATATAAGCTGAATCTTTAAGACTGAATGGAAATTCAGTTAGAGACAGGCATTTCAGGTAGCAGATAGAACATATACAAAAAGAGACAATTAAAAGTGAGTTACTAGTGTTTTCAACCTATATAACCATTGCATCCTAAACATAAGTACAACAGCTGTTTAATCCAATAAATATGGTAAACCAAATGCTAAAAATAAATATCTATAAAAGTCTGTTTTCCCATTCTTTACCTATTTCTCCCTCCTCTCATCTCCACTTGTTGATCTCTCCAGCAGCAGTCATTATGGTGCTTATTTATGCCTTTGCCAAATAGCATATATGTTGTTAAATTGCAGGTGATTAGCAAATAAATTCCAACTTCACATTTATGACAATAAAAAAAAATGCTTAATGTTAAATGCTTAATGTTATATGCTTGCTCAAACTGTGGATTTATTTCTCAGCAATAATATTTATTAATAGCAGCAGTAGGAGAGAAAAGTTCTAATTAGCACTACTAGTGATAGACAAAAGTCTTCATAAGTAGAATCAAGTTCTTATCTCTGACAAGTAAAAAGATGAATGGAGGTTGAGTATAAGAGAAGTTTAAAAGTAAATTCACGGGCTTCCCTGGTGGCACAGTGGTTGAGAGTCCACCTGCCGATGCAGGGGACACGGGTTCATGCCCTGGTCCGGGAAGATCCCACATGCCGCGGAGTGGCTAGGCCCGTGAGCCATGGCCACTGGGCCTGCGTGTCCGGAGCCTGTGCCCCGCAACGAGAGAGGCCACGACAGTGAGAAGCCCACATACCGCAAAAAAAAAAAAAAAAAAAAAAAAAAAGTAAATTCACTGTAGGAGGCCAGATTTAACCTTGGCAAGCTTTTGGACAAGTTTTAAGAAATACTTCGAATCTACAGATACCATACTTTAAAATAATCCACATGTAAATTATAAGCATTGAAATTTAACTTATTAAAATTATTAAATTACATGAATGTACTTTTTTAAAAATCACAAAGGGACTTCCCTGGTGGCACAGTGGTTAAGAGTCTGCCTGCCAATGCTGGGGACACAGGTTCAAGCCCTGGTCCAGGAAGATCCCACATGTCGTGGAGCAACTAAGCCCGTGCGCCACAACTACCGACCCTGCACTTTAGAGCCCATGAGCTACAACTACTGAAGCCCACGTGCTCTAGGGCCCGTGCTCCGCAACGAGAGAAGCCACCACAATAAGAAGCCCGCACACTGCAATGAAGAGTAGTCCCTGCTCACTTCAACTAGAGAAAGCCCACACACAGCAACGAAAACCCAATGCAGCCAAAAAATAAATTAAAAAAAAAAGATAAAAATCACAAAAATGTTAGAAACTGTTAAGTTTGTTAACTCTAAGGAATGGCATTACAGTAGAGTTTCACTATCTAATCAATATTCAAACAATAGGGAAATACATTAAATTCAAAAGTTATACATATCTATTTGGAAAAGTTAGAAAACAAAGGTAAGAAGAAAAGGAAAAAGTTAAATTTCCTAAGTTTTCTATATTCACTTATATTGTACAAGAGGTGTATATACACACACACATAACAGAGGAGAAAATACAGAATACATACATGTCTCCCCCAAGATGGGTACTACCATATGGCTAAACTACTGGTATATGGCTACTAGTCCCAGCTCTACCTTTTATTACTGTAATCTTAGTCAAGTTACCATGTTTATGGGCATTAATTCCTTCATCTGTAGAGTGAAGGGATTCTAACATCTTTTATGTCTCAAAAATTTTATCAATGTTATCAACTTCAAAAAACAAAGTCACAAAAATATTTAAAATTGCCATTAGTACAAGTTACTACCCATGGCAATAACTTCTATGCTAAGAATACTGAGAAAGCCATAGCTCAAGATTGTAAACAATGAAAAGATATTGTATGGCTCTGGCATAGCTGCTCTGTGTTTTCACATTTTGCAGGTTTTTTTCTGGCCTTAAATTATGCTGCAAATGCCAAAAGGACATGGAAATCATTGAGCTTTCAATAGATTTGGTAACAGAGATCATTACCAAACAAATGAACTCTGTGTGTATGTGTGTCTGTGCATGCGTGCTGCTGGCAAGGAGGAGGTGTTTGGTAGGGAAAGAAAAAAGGTTAAGAAATGACCATAAGTTTGGTGAGACACATAACCAACCCTCTCAAAGATGGGAAATGCTGCAAGGTGAACTTTCAGAATCACATAGAAAGTGATTAAGGACAACACATAGAGACACCTGTTATACCAAACAATGCATGTTTGAATTTTATATGAGCAAAAGGGAAGGTACTCCCTTCTCTTTTAGAATGAGACTGATCAAATCCTGGCAAGAGTGATCATTTCTCTTCAAAGGTTTTGAGTACTTCATAGAAGAAATACAATTTCAGGAACTGACTGAATAACAAGTTGAAGAAAACATACGGGAAAGACATTGGGAAAAATTACGAAGAACAAGAAACCAAATGAGATTCAACCAAGTTAAGGAAGTCAACAGAACCCAAATCAACACTGCTAAAGAAATCTGCTATCTCTGTTTATTTGGTGCATTCTCACATGAGAAAACCAATTATTTTTTCCATTTACAAAACAAGATCAGATTAAAATAAAACATGAAAGGCAGGAGATTAAGGAATATTTTCCTTGTATGTACTTTTTATGAATATAATCAATTCAAATTCATGGTTTTGTTACAGAAAAATCTACACAAATATCATTGTAGGATTTTGTAAACTGGAAAAAATAGAAATCATTTAAACTATCTCATTTTATAGTGACTTGTCCAAGGCTCAGATTATCCTGGCCCCAGACCAATGTTCTTTATACTAGACCATACTACCTTTTCATTCTAGGTCTCCTTCTGTTGCATATCTCTTCAAATAAGCCACTTTTCCTTCTTTTTCCTCAGTATTTTCAAAATATTTATTTTTCTTTGTGAACTTATGTTCAAAGACTTTCACAATGGCAACAGAAAAACTTCATTAAAAGGTAAATCACTGAATTGCTTTACTAAAACACCATTTGAGAAGCATTAACTCTAATTATGCTCACATACTAAACAGATGTGTACATCTACACAAAAAGCCAGTAATTCACCCAACAAATGTTTACTGATCATTATATACCATAAACTGTTCTCAGTGTTAAGGACACAGCAGGGAACAAAAGGATAAAAATCTCTGACTTCACAGAACCTAGTGTGGGGAAAGACAATAAATAAAACTAAAATACAGGGCTTCCCTGATGGCACAGTGGTTGAGAGTCCGCCTGCCGATGCAGGGGACACAGGTTCGTGCCCTGGTCCGGGAGGATCCCACATGCCGCAGAGCGGCTGGGCCCGTGAGCCATGGCCGCTGAGCCTGCGCGTCCAGAGCCTGTGCTCCGCAACGGGAGAGGCCACAACAGTCAGAGGCCGCGTACTGTTTAAAAAAAAAAAAAAAAAAAAAAAAAAAACCTAAAATATATAGTATGTTAGATAGTGACAAATATTAGAAAAAATATAAAGCCAAGAAAGTGGATTTTTTTTAACTTTAAAAAAAATGTTTAAAAAATATTTATTTATTTGGCTCCTCCAGGTCTTAGTTGCAGCGTGCAGGATCTAGTTCCCTGACCAGGGATTGAACCTGGGGCCGCTGCATTGGGAGCACGGAGTCTTAACCACTGAACCACCAGGAAAGTCCCAAGAAGAGGGATATTTTTAAGTAAAGACCTTAAGATAAGTAAGCAAGCCATGCTGGTAATTTGGCAGAAAGTATTCAAGGCAGAGGAATTAGCAAGTAAAAAAGGACCAGACATAAGAGAAGAGGAAAGGCAGAGTCCAGGTGGCTGACATGCAATGAACAGAGGAGAAGGAAATGGATGGCCACTGTAAAGATTTTGGCATTTACTCTTAGTGCGATAGAAAGCCACTGATGGGTTCTGAGCAAATGAGACATCATACTCTGACTTAAAACAGAATCATTCCAGCTGCTGTGTTGGGAATACAACATAACTGTAGTAGTCCAAATTAGAGATAATAGTTTGGAGCAGAGTGATAGCAGGGGACATAATGAGATGCAGATTCTGAAGATTGATATATTCTGAAGATTGAATCTACAAAATGTGCTAATTAATGGGCTAGATAAGACTGTGAAAGAGAGGAAACAATGAGGAATGGAAGGTTTTTGGTCCAAGTTAAGTGAAAGATGTAACTACCATTTACTGAGATGGGGCAGGCTGAATGATGAGCAGGTTTGGGGAGTAATATGACTTTTGAACATGCTAAGTTTAATGTAATTATAATGAATCAAAATGAGTCAAGACGTCAGTTTGAGCCTAGGTTTCAAGGAAGAGGTTAGGACTAAAAATATCAACTTAGAAAGCTGGCTGTGTATAAATCGCATTTAAAACCAGATGATTTGATAAGATTATCTACAGAGTGAGCATAACTTCAGGCACTTTAAATATTAAGGGGCAGAGAACTAAGAAGTAACAGTGAGACAGAAGACAATAGGAATCTGTGCAAAGCTGGAATCAAGTTAAAAAAAATTACTTTTCAAGGAAGAATACATAATTAACTATGTCAAATGGTACTGACAGGTCAAATAAGATGAGGACTGAGAACCATCAGATTACTGTATATTTACTTTATAATTTAATATGGCTTGTCATCACAGAAACAATACCCTCACCCCAAATCTACTATGAATTCTGGTCTGTTTCTGTTACCGTTTATTCCCATCCTTGGACACTTCATAAGCTGAAAAATACTACCCAAGACTCAAAGCTTCTAACCCACATGTTATTTACTGTGCTACAGTACTGTACCTGAATAAGTTACAGAACCAAAGGTGAGCTCTGTTATCTACACAACACAGATTTCTCCAAATGAAAACAAACCCCACTCTCTAGCCCTTCCCTGTTCCCTTAAGCCACTCTACAAGCAGTCTTATTTCTGAGTAGGTCGTATATTTCAGGACAAGACTAAATTTGTGTAAATAATGGTTCCCCCTCCATCAATGCAGTCAATGAAGTAGACTACATTTCAACATATATATTCCCAAATTAACCACTTCTATAAGTATGAAATTATTTTTTGAAATGTCAAATATACAAAAAAGTAGAGAAAATCATAAGATACTCATGTATCAATAAATATCACTATTTTGTCCCATTTGCTTTATTTTTTAAAGAAATAAGAATTTCTAAGTATTACAGATACTGCTGAAACCTCATTCCAACCTCAACCCTCTCCACTCCCTTTCCCCTTTTGCCTTCCCAGAAGCAACCATTTTTCTGAATTCTCATGAGTGTTTTGACTGTATATCAACACATCTGTAATAGTTTTAATACATTTAACATTTAATATGAATAATATCATGCCATACACACCTTTTTGAAAAGTAAACTTTAGAGCAGTTTTAAGCCCACAGAAAAACTGAACAGAAAGTACAGAGTTCCCATGTATTCCTCGCCCCTCCTCCACTATCAACATTCTGTACTAGTGTGGTACCTTTGTTACAAATGACAAACCTATGACACATCACTATCACCCAAAGTCCATCGTTTACATTAGGGTACATTCTACAGGTTTTGACAAATGTAAAATAACATGTATCTACCATTATTATAGTATCATACAGATTAGTTTCACTGCCCTAAAAATCCTCTGTACTCTGCCTACAGTCTCTGGAAACCACTGATCTTTCACTGTCTCTACACTTTTGCCTTTTCCAGAATGTCATATAGCTGGAATCATACAGGAGGTGGCCTTTTTAGATTGGCATCTTTCATTTAGTAGTATATATTTAAGCTTCTTCCATGTCTTTTAATAGTTTGATAGAACATTTTTTCTTAGTGCTGAATAATATTCCATTGTCTCAATGTATCATAGTTTACTTACCTTCATTTGCATAAAAACCAAAGAGTGTGATTAATGAATTGTATGGTAAGAGTAAGAAACCTTGCCAAACTGCCTTTCAACGTGGCTGTACCAATTTGTATTCCCACCAGCAATGAATGAGACTTCCCCTTGCTCCACATCCTCACTAACATTGGTTGTCAAGTGTTTTTTCTTTTCTTTTTTTAAACTGTGGTAAAATACACGACATAAAACATACTATCATAACCATTTCTAACTAAAAAATTTTTATTAAAAAATGTAAAATTTGCCATCGTAATAATTCTTAAGTGAAGAGTTCAGTACATTTGCATTTTTGTGCACCCAATGTCCAAAACTCTTTTCATCTCAATAAACTGAAACCCTATAACCTATTAAACATCAACTCCCTATTTCCCCTTCCCCCGGGGCAACCATTACACTACTTTCTGTTTCTATGAATTTTGCTATTCTAGGTACCTAATATAGGTGGAATTGTACAATTTTTGCTTTTTGTGACTTAGCATAATGGCTTCAAGTTTCACCCACATTGTAATGTGCCAGAATTTCCTTTCTTCTTAAGTCAGAATATTCCATTGCATGCATATACCACATTTTATTTGTCCATTCACCCACTGAAGGACACTTGGCTTGCTTCCACCTTTTGACTACTGCAGATAATGCTGCTATGACTATTAAGGGTACAAATACCTCTTTCAAGTCCTTTTCAATTCTTTTGGGTATATTCCGAACCCAGGAGTGGAGTTGCTGGGTCATATGGTAATTCTATTTTTAATTTTTTGAGGAATCACCATACCATTTTCCATAGTGGCTGAAAAATTTTGCATTCTCACCAACAGTGTACCATGGTACCAATTTCTCCACATCTTCATAAACGCTTGTTATTTTCTGGGGTCGTTTTTTTTTTTTTTTTTGATTTTGTTTTTTCAGTAGTCATTCTAATGGGTATGAGGTAGTATCCCATTGTGGTTCTGATCTGCATTTCCTCAATAACTAGTAATGTTGAACACCTTTTCATATGCTTGTTGGCCACTTGTATAACTTCTTTGGAGATATGTTTATTCAAATCCTTTGCCCATTTTAAAATAGAGGTTTATTTTTTTGTTATTGAGTTGTAGGAGTTCTTTATATATTCTGGATGTTAACCACATATTAGATGTGCAAGTATTTTCTCCCATTCCGCCAGTTGCCTTTTCACAATGTTGACTGGGTCCTTTTATGTACAGAAATCTTAACGTTTGATGTAGTCCAATTTACCTATTTTCTCTTTTGTCACCTATGCTTTTGGTGTCATATCCAAGAAATCACTGCTAGTTTCATGTCATGAAGCCTTTGTCCTACGTTTTCTTCTTAAGAGTTTTATTGTTGTGTCTTATATTTAGGCTCTTGATACATTTTGAGTTAATTTTTGTATATGGTATTAGGTTAGGGTCCAACTTCATTCTTTTGCTTGTGGATATCAAATATTCCCAGCACCATTTGTTGAAAAGACTGTCCTTTTACCACTGAATGGTCTTGGCACTCTCACCAAAAATAATTTGCCCATACATGCTAGGGTTTATTTCTGGGCTCCCCATTCTATTCCATTGGTCTATATGTCTGACTTTATGCAAGTATCACAGTTTTCATTACTGTAGCTTTGTACTAAGTTTTAAAATCAGGAAGTATGAGACCTCCAACTTTATCTTCTTTTTCAAGATTACTTTTGACTATTTGGGGCCCATTGAGATTCCACATGAATTTTAGATGGATTTTTCTATTTCTACAAATAATACCACTGAGATTTTGATAAATCCGTAGATTTGCATTAAATCTGTAGATCACTTTGGGTAGTACAGACATTTAACAATAATAAGTCTTTCTATCCATGAACACAGTATGTCTTTCCATTTATTTGTGTCCCCTTTAATTTCTTTCAGCAACATTTTACAGTTTTCAGTGTAAAAGTTTTTCTTCTCATTGGTTAGTTTTATTCCTAAGTATTATATTCCTTTTGATGTTACTGTAAATGGGTATGCCTCTCAATTTCCTTTTCAGGTTGTTCCTTGTTAGTGTTGGTTAATTTTATATCCCACAAGACTGCGTCCCAATGGTTCTCACCCAGGGTGATTTTGCCACTCAGGGGACATTTGGTAATTTCTGGAGACAATTTTGGTTTTTACAACTTGGGGGGAAGGGGACAGACATGCTACTGGAATCAAATGGGCAGAGGCAAGGGATGCTACTAAACATCCTACAACACAAAGGGAAGTTTCCCACAACAAAGAATTATCTGGCCCAAGATGTCAATAGTGCCAAACTTAAGAAACTCTGCTATATTCTACTATGAGTTATTCTCATTAGAACCCAAATTAAGTCCAAATATATTTCAAAATGTACACAAGAAAAAGGAAACATTCCAAAAGATTAACAGCAGTAAGATTATGGAGGATTATTTTATTTTTCCATTTTTCTAAAAAATTTCTACAATTACCATGCCATTACCATTTCAAGAGAAAAAAATTAACTTGGGACTTTCCTGGTGGTCCAGTGGGTAAGACTCTGAGCTCCCAATACAGGGGGGCCAGGTTTGATCTCTGGTCTGGGAACTAGATTCTACATGCATGCCACAACTAAGAAGCCGGCATGCCGCAACTAAGAAGCCCACATGCTGCAATGTAGATCCCACGTGCCGCAACGAAGATCCAGTGCAGCCAAAATAAATAAATATTTTTAAAAAGAGAGAAAAATTAACTTGATTTGAAAAATTTGATTTAGTCACTAATTCTAATCAGAGTACATGACTCTCTTTTTTTTTTTCTTTTTTAAAGTTGCATTTGATTTCCACAAGTATTTATTTAAGTGCCACTTATCTGCCAGGCTCTGTGACAAGAATTAAGAATAGAGTGGTATACAAAATAGACAAGGTTCATACTCTCAGGGAGCTTATAGTCTGATGGGAGAATTTAACATTGAGTAAATACACTAACAAATTATGATACGTATTCTCAAGGAAAACAACAGGGGGATTTAACTTTCAACTAGCCTCTTCAGGGATGGCCTCTAAGTAAATGATATTGAAGATTCAAAAGATGAGAAATAACCAGGCAGGCGAAGGAAAGGGGATGAAGATAAAGGGAGCGGGAAGGACATTCTGACAGAGCAGCATGTGTGAAAGGCCTGGAGAGGGCTATTAATGTGTTAGAGTTAGAGGAATTAAAAGAAGATGAGTGAGAGCATAGTATAAAGGAGATAATAAGTGAGAGAGGTAGGAGAAGGAGACAGGGACAAGATTTGGCAAGGCCTTAAAGGTCTCAGTAAGGAGTTTGAAAGCTAAATGTGGTGGGATGCAACTGAAGCAGAGGAGGAGCGTTGATATGATTTACTTATTTTTTAAAAGAACCACGCTGGTTATTTTATGAATTAGAGCAGAGCAATAGCAGAAATAAGGCAACCACTGTAGAGATGAGGTAATAATGATTTGCCCCAGATTTTAACAGTGAGTACAAAGCGAACAGAAAAGAAAGAATGGAGTGACATTGACTAAATAACGTCATACTTACAACCTTATCATAGAGAAACTTCTCTTTCCAGGGATGTTGCTGCAAAGCCAGCAAAGGATGTTACTTATGTGACACCCCCCCTCCCCACACCACAGCTGACTGGTGGAGGAGGTGAAGGGGAAAAGCCAATCCATGAACAGGCCAGCAGTAAAAACAATCTGCCTCAGTTTGGGCAGAGCTTATCAGCATAAGCAGATTCTCTCAGTAATTCAACACGAAAATTATATAAAGACTAAGAGAGTCAGTACCCAGGAAAAATAAAATTTAGTAGCTGAATTAGTGGCTGGCAGAGCAGTAGAGCAAAGATCCATGAATTCCTACCAAGATACTCCTACCTGAAATATCTGGGATAATGTGAGAACTGGTTCCTTAATGTTCCTAACACCCCACCCTTATTTGACATAGTCTGAATAAGGGTGTTCCTTGCATTCTCTCTCTCTTTTTTTTTTTTGGGGGGGCCACGTAGCGCAGCTTGTGGGATCTTAATTCCCCGACCAGGGACTGAACCCAGGCCTCTCTGCAGTGAAAGCGCCAAGTCCTAACCACTGGACCACCAAGGAAGTCCCTATTCCTTGCATTTTTAAAAGCTTAATCAAAGAAAGTATCCACTAAAGTGGGATTTTAATTTTACAGAAATTGAGGCTAAAAAAATTATTATAAAGCTTTCCTGATGGCATATAGCTGATGAGATGCAATCCTAGGTCTTCTCATTCTAATAATCAACCTTTTCCACAAATCTTAAGGAAAGAGTTATTGGATGCCAAACATTTAGGATATCCTTTCCTTTCAAATTTAAGGTATGTTATTTATTATAAATTTGACTTTAGGAAAGAAAGATAAGGGATCTACTACAACACTAGCTCACAGTGGTTAAATATTACCACAGGGTCAGTTTACAGCAGGGATCTGAGAAATCTTGACCTTCTAGAATGTAAAACGATGAGAATAGGAATTTAGCCTGTGTTATTCATTGCTCTAGCCTCACTGCTTACAACAGAAGCTCAGACACAGAAACTGAGTAATTACTTGCTGAACAAATGAATTCAATACAGGGAAGGATAGATGAAAAGTGAGTGAAAAAGAGCTGCCAAGAGTTCACCTGTGACCCTTAGGTAGTAGAAAGTTGCCACAAGCCCTACTTATTTCTCTTAATTAAGCTACAACTTTAGTGAGATATAATTCACATACTATACAATTCACTCATTTAAAGTGTAAAATTCTGTCATTTTTAGTATATTCACAAAGTTGCACATCAATCACCACCATCCAATTCCAGATCATATTCTTCACCACAAAAAGCCCTATACCTATTAGCAGCCAGTCCCCATGTGCCCCTCGTCCCAAGGCCTTGGCAACCACTGATCAACTTTGTCTCTTTGGATTTGCCTATCCTGGACATTTCGTATAAATGTAATTACAGAATATGTGAACTTTTGTGACTGGCTTCTTAGCATTTTTTCAAGGTTCATCCATGTAGTAGCATGTAGCAGTACTTCATTCCTTTTTATGGTAGAATAATATTCCACTGTATGCATATCCAGGTTTTGTTTATCAATTCATCAGTTGATGGACATTTGGGTTGTTTCCATGTTTTGCCTATTTTAGATAATGCTACTATGAACATTCATGTACAAGTTTTTGTGCAGACACTTGTTTTCAATTCTTTTGGGTTTTATACCTAGGAGTGGAACTGCTGGGTCACATATTAACCCTTTAACTTTTTAAGGAACTGCCAAACTGCATTCCAAAGTGGCTGCACCATTTTACATTCTCATCAGCCATATATGAGGGTTCCACTTTCTCCACATCCTCATCAACACCTGTTATTGTCTATCTTTTTGCTTACAGCTATGCTAGTAGGTGTGAAGTGGTATCTCATTATGGTTTTCAGCTTAATGACTAATGCTGTTGGATCATACATTTTATTTGTTTATTGGTCCTAAATAAGCTTTGTCATAATTTAAAGACAATACCATTTTAAAGCTGGAGAACAAAAGGGAATTGGGAAAACTTATTCAAGACATTAAGAGAAAAAAGTGTGAAGACTCTGATATAAGACGTTTGAGAAAACAGTTGATCAACAATGAACTCAATTCTGTAGCTATACCTGTGAACACCTCTACATAATAGTCAAAGGCAAAATAAGAAACCATTCTACATCTGTATTGGATGGTAGTGCTTTATACTTTTGTCTTCAATAGGCTTTTTCTTCCGTTCTTCTTACTCTAACAGACAGACCCCTCATTCTTTTGAGAAACCTGTGTTTTAAGTGGAGGTACCAACACCCTCCCCCAACAAAAGCAACCCCCACACACAAATAGCTGGCCTATGGCACATGACTTTGTGCTGGCCAATCACAGAACCACATTCCTCTGCCCACAGTGATTAATTCAGGCGTAAGTATGCAATCAAATCTTGATCAATCAGAGTCCTCCCTAGACTTTCATTAGAACTCTTATAATGTGAGCTATGTCTTTGAACTTACTGGGTTATGAGAGCCAGATTCCCCCACTTTGCTTTAACTAATTTTAGCTGGGTTTCTATTCCCCAAAACAAAACTGTATAATATTAAAAAATCAGCTCTTTCAGCCTAAAGCTATCAGACCTAACTTTTAATATCAACATTATGGAAAAAGTTTATGGTATTTAAAGCCACTATTCTAAACAAAGACAGAAAATATTGGGTTTCATAATTACTAAAGAACCAAGAGTAATGTAACAATTATTCAAAAATCTTAAGACTTTATTTTGCTTTTTTCTTTTCTGGACCTGCAACAGCTGAAAGTGGCTAAAGAGGAACAGGGGAATAGGCAGGATGGGTGGCAAAAAGGTTAGGGTCATTTAATACAACCAGGTAGAGACTAGCTGTAGGGCCTTCAGGATACAACTACTGTAACTAAATTCACATAACACTTACTTTAAGGAACCATACATGCTGTAAAAACTGAAACAAGTATTACGAGTAGATACTGGGCAACTAAAGCTTTCATTTAAAGAACTAGAAACTGAGACAGAACATAATTTGCTTTCTAATATTAAAAATATGTCTATCACCAAATTATGAAACACCACATTATCTTAGGATTCTGACTTTTGTTAATGCAAATTTAAAGAAATTTCAGGTTTACCAAAATACACCATTATTGAAAATGTAATTTACATTAAGTTCAATGTAAGTTAAATTTAGGGTAAAAGTGATAGCTAATCAAATTTTGTCCTAACAGTAAATAAACAGTAACAGAAAACAGTTTAGCATTGTAAATAATCAAGCTAATCTTGTAGTACCAGTAAATGTCTATGGCCTTAAACCACTTTTCATTACGTGTACCAAATAATGTGAATCAGAGCTATTTTCTGGTTAAATTTACAGTCTTACAGGACAACAGTTACAAAATCTTCATAAAGTATTTACTAACCTACTTACAACACAGGATTAGAGAAATGAAGTCAGAAACTGGTAATTTTGTGACAATTTCGTTAAGCATGCAGGAGAAAGTAGGCTTTCACTTGAGTGCTAATGAAGGGAAAAAGAAGCCTTCTCCAATTCATGTGATGTGATGTGAATTACGGTGCACAGTGGTACAAAAGGAACTGCAAACAAAATGTTAATCTGACAGGGAACACAGGGGGTTATTTGGATGTAATGTATGATGAAGCAAGTTGGTAGAAATAAAAACAGCCACCATTCACTCTACCTGCACTATATGCCATGCACTATTAAGCATTTAAGTAGTTTAAAGAGATTAAGTTAACTTCCATAACTATTAAATAGAGGAACTAGGGTTCAAATCCAGGTGTGACTCCATAGTCCATGTTATTTAACTGTGATACTGTAAAGCCCTTCAAGAGTCTTTTATTAATTAAAAGTGACAATCACCTATAACAGAAGCAACAATAACAACACAGACAGTGATTCTCAAAGTGTGGTCAGTGGGCCCCTGTGGGGACACTGAGACCTTTTCAGAGGGTCCACAAGGTCAAAACTATTTTCTTAAATTACTACTACTAATTTTTTTTTATTATGTTAACATTTGCACTGTACTGCACTGCAATGGGTAAAGCCGCTGGTGCTTTACCATGAATTAAGGCAATGTCACCAAGCTGTAATAATAGTCATTGTGTTTCAGTTAAAAAGAAAAAAAGACTGTTCACTGAAGAATGTCCTTGATGAGGGGCTTCCCTGGTGGTGTAGTGGTTAAGAATCCTCCTGCCAATGCAGGGGACACGGGTTCAAGCCCTGGTCCGGGAAGATCCCACATCCCGCAAAGCAACTAAGCCCGTGCGCCACAACTATTGAGCCTGTGCTCTAGAGCCCGCGTGCCACAACTACTGATGCTCATGCACCTAGAGCCCATGCTCCACAACAAGAGAAGTCACTGCAATGAGAATCCCACGCACCGCAACGAAAAGTAGCTGCCGCTCACTGCAACTAGAGAAAGCCCATGCACAGCAACAAAGACCCAACGCAGCCAAAAATAAACAAAATAAATTTTTTAAAAAGAGAAAAAAATGTTAAAAAAAAAGAATAATGTCCTTGATGAAACAGTAAAAAAATTACTTTTATTAAAAACCGGCCTTTTGGGCTTCCCTGGTGGCACAGTGGTTGAGAGTCCACCTGCCGATGCAGGGGACACGGGTTCGTGCCCTGGGTCCGGGAAGATCCCACGTGCCGCGGAGCGGCTGGGCCCGTGAGCCATGGCCGCTGAGCCTGCGCATCCAGAGCCTGTGCTCCACAACGGGAGAGGCCACAGCAGTGAGAGGCCTGCGTACCACAAAAAAAAAAAAAAAAAGGCCTTTTCTTTCTAAAATTTTGTGATGAAATGGGGATTACACATAAACCATTTCTACAGCATACCCCCTTCTGCAGCAGGATGACTGTTTCAGGAAAAAGTATTTGTGGGACTGTTTAAGTTGCTAATTGAACTAGCCACTTTTTTCATGGAACATCACTTTTACTTGAAAGAACAACTGAGAGACAAATTATGGCTATTCAGAAAGTGTCTGGCAGATGTTTTCACAAAAATGAGCAAAGTGAACTTATGGCTTCAAGGAAAACAACTTAAAGTATTTCTTGCTAATGACAAAATTTGAGCTTTCAAGTGAAGATAAGAATTTTGGAAAACTTGTATCTACCACTGTGAGCTTGACAGATTACCAATATTTAAGATTTTTCTGATGAGCTACGTGGCAATGCTAATAATTGTGAATTTTCATTGTAAAATAAATGTGTCAGCATTCGGAAGATCTACACAACTCAGTGAACTAATATTTTCCAAATGACCAATACATGATGTTACAAAATCAGCCATGTCCAAGTGCAAGACAGACCAATGAATTTTAATGTAACAAAGTAAGAAAAGTTTACTAATATGGCTTCAGATTCCACAATGCAACTAACTTTTAAGAAAGTGTTATTTCTGGAGTTTTGGTATATATGGTATGATATGGTATATCAAAGAATAATTTCCTTAATTATCTGAAAAGGCTATTAAACGTTCCTCCCTTTTCCAGCTGCCTACTGTGTGAAATTGGATGTTCCTCATATACTTCAACCAAAAGAACATACCAAAAGATTGAATTCAGAAATAGATATGATATGAGGGGGCTTCCCTGGTGGCACAGTGGTTAAGAATCCGCCTGCCAATGCAGGGGACACAGGTTCGAGCCCTGGTCCGGGAAGATTCCACATGCCGCATAGCAACAAAGCCCGTGTGCCACAACTACTGAAGCCTGTGTGCCTGGAGCCTGTACTCCGCAACAGGAGAAGCCACTGCAATGAGAAGCCCTCGCACTACAATGAAGAGTAGCCCCCGCTCGCGGGAACTAGAGAAAGCTCGTACACAGCAACAGAAGACCCAACGCAGCCAAAAAATAAGTAAATGAAATACATCTAAAAAAGAAAAAAAAAAGAAACAGATATGAGAACTCAGCTCTTTACTTGAGCCAAACATTAAAGAGACTCAAAAAAATGTTAAACATGGCCACTCTTCTCACCAAATTTTTTGGGTTTTGAAAAATAAGTTATCTTCGGTTAGAAATTTATGTTTATATGAAACAGCTTTGGGACCTCCCTGGTAACGCAGTGGTTAAGAATCACCTGCCAAGGCAGGGGACATGAGTTCGAGCCCTGATCTGGGAAGATCCCACATGCTGTGCTACAATTAAGCCCGTGCACCACAACTACTGAGTCTGTGCTCTAGAGCTCGCGAGCCACAACTACTGAGCCCGTGTGCCACAACTACTGAAGCCTGTGTGCATAGAGCCCATGCTCCACAATGAGAAGCCACCGCAATGAGAAGCCCACACACCACAACAAAGAGTAGCCCCTACTCGCCATGCGCGCACAGCAACGAAGACCCAAAGCAGCCATAAATAAATAAATAAATAAATAAATTTTTTAAAAAAACAGCTTTATTAGTGTTATTTTTGAGTTAATATTTTTTAAAATTCTTACTTTTAGTTTCTAAAATGGTAAAAATTGATATTAATAGAAACTCCCAAACAAAGCTTTTTAAAAAATTTTTTTTTAAATACATTTATTTACTTTTGGCTGCATTGCGTCTTCATTGCTGCATGTGGGCTTTCTCTAGTTGCAGCCAGCAGGGGCTACCCTTCGTTGTGGTGCATGGGCTTCTCACTGCGGTGGCTTCTCTTGTTGCAGAGCATGGGCTCTAGGCACACAGGCTTCATTAGTTGTGGCACGCAGGCTCAGTAGTTGTGGCTCGCAGGCTCTAGAGCACAGGCTCAGTAGCTGTGGTGCACGGGCTTTGTTGCTCCGTGGCATGTGGGATCTTCCCGGACCAGGGCTCGAACCCGTGTCCCCTGCATTGGCAGGCGGACTCTTAACCACTGTGCCACCAGGGAAGTCCCCCAAATAAAGCTTTTTGAGGGTCCTTATTTTTAACCGTATAAATGGGTCTTGAGCCCCAAAGCTCTGAAAATTTCTGAACTAAGACCATAACAAGCACATATATATTATCCTTATTTAGTAGGTGCCAATATAAAGATTGTTTTCATTTTATCTGTGGAAGAAAGGAGTCTCCCTCATCCCTGTCTTATTAAACCTAAATGGAAAGCACAGTAAGTAAATAGATTGTGTTCTCTAGTTTAAAGTCCACAAATAAAACACAATTTCCAAAAAGATCTCTGGTTTAAAAAAAAAAAGGAAACAACACTTACTGAATGCCTATTATACCCCATGTACTATGCTAGGTGCTTTCACATATAGCCTTTTAATCAACTTTGAGATCTGTATTAAGGCTGAGAGAAGTTAAAGGGAGGTAATATAGTACAGTACAAATAGTATTGACTTCACTTTGACATTCCTGAGTTAAGACCATTCCCTTGAATGTTATGCTATTATGTCACTTAACTCTAGAATTTTTTTCTTTACATAATAATACTTCCTACTTACATGACTGAGAGAAATGAGAATACAATTAAAAGCAAATACAGTAGATGCTCAAGAAGTTAGTTCCCTTTAATCAGACTTCTGCTCTGTTCCAAAACTAAACCAGTGAGTACCACAATCATTGTTCAAGGTTAGACTTGACACGCTCTCATTTCACCATTATAGGCCTCAAGTAGATGAATGCTGCTCCAGCAAACATTTAAAAATATCTTAAGGACCCACAACCACTATCAGATATAAGAGATCAATGTTTAAAAATTACCTACACATTTTTCCTAAAGTTGTTTCATTCTTTTAAAGCTAAATCACTCCTACAACTCTTCCCAATCTTGTTACATGCACATGTGACATACTAGTCTCTATGAAAAATGACATCTTGATATCTCTAAGAAAATTATCAATGAAGCAATTCTGAAATGGGTTGCCTCATAAACTAGGAAAGCTGAAAGGAAGCACAAAAACAATTATTTAATTCCCAACTATATTTCTATCAGATATTTCATATTGTCACATGCTTGGACTATTATATGAAAAATTAGACAGTGGTTATTTTAAGTATAGTAAATATGTTCCAAGATTTGTGATGAGAGAGGTCAGTCTCTAAAAGTTAACAAGACTTAATAGCTTAACAATGTTTTTCACCCTGTACAGTTTAATAAATCACCAAGGCCATTTCTAAACAATAAAACAGCTGATCAATTTATTAAACTCTTGCCAACCAAGCAACTATTTTTTCCTGAAGTTCAAGCTGACTTCATATTTGATGCTCTGTGGACAATGACAAGTTTCCAATTATGTAGCATTTTAGTATTCTTTTATTTTTTAGGGTATTTTTCTTAAAGTAGTGTTTTCATAAGATCTAATTATTTTTCTAACATAACTTATGCTCTATTCAATCCTGGATAACCTCAGAACTTCTATAAAAATTATGCAGGTTTATTATTAAGTCTATGAGAGAATTCCCCCTCTACTTTTAAAACATAAGCTAGATGAGATTAATTTGCTTTATTCTGACACATTTTTTTAATTTGAAATTTGGTCACTACCCATTTCCTGTGTTGCACTGTGCATACCCAGCTATGGTTACTATCTCAAACTAATAATGATGATCCTCTACCACACTGCACAAAAGGAACCACACCCTGAATGTCATCTGACAGTTCCTACAAGTTATTTTAAATGGATACTGACATATAACTTCTTTAATGCTTTTATCTTTCAAGAAGTTAGCATGACCATATTTTGGAGGAGCCAGAATGGTAGAATGTTAACACAGGAATAACTATCAGACTGAAGGCTATGGTATCAGTTTCAATTCCAACACTTAGAAATTCTGACTTTACAAGGGTCACTAATTCCCTGTGACCAAACTGCCCTTCAATGAGCAATTACATCTCTCTACATTAAAAATGTTCCCATTAATTTTAAGTTCAACATAACTTATATATGCACAAAGAGAAAAAACAAAGAGCCAACTGCAAATAAGGGAGTTAGAGAATCAGTTCCACTGAATCCTATTAAATCTCCTTCCTCCCCCTAAGAAAAGCTGAAGGTGATAAATGCTCAGAGAATTGCCAGGCATCTTCCTAACATTAACCTATTAATCTTCACAACACTCATGAAGCAGATGTCAAGGACCTCTAGTTTTACAGATAAAAGAACCCTAAGACTAACTGATTCTCCCAAAGTCACACACAGTTAAGAGATTAGATTAAACTAAACTCTTAAGACTCTGTACTCATCATAATTTGGAATCAAACAATGTTAGATCAAACCAAGAAATGTTCTAATTATCTCATGCTATCCTCTATATCCGTGCTATCCAATAAGGTAGCCACTAGCCATATGCAGCTATTAAGAACCTGAAATGTAGCTAGCCCAAATTGAGATACACTGTAAGTGTAAAAGACAGACCAGATTTTGAAGACTAGTATGAAAAGAAGAACATGAAACATCTCATTAAATTTTTTTACACTGATTACATGTTGAAATGGTATTTTGGATACACCGGATTAAATAAAATTTCACTGGACAGCACTGGTCCATACTTCTTTTCAAAGACCTTCCAATGAAACATGTCACTGTAAGATCAACCAAAAAGCAATATTTTCTTAGAATTTGTTGTAGCACAATACAGAAACCATATTTTGAGGGAGGAGGAAATGGGCATAATTAGTATTTTGAGGGACACAGGCATATATGTATGAATAGATACACAAAATAGGCCTTCTAGAAGAAACACTAGATGTTTCTATCTCATTGCAGGCATATGTGACAGAATAAATCACAAGTGAGGAGAGAGTATGACTTTCCCTTAAAGTCATATTCCATTTCCTTATGTGGAAATGTGAAAATATTCATATTCCTAATGCACACACAGGGTTATCAAAGTCACAAGGATGCCCATAAGGCACAATGAACTTCTCAAAAAAATTTTACCTAATGTGTATTTATAATTATTTTTTAAAAAGTCACATATCATAATATTGTTCTAATATAGAATCAACACAATCTTATTTTGACTAAAATAATAAGAGATACACAGTAAGGGGAAACATCAATTCAAAAAATAAGGATCACCTGAAAATAGTTTGGCAACTCCACATAAAGTTACCATAGGTGTTTTGTGACGACCTAGAGGGGTGGGATAGGGAGGGTGGGAGGGAGATGCAAGAGGGAGGGGATATGGGGATATATGTATACATATAGCCGATTCACTTTGTTATACAGCAGAAACTAACACAACATTGTAAAGCAATTATACTCCAATAAAGATGTTTAATAAATAAATAAAGTTACCATATGACCCACTAATTCCACACCTAGGTGTATAAGCAAAGAGAAATGAAAACACAGGTCTACACAAAAATGTGTAGATGAATGTTCAGAGCAGCATTATGCGTAGTTAAAAAGTGGAAACAATGCAAAAGTCTATCAAATGATGAATGAATAAACAAAATGTAGTATATCCACACACTGGAATATTCAGCTATAAAAACGAATGAAGCACTAATACATTCTAGTTACAGAGTGTATGAACCTTGAAAACATTATGCTACCTGAAAGAAGCAAGTCACAAAAGATCACATATTGTATAACTCCATTTATATGAAATATCCAGAATAGGCATATCTAAAAAGACAAAGAGTGACTGCTAGTGAGTTTGGGTTTCTTTTGGGGGTGATGAAAATGTCCTAAGACTGACCATACTGATGGCTGCACAACTATGTGAAAACATCAAAAGCCACTTCAAATGGGTGAACTGTATGGTATCTGAATTACATCTCAGCGAAGATGTTAAAAAAAAAAAAAAAAGCGCAGCCAGAAATGTAGAGGGGAAAAGGATCAGAAGGACTGTCAACTGCTATTTCTCTGGACGTTTGTAACTTTGTGGTATTTATGTTTTTAGCTTTTGTAATTTGTGATTTTTTCCCTCATTTTAAATATTAATACTGGTCAAAAAAATGTTTAATCACATCATTACACAACTAGGTAAACTTAATAAAAGTCATAAGTTCTACATTTAAATGGCAATTTCTATAGCATATGAATTATCTCAATAAAGATGCTGAAATTTCACTTCAACTAGGAAATAGTCCCTCAAACTAGGAAACCCACTAAGACAGCACTAACTGCCTTGGAAAGTAAATGGCTTTGTGGAAAGTCCAAAAGACAGTTACTATCTCAAGTCAAGCAAATGCTCAAAGTTCAGAAACAGAAGATGGGAACTTGAAGATCTCAGTATAAAAAAGTACAAAGAAACAACATAAAAAATACTACTTGACCACTTTCTCTTAAAAGCTAACCTCCTGATTCAGATGCAGAATGGAAAACAGAAACAAACAAAAACCCCTATTTACCTAGACGCCTAAACCTGAAGGGAAGAAGTCTTCTATTAAAAATCTGTGATGTGGGTGTGTGCTTAACCCACACACCTTATGTAGCCTAAGAACCTCAGGGGCAGCTGTTACTTAAGATAATGAAGGTTGCTTTTCACCCTTTTCAAATAATAAAACGTGATGGTGCCACTCCACGGCCCACCCCATCCCCCGCTACCACCACCACCGGCAGGTGGAGGGAAAGGATACTGCAGACTAGAGGATGACAGCTTTGTATAACCCTTTGGACTCTATATGTAAGAACGCAGCTGGTGGTCTCTCAGGAGGGGGTAAAGAGATTTGTGAACAAGCTGAAATAAGGGGTATCCTTTGCCTGGAAGAGGGCACACCGTGAGCCACATCTTGAATCAGCTACATCCATAGTAAAACACAGGCCGCTGGAAGGCACTGTTAGCATCACCAGGATGGCCTCTCACGCCGGGGGTGTTTTTTTTCAACGGAGAAGTTGACTCCTGTAGTTTGGAATACTGGGGGGAGGCAGGGGTAAAGCGGGAGTCGGGAAGACCAAAGAAAATGCCTTTAAGTGGAGACGACTCGGGCCTCACTGAGGAAGTTCCGAGACTCACTCGGTCGCCACACGCTAGTCCCCCCCTCCACCTCCCACCGCCCTCCTGCCCGCGGCGCCCGACGTCGGTGGGGGAACGAGAGCCGGAATCTCCGCCGCTACCGGGATGGGAGCCGCAGGCCGGCCCTGGCAGCGCGGCACACACACGCCTCCTCCGCACTCGCCGCGCCCGGCCTCCCCGCCGCGCGGCCCAGCCCCTCGCACCCGAGCCGGGCCGGCTCCTCGGGGCAGGCCTAGGCCGCGTCGGCGGTACCCCGGCACCTCGCTCCCCGGCGGAGGCGGACCAGGCCCGACACAAACTTCCCGGCGCGTTAGCACAGGCGTCACGGACGGGCCGGCCCCCAGCGCCATTCCCCCGCGGCCCGGCGGCGGCTCCCGCCCCTACTCCCCACACTCCGAGTCCCAGCGTAGATCGACCCGAGGCCCACAGCCCCCACCCCTCCGGCGCCCCCGAGTTTACCTCCAAGTCGCGGCCTTTGTTCTTGAAATTCTTGAGCCGTTGGTTGTCCAGTTTCTCGTTGTCCGCCATGGCCGGGCCGGTGACTCCTTCCCCCGCCCGGGCCCCGCGGGATCCGCCCCAACCACCACGCCGCACCGACACTCCCAGGAACCGGGCCGCCGCCTGAGCTGCTGTGCCCGCCGCGGCGTCGCTTCCTTCCTCCTCTCACCTGCCTCCGCCGCGGCCTTCTCCTCGTCTCCCCGCCCGTTTCCCTCCCCCCCCCCCGCCCTAACCCCAGCGCGACCGCAGCTCCCGCTAAGACAACTGCCGGGCCGGGCGGCGGCAACGGCGGCGGAATGTGCTGCCGGCTGCGAGGGGGAGGAAGCCTCGATCTGAGGGCCCCGGCGCCGCGGCCACGCCCATCGCCGCCAGCCCAGCTCGCCGATTGGCCAACCAGACTCCGGTGCGTTCAACCAATCAGAAAGAACGATGGAGAGCGGGGGCGGAAGAGCGAACGGAAAGGGAAAGCGGGCGACGCTGGGAGGAAGGGGCCGGGGCCGGGGCCGGGGCCTGGCCCCGGAGGGGAGGGGCGCGGCGGGGGCAGAGGCGGGAGAGACCACGTGCCCCCGGAGCAACGGAGAGGAAGCGAAAGAGAATTAGAGGCGGGAAGGGGAAGGAGACGCCAGGGAACGAGTTGGTTTGCTCATGTGCGGCCCACCCCAGACGTCTGGGGTCCGGGGTCGAAGCCCACTTAAAGTACGTTCTTTTCTTCTTCGGTGAACCTTCTCTTCCAGAGCACTCTTTGCGAGTTCCGCTGGCTTTACAGGAAGTGGGATCTGCGCCTCTGCTCCATCTCGGGTCGGGACAATCCCCTCCTCTCAACCGAGCTCCCTACCCTGGCAGGGGTCTCTGCTCTCTGGGGGCCCGGCTTCGGGGCTTGGACTGGAAGGAGTGACGTGCGTTCGGGAGGCGCAGCGGAAAGCGGGAGGGACAGTGGGTCGAAGAGGCAAAGGACGTTTTAGACGAATCTGATTCATCCTCTCTAACCAAGTCTCGCAACAGGTGGGAACTTGGGCAGCGCTGATGATCCTGTGACGATACCACCCCCTGGATATTTCGTCTTAGAAAGTTAAAGGAGCTCCTCGGCCACAGAGTACTAACTTATGGAAGGCGGGGACCGTGGCACCTGGCATAGGAAATGTAATATTGTAACTCTTTTGAGAAAGGAAATGAGTTCCGAAGATATACATCTCTACCAGAAATGTTATTACCAGAGGCAGAAATAACACAAGCTACAAAGAACGTACTAAAATGTTTTAGAAAGCAGGAGAAGGAAATGGTTTAAAAATATATTTAAATCCAACTAATAGCTCCTCAAATATGCAGGAGCAATTGGAGTCGGAAGGAAAGCGGGGTGTTTAGAAGCTTTGGGTGTGTTTAAATTTGGCGAGTTAGGGGGAAGAGACCCTTATTCAAACTACTTTGGGAACTTTTACACCTGGTCCCTCCCACTTCCTTACCGGTATATTGTTTGGGGTAGAACGTGCAGAGATAAAACGTTTAAAATGAGTATAATACCTTTAAAGTCCTCAATACTTTGTATGCTTTGAGCTGCCTAGGCAAACAGAAGCTGTACCTGGAAATAATTCACACTGAACGTTCACTTGAATGTAAATTCAGTGCCGATTCTAAGTTTAAAATGATGTTCATTATAAATCTTTATTCCCCAAAGAATCTCACTTCAATTAGAAGTAACATTGCACACTGTAGCACTGATGTCTTCAAAGTGAGTTTAGGATAAGAAAATTCAGTTTAGAATATCGTACTCCTAAAAGAAGGGTGTGATAACAGTTATCCACTAAGAGAGATGCAATACAAACCGGAAATAACCACAACTTGTAATTTCGGTTTTTAATACTTGTTTAATGTCTGTCTAAGGTCTCTCTCCCTCTCTACACAATAAGCTCTCTGAAGTCAAGGGCCATATTTGTTTTTTTTTTCTATATATACCCGACACCTAGTACTTGGCATGGTAGTGTGCACTCAGTGACTTATCAAAGGCAGGACCTGAATCTAAGCTGCTGTGAGTGTATGTTTCATAAGTTAAAAGACAAGCTAACACTTCTTGATTAAAAATGTCGACTGAGTTAGTACAGCTTCTAATCTACACTGGGTTCCTTCTAATAATTCTTAATTTGGTATCATGCTCACTCCAGGGTTAAAGTTCAGGGGGTAGATCAGACATAGGCTTCAGGGCAACCCCACACACACACACACACACACACACACGTTTAGAAGGAGTCGTGACACACTTTTCTAAAACGAACAATTGTCCTTAATTATAATGCTCAGGTAGTCTGTTTGCTGGCCTAAATTTTTCATTTGAAATTATCATTACCCATTGCCACTCACTTTACATGTTTAGTGTCTGTAGCTCCAGTTCTTTCCAGATAGAAGATACACAATTTATATAAAAGGAGTACATTTTTTTTCTGGGAAGTTGGTAATAGATCTAAATGCAGATCGGCAATCTAATTGGCAAGATATGGTAGTTCTTAGTTAGGAGGTGTCAGAAATTTAATTTGCTGAACTAAGGAAATAGTAATGCAGCCATCAATACCATTTCAACACAGACTATTTAACAATTTTTTGTGTGTATTATGAAATATATTTATAACCAAACACTGTAAGACTTATACATGAGACCTATTTTAAACAGGATATTCAACAGCAGGTACATAATATCCTGACTTGTTATTATTTTGGTATAAGAAAAGTCTAAAATATTATGGAGATACTAGCTTTCAATGTGTCATGAAATTCTCTTAGAGTCACTTTCTGAATAAAGAAATTTATTTCTGCAGCAGAGACTTGTGAGAGGATTTGTGAAGCTTTATACAGGGTTTTAGTTGATCAAATGTAATTTCAAAAATAATTATAATTGAACATTATTTCATTTAAGCAGTTTGGAGTATTCTCATGATACATACATTAACTTGAAGATTGTGGAACCCCTCTTTAATCTAGAATATGGATCTTACAGTTTGTGTTACTGTTTGGGGAATTATGAGTGATTTCTTGAGCAAAACTCTAGGCAGTATCTACTGAAACAAGAAGCAGTTTTATTGCTTGTTGTTAAATCTTAACTAAAGTGTAATTTCTATTTTTTATAGTTGAGTGGATTTTTGTGTTTTTTTTTACAGAGAAAAAAACATTGGACCTTTGTTAATATGCTTTTATTTTCTTAGGAAAACAGAACTGATCAGGTAGTGGAGGACTTTATTTATTCCTCTTTATTGCCAGGATTTTTCAGACTTTTGGGGAGCCTGGAAAAAATTACTTCTTATTTTGACTCAAGTCTTCGAATGGTAAGAGATTAAAAGCATAGCTGTTGATAATAATCTGACTGAGAGAGATGAGCCACCAGTTTTTCTTTTAACTTAGTTTTTTTTTTTAAGCTTAGTTTTGACTAATTAATTGGAGAAATACTCATGATTCTTGTGTACAAATCATTGATTATTGGTAAATATCTATTTGTATTGCCACCAGGCAAACATCCATAGATTTTCTAAAACTTTTTTCACTTGCTTTTTTTTTTAATTTTTAAAATTTATTTATTTATTTATTTTTGGCTGCATTTGTTCTTTGTTGCTGTGTGTGGGCTTTCTCTAGTTGCGGCGAGTGGGGCCTACCCTTCATTGCGGTGCGCGGGCTTCTCATTACGGTGGCCTCTCTTTGTTACGGAGCATGGGCTCTAGGCGCATGGGCTTCAGTAGTTGTGGCTCGCGGGCTCTAGAGCACAGGCTCAGTAGTTGTGGCACATGGGCTTTAGTAATTGTGGCTCACAGTCTCAGTAGTTGTGGCTCACAGGCTCTAGAGCGCAGGCTCAGTAGTTGTGGCGCACAGGCTTAGTTGCTCCACGGCATGTGGGATCTTCCTGGACCAGGGCACAAACCTGTGTCCCCTGCGTTGGCAGGTGAATTCTTAACCACTGTGCCACCAGGGAAGCCTCCTTCACTTGCTTTTTATTTGGACCTAAATATTGAAAAAATTAAAGGATACGTATACTCTTCAATTTTAATTTTTAAAAAGTAAACAGCACAGAAGGATCCACTTAAACCAAATAGCCAAGGAGACTGATCATATGACTTACAGCAGTGTTTCTCAAACAGAGAGTTCCCCAGATCTAGATGTTAGTAAGTATTCCTTAAAACCAAATGAACACAAAAACTTTCCTTGGTCTAACAAGTTTAGAACTTGGTGGGTGCGGGGAGTGGGAACTTTGAGACAGTGCTAAGAAGAACACCATTTGGAAACTTGAAATCAGTGAATTGAGAAGAGTCACTATCCCTCTTCAATTTAAAAATTTCGTATTAATAGCACCAGTTTGTAAGTATAGTGACTTACAAATGGGTGGTATTTCACAAGTTTGCTTGAAGATTAGTTCTTTGAAATGTGTGCATAAAAGCATGGTCATGACTAGTGAGTAGGTGTTCAAGGTAACCCACAAGGGCTTATTTAATCTATAAAGTACTTATATGAATGTCATAGAACCTAGTGACAATATGTGGCAATAGTTCTATGAGGAAAGTGCTGTATTTGGAGTTACAACTTTGGGTGGGAGGAGCACTTTTCTTGTCTTTGCCACCATGCACCAGGAACTGTGCTAGGTGAGGAAGTGACAAAGTACAGTGTTCCTTACGTGTAAAATTCCATGTAGCAGAGATTCTGCAAATTCATATCTTACCTAATGTTATAGGAACCTGGGCTAGCTCTCACTAGTCAGGCTCCCATGGCTTCCAGTAGCCCAAACTGGTAAAGAGGAATGTTAGGATTCTAGGGGCTGAGAAATAAGGAAATGGGCCCAACTTCTTGCCCCAGTAGATCTCACTTCAGGCAAGCTCCCTACCCCTATCTTTTTTTTTTCTTCTTTACTTTTTATTTTTTAATAATTACAGATTCACAGGCATTTCCAAAAAAATTAAAAATGTACAGGGAGGTTCTATATATCCTTTACTCAGCTCCATCTCCTCCCATGGTAGCATCTTGAGTAACTATAGTACACTATCAAAACTAGAAAATTGATTTTGATATAATCCATAGAGCTTATTCATAGGGGACGGGAGTCATTAGAATGTAAAGACTATATGAAAGTATCAGGGGGTGCCTATATACTGGAGCCTCTTATAACCCTATGCTTGTTGAGAATTTTATAATGACAACAATAATAATTGCTACTGGGAATTCCCTGGTGGTCCAGTGTTTAGGACTTGGCGCTTTCACTGCCAAGGGTCCAGGTTGGGGAACTAAGATTCCATAAGCCATGCAGTGAAGCCAAAAAATTTTTAATAATAGTAATAATAATTGCTACCAAATATTTAATATCTACCATATTCTAGGTCTAGGTATTCTATGTGATGTATTTTATTATTATCAGTGTTGTTATTTGTATTTCTATTATTATAAACATAATTATTGAGCAATTATGGGGCAGGCAGTCTTCTAAGCCATTGATAATATTGACTTATTGAATCCTCACAACAACCCTAAGAAGAAAGTATATTATTACTCACTTTACAGATGAGAAATCTGAAACACAGAGAGGTTTAGTAATTTTCCCAAGATCACACAGTCAATAGAAGAGCTGGCATTTGAACTGGGTCTGACACCAGAGTCAGCACTCCTGATTACCATCTAGGTACATAGACTTCAGAGTTCATAGTAACCTCTCAAGGTAGATATTATTGTTTCTATTTTCTGTGTGAGGAATCTGAGGTTCAGAAAGGCTAAGCAACTCGCTCAAGATCCTATACAACTAATAAGTACTGGAGCCCCAGTTTGACTCCAGGCCTGACCAGCTGCAAACCCCCACTATTTATAGTTAGCCATTGTTATGGACTGAATGTTTGTGCCCCCGCAAAATTCATATGTTGAAACCTCATCCCCAATGTGATAGTGTTTGGAGGTGGGGCCTTTGGGGGTGATTAGGTCATGATGAATGGGATTAAGTTCCCCTATAAAAGAGGCCCCAGGGAGCTCTCTCATCCCTTCCGCCAAATGAGATTACAGTGAGAAGACTATGGTCTATGAGGAAGCAGCTTCTCACTAGCAGCTTCTCACTAGACATTGAATTGGCCATCACCTTGATCTTGGACTTCCCAGCTTCCAGAACTGTGAGAAATAAATTTCTGTTGTTTATAAGTAAGCTACCCAGTCTATGACATTTTGTTATAGCAGCCTGAACAGACAAAAAAACCATTTTGCCTCCCTGGTTTTTTTTTTTTTTTTTTTTTTTTTTGGCCTCGGATTGAACCCAGGCCCTCAGCAGTCAAAGCACAGAGTCCTAACCACTGGATTACCAGGGAATTCCCACCTCGCTGGTTTTTAACAAAAATTTCTGCCAGACCACAATGATATTGTGATTTAAAAAATATATATTTGGTCTTCCTCCACAGTTTTGGCACATAATTCCTAAAACCTTTGTAGTTTCCTAAGCAATAAGGGTTATAGGGATACCTTTCCTTCTCAGCTTCTGAAATAGCTCCAGAATGAAACAGGTATCCTTTCAACCACCTCTGAGTTTATGTTAATATGATGACTTTCGGAAAGCTCCTAAGGATAGGGACCTCTGGTGAGGGGAGAGGGACTGGAGGTTGAATCAGTGGCTAATGAAGCCTCCATAAAAACCCAAAACTAACTGGTTTGAAGAGCTTCCATGTTGGTGAATACATGGAGTGCTGAGAGGGTAGTGAGCCTAGACAGGGCATGGAAGCTGAGCCCTTTCCCCATACTGAACCCTATGTACCTCTTCCACCTGGCTGTTCCTGAGTTATATTCTTTTATAATAAACTGGCAATCCAGTAAGTAAACTGTTTTCTTGAGTTGTGTGAGCTGCTCTAGCAAATTAATCAAGCCCCAGGATGGGGTTATATGAACCCCCAATTTACTGCTTATAGGTCAGAAGCACAGGTAACAACTTGAACTTGCAACTGGTGACTGATGTCAGGGAGTGGGGCTCAGTCCCACAAGACTTTAACCTGTTGAATCTGACACTATCTCCAGGTAGTGTCAGAACTCAGTTTAAATGTAGGTCACCCAGCTGGTGTGGCAGAATTGTTTGGTGTGGGAAAAAAAAATCACACATTTGGTGATCTGAAGTGAGAGTAGTGCTGTGAGTTGACAGAAAACAGAAGAGTATTTTTTTCCTAAACAGGCTCAAAAGAGGTCTAAGTCTGAAATGCCTGAAGCAGTGGTTGTCAAACCTTAGAGTGTTTTAGAACCACTTGCAAGACTTAAAACCCCAATTGGTAGACTCCATCCACAGAGTTTGTGATTCAGTAGGTCTGGGATACCATCTAAAGATTTGAATTTCTAACAAGTGCTCACTTGATGCTGCTTGTACTGGTTCCTGGAACATACTTTGAGAACTACTAGATCTGGCCTGCCATCCCATTTAAGGTGGTTTCAGCCTAAGGTAAGGATAGAGTTAAATAAGTATAATTAAGCATCACAGTAATAGATGATAATATGTCATGTAAATTTTCAAAGTACTGCAAATATAAAATAACGGTCATATGACTCTTACTCGGAAAATGTACCACATAATTAATGTTTCAAGGATAGAATTTACAGGTCAGTAATATCCAATTCCATGTTACTTTCTGAATAGATTGATGCAGTACTTTCCTGAGTCCCCTTTCTGCCTCCAGTTTTTCCCTTGAGTTTTCTCGGATACCATTGATGACATTCTTCTAAAAGATTAGCTCCATTGAGCCTGTAAAGTCTATTCTGAGTTCCTTGTTGTTAGGTTAAATCTCATATCCTCTGCCACTTGCCTAGCTCCTTGAAGGCTCAGGCCAGTCCCAGTTCTTGAGTCAATCTGCAAAGAGGCAGAGCATGTCTCCATTAACTGTTCTTCCTCGGCTCCTGAATTCTAGCCTGTTTGCCAGGTTTTCCTCTATAGCCGCCTCCTCAGGGCCACACCCTCGCAGGTCCAGTCAGGAATGGGTTCTCCTGCCACATCTTGACTGGTCTCCTAGAACGGTCTCTGATACCAACAAACAAAACAGAAATGCAGAGTTAATTTTATTTTTAGTCACCCTGTTCAAGGGGATTCCTTCACAATCAAAACAATGAAAAAAGGAAAACTTGTTAATTCTTAATCCTTTCTCATTTCTCTTAATGGTGCTACTCTACTTAGTTTCTTGAGCTGAAAACATTAAGTGTTATTGATTCTTCATCCTTTTCTCCTGCCATTCCATGTACAATCAAGAATAGATGGTATAGAATTAATAGGATATCTTCATGGTGTCTCTCTTATTTGCCTCCTTTCCCATCTCCCTGTGACCATCTTCTGCCCTGTTCAAGACCTGTAAGAATTGTTTCACATTCATGATGTCTCAGAGTTGGAAAAGAGCACATGTGTTAACTAGTTCAACCACCTACTTTGTGCTTGAATTCTCACTTCAACATTCTCATCAAGGGCAACACATTCATTAATGGAGAATTCAATGTTTCTTAAATCATAACCCATTCAGTCTTCAGAGGATATCATTAGAAATTTCTTCATGTCAAACACATGTGTGTATATAATATCATTTAAAAGAAAAAGTCATTGTAATATTTAAGATCAAAGCAGTTAAATATCTATAGACCAAAAAAGGGCAGATGCATTAATGGAGCTCTTTTTTTTTTTAATTTGTGAAAATGATAGATTCCCACCTTCAGTAATGTCTTACACCTGGATTATGGGTCCTTTTTTGAAATTTGAGAATAGTAGTGCTAGTCAGATGGGTGAAAATTAATTCTCATGAATACAAGTGATTTTAATAACTTTAATGAAGACAGAACTGATGCCCTAAAACAATTGACTGCCTTGGAGAAACACATATAAGTAGAACTCTGATGTATTTATTAGTTGTTTTTCCCTATTACTGAGCATAAATTAGATGTGACACATGGTACCATGTATACACATATAATTCTAGAAAATGAATTTAAAAATAGTACAAGATTGAACACATTCAAGACATAGAAATTAGCCTTGAAATACATAACACCTCATAGGATTTATCAGCTTTCTATTTATAGTTCTGTCACTATTTTATACAAAACCCTGAAGTCTCTTGGAAAACTTCTCTAATAGTTTCAACAAATTTTCCAGATGCCTACAGAGTCAAAGGTCTGGAACTCCTGGTGTGTCAGTTAGACTTAGTTACCTTATGATGGACTTCAAAATAAAATCTTTAACAAATCTTTTAATGTTTTTCTCACCTCTTCCCCACTTGGTTGAACCCTGGAAATCCTTGTCCTTTCACCTACATACTTATCCCAACACTCACTCATTAGGCCCTATAAAAACTATTGAGAATCAGGGCCTGGTTAGTGTTAGACCATCATATTTAAAGCCTGGTAGATATTAGAATGTCTTATCCTCTTGCCTTTTTGGCTACATCCCTAGGATCTGCCTGATCAAACCTTGATGTTCTACATGACAGAACATAAGCTACCATGCTGATCCCAAATTAGACTTCCCAGGTTTTTAGTTCTACTTATAAAGAGAAGTATCAGAGGAGCATTTAGCTTGTAGACAGTCAACTAATGACTAGCAATACTATTATTTGGTTAATTCAAGTCTATCACAGAACCATTAGAGGGACTTCCCTGGTGGCACAGTGGTTAAGAATCTGCCTGCCAATGCAGGGGACGTGGGTTCGATCCCCGGTCTGGGAAGATCCCACATGCCATGGAGCAACTAAGCCCGTGCGCCACTACTGAGCCTGAGCGCCACAACTACTGAGACCGCTGCCACAACTACTGAAGCCTGCATGCCTTAGGGCCTGCGCACCGCAACTACTGAGCCCACGTACTGCAACTACTGAAGCACGCGCGCCTAGAGCCTGTGCTCCACAAGAGAAAGCCACCACGAGGAGAAGCCTGTGCACTGCAACAAAGAGTAGCCCCCACTCGCTGCAGCTAGAGAAAGCCCGCACACAGCAACGAATACCCAATGCAGCCAAAAATAAAAAGAACAATTAGAGCAGTAGAAAAATATTTATGGATACCCAGACGGCCTAGAAGAGCTATTTAATTTCTAGAGATAGGAAATGCGTGTTTATAGTTTTTGTTCTTTTTTTCCTTCTACTTGCCACATGCCAAGAAGAAAAAGATCACTCATCATTTATCTGTCCTGATAGCCATTAAAGTGGAACCTCTTTAAAAGTAATTCAAATTTGCCACAGACATTTCTCTTGAGAGATGCACATCTCTCCTCATTGAATCTGTGGCAGTCCTCTTGGAGGCACTCTTGTGGCATGCAAAGTGATCTAAAGGGTACACTGGCAAATTGTTAATCTTGGCACCCTTAACATGCTAGCTCCTTTTAGGAATAATTTAAACACACTCTGAATTGCCCTTATCACAAAGTATTGCCCTTATTATAATACCCAAAATAACAAAGAGGTGGATAGACAACATGTATATTTCCACCCACCCTTCCATACACTACCACTTAGTGTATTGTATATCTTAGCATATACTTTGTAGTGTAATGTATAGTATAGTGCAGTATATATCTAAGTGTATAGTACAGTGTATATGTAGGGCCAGCTTCATGGACATGTGACCTATATAGTCACATTGGGCTCTGCACATAGAAGGGCCCCACATTTGCCTTAATGATTGCTGTCACTATCTTGAAATTCTTAATTTTTTTTATTGAGAGGCTCCCCCTTTTCATTTTGCACTGGGACTTGCAAATTACATAGTCTGCCATGGATAATGCAATGTATACACTTCTAACGCTCTACCTACCATATGCTTTTTGGCATATGTTTCTTCACTCTTTAAAAATAAATGCCTATGTAATATCTCTACTTTAAATGTAAATAAGTAATGCAAATATACATAGGATCATATTATACATACTATTCTGCAACCTACTTTTTATTTAATATATTAGAGATATTGCTGCTTGTCAGTTATCTCATACTTTGTGATGGCTGAAGAATGTTTTCCTGTATGGATAAACCATTATTTATTTAATCTCCTACTGATGGACACATAAGGTCTCCTGTTCTTTACTGTGACAGAGTGAACATCCTTGAATATACATCTTTGTTCACTTACCCCACTATTTCCTTAGGATAAATTTCTAGAAGTAAAATTGCTGAGTCAAAGGGTATGAACATTTAAAATGTGATACATACTACCCGATTGCTCCTTAAAAAAGATTATAGCAGATTATACCAATCTAAATCCCACAACAGATTACAAGCACCATCGTTGCTCCACATGCTAGCTGAGCGTAATAACTCAGCTTCATCTCTGCCAATCTGATAGTGCCTGCTATTTCTAATGACCTTAGCCTGAGTTATTCGCTCACTAGGATATCACTGATTCAGCTAATATGGAACGGCAGTTTACTGACTCAAATATCAGTGCACCTATCAAAGTGAATACTTCTGGGGAGCAACTTTGTTCTGGAATCCTAGTCAAGATATTTGAGGCATTCTAAGCCCCCAACTTTTCTATTAAAATAAGGTTTTTGTTTCCACATGCAACATTCAGGGATACTGTAAATGCTCAAAGTGCCCCTACCAACATTAATCTTACTATCTTTCTGCCCTTAACCCCCCAACTTTTAAAAATCCTTTTTATTTTGAAACAGTTTCAGACTTTCACTAACTTGTAAGAGAACAGTACAAAAAATTCCTCTATACCCTTCACCCAGAGTCCCCAAATGTTAACATTTTACCACATTTGCTTTCACATCCTCTCTTTTTTCTGAACTCTTCAAGACTAAGTTGTAGGCATGATGCCTCTTTCCCCAAATGTTTTGTGTTCATTCTTTTATACAATCACAGCGTGATTATCTAAATCAGGAAAATAGATAAAATATTGCTCTCTATAGATATTATTTAAATTTCATCAATTCCCAATAATTATAGAAAAAGAAGAAAACATTTTTTCTGGTCCAGGATTCAAACCAGGACGACATATTACATTTAGTTGTCATGAGTTCCTCCACACACCCTTTTTTGGGGTCATATTTTTGTAGATAAATCCTAGGTTGATGTAGAAAAATGCTTTTTGGCAACCTGAATTCCAAAAATCTGGTTGATTAGCCTTTTTTGTATTCATAAGTTTTAAAACAACGTTGCTTAAAAGGGAAAACATACGATCCAACAGGTTAAAGAAATGGCACAGTCTTACTATAGATCATACAAATTTTCAGCAGTAAATCATAAGCTATAAAAAATGAAAACTTCAGAAACATCTAAAAAAATGCTCTGGACTTTTAAGAAAAGGTTTTCCAGGGCCATTCTAAAAAGATCGTTTGCCCCTTTTGCTCAAGTACCAGGTGTTGAGAAGTCCTATTTGATTATATACAAATAAAGTTACCTTCAAGTTTCTAGAGAGCCTAGGGAAGAAAAAATTGAAAAAAATGTAACAAGAAATGACTCAACACCAAAGTAAGGGCATTTGTGTCCTTAGTAGGATGACATTGAGCAGTTTGCCTTTCTCTTGAATCTTTTATTAATAACCAAAATGGTGTGAGGTATGTTGAGTGGGTAAATTAAAGCTTTAACTATGGGTAGACCATGAATAGACTCCTTGAAGCACTGAGGATTTTGGATAGTTGTGATCAGATGACCTCAGATCTTCTACAACTTAAAGATGAGTTCATAAAGAAGGAGCAAATGGATATTTTACTTATTAACCAAACATTCAAAAAGTGATCCCTGGGCGTCAATGTGTTAACCACCTTGAATGAAAACTGATCATCCTATTACTTTTTTCATCTTATGAAAGGAGAAATGGAGGCATAGAAAGGTACAGCAATTTTTGTCCAAGATCACACAGCTAGTAGGTGGCTAGGAAACTGAGGATCTCAAGGTAAGGCCCACAGGCCAGAGTGTTGTAATCCCATTAATTCTCAAAACTGACCCATTAGGGGCTTCCCTGGTGGTGCAGTGGTTAAGAATCCACCTGCCAATGCAGGGGACACAGGTTTGAGCCCTGGTCTGGGAAGATCCCACATGCCACAGAGCAACCAAGCCCGTGCACCACAACTACTGAGCCTGTGCTCTAGAGCCCATGAGCCACAACTACTGAGCCTGCGTGCCACAACTACTGAAGCCCGCGTGCCTAGAGCCTATGCTCCACAACAAGAGACGCCACCGTGATGAGAAGCCCACGCACAGCAACGAAGGCCAACGCAACCATAAATAAATAAATAAATAAACAAAAACAAAAAACCTGATGCATTAGTTTTGCCTCAAGGCTGGGGCTTCACACTGAACATAAATGATTGGAAACATAATCAAAATCTAGCAGGGGCTTCCCCGGTGGCGCAGTGGTTGAGAGTCTGCCTGCCGATGCAGGGGACATGGGTTCGTGCCCCGGTCCAGGAGGATCCCACATGCCGCGGGCCAGCTAGGCCCGTGAGCTATGGCCGCTGAGCCTGCGTGTCCGGAGCCTGTGCTCTGCAACGGGAGAGGCCACAACAGTGAGAGGCCCGCGTACCGGAAAAAAAAAAAAAAAATCTAGCAGGACAGGCACAGTCAAGAAAGAGAAAGTCCGCTAAATATAAGACATGACACCATAAAACTCCTAGTAAAGAACATAGGGAAAATATTCTCTGACATAAATTGCAGCAATATTTTCTTAGGTCAGTCTCCCAAGGCAAAAGAAATAAAAACAAAAATAAATGAATGGAACCGAATCAAACTTAAAAGCTTTTGCACAGCAAAGGAAATCATCAACAAAACAAAGACAACCTACTGAATGGGAGAAAACATTTGCAAATGATGCAGCCGACAAGGGGCTAATATCCAAAATATACAAACATCTCATACAACTCAATATCAAAAAAACAAACAACCCAATCAAAAAATGGGCAGAAGACCTAAATAGACATTTCTCCAAAGAAGACATACCGATGGCCAACAGGCACACGAAAAGATGCTCCACATGTCTAACTATTAGAGAAATGCAAATCAAAACCACAATGAGGTGTCACTTCACACTGGTCAGAATGGCCATCATCAAAAAGTCTACAAATAATAAATGCTGAAGAGTGTGTGGAGAAAAGGGAACCCTCTTACACTGTCGGTGGGAAAGTAAATTGGTGCAGTCACTATGGAAGACAGTATGGAGTTTCCTTAAAAAACTGATAATAGAGCTATCATATGATCCCGCAATTCCCCTCTTGGGTATACATCCAGAAAAAAAATGAAAACGCTAATTTGAAAAGATACATGTATCCCAATGTTCATAGCAGCACTATTTACAATAGCCAAGACATGGAAGCAACCCAAGTGCCCCTTAACAGATGACTGGCTTAAGAAGATGTGGTGTATATATACATACAATGGACTATCAGCCATAAAAAAGAATGAAATTTTGCCATTTGCAGCAATGTGGATGGACCTGGGGATTATTATACTTACTGAAGTAAGTCAGACAAAGACAAATACTCTATGATATCACATATTTGTGGAATCTAGAGAATAATACAAATGAATATATATGCAAAACAGAAACAGACTCACAGACATAGAAAACAAACATACGGTTACCAAAGGGGAAAGTGGGAGAAGGGATCAATTAGGAATTTGGCATTAACAGATACAAACTACTATACATAAAATAGATAAGCAACAAGGATTTACTGTATAGCACAGGGAAATATATTCAATATCTTGTAATAAACTATAATGGAAAATAATCTGAAATATATATATATAACTGAATCACTTTACTGTACACCTGAAACTAACACAGTATTATAAATCAACTGTACTTCAATTAAAAAAAAAGGAAAAAAGGTCTAGACTAATGTGGGAAAGGAGAACAATCAGGAAACATCTGAAAGCAAGCTGCCCTATTTTGAACAAACAAAGTTATAAAAGTTATCTGAACAAAGCTTTCTTCTTAAAATTCAATAAAACTAAATTCATATAAAAATGAGCAACAAGAAAATATCAAGATCTGATGCTATACAAAGTTATTATAAGGAAAAAGAATAAGGAGTAAAATAACATTCATGCAGACATTAAAAGCACGTCAGAAAGACATACTCAATAAGCAGATCTGAAATACTATATTATTCCAAAATGAGGTAAAATACATTAAAAAATACATATATAAGAAATAAAAGAGCAAAATAAATTAGAATTCAAAATGGAAGTGATAGAACTCAAGAAAAAAAAAGAAATTAAAATAGCAGAAGTTAGGTTCCCACTCTACAGCCTGGCTCCAGGGTTCGTGCATTGAGGATCACACCACAGACTTCCCGTGGCAGGTTTATTAATAAAGGTGTGGAATTTCTTTACAATTGACCCTTCAACAACATGGGTTTGAACTTCATGGGTCCATTTATACACGGAGTTTTTTCAATAGTAAATAGTACAGTACTACCCCATCCATAGTTTGTTCAGTTGGAGAATGCACAACTGCAGATACAGAGGAACGAATTAAATGGAGGGCTGACTATATGCAGGTTTTCAACCTTGCAGAGAGTTGGCACTCTTTACCCCCAGTGTTATTCAAGTGCCGACTGTACTTTTCAAAGTGGCTTTGAAATAATTTAAAATAATAAATGTCGAATGATTTTAATAAAGATGATTACTTTAAATAAAATATGAAAATTTCACTTTATAATTTTGTGGCTGATTCAGTAGAGAATTATCATTTAAATCTCAGACCCTATAGTTTCAATCCAAATTCTGTGGTGCCTTACTACGTGGGATTTTCGTGAAAAGCGAATACAATTTTTTTGGAAGCCAAAACCATAAAAGTGAATTTAACAAGTGGCAGCAAATGTCACAATATATTATGGAGACATTATATTTATGTAGAAACTCACCCAAAATGTATTAGAGCAATCTTTTGTAATGTCACATTGCATTATTATAATTTGGAATTTTGCCATCATAAAGGTGTGAGGAATATACTTAAGGAAAGGGTGTGTTAGCAGAGGAATTGAATAGTAAACTCAGAACAATTATTCTCATGATGGGACAGCATGTGTAATTTTAAAAAGTGTATTGACTATGACTACTGTTTTCCTAATACAATCCAAGAAAACTAAGCTTGCCAAGAAAATTAAGCTTGATAAAATCTGTTCAGTTGATGGATGAGTTGTTCTACTGTGAGAAGGCACTGGAATGCAATGGGATAAAATCTGAGATGTACTGACAGAGACCCTGGCTTTTGTGTGTGAATGTGTCCACTAGAGTTGGATAGGTACCGACTTGATATATTCAAATCACCGTGGTATATTTTCCAAACTATAGTACACAGGTCAAGCCGGTCCCACCCTCGCTGAAAACCACAAATATGAAATCTTAAGGCTAATTAGAGAGAAATTTGGACTATGTGCAAAGGCTGTGTATTTTAGTGTAGATCATCCTGGAAAACCTTCCTAACGCTTAAATTTTTTTTTTTTTTTTTTGCACAAAAACATCAGGCTAGATGAATGTTGAAAAGTCTTAAAGGAAAAAGCGTGGCTTTGTCAGCAAAGTATTTTTCTCCATAACTGGTTCCATATTTTTGAACCAACATAGAGCTGAAGGAGAAAGAAAACATTTTTTTTTAAACCCGATTTTGGTGAACAGAGAAGCCCTAGGTTCTGATTTTGACTTCTCCAAAGCAATTGCGGACTTGAACTTTGGAGCCCTAAGTGGGCCTACCTCACCAAGAAAGGAAATGGAGGTGATCTAGGTCTCTTTGCCCACTATTCTTTAATAAGTTAACTTACTAATACAACTGAGCCACAGATGAGCACAGATAACATTAGCTAATTTATCTGGGGCTCATTTCCAGGGTGAATTTGGACCCTGGACCCCAGGTGACTTCAACTTGCTTTGCTTCCTATCACCTTAACGTCAGTGACTGACACAGCCAGCTAGTCCTTTCTTACCCAGTGACTGAATCCCGTCAATACTTGTCCAGATTCTCAGTCTTTTTTTTTTTTTAATGCATTTCCTCTGCTTACAGCACATTGATTGGAGCTTGAGGTTAAGAAATAAAAGACAATCCAACTCAATTCATCTCAGCTCGTTTCATTTCCTATGAGCAGCTTCAACAAAAAGTTGTTGGGATTGGGATCAAAACATTTGCTTAAAAAAGCCTTGAATTTTGAAGAGTTCAGTTTATTTTTGGTATCATGATCCTGGGAATACAGAGAATTAACTTGCTCCGATTGACTATGTAGAGGTTCAGCTTTGTTTTTTACATAATATAATAGAGAATTTTATAGCAAGAATATCAGTAAGTTCTATGGAACTTTGGGGAAAGCAGAGATTGAACAACAACAACTATTACTTACGTAGTTTTTTAAAAGGTAGCTAACTTGAAAAAAATTGTGGCTTTGCGGTTATCGTAAGATAATACATGCATGTGGTAAAAATACGCAAAGAAAATCAAACGTTAGTTTATCCAGTAATAAACCAAATCTTCCTCCCAGATCTGCTCCCCAATCTTCGTTTCTCTCTGAAAAACACAACAGTTTCTGAAGCTAAAGTTGAAGAGCAGGTGGTGAATTAATCCTTTTGTAACTCAGTCTTAGTCTTTAAGGACCAAAAAAAAACCATGTTGGGCTATAGCTTCAGCACTGTTGGAAAGAACCACATAGCACTGGTTTCCTAAGAGTCATCATTGGTGGTGTTTACATGTAAAGTGGCTACAATCCAAGGTTTATAAATGATTGCACAATAAAAATTAGAGTGCTCTGTTGTGGATCACTGAATAGGTACCAGGTAGGTTACAATTTAACCATGCTAAAGAAACCAAACTATGGAAACAAATGGTTATAAGTGAATCATTCATCAGAGATTTGAACCAATTCCTTTTAATTTATATTTTATGAAATATTCTTCCTCCCTCAATATCACAGAATTCGAATGACTGTTTAAAGTAATTATTATCTTTGACAGAAGTTTCCAAAGAGACAGATGTATTACAAAATAAGTCCACTTTCTATTTTTATAAACCAGTTGTAAGTGTGAAACTTTGTATGCACTGCTGTCTGATTTTTTTTCACATAAAAATTGTCTCTTTATGGTCAATGCCTGTTTGTTTTTGATATCCGAATACTGCATTTCTAAAATCATGGTGAATGGAGTCTCTGTTTACAGTTCATTGCTTTAAGCTGCTATCCTAGAGAAACACAGAATAGATATTTTCCATAAATCAGTTATTTATGTTCTAGTTTTTTTTTTTTGGTTGTATTTTGATAGCTCAGAACCTAGTATTTCATTAGTGCGATCTGAGCTATTTTCTTCCAATGCATTTATCTTAACACTTATCTATATTGAATTCACTTATCACATTTCTGCATTTTTTTTACATTCCACACAATAAACGTTCATTTCTTTACCCAGCAAACATTCATGGAACATCATCTATGGCTCAAAGTTGAATAAGACACAGTGCTGTTTCTAGCAGCCTCACAATGTTTGACTTGACAGGCCAACCAACATGGAAAAGCAAAACACACTTGAACAAATCAATTTTTTGAAATGTTAACACAGAAAATACTTTCACAATATGGGCATCACTTGGCAGTGACACATTATAATAATGCTGGCAGAATAAGCTTTATTCTCACTTAGAGAAACGGTCTCCTGCTATCCTCAGGTAGTTGGACGAGAGCTCAGAAATGTTCTCTTATATTCAGAAGAGAAATGTTTGGTCATTCATGATTTTGATTTGTGTTCTACAAACTCTGAAAGAGTTGTTTGGTCCTAGTTCCAAAGGTTTTACTTTCTGGGAGCTACTATATCAGCAAGGGTAAGATTGGTCAACTGGGGGGTGCTCAGTCTGCTTAGAACTAACTTGCTAGAGTTGATTATGGGATATTGCCAACCTAAGATAATGTCATTAGCATTTCCATTCAGAAATAAGTTGTTCAAAATCCAAAGGTTGTTCTGTAACATCCTGGTCTGCTTCTGCAGCATATAAATATTCTACCTCCTAACTCTTAAGGCATATTTTATTTTGAAAAGGAAAAATCATGTGGCTCAGTTCTTACCTAATCATTACAATCTTATTATTATTATTATTATTATTACTACCATTGGTGAAGGGAACATCTCACTTTTTTTTTTTTTTTTTTTTTTTTTTTTTTTTTTTTGCGGTACGCGGGCCTCTCACTGTTGTGGCCTCTCCCGTTGCGGAGCACAGGCTCCAGACGTGCAGGCTCAGTGGCCATGGCTCACGAGCCCAGCCACTCCACAGCATGTGGGATCCTCCCGGACCGGGGCACAAACCCGCGTCCCCTGCATCGGCAGGCGGACTCTCAACCACTGCGCCACCAAGGAAGCCCCATCTCATATCTTTTAACTGAAGCCTTTTCAACTTCTCCCCAAATCTATGCACATCTTGGCGTTCCTTTTATCAGTAAATGGTAACTTTGTCCACCCAGTTGCTCATGCCTGAAACATGGTTGTCATGCTTGAAAACTCCATCTCCCTGTGAAGGGTACTTCACGTCCAATAAGTGATCTTTCTACCTTCAAAATATGTGTTGAATTTGTCCACTTCTCTCCATCTGCATTGTCATTGCCCTGGTCCAAGCCACTGTTGTATCTCTCTGGACAACCGAAAAGCTTTCTCACTGGCCACTCTGTGTTCACACTTGCCCCTTCTCCAGTCCAATCTTCAATAGCTATGAGAGTGACAGTTTAAAGGGAGATCATGTTATGGCATTTTTCTTAGTCTGTTACGGCTGCTATAACAAAATACCACAGACCGGTAGCTTATAAACAACAGAAATTTATTGCTCACAGTTCTGGGGGCTGGGAAGTCCAAGATCAAGGCTCCAGCAGATTCAGTGTGGGTGGACTACTGCTTGCTGTGTCCTCACATTGTTGAAGGGCTAAAGATCTCTCTGGAGCCTCTTTTATAAGAGCACTAATTCCATTCATGTTGGCTCAGCCCTCATGACCTAATCACCTCCTAAAGTCTCTACCTCCTAACACCATGATCTTTGGGGGTTAGGATTCAACATATGAATTTGAGGCGGGACACAAACATTCAGACCATAGCAGTCATTTTTTTGGCTTGCAAAATCTTTCAGTGGCTTCTTGTTGCCCTTAAGATAAAATTTTAAAATGCTTACTGTCCAGGTGCTACATGATGCTACTGTCATTTTGAGCTCTAGTCACCATGTCCCAGCCATTCTGGCCTCCCTCGTCCTCTAGTACATCTCAACTCCTTCCCTCCCAGGGCCTTCTTACATGTTGTTTCCTCTGCTGTCCTGCTCTTTCTCCTCTTGCAAGGGAAACCCATCATTCAGGTCTTAGTTTGAATGTCACTTTTCCTTCAATCCTGATCCTACAGGCCAGATTGTATCTCCGTGTTATATTTTTCTCAAAGCACTCTATTCTTGCCATTTATAGCAGTCATCAGTAATAGTTATATGGCTATTTGTGTAACTATTCATTCAATGCTCATCTTTCCCACTATTATAGGCCCCATGAGAACAGAGACCTCACTTGTCTTTGTTCACATTGTATTCCAAGCATCTAGAGCACTTCCTAGCATAATAACTGCCCAATAAATATTTTTTGAACACAAATGAGGGCAAATACTCATAAAACACAATATAGTTTAGCTTTAGATTATGGGATTTTTGATATTAAAGTGCATTTTTAATTAATTTGGTCTGTAAGAAATTAATCAGTTGGTTATCTTTTCTGAGCATTGACCACCATATACTATGACCTACTTAGTTTTTGCCCATGACAAATACGCCTGAATTAAATGGAATACAAATGTTTTTTTCTCTTTCTCTCTCTTTTAAAGCAATCAGAGTCTCTCACCCGTGCCCTTGACGGTGAAAGTGTGGAGTCCTAACCACTGGACTGCCAGGGAATTCCCTTCAATCTCTGAGAAAAGAATCTTCACCACACCCCCATTGCTGTCCTGCTGTGGCGTTGACCAGCATGTTTTCCTCCACCACTGCTGACCTCTTGGGGCAGCACTACCTGACACTCCTTAAGGCAGGCACCTTGTCTTGCTGATAGACTCCACTAGACTGTTTCCATTATTGCTTCTGTGTCACGGTTCTCAGATGTAAGTCCCCATGTTGCTTGCCAATGATGCTGCTACCGTTGTTGCTTGTGATTTCCATTGACCAGTCTTTCCTTATTCCCAATGTCATGACATCTCACTCTCTAGAAAGTTATTTCCATTGGAAAACTGGCAAATTTTGTTATTTTTCCTCTCTTCCAGGTCATTTGAAAAATATTCACTAAAATAGTCCTAACAGATCCCTTGGGCACCCCTGTGACACCTCCCCCTAGTTTTTATCCTGAAGCCATGTTCTGTGATATAGGACAGACTCTAAGGTGGCCCCATGATCTCTACCTCCTGCTATTCATGTCCTTGTGCAATCCCTTTCCTGTGAGTGTGGGTGGGACCTATGACTTGCATCTAATCAATAGAACGCAGCAAAGGTGATGGGATGTACTTGGTTACATGGATGTGATTACTTACCAAGATTATAATATCCGTCTTGCTGAGACTTTCTCTTGCTGGCTTTAAAGAAGCAAGATGCTGTGTTGTGAGTTTCCCTAAGGAGAGGACCACGTAGCAAGGAAATGAGGGCAGTCTCCAGCCAACAGCTAGCAAGCAATTGAGGATCTCAGTCTGACATCCGGAGCGGAACTGTATGCCGCTAACGACCATGTAAGTGTAGAAGCAGATCTTTTCCCAGTCAAGTCTCCGATGAAAATCCAGCCCTCTAGAGAACTGTACTTGTATCTGGTGAGGCTGGACATACTGAGGGACTATAGAGGTATTTTTATGAATTGGTATAAATTCAAAAGCTGCAAAGGAAGGGACTTCCTTGGTGGCCCAGTGGTTAAGACTCCGTGCTCCCAATGCAGAGGGCCCAGGTTTGATCCCTGGTCAGGGAACTAGATCCCGCATGCCGCAACTAAAAAAGATCCCGCATGCCCCAACGAAGATCCAGCACGCAGCCACTAAGACCAAGCGCAGCTAAATAAATATTAAAAAAAAAAAAGAATTTCTTTTTTTTTGCAAAAACAGCCATCTTCCATTTTATTCCAAATGCAAATTAAATACAAAAATTATTTCTCTGGGAATGTAAATTGGTACAGCCACTATGGGAAACAGCATGGAGGTTCCCCAAAAAACCAAAAGTAGAGCTACCATATGATCCAGTGATCCCACCCCTGGGCACATATCTGGAGAAAACTCTAATTTGAAAAGATACATACACCCCCATGTTCATAGCAGCACCATTCACAACAGTCAAGACATAGAAGCAACCCAAATGTCCAATGACAGATGAATGGACAAAAAAGATGAGGCACATACACACAATAGAACACCACTCAGCCACAAAAATGAACAAAATAATGCCATTTGCAGCAACGTGGATGGACATAGAGACTACCATACTAAGTGAAGCAAGTTAGACCGAGAAAGACAAACACCACATGATATCACCTATATGTGGAATCTAAAAATGGTACAAATGAACTTATTTATAAAACAGAAACAGACTCACAGACATAGAAAACAACTTATGGTCACGGAAGGGGAAGGGGGGAGGGATATATTAGGAGTTTGGGATTATCAGACACAAACTACTATATACAAAATAGATAAACAACAAGGACCTACTGTATAGCACAGGGAACTATTTCAATATCTTGTAATAACCTATAATGGAAAAAAATCTGAAAAAGAATATATATATTATATATATAAATGGAATATATATATATACATATATATATAAATGGAATCACTTTGCTGTACACCTAAAATGAACACAACATTGTAAATCAACTATACTTCAATTAAAAAAATGAAAAAGTATTTCTTTTTTTGCTCTGGCCTCCAGGAAGCTCAGAGCTAGATTTTGGCAACCTCTAAGTTCGTTGAAGTTTTTGCATTTTTTATTTTTTAATTTTTATCTATCTATTTATTTATTTATTTATTTGTGGCTGCATTGGGCCTTCGTTGCTGTGCGCAGGCTTTCTCTAGTTGTGGCTAGCGGGGGCTACTCTCTGTTGTGGTGCGCGGGCTCCTCATTGCGGTGGCTTCTCTTGTTGCGGAGCACAGGCTCTAGGCGCGTGGGCTTCAGTAGTTGTGGCTCGTGGGCTCAGTAGTTGTGGCACATGGGCTTAGTTGCTCTGCAGCATGTGGGATCTTCCCGGACCAGGGCTAGAAACCGTGTCCCCTGCATTGGCAGGCGGATTCTTAACCACCGTGCCACCAGGGGAGCCCCTGCAGTTTTTATTTCTTTGCTCATCTATTGATTTTAATATTTTGAAATAGCCTAAATGAAGATTGTTCTTTGTAATTCTCAGCCTCAAGCCCTTCTCAGAAATCCTTGATTATACACATCTCCAGGTCCTTCTTACAGAGAAACAAGTAAATAACATGCAATTATTCAAATTCTTGTTGTTTATAGACAGACAGGCAGGGATGAGCAAATGGCTGTTGTCCGGGTGAGATGAAGCCCCGGTGGACCATGGAGGGTTATGGCCCAACACACAGCACCGGCCCTGCCTTCGCTTTTATTCACCTCTAAATCAACATTAGAAGTCTCTGAACTACCAGGAGGAAAGAAAAGACTTAAAAAGACAAAGTATTCCAGGAAAGCAATGATTTCTCGGGAATGTTTTGTTTTTTTAAAAAAAAAGCTACAAAGGGATAAGTAAATCTCTTTTCCCTCTCATCTTTCAGGCACCTAATTCCCCTTCCCAGAGGCAACCGTTGTTATCAATTGATTTTACAGATTTTAAAAGATGATTATTCCAAATAATCCTTATTTGGAAAAATAATTTTTATACGTTACTCTTATGCCTTAATCGACAAAAGCTGCTATTAAAAAGCTAATATGTAAATAATAACCCTGATTTAGTCAGAACTGGTAAAATGATTTTGTGAACTAGGAATTCTATTTATTTATTTTTTACTTTTACTTTTATTTTTGGGCTGCGCTGAGCGGCTTGCGGTATCTTAGTTCCTCGACCAGGGAGTGAACCCCTGCCCCCTGCAGTGGAAGTTCAGAGTCCTAACCACTGGACCACCAGGGAAGTCCCAGGAATTCTATTTAAACACAGGTGAATGGATAGTCTTGAAGTTTCAGTAAACATGTTGTACCTGTCCACTGTGGTGGTTTTTGCTTCTCAGTGGCTTACAGTAGGGCTTCTGGAGAAAAATCACATAACTATGTAATTTGACACCTTCAAAACTGCTCCCAAATCGTTTCTTTGTTTTCCAAATGGCTCTCTCCCTATTTTAAAATTTTTGAATTCCTCATATCTCTGATTCTGTCACTTTCTTCCTCACTTTTAGCAGATGACCTTGCCTCCCCTTCACAGGGAAAAAGAAATCATCATCAAGGTTTTCTCAGGTAACAAGCTTCTTTCTGCCGAGCAGACGCAGATGTGTGAGTTTTACAAGGAACATCTCGTGGTCCATTTTGTATGGAAGGAGATGTTCTGAGGTATGGATCTATATTGATTCATGAGCTAAGTCAGGTCATGGAAAAAACAAGATTGAAAGTTGTGACAAGGAGATTTGAGGAAGGAAGTGCATGAATGGACATCTTTAGATTCTGCCCAGAGTATGAGAATAACTGTGTCCCATGTGGATTCTTGTCAAGGACTCCTATAGAGAAGGTTCTCAATAATTAGGTGGACAAAATGGCCTTTCTCCAGGCATCTGTTTGTTCATTTTTAAAGGCTCTGTAGCAGCAGGGAAGGAGATTATGCATAGGTTCAACATCAGCTTCCTCCAATGGGGCTGACTGGGCTACTTCACCTTCTGAGTACCTAATGTACCTGCAGCAGCGATCAGTAACTGAGCCCTGAGCCAGCTCCAACACTGGGATATCAACCAGCCGTCTAGCGGCAGATTGATTACATAGGCTTCTTCCATCATGGAGAGGACAGCAATACTTCCTCGCTGTAAATATGTATTTACTATAGATATAGGTTTACTTTCCCTGAATGCCAAATTTTTATTTGCGTCATTATCTCTAGTCCTACTAAGTACCTAGTTCATTGTTGTGGTATCCCATTAGCCATTGCTTCTGACCAGGGAATTTGTTTATTGATGAATGAAGTAGAATATGGCTGGGATTCACTGATCTTATTATGTATCCCATCACTTAGAAGTGGATGGACTTTTAGAAAGGTAGAGAGTCCTTTGGGAGATCTAGTTAAGGTACCAGCTGGGAAACAACATTTCGTGGAGGTATGATGCTATCAGTTAGGATGCAGTAAATGCGTATCTTCCATGTCCACAATACACGGGTCCAGAAACCCATGTGTGAGAAGTGGGAGTGACACCTCCCACCAATAAATCTACTGACCCACTCCCAAAATTTTTGCTTTCTGTCCCTGCTGCTCTGACAGTCTTCTTATCCACGGGAGGAATGAGTCCATTAGGAGACACAAAAGTGGTTTCATTGAACTAGAGGTTGAGACTGGCACCTGGTCTTTTTGGATTCCTCATGCATCATGAACAAGGTGGGGAGATTACATGTATTGGCTGGGGTGCTTGATTTTGATTTTAAAGGGGAGATAGGGTTTCTACTATACAATGAAGGCAAGGAGGAGCAAATCTAGGACCTAGGGCATCCTTGCCTCCTATTACTACCGTGCCTAGTGGTAAAAGCCAATGGAAAACGTCAGGAATCTGTACGTCAGCGTCATAAAAAGCTCAGACCTTTCAGGAAAGAAGGTTTGGGTCATCTCATCAGGTAAATGACTCCAACCACTTAAGCTTCTGGCTGAGAGCAAAGGGAGCATAGACTAAATAAGGGCAGAAGAAAGTTATAATCGCCCATTACAGGCTCGTGGCCTGTAGAAGCTACGCTTATTTTCTTCCTTGCTCTGTTCTTTTTACCCTTGACCTTTTAATTTTGTGGTTAGCTTCACAGTTTAGTCCATAGATTTCAGGATATCAATACTGAGTTGTAACTTAGCCAGAGGAGGAAAAACATTAACCAAAGATGAATGAAGTTATTGATGAGATTCTGTATCTTGAAGGGAGAGAACGAATGTAACTTCTTTTGTACAAGAAATCACTGCATTAGGAAAGGAAGGAGCATGTTGTTGCAATTTGTGGTTTGAAATTTTAAGTGTGGGGAGAACGATGAACTGTTTCTGAATAGCCAAAGGGATGGACAGTGACAATATTACTGATTGAATCATTCCATACCTTTTCAATTCATTGTAGCATGCCTTCCTGGGCTTCAGCACCTGAAAAGCTAAAGACTGTATTTCCAAGACTCTCATGAAGTGTAGCAAGGGTTGCTCGTGATTCTGCCGGGCAGATGTACCCTTGACAGACTTGGCATGCAGAAGTGAGCATCACAGGGCAGAGGCCACATGGTTCTTCTGGCAAGCCCAGATGTAGAGGCTTTTGTTTCTTCTGCTGCGGCTGTTGTAGAGGTTCTAGTGACCAGATCCTAGGTTCATGGGTAGCAGGCAGCAGGTGATGGCAGCGAGAACATATCTGCTGGAAAGTTCCCATGATGTGGCCGGGCCTTTCCCCTGGCTGTGCTGTCAACGACTGTGCAAAAACCAAGGGTGGTTCCTTAGCCTTCCCAGACATCCTGTAAACTAACCAATACTCTTTAATAAATCCTTTTCTGCTTAACCTAGTGGGAGTGTACTCTGTTGTCCAAAATTAGTACTCTAATATGATGGTACTAAACTAGTCAATGCAAGGGCAGTAGGATTCTCCAATTTCAGAGAAGGGGTGAGTGTTTGAGATTCAGACACAATAACCCCCTCACCTCCCATTCAGTCCTCAACCACTGAAATCTGGCATCTACCTTCCCTGCTACTACATTTGTTAAGATCACCAAGACTTCCCTGATGTAACCTCTTGGAAGCATTTGACCCTGTTGCCTACCTAACAGTTCTAGAAAAATCTCCCTCCCTTTAGCTTCTGTGTATACAATCTGGTTTCCTTACTTTTTCTCCATTTCTCCTCAGTGTTTTCCGAGGGGCCTTCTATCTCTGCTGCTGATCGTCTAGATGTGTATCCCTCAGTGTTCTACACCAAATCTGCTCCTCTTCTTACTCTACGTTTTATTCAGGGGTGATTTTAGATTTTCCCAACTCTCACAGCTTTAAATAATTCCTGTACAAGATGAACCGGTTTGCAGGGCAGAAATTGAGACACAGATGTAGAGAACAAATGTATGGACACCAAGGGGGGAAAGCGGCGGGTGGTGGGGGTGGTGGTGGGATGAATTGGGAGATTGGGATTGACATGTATACACTGATGTGTATAAAATTGGTGACTAATAAGAACCTGCTGTATAAAAAAATAAATAAAATTAAATTTAAAAAAATTTATAGAAATTTGTAAAAAAAATTCCTGTACAATGCTGACTTCTGACTTTTTTTAAATAAATTTATTTATTTTATTTATTTATTTATGGCTGTGTTGGGTCTTTGTTGCTGTCCGCGGCTTTCTCTAGTTGCGGCGAGTGGGGGCTACTCTTCGTTGCGGTGCACAGACTTCTTGCGGTGGCTTCTCTTGTTGTGCAGCACGGGCTCTAGATGCATGGGTTTCAGTAGTTGTGGCACGTGGGCTCAGTAGTTGTGGCTCGCGGGCTCTAGAGCACAGGCTCAGTAGCTGTGGCACATGGGCTTAGCTGCTCCACAGCATGTGGGATCTTCCCAGACCAGGGATTGAACCTGTATCCGTGCATTGGCAGGCAAATTCTTAACCACTGCGCCACCAGGGAATCTCCGCAAATTTATTTCTTTAGGACAGTTACCTCTCCTCAGCACCAGGTGCAATCTGAATATCTCTACCTCAGTGACTCAAAAGCACCTTAAACATAAGATAGACAAAACAGAACTCATTAGCTTCCTCTTCTCACCTCATCAAAATCCCTCAAGCTAGCAAACTACTTCTTTATTATATTCCCTACCCTGGGCAATGGCACCGCTGTCAACAGGAGCACTCAAGACAGAAACTGGGTGTCAACCTTCACTCTTCACTCGTCTGTGCTTAACCAACCATACTTCAAGTCCTACAACTTCTACTTCCGAAACATCTCTGACCTCTACTGCCTTAGTTTTAGGCTCCATCACCTCCAGCCTAGTTTACTGCAACAGCCTCCTAACCAGTCTCTTCCTTCTTCTAGTTCATTCTTCACACTGAAGACAGACTGCTCCATCCAGAACACATGCCACGTCATGTCTTCCATGTCCATAGAATAAATAACATCTTAAACACCTTCTCAGGGCTTGCAAGGTCTTCCATGGGTTGGCTTCTCCAGCATCATTTATTGCACCCCTTGCTTCCTTTCCAGCACACTTTGTGTTCAGCCCTACTCAACTTCTCCCAGGTCCTAGGATATGCCATGTTCTCTTTGGCCTGGGGAACAGCATGCTACTCCTACTCTAAAGGCACTGAATTCAACTTAGATATTATTTTCTTCAGTAGATCTTTCCCTTCTGGGTTGTTGCCCCTGCTTTGTTCTCCAGTAGCAGGAGATACCTTCTACATCCCCATAATACATTTGTGACAAGCAACTGTAATTCCTGATTTACTTTTCTGTTTTGCCCCAATACACCTCACCCTGTGGAGGCAAGAACTATGTCTCTTTTGTTCATTGTTGGTGGCCCCATCACCTAGTAGAGTACTCAGCACTTAAATATTTGTGAAATGAATGAACAGTTGACACAATTAATAAGGTAGTAAATGATAGGGGAGTAATAAATGATTATTCATTAATGACTGCCTAATGACCATAATTGTCAAAGATTTAGCCAAAATGAAACAGAGTTGCATAAATCTAAATCATGACCAAGCCTGTTTTCCTACGTTGAGGATACCAGCAGTATGTTTTTCTATATCAACTTAAAAAAATGTTTTATTGAGGTACAACTACAATAAAATGTACAAATTTTTTTTTTTTTTTTTTTTTGCGGTATGCGGGCCTCTCATTGTTGTGGCTTCTCCCGTTGCGGAGCACAGGCTCTGGACGCGCAGGCTCAGCGGCCATGGCTCACGGGCCTAGCCGCTCCGCGGCATGTGGTATCCTCCCAGACCGGGGCACGAACCCATGTGCCCTCCATCGGCAGGTGGACTCTCAACCACTGCACCACCAGGAAACCTCCCAAAAATGTATAAATCTTAAATCTAAAGTTTGATTTTTTTTTTTTTTTTTTTTTTTTTTTGCGGTACGCGGGCCTCTCACTGTCGTGGCCTCTCCCGTTGCGGAGCACAGGCTCCGGACGCGTAGGCTCAGCGGCCATGGCTCACAGGTGCAGCCGCTCTGTGGCATGTGGGATCTTCGCGGACCGGGGCACGAACCCGTGTCCCCTGCATCGGCAGGCAGACTCTCAACCACTGCGCCACCAGGGAAGCCCTGATTTTTATATATGTATATGCCAGTGTAACCAATACTCAGATCAACATGTAGGACATTTCCAGCAGACCAGAAGGCTCGCTCACTGCCTCTGCCAGTCAGCATCCTCTCAAAGGTAATTGCTTCCGACCTCTTATCACCACAGATTTGTTTGCCAGATTTTGAACTCCACATAATGAAGTAGCTTCTTTTTCTCAACATCATCTTGGTGAGTTTCGTTCTTTTTCACTGTTATACTCATCCCATTGTATGACTGTATTGTACTTTATCCATTCTACTGTTGAGGACATTTTGGGTTTATTTCAAGTTTCAAGACTGTTACGAATAAAGCTATTATGAATAGTCTTATATATGTCTGTTGGTGGACATAAGCACTAATTTTGTTGGGTGTATAGCCAGAAGAGGATTTGCTGTGTCATAGGATATGCATAAGTTCAGCTTAAGTGGTTATATTTTCAAATACTTTGCCAAAGTCATACCAGTTTATACTCCCATCAGTAAATGTATGGCAGTTCCAGCTGTTCCACATCCTTGATATTACTTTACATTACCTTTTGCTAACTTATAAAAATGTATACTATCATCTGAGATGAAAACTGAACTTACTGTGATAGTATAAAAGCATACTCAAAATAGGCTTCCTGAGGTTGGTTAGCTTTCAGGCATAAGATAATAAAAATGAGTAATATTTATTGAGCATGCACTGCTTGCCAGGCATATTCCAGGTACCTTATGTAGGCTATCTCATTTAATCATCACGACAACTCTATGAAGTAAATACTGTCGTCCCTTTTTAGGGATGAGGAATGTGTGGCATAGAGAGACATCATTAAATCATAAACTTTTAAAGAGCTGGATGGAAGTACCTGTATGGATTAGTTAATGCAGCCCTCACTGTACTGACAAAAGGAAAAAAAAAAAAGCCAGCTTAAAAAGCAGGCTGCATCTTATCAAAAGGAGGTCACACAATTTGTTAGAGGTAGAATCTGGATTGGAATCCAGATCTCCTAACTTCTCGTCTAGCATTGAGAATAAATCAGCAGTGCACAAACTAGGTAAAATTAATAGTAATAAAAACAAACACATTTTGAAAAATTACTTCATTTCCTTCAGAATTTAGTTATTATGACTTTGGTTTGTGGAATAGTTTCACCAAATTCTAAAATGATGTTTAAAGTTTCAAGCAAGGTCACATAAGAAAAGGATTCGTGCTTCATGGGGCCAAAAACTTATATAATGGAGGTGGGGGTGGGGCTCATTAAGAGAAAGAATATAAAAATATCTTACTTTTGCAAATGTTACAAGAACATGTGAACACACTGCTGGGGGCCTAGTGGTAGCCAGCTTCCCATTATGAAGATTTCCCCCAATCATTCCTATGTCCTGGTATCCATGCCCTTGTGTAATTCCTCTCCAATACCATACTGAGATTGGTCTGTGAGACCAATATAATCTATAGAATATAGTAGAAGTGATGTCACTTTGGAGGCTAGGTTATAAAAGACATTATGACTTCTACCTCTCTCTTGGATCATTCACTCTGGGGAACCCAGCTACCAGGCTGTGAGAACCCTCAGGTAGCCCTGTGGAGAAGCCCATGTGGTGAGAAACTAAGGCCTCCAGCCCACAGCCATGTGAGTGAGCCATCTTGGAAGGGGATCCTCCAGCCCTGGTCAAGCCTTTAAATAACTACAGACTTGGCTACAACCTCATGAGATATTCTGAGCCAGAATCACCCAGAAAACTGCTCCCTGATTCCAGACCCAGAATCTGTGTGAAATAATAAGGTTATTGTTTTAAGCTGATACGTTTTGGAGTACTTTGTTATACAGAAATTGGTAACTAATGCAGGCCCCTCACAGGGGCTTGGAAGAGGCCTATGCACGTGAGAAGCCTAGAAGTTTGAATCTCATAAGCTTTATGATAAATTGGTCTCTGCCAATGTTAATGGCTAAGTCTACTAGATCGTTGTGGCAAAGACAGCTAGTTTTCCACCAAAATTTTTTCTTTCTTCCAAAGAGGCTGTAACTATGGTGCCACAATGTCCAGCCTCCCTTGCAGCTAAGTGTTTCATGTGGCTAAGCTCTTGTTAATGGAATGCAGCAGAAGTAGTATGTGCCTTTCTGGACTGTGCTTTCAAGAGAGTGGGTATTGCACTACTTTCCTCCTTCTCATGGGCCAATATGGTGACAAGTGGAGGGAACTTGGAAGCCACATGTTGAAGATGGCAGAACCACTGCCTCACTGAGTCCCTGAATGACTTCACAGAGCATTCTCTACCCCCTTTCACTTTTCTACCCCTCCAGGCTGCAACACTCCCCTGAACAACAATTTTGTTACAGAGAAATAAACTTCTATTGTGTTTGAGTGATTATCTTTTTTGTGGTTGTGTGGCTGTGTTGGGCCTTTGTTGCTCTGTGCAGGCTTTCTCTAGTTGCGGTGAGTGGGGGCTACTCCTCGTTGCGGTGCTTGGGCTTCTCACTGTGGTGGTTTCTCATGTTGGGGAGCACAGGCTCTAGGTGCGTGGGCTTCAGTAGTTGTGGCACGTGGGCTCAGTAGTTGTGGCTCGCAGGCTCTAGAGCACAGGTTCAGTGGTTGTGGCACACGGGCTTAGTTGCTGAGTGATTATCTTCTAAAGTTTATGCATTAAAATAAGTGAACCGGACTTCCCTGGTGGTGTGGTGGTTAAGAATCCGCCCGCCAATGCAGGGGACATGAGTTTGAGCCCTAGTCCGGGAAGATCCCACATGCCGTGGAGCAACTAAGCCCATGCGCCACAAATACTGAGCCTGCGCTCTAGAGCCCGTGAGCCACAACTACTGAGCCTGTGCACCACAACTACTGAGCCCACGCACCTGGAGCCTGTGCTCCTCAACAAGAGAAGCCACCGCAGTGAGAAGCCAGCGCACCACAACGAAGAGTAGCCCTCGCTCGCCGCAACTAGAGAAAGCCCGCGCACAGCAACGAAGACCCAATACAGCCAAAAATAAATAAATAAATAAATTTATAAAGTAAGTGAACTTACCCTAACTAATTAGCTATTTTCCTCAAAATTGAGATACCTATTTCCCCCCCAGGGTCTAGTCTAATCAATTTATTTATTTAAATTATTTTTTCCCCCAGGATCTAGTCTTGATGTTATTTATTTCTGTATCTTTGTTAATTTATTAACTTTTTACTTTGTAAAATTTCAAACATATGAAAGTAGAGGAAATGATATAATGAAGCCTTATGTACCCATCCTAAACTTCAACGTTTATGTTATAAGGCCATTCCTATTTCTTATGTGTATGTGCTGCCATTTCCTACATATTTATGGCCACTCCTTTGTCATTGGTATCCTCTTTCCCCTCCGTCCCCTCCTGGATTATTTTAAAGTAAATGTCAGAATCTCAATCAACATATCATTTCATTGGAAACTTTTAAATGCCATGTAAGCAACCTCCACTGCCTTTCCTAGAACTCAGTGCGTTTTGTGAAGCTGTGACTGTGTAAAAAGCCGATTCCCCATTGCTTGACAGCACATGATGAGGACATTGCGAGCTGCAAGGTTAGGCTCACCTGCCAGTGTGAGAGGCACAACCTATCCCCAAAGTGTACCAGAATCTACCTTCACCCCATTCAAGCTGGAAGTTTTGAGCCTATATAGAGACCTGGCAGTGTCAGGCAGGCTGAGAGTATGGAGTGACCAGCATCAGGTCGAGAACTGAAGCCAGATGACTTGGGTTCTAAACCTGGATCAGCTACTTACTAGCTGTACGCCCTCCAACCATGTACTTAATTATTCAGAGCCTCACATTTTCTCATTTATACAATGGAAATAATACCTATTCTACCAGTGGGTTGATATAATAAAATCAGCTAAGATTGTTTAAATTATAAACTTTATATGATGATTCATTCATAACATGGAAGTAAATATAAGCTAAGTTTTAAATTCTTTTTTAATGTTTTCCTGTAGAGTAGAATTTATAGTCACTTCAGCTGTAAGAATCAATTAAAATCAGTGTTATTGGTGGGAGTAGTTTATTGAATATGAATTAGCACCACCATCCCATGAAAGGGAAAATGATGCTGCAGTTTGTCTATTTCTTTTTTAATTTTATTTCATTTACTTTTTATACAGCAGGTTCTTATTAGTTATCCATTTTATACATATTAGTGTATACATGTCAATCCCAATCTCCCAATTCATCCCACCACCACCACCCCGCCACCCCACCACTTTCTCCCCTTGGTGTCCATACATTTGTTCTCCACATCTGTGTCTCTATTTCTGCCCTGAAGCAGTTTGTCTATTTCAAAACATCTTGTGCCTGAGAAAACTGGACAGCACCATGGTGAGCTCCTGCAGGGCAAAGAGCAAACAGAATCGTAGCTGACTTTTTCCCTCAGTCGCTTAGCTTCTCCCCACCCTCACCAATATCCAGATTTTGACCCAGGCAGTTCTGGATAATCTGGGATATGGAGATTTCCAGATCTTAATGACTTCCCTCAGACACCAAAAAGTCTCTTTCTGCATTACTGAGCTCAATTCCAACAGGGTTAGAGTTTGGGGCAAGGTAGGTGTTTCCAGGGAAGAGGTGAAGCAGGCTGTTTTGCTTAGCCCACCTGTGGGCTCCCCAGGCTTGAGGTACCTGCTCAGCAGCCTCTGACCTCTCACTCTGGCTTCCTTAGCCTTCACCCCAATCTCTGACCTTGCCTCTTGCTCTCCTTTACTTCTCTGATTTCCCTCTTCATTTACAATATTCCAGTAACACCATCAGAGAACTATTTTTAAAAAGAAAGTGTATAATAATTCATGTGAAATATAAGCAATATCTTTTTTTCTCCTCTCCTGCTGAATCTATATGCAATGTTTTTCCTTTCTGGTTTCTGTTTTTAAATTACATTATAAGTACCTGGTAAGTTAGAATGTTTTAGGGATTTTTTTAACTTTAAATTTAGAATTGTTTGAGATTTACAAGAAAGTTGCCAAGATAGTAGAGAGCTCCTGTCTGCCCCTCACCCAGTTTCTCCTATTGTTAACATCTTCATTAGCAAGCTACATTTGTCACAACTAAAAAACCAACACTGATACATTGATATGAACTAAACTCCAGACTTTATTTGAATTTCACTAGTTTTCCCACTAATGGTCTTTTTCTGTTCTAGGATCCCATCCAGGACACCACATTACATTTAGTCATCATGTTTCCTTAGCCTCCTCTGATCTATGATAATTTTTTAGGCTTGCTTTCTTTCTTTCTTTCTTTTATTTTTTTTTTTGCGGTACGCGGGCCTCTCACTGTTGTGGCCTCTCCTGTTGCGGAGCACAGGCTCCGGACGCGCAGGCTCAGCGGCCATGGCTCACGGGCCCAGCCGCTCCGCAGCATGTGGGATCTTCCCGGACCGGGGCACGAACCGTGTCCCCTGCATCGGCAGGCGGACTCTCAACCACTGCACCATCAGGGAAGCCCTAGGCTTTCTTAATTTTTCATGACCTTGACAGTTTTGAGGATGAGAAGTACTGGTCAGGTACTTTGTACATCCCTCTCAATTTGATGTGTGTGTGTGTGTGTGTGTGTGTGTGTGTGTGTGTGTGTGTGTTTAGACTGGGGTCATGGGCTTTGGAGAGGATGATCACAGAAGTGAAGTACCATTCTCATCACATCATATCAGGGATATATGCTATCAATATGACTTATCACTGGTTATGTTAACCTTGCTCATTTAGTTTAGGTAGTGTTTGCCAGGTTTCTTCACCATAAAGAAACTTTCCCCCTTTCATCATACTCTACTCCTTGGAAGCAAATGACTAAACTCAGCCCACACTCAAGGGAGGAAGAGATAGTAAGCTCCACCTCCTTGAGAGGAAGTATCTACAACAATTGTTTGGAATTCTAATAGAAGGAAGACATCTCTTTTTCTCTTGTTCATTTTTTCAGTCATTTATTTATACCAGTATGGACTCCTGAACATTTATTTATTTTGGGGGTTATAATTCAATGCTATGTTATTTTTGCTCTCAGATTCTTCCAGGTTTGTTTTTGGGAGCTCCTTCACATTGGCTCCCATATGTCCTTGACATGCCCCATCCTTTTGTTTTTTGAGCACAATAGAATGCTTCATCTTGTATGTTCCCTGTCCCAGCTTTAGAATCAGCCATTTCCCTAAGGAGCCTTGATTGTTTTTTATTAAAGAATGTATTAGAATTCAAAATCTGGGCACACTGGAAATGCTTGTTGCTGTTGGTTACAAACTTTAAAAATGTATACATTTTAAAACTGTGTTTGTTTTAGTATGAGCCATTTGCCTGTGTCCTATAAACTTAATTGTGAAAAACTAATAGGTAAAAATCTAACCTTACAAAAAGTGACTGTGATAGTAGAATGTATTTATATGAATTACAGAGAGGCTCTCATTCCATTAAAATAAACTTAAACAGAAAAATCCCCTTAAATTCATTTAAAATATAGTTCAATCTGACAAAATTTAATTTGAGCAGAACTTTTTGGCAACACACATTACCTTAGTCCAGTTTTCCTAGAAAACAAAACCTGAAACAAAACTTACCTACTATGGGTTCCCTGGTGGTGCAATCCCAGGGCAGCAAGAGTGAGGGAAAAAGAGAAATGAGGAAGGCATGGAAAGAAAACCCCCTGAGACTCAGAACAGTCCATGGAGGGAGGGGAAGGAATTTATCTATTGGGCTCCTTGCTGAAGCCCAACCCTTATCCTCAGGGGAAGCTGAGAAGTTGATGATGTTAGGAGATGGGGTGGTAGTAGTTGCAAGTAGCGGAAGTGGGGGGAGGGGCACAGGTGGAGGCCAAGTAAATTTGCTAAGGTGCATAACTGGGTCTGGTTACTCACATATGAAGCAAAGCAAGCTTTATGCCTAGATTGATTATGCATTACAAATCTGGAAGCGGGCTTCCCTGGTGGCACAGTGGTTAAGAATCCACCTGCCAATGCAGGGGACATGGGTTCAAGCCCCGGTCTGGGAAGATCCCACATGCCGCAGAGCAACTAAGCCCATGTGCCACAACTACTGAGTCCACGTGCCCCAACTACTGACACCCGCATGCCTAGAGCCTGTGCTCTGCAACAAAAGAAGCCACCACCGTGAGAAGCCCACGCACTGCAACAAAGAGTAGCCTCCGCTCGCCACAACTAGAGAAAGCCTGTGTGCAGCAACGAAGACCCAACGCAGCCAAAAATAAATTAATTAAAAAAACAATCTGGAAGCAAAATATATTTGTTTTTTCAATAAATGCTGGAGAGGGTGTGGAGAAAAGGGAACCCTCTTGCACTGTTGGTGGGAATGTAAATTGATAACAACCACTATGGAGAACAGTATGGAGGTTCCTTAAAAAACTACAAATAGAACTACCATATGACCCAGCAATCCCACTACTGGGCATATACCCTGAGAAAAGCATAATTCAGGAAGAGTCATGTACCACAATGTTCATTGCAGCACTATTTACAATAGCCAGGACATGGAACCAACCTAAGTGTCCATCGACAGATGAATGGATAAAGAAGATGTGGCACATATATACAATGGAATATTACTCAGCCATAAAAAGAAATGAAATTGAGTTATTTGTAATGAGGTGGATGGACCCAGAGTCTGTCATACAGAGTGAAGTAAGTCAGAAAGAGAAAAACAAATACTGTATGCTAACACATATATATGGAATCTAAAAAAAAAAAAAAAAGAAGAAGAACCTAGGGGCAAGACGGGAATAAAGACGCAGATGTAGAGAATGGACTTGACACAGGGAGGGGGAAGGGTAAGCTGGGATGAAGTGAGAGAGTGGCATGGACATATATACACTACCAAATGTAAAACAGATAGCTAGTGGGAAGCAGCCGCATAGCACACGGAGATAAGCTTGGTGCTTTATGACCACCTAGGGGGTGGGATAGGGAGAGTGGGAGGGAGATGCAAGAGGGAGGAGATATGGGGATATAGGTATATGTATACGTATAGCTGATGCACTTTGTTATACAGCAGAAACTAACACAACATTGTAAAGCAATTATACTCCAATAAAGATGTTAAAAATATATGTTTTTAAATTTTTTTAATTAAAAAATTTTTTATTGAAGTACAGTCGATTTACAATGCTGTGTTAACTTCTGCTGTACAGCAAAGTGATTCCGTTTTACATAGATATATATTCTTTTTTAAAAATATTCTTTCCCATTGTGGTTTATCACAGGATATTGAATATAGTTCCCTGTGCTATACAGTAGGACCTTGCTGTTTATCCATCCTATATATAAAAGCTTACATCTTCTAACCCCAACCTCCCACTCCATCCCTCCCCCAATCTCCTCCCTCTTCATAACCACCAGTCTGTTCTCCATGTCCATGATTCTGTTTCTGTTTCATAGATAGGTTCATTTGTGTCATATTTTAGATTTCACATATAACTGATATCATATGGTATTTGTCTTTCTCTTTCTGACTTACTGGAAGCAAAATATATTGAAGTTATCTTCTAGGAGAACTGACATTTCCATATTAATGCTACCAAATGATAATGATACCTTACATTTGTATAATCATGTTCAGTTTCTTAATGTGCTATGCTCTGCTCGACTGCTAGTCTCATCCTCAAATAATGAAACCATAATATAGGACAGCAATTAAGGACATGGGCTTTAGAATCAGGTGTACTTTTTAAAAACTTTAATTTTGAAGTAATTTTTAGTTTTTTTAAAATTTGAAATTCACAGGAAGTTGGAAGGATAGTACAAAGAGGTCTCACCTTATTCCCACCATTGGTTGCATTTTATGTAATTATAGTACAATGTCAATGTCAGGAAATTGACATTGGTATAATGTATGTGTATAAGTCTGTGTCATTTTATCACGTGTAGATTCATGTAACCACCATCACAATCAAGGTACAGAATTATTCCATCATCACGAAGATCTCCCTTGTGCTACTCTTTCATAATCTGTTATACCATCCTTAACCCCTGGCAGCCACTAATCTGCTCTCTACTCCTACAATTTTGTTATTTCAGGAATGTTATATAAATGAAATCATGCAGCATATGACCTTCTGAAATTTTCCTTTTTCTTAAATGTACTTGGTTTTAAGTCCTGGCTCCACCAGAGAGCAATGTGATTTGGACAGTTACTTAACTTCTCCCATATGTAAAATGGAGTTTATAACAATTTCTTCATAGCCTGTTGTGAGAATATGTGAGATAATATTTGCAAAACATTGCCTGGCACATAGGAAAGACTCAATAAATAGTAGCAATTGTTATTATTAATACTTCCTGTGCAGCACTGCACCTTGGACAGAGATAAGGTTTGGAGATTATAAAACCTGGGTTCATTTCTACATGCAATGACCTTGGATACATTAATTTATCCAGTCTGTCTCCATCTTCGACTCATCATCTACATTGTGAGAATTAGATAATACATATGGAAAAGCACAGAACACCCAGGTGCCTTAAATATCTTTATTTTTTAATTCCAAGCCCACTTAGGAGAGCTGTAAGCCAGACACACAGCAAGTTCAAATGAATGCTTTTGTATTCCTGGGACAAAGCATGGTATAACTGAATACGATGGCATCTTCATGACCAGACTGAACATGGCAGCACACCCCAGATGAGCAAAAGACCAGGATGGCAGGATGACGAGCCTGGAAAATGTTTCCAGTGATTTTTTTTTTAAGTCATGAAGATCCATACTGCCCTATAAGGGAACGTTCAAATAATTCTAAATTAAACTGCCTGGGAAATTATGGTAATTATCTCGTTTGGTGTGTTTAGCCTGTCCCTTCTATTGGGGAACTCCTACTTCACTTCCCATGGCCCTTGTGGGGTTGTCAGTTACAGGGCTCCATCTTACCCCACCTTCTTCTCCTCGGGAACAAAGGTGACCACATGACCAGAAATGTCCCTATCACATGGAAAGAGAACCTGTTGCAATAGGGGAGACTGAGAGCAGTGAAAGACGGCATGATGAGATCGCTTGTGCTCCTGGATTCATCTGTGTCTGAAGCTAGACTACTTCCCAGTCTTCCAAGTCACATGAGCCAACTCAGTCCCTTTTATTGCTTATGCTTGAGTTGGACTTTCGTAACTAAAAGTTCCTGGCTAATACAGGAACTTTTGCAAAATTCACAAGCTTGGGCTTCACAAGTGGAGTTTCTGATGCAGTTGGTCAGAAATGGGGTTGAAGCATGTATGTTCTTTTTAAATTTCTCTGAACTCTACCTCCCTGCCCAGACTGAGAACCACTACTTTCTTTTCCTTTCTGAATTTCAAGTTCATAGGACAGATTTGATCATACTCAGCTCACGGCATGTTATCATTGTTGGTCCATGTAATGTCCCTCTCTTATTAATTCCATTTCATCATCATACTCCACCTCCATTTTCACTGCCCCCACAGATCACCATTCTAACGTATTAAATGAGTATCTTCTTTCTGTATGTGTCTTTGTAAAATGTGTTTTGTTGTTTTCTGTGTATGTATTTCTCAATGATAAAAACAGCATTTTGGGGCTTCCCTGGTGGTGCAGTGGTTAAGAATCCGCCTGCCAATGCAGGGCACACGGGTTTGAGCCCTGGTTTGGGAAGATCCCACACGCCACAGAGCAACTAAGCCTGTGCGCCACAACTACCGAGACCGTGTGCCGCAACTACTGAAGCTTGCGTGCCTAGAGCCTGTGCTCCGCAACAAGCCACCACAATGAGAAGCCCGCGCACCGCGACTAAGAGTAGCCCCCGCTCGCCGCAACTAGAGACAGCCCACGCACAGCAACGAAGACCCAACACAGCCAAAAATAAATAAAATAAAATAAATAAATTTATTTTTTAAGAAAACAGCATTTTGTTACATAGCCCATTCTATTTTTTACCTTAAAAAATTAATAGACTTTATTTTATTCTTTTTCTTTTAATGACATTTAATTTTCAGGTAGGAAAGTATTTGTAGTGAGTTAAAATTGAAATGGACAGTTTGTTGTATTTGGTTTTATCTTCTCTCACAAATATTATAATAATGGAGCAGTAATAAAAATTGATTTATGTAATTTACAATTAACAGATTTTATTTTTTAGAGCAGTTTTAGGTTTACAGAAAAATTGAATGCAAAACACAGAAGGATCCTATATACTCCTTCTCTCTTCTGCCCAGTTTCCCTTATAATTAACATTCTGCATTAGTGATTAACTTTTGAACTTCAGCTGTATTAGAAATTAAGAATAGGACAGTACTGTGTGGTAAGGGAAACTTTTGACTCCCAATAAATAACAGTGCTTTTCTATGAACAGAAACAAAAAGACAAATCTTGGAATATGGAGGTAGATACCGTGAGACCCCAAATTCTATTATACAAGAAGGGGCAGGATCGTTTAAAATGTTCTTTTCCTTCTTGACTCGTCTTCAAACAGAAAAGGAATAGAGGTCATTACAAATATCATAGCCAGCATTGTGATTTTATACTTGTGAGGAGTAGTTTCAAAGTAAGTTCTCAGTTCAATTCTTTGAACTAAATTGAAAATCAAAATTGAAAATCAAAATTGCATCCGAGAGGAAGGAGCATCATCTGAAGAAAGATGATTAAGTTCTTCTCATGGCGACTGTCATGGGAAGATGTCATAGGACACTAAGACATCCACAGGAAAAAGAAATTTCTGTCTCTGCCAGTGAGGCTGTAGGGAAACAGGCATCCTCTACATTTCTGGGGCACATTGGTAAACCCCTCTGAGAGTCATTTTGGCAGCATCTGTCAAATTTTCATATGGGTCCAAGGAAATCCTCTTCAGTTTGGACTCAATCTGGAAGTTATTTCTTCCCAAAAGGCACTGAACTGGTTATGAATCTCGTAAAGCTCGATATAGGCAGAGCACAGAGATGCTGGTCAGAGATAGATGCAAAGCTGTGAGTATGGAAAAGGGGCCACTTCCCAGCGGTACGAAGCTGGTGGCAGGCTCATCACAATGCTTTCAAGGAAAGCTACACCCCCATAGCCATTGTCCGGGAAGGTATCTCAGTAAATCTGAACTTTGAGCAATTGCAGATGCAGATTTTGAGAATTCTTTTAAAGGACTTGTAAAGCAGCTGTCATTCCTGGGCAAACTGGTGTGTGGCAAGAACAGAGTGAGTCAGTTATTCAGAAGAGAATCCGTAAAGCCTGAATAATGTAAAATCTGAAATCCAGTTGAGAACAGAAACATTTCCTGAGAGTTGCCTAAGAATTTCCACCACTTCTTTAGTGG